>NC_083224.1:129911691-130511691 GCF_032191835.1 Heteronotia binoei | reverse complement strand
CAAAGCGGTTGTGATGACAACCCTCACCTACGGCTCCAAATTGTGGGTTTTATACCGTCATCACCTGCGACTCCTTGAGCGCTTTCATCAGCGCTGCCTTCGCACCATCCTCAACATCCACTGGAGTGACTTTGTGACCAACACTGAAGTCCTCAAGCGGGCGGAGGTTACAAGCATCGAGGCACTGCTGTTGAAGACGCAGCTGCGCTGGGCAGGGCATATTTCTAGGATGGAAAATCACCGCCTTCCCAAGATTGCTTTGTATGGCGAACTTTCCACCGGCCATAAAAATAGAGGGGCACCAAAGAAGAGGTACAAGGACTCCTTGAAGAAATCCCTTGGCACCTGTCGCATCAACCATCACCAGTGGTCTGACCTAGCCTCAGATCGCAAAGCATGGAGGCACACCAGGCTGTCTCTTCTTTTGAGAACGCACGCATAGCTGGTCTTGAGGACAAAAGGAGATTGAGGAAGAATCGCACTGCTACAGTACCAACCCCTAATCAGACTTTTCCCTGCAGCCACTGTGGCCGGATCTGCCTGTTCCGCATTGGTCTTGTCAGCCACCAGCGAGCCTGCAGCAGACGTGGACTACTGCACCCTTCTTAAATCTTCGTTCGCGAAGTCAAGCCGAGAGAGAGAGAGAGAGAGAGATGAAGAAGAAGACTGCAGATTTATCTCCCGCCTTCTCTCTGAATCAGAATCTCAGAGTGTCTTACAATCTCCTTTATCTTCTTCCCCCACAACAGACACCCTGTGAGGTGGGTGGGGCTGAGAGAACTCTCACTGAAGCTGCCCTTTCAAAGACAACCTCTGCGAGAGCTATGGCTAACCCAAGGCCATTCCAGCCGCTGCAGGTGGAGGAGTGGGGAATCAAACCGGGTTCTCCCAGATAAGAGTCCACACACTTAACCATTACACCACACTGGCTCCAATTTATGCCACAGCATATATGTAAATTAAGTGTATTATACATATAAAATCATATAACATGCATAAATTGCATAAAATACAATAAAAAGTGAATAAATAATAGACATTAATAACAACAATAGGCATACCCAAACAATTCAAAGCAGCATGCATAAACAAAAAGCATGTATTCAAAGGACATGTCACCTCCGTGAAACACATATATAACCTGTCTCAATGGCTGACTGGAGGACTCTATGGAACAGGATGAAAAAATATTCATCCATTTAGATTAATGGTATAGCAAATCACAAGATGTCATAGTCCCACTCTACATTGCATTATTTGGTCAGGCTGCACCTGGAGCATTGTGTGCAGTTTTGTAGGCCTCACTCCAAAAAGGATGTGGACAGAATGCAGTGGGTGCAGAGCAATGAGGATGATCAGGGGCCTGGAAACCAAGCCCTTTGAGGAAAGGCAGAGGGACTTGGGAATGTGCAGTCTGGAGAATAGGAGGCGGGGGGGGGGGGCAAGATTTCTGTCTTGAAGTATCTGAAGGGCTGTCACTAAAGGGCAGGCAGCTGTTCCTGTTGACAGCAGAGGTGAGGACTCACAATAATGGGTTTAAATTAAGGGTGGGAAGGTACCAGCTGGATATTTGGAAAAACCTTTCTCCAGTAAGAGTTGTTCAGCAGTGGAATCAGCTACCTATGGAGGTGTGAGCTCCCCCTCACTGGCAGTCTTTAAGCAACAGATGGACAAACACTTGTCAGGGATGCTCTAGGCTGGGGGTTGAACAAGATGGCCTTTCAACTCTATGATTATATGATTTTAGGAAGCACTGAACTCATTCCATCTGGGCTTCATTGTCAAATCTGATGGTTACATGGCATTCAGAAGAAGCTAGTTAGAGGCACAATACGGTTTCCTGCTGTCAGTCTGGTTTGACTTTTCTTATATGGAGAAAAAAGATCAAAGAACTAAGGAGAGCGGGGGGAGCTGAAGACTGTGCAAGAAATATAAGCAAGCGTGGGATGTGTGAAACAGCTCTGTCTTGTGAAACTCTCTCTTTACAGTCCAACATCAGTGCAATCCTAAAAGCTAGCTAGTATGGTATGGAAGTCTGTGCAGTAGCAAAAGCTCTCCCATGAATCCACTTCCACCACTTTTGCTTGGCAGGACACCCACATTTTCTCTTTCTTCTGCCATGACAGTGGGGTTGTGGGGGAGGGGGTCACTGCCTCCTGTTTGTTGGGCCACTCCTTGGATTGTGCTGTGTCATGCTGCCTATGAAGAATGGCCCAATAGTTTAGGTCTTTTGCAGGTAACTAAACAGTTCTAGGCAAAACTAAGCTCCTATGGGCTTTAAAAATGTCTTTCCATTCAGATGCTGCATGGAAAGCAAGTAGGGTCTGAGGAACCCTAACCCAACTTGTCAAAAAGCATGTGTACTTTAGCCCTGAGATATTAAGTGCTGAGAAAGACCATTCTCTGCCTCACTTTGAGGAGAACTACTGATGGAATGAACAATAGTAAATGGACCACTGTTCTATTGTGTTCATAGGTAACCTCAGGCCTCAGATTCAGTGGGAGCTCACAGGAGAACAGCTCCTGGGCCATTCTGAGAGTTCCACCTCCTCCTTCTGAGAGTTCCACCTTGTCCATTGAATAGTAGGTGCAGCTGCATAACAATCCCTGGATAAACTCCACCACCTATTTTACTACAAAATTACCCCTGGGTAACCTGCAGAATTATCACAATACATGATCAGGGCAGTGATAGTGCAGCTAACAATGCTGTCAAGGGATCATTTGTTAATCCAAATACATTTAAGTAAGATATATTATAATATTTTGACCATAAAAATCCAAAAATTCCCCAGTAAGTGCTACAGTTTGACGTACTCAGGAAAAATACACAGATCACCAGAATGTTAAAGCCTATTAATCTTGTACCTAAACACAACATCTCAATATATAGTTATCTCTGTTTTGATGGTTACCATCAAAATTCAGTTGACTGCTGACATGTAGTATCTTGTTAAATGAGTATATATTTACTAATTATTATCATTTACATTTTTATCATACATTTTTCTTCTATCATGGCACTTGAAATGGTGTTTAAATGGTTCTTAGGAGGTATCCTATTGAGGCATTGAGCAAAATTAGATCTGTTTAGGTAAATCAAGGTGATGTGATTAAAATTCACTCATTTGGGTTTGATGAATAATTATTTAATGCTGTGCATTCTTCCTCAGATGGCAGATCCCTTACTTTGCTAAAAGAAACATTGGGCCCAACAAGAAAAAAAGAAAGAAAGAAAGCTTATCTGAAGTATATTGTGATGTGTTTGTTTGTTTTTTACTAAAGTCTGGAAACAGTAGCAGATGTGCAAGTTTACATATTTGCTGTAAATCCAATACATTGATCTATGTCAGTGGCCCCCAACCTTTTTGCCATCAGGGTCCGATTTTGTGGAAGACAATTTTTCCACGGACCAGCAGGGGTGGGGGGCCTGGGACTTTTGCTGCCCCAGGCTGCCCCCAAGCCCACACCTTATCTCTGCCCCCCCATGGGGGTCTTTAAATAAGGAATAGACAAAGGTCTCTGCCTCACTCTGCAGCCCGGTTACTAACAGGCCACGAACCAGTACCGGTCCAGAGCCCAGGGGTTGGAGACCCCTGATCTATGTGATAAAATTTACTGAAACATGCATATACAACAATACAAAGCAATGGTAAATGCATCTTCATCTTCAAGACAAAATAATTCCCAAATTTCATTTTAAAAATCCTCAATGTTGGTTGCATTTGCTAGTAATATTTAGTATCCCATTACTTCTCAACTAAGATAATTTATTGCCAGAAGTCCTTCATAAAATGTGGAAAGGGGTATATTAAAAGTGGATCACATTGTCAATAAGATCCTAAGGACTTTAAGATCAGGTTCATGTGCTTTAGGTGGGCAATATTAAAGGACAGCTGTCGTTCAAGAACTCCAAAATTTCATCTTTGTCAACATTCATATGCAAAGTACTAACTTCAAATCCACACAGAAAAACAAAAGCATAAAAAGATGAATAATGATTACTAATGACTGTGAAACTGTTAATTTTAATTGAATTAAAGCAAACTTCAAGTCAAGGAGATAAATCATAATCCTGTAATGCTTTAATTTTCTTTCTGATATTTCTAATATTCTAACGTACTATGTTACTGACTCTGCTGAATCAATTTCATGTTACATTTGCAAAAGTGTATGATATGTTTCTTGTTTCAAAACAGATGCAAAAGGAATGTAATTTCAAATAATTATTTTAAGTGCAACAATTTAAATAAAGCAGAGTTCTCAGTTGTGGAGAAGGGAAGGAGTACTGTGAATTATCTCAGTGTGTCTGTGATTGGCTGCAAGGACAGTCATTTCATCCACAAGCCCTTATACATTTGTACCATTTTCTTATTATTTTCACATTTAATTATTGTTATCAATATTGAACTGGAAGTGCTAATTAGGAACAGGCATGGAATAGTTCATCTCTAGCATCCTTGTTCAGAAAAAAAAGGCATTTTTTTCTCCACTGTTTAAGTTCTGGTTATGCTTTAATGTTGCTGTTCATTTGCAGCCTTTCTGCTCTTTAGCCTGACAGCCTGTACTTCTCTGTAGTCCATTCACAAATGACTTTTAAGCCTAGAATGTTCTTTTAAAAATAAACTGTTCCACACACCAGCATATGTTTCTTCCTTTTTAGATAATGGCTTCTGTTATTTTACCCCCCTGAGCAACCGTACACCTGGTCAAAAATACAGACACTTTCTGGCTTGATTGCTTTAAAAGAACATCTTTGGTTGCCACCTCCTCAAACCACAGAAAGTTTAACCAAACAAGTTTAATTCTTTCAAGCAACATGCCCTGTACTGCAAAAAGAATTATTCATTCCTGAAAGAAAAAAAAAGAAATTTGTGTTTAGTACAGACTAACTATGGTTGATCTCCTTTTTACTAAAGCTATTCAAATTTTAAATACTGCATTTGTAATAATACTGTTAGCATAATATTAGACATTTCCTGGGTAGACAGACATATACAATGCATAAAAAGAAAAGGCCAGCTGAGCCTTCAAAGAGGGTTACAATCAAAACCTTTCTTTGAGAAAAAAATTGAGTAGGTTCTTGATTTTGTTTTGGGAAAAGATTAATTATAGCACTGTGAGGTTAACTGCCTCTAATGACTGTGAAGTTGAAAATACCTTTGCAACCTGAAAGAAGGATATGTCTATATTCTGTAGCACTTGCTGTTTAAAAAAACAACACACAGGCTCAGAATCACAGACAAGTATTTCCTTAAACTTATTTTTCCAGTTGATATTTTATTTTTATATGGCGACAAAAATTTTTAAATGCAAGTAGGGATGCTTGAACACCCACTGATTCAGCTCACTGTATGTTCACCAGTAGCAAAGAACAAGCCAACTAGCCATCAGTCAGTTCACTGTCTGCAAACAGTTATAGCCTGTTGGGTGTTTTTTCAAGTATCCAAACAGCACAGGACAGAGAAATCAGCAGTGTTTCACATAAGCATGTTTTCACAGAGCCTGATGAATGTTCTAATCTCACCTATTGTGCAGATGAAAAATTCCCACAGGACAAAAAAAAATAAAACTCTACCCATATCTACTAGGTAGGTGCAAAACTATCCAGTAATTGTTCAAGGTGCTTGGTGACAAGTGAACAGTTTGGCATTCAGCACCTAAGTGATCCATGACTGTTGAGCAAAGTATGTTTTTCTACTGATTATATTCACTGAAAAAATTGTGGCCCCTCCAGATGCAATTGTAAGGATGTCATTGCAAGTGTCCAAAAAGCGGTCAAAAGACAGGTTACAGGAAGCCTTGATTGGCCATCAGAAATAATCCAAAGGAAAAAAGAGCATACATCTCACATTTTACAATCAGTGTTTCCTCTAAACTGAGCTAGTGGGAGCTAGCTCACAGTTTTTTCACCTCCAGCTCACACATTTTTGTCTTAACTCAGGAAAGGTATGCAGTAGCTCACCACTTTAATGCCAGTAGTTCACAAAGTGGAATTTTGCTCACAAGACTCCACAGTTTAGAAGTATTGCTTACAATAAACATCACTGGTATATCACTGCTATACTGATAAGTTCCTGCTGATTGCCTAAAGTATAACTAGAAGAACCATATCTAGGCCTAGTAAAAGCCTCAGTGGGAGGCCTTGTGGAAACCCTATACCATGATGCTGGCATATAAGCACAATAGATCTATACTTACTTTTCTGTATATACAGAGTGGTCTGGAATTATTTTTTGTTGTTGTTGTTTTAAGACAAATGGCATAGTTGTAGCAATGAATAATTTTACTTGATATGATTAATTTCACTTTTCAATACGTTTTTTTAAAGTGTGTTCTTCAGGCACTTAGAAAATAAATACTGCAGTTGATGTTCTAGTGCATATCAATGTTGAGGGGCCTTTGGCCAAAAATTTGGCTGGCTATTTCCAAAATATATGACTCTCTCTAGTCTATACCTCTTCTACTCCTCATGGGCATCTCTCCTTTTTTATTCTTTCTCTCTTTGGGTTTTTGTTTCCTTCTAAGAGCCAATTCACATATTAATAGGGTTGCCAAGTCCAATTAAAGAAAAATCTGGGGACTTTGGGGGCGGAGCCAGGAGACTTTGGGGGTGGAGCCAGGAGACATTGGGGGTGGAACCAGGAACAAGGATGTGACAAGCATAATTGAACTCCAAGGGAGTTCTGGCCATCACATATAAAGGGACAGCACGCCTTTTTAAATGCCTTTCTTCCATAGGAAATAATTAAGGATAGGGGCACCATCTTTTGGGGCTCATAGAATTGGACCCTCTGGTCCAATCATTTTGAAACTTGGGGGGTATTTTGGGGAGAGGCACTAGATGCTATACTAAAAATCTGGTGCCTCTACCTCAAAATAGCCCCCCCCCGAGCCCCCAATACCCACAGATCAATTCCTTATTATTCCCTATGGGAATCGTTCTCCATAGGGAATAATAGAGTGCCTAGTAGACATTTCCCTCCCCCCACGCTTTCTAAAGGGGGGGAGGGCCTCCATACCAGGGAATCCCCCCTCCCTGCC
The DNA here is from genome assembly GCF_032191835.1 of Heteronotia binoei. Classification (NCBI taxonomy): domain Eukaryota; kingdom Metazoa; phylum Chordata; class Lepidosauria; order Squamata; family Gekkonidae; genus Heteronotia; species Heteronotia binoei. The sequence goes on along the minus strand of NC_083224.1, from coordinate 130,504,647 downwards.
ACCTCCCTCTCTCTCACACACACACAAACACTTACCGTACTTGGTCTTCTTCCAGTAGAATGTGCTTCCTGGGAAAACGAAAGCAAGGCTCCACAGGAAAAGAAAGGGAGGGGCCATTCTCCATGGAAACTGTTACTTTCCCACGAAGCCCTTCCTGTTTCCTATTTCCTGTGCAGCCTTAAAGGGACACATTTTAAAACGGATCAGAAGCTCTACAACATGATGCCTAAAGGTATGTTCTCTCCCCCCACCACCCCCAGATTTTTTGAGAGCGGGGGAGGAGGATGCAATTTCGGGGGTCCCCCACCAGGGCGGGGGGGGGGGGGTTGGGAAGCCTACATATTAAAATATCCATGTGATCTATGAGGATAAGACATGTGCCTGGAGTTTCGTTATAGGGTCTCAGTTCCCAAGTGTGTGTGTGGGGGGGGGATGCATATTGGGACCACAGTGCAATAGAAGGGACTTCATTCCCATGGCACTATCTTCCTGACACAGCAGTTCCCAGCACTTTTTCAAGTAGGGAAAATGACTTGATAGGAAGGCCTGCTGAGGTAAACTCTGATAGAGACTACATTGTGTTCACTACTACAAAATCCATTAGTGTGCTATCATATACATTATCCTTTACTGAACCACTGATATTTGTTAATTCCTTATTGATTGTGAATGTCCTGCTTTCTGATTAAATGCAAAGCTATTAATGTTAACAAAATGGAACATATCTTTCCTAGATTACTGCTTTAAAATTCCAGTACATTATGAGTTTTGTGAAGAAAATATATGTGTAATTTTGAGCTGTGTATAAATTGTGTTTATTCATCATTCAATATGAATGATTCATCTAGTAAAATCAAGATTTGTTTTAGGAATGACAGGTTTCATGTGCTGTTCTGGGGTATAAAGATGTGGAAGAGACTGACACTTTGATAGCAGAAGCTGTTAGATTCTACCATGACCATAAGGTTAGCACTTTATACTGAGATAGATCCAGGCGGGCAGACTTTGTTGGTCTTAAAGGTGCTATTGGACTCCTACTTTATTTTACTTTATATTAAGGATATTCTATTATTGTTTGCATTATATAGTCTCTCTCTCTCTCTCTCCTCCCCCTTCTTTCTTCCTCACATACACACTATCACATACATACACAACATAATGGTGCAGTGGAGATACTTCATGAAAGCATTGTTTAATTAAATCAATTATGCACTTTATTCTGTAATCTGTGGAAGTAAGGATTGCAGACCTTTCCAACATCCTCCATCCACAGTACCAGCTGACCTCCAGAAAGTTTATTCCCAAGATTAAGGGTCTCATATGGTCTAATAGGGGCAGGAGGCTGCAGTGAGGAACGGGAAGGAGGCAACATCAAAATGGGGTTGTGTTATGGCTGAACTCAGCCAATCACTAGGAGGAAGACTAATTATTCTAGGCTTGGTACAGATGGACAGCTTGAGGCACACCAGAGGCATCCCAAACTGTGCTGCCTCAGAACTGGAACAGGCAAAGATCAATCACGTGCTCCTGCGCAAGGCACCTGTATCTCACACGAGGGGTACTTCAGTGCAGTCACATGGTTGTTGTGAACCATCCCCTTAGTATGGTTTGAATTTATTTTGTTCCTTACATTTTTTTTAATGGTCATGCACCCATGCACCTAGGGCAGTTTTTTTTTTTTTTTTAAGGAACACTGGTGACTGCCTAGAGCAGATTGGTGGGTTCACATTGCCAATCCACCTTGCTTGCATTCTCTGGCGTTCAGACACCCAGAAAGACAGATGGCATGCGGCAAAAGAATTTGCTACCACTTCTGAGCCACCTCAGAGCTGCAGGAGGCAGATGTGCACTCTGGACTTGATTTTTTAATCTGTCTTTGAGCCGTCCCTGTGTCGGTTTAAACTGCCAGTCTGGATCCAGCCTTACAGTGGACCACTGAGCAGTTGTATTATAAGAAATGGTTTTCCATTGCTTTCTTTCCCTTGAACTCATTTAAATTAGAACATAGTCTTAATGCATTCAATATCCTATATTTGTTGAATAGATTAAGTTTAAATACTAAACAATTATTATAGGGAAATTCTAGATTTAATGCTATGAAACATTATTTTAAATGAAAATATTGAATAGATTTTAAGAAAAGCAAGACCAACACAAAACCCCTGACAGATTATATGATATTTATTATCCCACATTAAGAGCTATTTGAAGTGGAGCCTTTGGTTCTGCCACATGCATATCAACAAAGCAGCCTCATGGCTCAGATGTTCTGGCAGCAAGTGCATTAAAAGCAGAGCACATTCTTAATGGCTGGCAAATCTTTGGCACGGTTTGTCCAATACTGCACATAAAACTTCATCCAACAGTCATTTGAATCTTTAATAAAGATTCTTAGATCATATTTTCACCCTATTTTGGATCACTCGCTGTAAATGCTAGAGCAACTGAATTTTATTATAAAAAAACCCCATGAGAAGTGAATTAAAAGGTCAAAAGTACTGCCTAAAGCTGAATATTAATTAAGAATTCTGATAGGAATAACAATGGACTTTAACCAAACTGGTCAAGGAGTAAATTTGCATGGTAAAGTAGAGGGCTGGAAGTGAACGTTTAAGTACCGAGTACTATTACTGATCTGTATTATCGTAATAAAGAGCAATGTCAATTATGGATGTGTAATTTGGATTTGGAAATATCTTGACACACCAAGTAATGCTATATTCGGAATATTTACAAATAAATCTGATTTTTATAGTTCCAGATATTTGGAATAATTCCTAATATTTGGAGTAAGGCAAGGCACCCTAATTCCCCTCAAGGGTTAACATGATTATTAGGAGGCCTGTTCCAGCTCTCAGGTGTCCATAGTCGAGGCCTTCCTGCAGCTACCATCCTTGTCTCTTTCAAGGCCAGATTCAAGAATGTAGTAATTCGTTAATCATGACAACCTGTGTCCAGTTGTGTAACCAGATCGGAGGGGGGAATTAGGAGTGGATGTTAACATCTTCTGCAAAGTTCTGTCAAGGGAGATTCCTGATTGGGTCTGAGAAACCACTTGGTGCCAGAGGGCAAAATATAAGAGATCAGCCATGCTAACAATGCTTGTACCATGCTAGTACTTTTTGGTATGTTATTGTACATCACGATGGACAGTAACCTATACAATGCTTTAGGTTTCAGCTTGGATCTTTATGCTAAAAGAAGGTATGCCATCAAATACCAGGCACTAAATGTATTAGATATAAAGTTAGGGTTTTTTTTATTTTTCTGTTGCTAAGCTATAGAGAAGGTATTGCATAGTGATTTCCTTTTAAAAAAAAACTGTTCAATTTTTATATATGAATATATATTGCTCTTGAGCTTGGTCTTGAGCTGTGGTGCTGGAGAAGACTCCTGAGAGTCCCTTGGACTGCAAGAAGATCAAATCAGTCAGTCCTAAGGGAAATCAACCCAGACTGTTCCCTGAAAGGTCAGATGCTGAAGCTGAAGCTCAAATACTTTGGTTACCAAATGAGAAGGGAGCACTCACTGGAGAAGATCCTGTTGCCAGGAAAGACAGAAGGCAAAAGAAGGGGACGGCAAAAGATTAGATGGCTGGACAGTGTTACTGATGTAACAAACACAAATTTGAGCAAACTTCAGAGGATGGTGGAAGACATGACTTTGTCCATGGGGTCGCAAAGAGTCAGAATTGACTGTGCGACTGAACAACAGATAGATGATAGATAGATAGATAGATAGATAGATAGATAGATAGATAGATAGATAGATAGATAGATAGATAGATAGATAGATAGATAGATATAGATAATAAAGCTCTGCTTTATTTAAGTGCATTCAGCCTCAAGGACCCACAGGGAGGGTGCTGCTCAGGAAAAGATGTGATGACAAAGGAGGATCCAGGCTTAGGTCTCAGACATCCATTGATTCCTATAGAAAGCAGGCTATGCTGCTTGTAAAAGGAGGAAAGTGAAATGCCTCACACAGCTTGACCTGACTTCTTAAGAAAGGAAACCAAACCATTCCCCAGGTAGTCTGGCACTATGAGTAGTGGGGGGAAAGAGCTCCGTTACCATAGTTTTGTCAAAGTGGGAAATGTGGTGAGAACAGAGTTTTTAAATGATGTCTGTCTGTACTTCTGAAGTTCTGAATTAGGCATAGAAACTATGGGTGTGCATTTGGATCTACCCAAGCTGAAAATATACCCAAAAATATATTTTTGGTATATTTCAGATATATTACAGCATCCCAAAGATATCCAGCTTGGGATCTCTTGTGCAGGACTGCCCTATTTAAAGGGACTGCAGTAGAAAGCCCCCCCCCCCAAAAAAAAACCAGCTGTGTAGTGGGAGCAATCTGCTTCTGCCGCTCAGCTGCTTTTTCTGGCTTTGTCACTGCTTCCCCTCCACACCCTTGTTTCTCCCTTCTCAGTTGTATTGGACCTGAAAAAAATTCAGGATTTCTGAAAAATCCCAGATCTGAATACTTTACTCTCTAGAGTAAGGAAGAAGTAACCCCCTCCAGGAGCTGGCAACACTGGAGGACAGGGGTGGGGGGCAAAGCAGTCCTGTTCCACCACACTGTACATATAACTATTTTACAAATGTTATAATTGACCTCACCTACAAAGCTCTCCATTACATTGGACCCTCATTGAAAGCCAGTGTTGTGTAGTGGTTAAGAGTGTCAGACTAGCAGCTGGGAGACCCTGGTTCAAATCCCCACTTAACTCCAGATTGACAATTTTACTGGTATTGAGATCGAGGATTTTTTTTTTAAGGAATCCCCAAAATGTTTTGGTTCTAGTAGCTCTGAACCAAAAAATATAGATAAAAATATTTGCACACTCCTGATTGACACCAGAATATACTTTTACATTGGTCCTACTCAACTGAAAGATGGGCATAACATTTATAATTCCTCTGGAATCCACTGACCATTTGCTGTATTAGATGTAGTTTAATAGGAGCATTTTATATTAAATTTAGACTGCTTTTAGGGTAGATAGATTATATTTAGATAGTAGGGGTATTTTTTTTTTTTTACTATATATGATCGTGTCTTTGTGATTTTGAACATTTTTTTTTGGTCCATGTTCTTCTGTAGCAAAATCTGATAGTGTTGTTTTTTGGGGCAGAGTCTGCCAGCAGTATAAAACATGGACATGGTAGAAGACATTGGTGAAGGCTGGAGGATAATTGCTGGGCATCCCTGAGGTTCCTATAGACACCCTGAAAGTTTCAAGGGCCTGAGGAAAACCTTGTAGGATTGCCAATCCCCAGGTGGGGGCAGGGATACCCCAGGTTGGAGGCCCTTCCCCCACTTCAGGGTCATCAGAAAATGGGGTGGGGGTGCGAAATGACTGCTGGGCAGCACTCCATTATTCCCTATGGATACCAGTTCCCATAGCATAATGGAGAATTGATCTGCAAGTATCTGGGGCTCTGGGGGTGGTGGTTTTTTAGGTAAATGCACAAAATTTTCAGCATAGCATCAGATGATGCTCCCCTAAGTCCCCTCCAAGTTTCAAAAAGAGTGGAGCAGGGGGTCCAATTCTATGAGCCCCCAAAGAAGGTGCCCCTATACTTCATTATTTCCAATGGAGGGAAGACATTTTAAAGGTGTATAGTCCCTTTAAATGTTTGTTTAAACAATTTTATTCCAGTAAGATATGGTAACAATCAATTCTTGCATTATTAATTACTTCTTTTTAACTATCCCATATATTACTTTTCTAACCCCTCCTCCCCCCGTTACTTGACCCCCGCCAGTGTTATATACTTAAAATTCTAATATTTAAAGGTACCCTTAACTAATAAAACAAAAATTTCTATTTTTCTTTCTTTTAAGGCTTAATCATTATCAAAAATTGTCCAATATCCTTTTATTTTCTACTCTTTTTCTATATAACTTCTAAACTTCTTCCACTCCAGTTTAAAAATTTCTAGATCATAGTCTCTTAAAATTCTTGTCAATTTGTCCATTTCACTCCATGTTATAACTTTTATAATCCAATCCCATTTCTCTGGTATTTTTTCTTGCTTCCACAACTGTGCATACAATGTCCTAGCAGCTGAGAGCAAGTGTCAAGACGTGGAACTTCAAGCAAAGTAGGACCATGTTGTTTATTGAGAACGCACATACAGTATGGAAGCAGATTGAGTTTGATACTGGCCCAAGGCCTGAGCCAGTCTTTTCTAGGTTTCTACATGCGGGAAACAATACAGCCTTTTTTCACACACCCAGAGACAGCCGGCTCTTCCCAGGGTATTATCTCATTCCCAGCAGAAGAGTCCTTGAGGATGTGCACTTCAAAGCTGCAGCTGGTTTCTCACATAGGAGTGAGATTTTACTCTTGCGGTTACAATATGCTTTGAGAAATAGGCACTAGCTACAGTTCTCATGGTTAGTAAAGCAGGGTTCATGCTGAAATACATCATGGTGTTAGTCATGTCAAGCATTCTATTCTATATTTCAGTTTTAGTAAGTTACACGTCTGACAGCAAGCACCAAATTATAGTTCTATCTTCTTTTGGAAATTTTTCCATATATAATCCCAATAGAAAAGTCTGCAGCTTTCTTGATTTCATATCCCAAGATCCTAGATATTTGTTGTTGAATCATCTGCCAATACTTTTTTGCTCTTTCACAATAATTTGAAATTCATCATGGTGCAAATTCTTTATGTTCTTCATAAAATCTATGCAGTTCCTGTTCTTTAGTAATTGTGGTTCTTTTTCCCTGAAGTTCAAAGCTCAAACCTTCAGGTATTATCCATCTATACCTCATTTCATTGTCCCATAATTTCTCTGTCATTTTTTTTGTATGTTCTTCTGTCATTTATACTTGCCTTGGTAATTCCTTCATGATTCTTACTCTGCTACCTACCTGCCACAATCAATGTCTTTTCAAAATTTTTGTTCAAAATCTTTCCCACCATTTCTTTTGTCATATATCTTATGACCACATCTCTTGGTAGATTTTTTTTTTTTTTGCATAGAATGAGTTCACTCTATACATATAGTCATACATATTTTTAGATTCTTCAGGATCTTCCTCCAAAAATTCTGCAATTATTTTTATTATATATTCTTTCAAGTCACTCTCTTCCTTTTCAGGTATTCCTCTCAGACGTATCTGAGTTTCCATCAATTTGCAGTCATGGATTGCCACTTTTTCCTGTATTTTCAACAAGGTGGAATTGTGTACTTTCATTCTCCCTTCTACCCTCCTGCACTTTCTTAGATGTTTCCTCAGTCTCATTTCTGAGATCCTCAATATCTTTTTTAATCTCTTCTATAATTTCTTTCTTAGAGGCAGTTATCATCTCTTTCATACCTTTCATCATTCTAGCCTCCATTGCCTCTGATTGTTCCTGCATTTTCTCCAGAGAGGTAGCCCTTGTACGGGTTTGCTTATGCTCTGACATTTAAAAACACCAAAAATTTTGTTCTCACCAAATTAAAATTCAACTATCAAATTCAAAAAACATATTGCAAAAAACATAAAGACCAACAATAAAACTTTCTTCAAATATATTAGAAGTAGGAAACCAGCCAGGGAGGCAGTGGGGCCCTTGGATGACCATGGGGTAAAAGGATTACTGAAGGAGGATAGGGAAATGGCTGAGAAGCTAAATGAATTTTTTGCCTCCGTCTTCACTGTAGAAGACGAGAACTTTTTGCCCGCCCCAGAACCACTAATTTTGGAAGGGGTGTTGAAAGACCTGAGTCAGATTGAGGTGACAAATGAGGAGGTCCTACAACTCATAGACAAATTAAAAACTAATAAGTCACCGGGTCCGGATGGCATACATCCGAGAGTTCTGAAGGAACTCAAAGTTGAACTTGTGGATCTTCTAACAAAAATCTGTAATCTTTCATTGAAATCTGCCTCCGTTCCTGAGGACTGGAAGGTAGCAAATGTCACCCCCATCTTTAAAAAAGGTTCCAGAGGAGATCCGGGAAATTACAGGCCAGTCAGTCTGACTTCAATATCGGGAAAGTTGGTAGAAACCATTATCAAGGACAGAATGAGTAGGCACATTGATGAACACGGGTTATTGAGGAAGACTCAGCATGGGTTCTGTAAGGGAAGATCTTGCCTCACTAACCTGTTGCATTTCTTTGAGGGGGTGAACAAACATGTGGACAAAGGAGACCCGATAGATGTTGTTTACCTTGACTTCCAGAAAGCTTTTGATAAAGTTCCTCATCAAAGGCTCCTTAGAAAGCTTGAGAATCATGGAGTAAAAGGACAGGTCCTCTTGTGGATCAAAAACTGGCTGAGTAATAGGAAGCAGAGAGTGAGTATAAATGGGCAGTCTTCGCAGTGGAGGACGGTAAGCAGTGGGGTGCCACAGGGCTCGGTACTGGGTCCCATGCTCTTTAACTTGTTCATAAATGATTTAGAGTTGGGAGTGAGCAGTGAAGTGGCCAAGTTTGCGGATGACACTAAATTGTTCAGGGTGGTGAGAACCAGAGAGGATTGTGAGGAACTCCAAAGGGATCTGTTAAGGCTGGGTGAGTGGGCGTCAACGTGGCAGATGCGGTTCAATGTGGCCAAGTGCAAAGTAATGCACATTGGGGCTAAGAATCCCAGCTACAAATACAAGTTGATGGGGTGTGAACTGGCAGAGACTGATCAAGAGAGAGATCTTGGGGTCATGATAGATAACTCACTGAAAGTGTCAAGACAGTGTGCGTTTGCAATAAAAAAGGCCAATGCCATGCTGGGAATTATTAGGAAGGGAATTGAAAACAAATCAGCCAATATCATAATGCCCCTGTATAAATCGATGGTGCGGTCTCATTTGGAGTACTGTGTGCAGTTCTGGTCGCCGCACCTCAAAAAGGATATTATAGCTTTAGAGAAGGTGCAGAGAAGGGCAACTAGAATGATTAAAGGGCTGGAGCACTTTCCCTATGAAGAAAGGTTGAAACGCTTGGGACTCTTTAGCTTGGAGAAACGTCGACTGCGGGGTGACATGATAGAGGTTTACAAGATAATGCATGGAATGGAGAAAGTAGAGAAAGAAGTACTTTTCTCCCTTTCTCACAATACAAGAACTCGTGGGCATTCGATGAAATTGCTGAGCAGACAGGTTAAAACGGATAAAAGGAAGTACTTCTTCACCCAAAGGGTGATTAACATGTGGAATTCACTGCCACAGGAGGTGGTGGCGGCCACAAGTATAGCCACCTTCAAGAGGGGTTTAGATAAAAATATGGAGCAGAGGTCCATCAGTGGCTATTAGCCACAGTGTATGTGTGTATATAACATTTTTTGCCACTGTGTGACACAGAGTGTTGGACTTGATGGGCCGTTGGCCTGATCCAGCATGGCTTCTCTTATGTTCTTATGTTCTTAAAAGATTAGAGCTTGCTTTTCCAACAAGCCTAATTCGCCATCCTCAGAGCCTCCTAAGGTGAGATATTAATTTTTAAAAATTTTATTTCTTTCAAAATGGCAGTCACGACTTTCTACTTCCCTTTATTTTTTTTCCTTTAAAAGCTTCTAAAGTCCAATATTGACAATAATGTCCGATAGTATTTATCCTTTATCAGCATCTCAATTGTTTCCAACAATTATTAATGTCCCGAACACCTTAAAATTATTATTTTAATTTTGACCTCCTGGCAATGGCCGCTGATGTTTTTCTATGGTATTATAGTCCTAGAGTAGGCTTTTCATCTAATGCTACCTGCTTTACTTGCCACTAAATCCCATTATCACTGGTAGAGCAATCTCACAATACTTGACGCACTTCCTGTGTTGACTGTGTATGCTGCAGGTCTGTGAAGATGGTGCTCTTTTTTCAAAACGGCAAGTAGACCAAACAATAAATTCCTTCTCCCTTTTTAGCACTGTCCTTTAAATTTAAAAAGTCCAAATTTCACCTCTTCATCCCTTCTTCTTCCAAGCTTTCTAGATTTCCATTTCCCACCTTCTGAATTTATTCTGTTTAACTTTAAATAGTTAAAGATAGTATGAAAGATAGCAATCTGTACCGTTTCTGCAAATTATCCAGATCCACACTGGTCTTGTGTAGCTTTAGATGTTTAGTAATGTCCAAAAAGGTTAGGATTCTGTCGAGCTTATGTCAAATAAATGACTCTGGAAACTTCTGCAGATGATGAAAATGCAACTCTTCTCCAGAGACCCCTCAAAGCCTCAAAGGAGCCCCCCAACCCCGGGACTCCCTTTTAGCCAAGGTGAATCTCCTCAAAGTTTTCTGTGCATATCTTGGACTAATCTCTGACTGAGAAAAGTAGGCAGTAGGCATTAATTTGCCTTCCACTACCCCGAACAGAAGTTCCAGCCTGCTCCCTTTATGAGAAGCAGCTCAGCTCGGCATTTTCCTACCCCAGAAGTCTGCAATCCCTTTAAATGTAATGGCCAGAACTCCATTTGGAGTTCAATTATGCTTGTCACAACCTTGCTCCTGGCTCCATCCCCAAAGTTTCCTTGCTCCACCCCCAAAGTCTCCTGGCTTCACCCCCAAAGTCCCCAGATATATCTTGAATTAGATTTTGCAACCCTAAAATCTTGTGAAAAGTGGTTTGCTGCTTTGGTCCTCACTGTGGAGAAGGTCCGGCCCTTCCCAGCCAGCGTTCAGGCTGGGGGCAGTCTTTGCCCCCTCGGAAGGAGGGAGCAACAGACTGATCGGCCTGGTACATCCGGGTCTATCTATAGGCATGGTGTCAGGGCTATATAAGCCCTGGCCCCGCCAGAGCTCCTGCTGTCTTCTTTGGCTCTCTGAGGGAGAGCCACGTACAAGATCGGCTGGGTCGGCTGGGCCTCAGAAGCGACGAGGGACGGTTCCTGCCGGTCTATTCGGAGTGGTAGCCGAACGGCATGGGCGACGGCAGCAGCGCGAGCGGCCGGTGCTTGGGGCTCGTCGGCTTCGCTTCATTTGATGGTGGTTGGGGCCCAATAAAGGGGCCGGTAGTGTGGGCGGCGGCCATTTCGCGGGGTGTTCCTTTTCTTTAGGCGGCAAAGGGAGGCAGGTGGTGCACAACGGCAGCGCGGTGGCCATTTTAAAAGGAGGTTGGGTGCCAAGGGTCGCAGGGTGTGCTTTACACACGGCGCGCGTGGCAGCCATTTTAGTGGAGCGGCTTTGCAAGGTGGCAAAGGGAGCTTGGACATTTGCTGCACTCGGCGCGTGTGGGGGGCCATTTTGTCTAGCGCAGCGAGGTGCAGTTAAGGGTCGTGGAGCATAGCCAGCGGCGCATGCGGCGGCCATTCTAATTCCCCTTAATACTAGGTGGGAGTCTGGGGCGTAGTGTGAGTATCTGCCTGGCAAGTAGATAGGCCCCAGGTTCGTTCCCCAGCATAGCCAGTAAAGAATAATAATAAAAAACAATAGCAGGCAGGTGGCGCTGGGAAAATCTCTGCCTGAGAGCCTGGAGAGCCCCAGCTGGACTGAGCAGACCATACTGACTTCACCTAGGTTCAGGGGAACACAACCCTTCCTCGTAGGTTCCTTGGGACGGCTAGCATACATAGTGGCCGTTTAGGGCCTGGCCGGGCCTCATCCCGCCTTCACCCTTCTTTTTCGGTTAGCGGTCGGGGGGTTCAAAGTAGCATTATTTACAGGGTCACTGGTGTGTGGCTGAGATTAGGTCATTTTCATGGCGACTAAGAAGGGACGGCGAAGCGCCAAAGGCAAGCAGCTTGCCCGCCCGTCACGTGGGTGGGTCAGCAGCCATGTCCAGTTGAGGAGCCAGGCCAAGGGGAGCGGGTCCGGCTTGCCATCATCAGCCAATTGGAGGCGCTTGAGCAGCAGAGGGTTGCTATGGGGGCTCCCATATGGGAGGGACGTCGCCGCGCTTCAGGGCGGTCGGCGCGTCTAACTTTTGAGGCAGAGATGCTGGCTCACCTGTCTGCCTTTCAGGGCGGTGCTGTGGGGCCCGATCCACAGCCGGAACCAGAACAGGATGATGATCCGAGCGAGGGTCCGTCGGGTGAACAGGCCATCGGCGGCGTGCATGGTGGCGGCAGACAGCAGACACCAGGTGGGGCCGGAACGCCCTTGGACGTTGGGGGTAAGATTATGTGGCAGCAGACACCTGGGTGGCCCTGGGGACCTATTCAAATGCCCCCCCTAACCTCAGAGATGGGGGGGGCTTGGGGCGCAGGGCAGTCCGGAACACCCGCTCTGCAGTGGGGTTCTGGGATGCCTTGGGCTTGGGGCCTACAGAGTTCCGCCCCGCAAGGGGCTCGCTTGGGTAGTACGGGATTTCAGGCACTTGGACAGCAGGCGGTCCCTGCGGTGACGCCTGCGAGTCCTGCAGTGCCGCCCCCTCAAGGGGTCCTGCCTTGGGGCGGGCAGCAGTATGCACAGATGCAAGGGGCGTGGCCGAGTGGGCAAGGAGGCAGGTGGTTTTACCCGCCAAACCCTTATGCCACTATACCTTTCCACGTGCTCCCATATGGCGACACATCGTTGCCTCTGGGAGATCATTTAACGGCTGTTACACGTGATAAAATCCTAAGGGGAGAGTATGTAGACATGTTCAGCCTGCTATATACAGAGCTCAAAAAGAAGAGCAAAGACGAGCTAGACGAGAAGGAAAAAGAAAAATTAAAACGCAGAAAGGTGGATAGGACGTGGGCAAACTGGTTGCCCGGTTTTTTAATTTATGCAGGAGTCATCGCCAGGGCGCAGCCGGCTCGTGCGGCTGCGTTGTTTCAGTACATGGATATTATTCACCGGGCGTATACTGATTTCGTCGGTGCAGCATGGCTGCAATACGACGAAGCCTTCCGTATGAGGGCCGCCGTCAACCCAGGGTTGCCATGGGAACAGGTCAGCCAGCAGCTTTGGCTGCAGTTGATGTCCCCGGCAAAGCCTAATGCGGGGGATAGGTCCGATAGCGGACACTTGGTCCAAAAGCAACAACAGCAGCTTTCTGCAGGGGCCCGCCTCACGGCGGGCCAGCCGGTTCAATCCTGGCTGCTATGCTGGGAGTTCGCTTCAAAGGGAGCATGCCCCAGAAAGCCCTGCAAGTTCAAACACGAGTGCCCACTTTGTAGCAGGCCTCATGCCCTTTCCGCCTGCAGCAGATCGAAGCCTAGGGCTGGGGGTAGACGCCTTAGAGGCGGCGGCGGTCAACAGCCTCCTGGAAAAGGGGCCCAGTCCCATTTGGCTGAGGGTTCTCAATAGTTTATTGAGAAAGTACCCATGCAAAGCGGATGGGCAATATTTGTGGGAAGGGTTTTCATTTGGATTCAGGATCCCTTACCAGGGGAATAGGGCTCCCTTCTTGGCTTCTAACCTACGGTCAGTGGCGGGTCTTGAACACATAGTTAGAGCCAAGATCGCCAAGGAGTGTCAGGAGGGCAGGGTCCTCGGACCCTTTGATAAGCCGCCTGTGCCCACATTGCGGGTATCTCCCTTGGGGGTGGTGCCTAAGAAGGCGCCTGGGGAGTATCGCCTCATTCATCACCTGTCCTATCCCAAAGGGGCGTCGGTTAATGACGCTATCCCCGAGGAATTGTGTTCAGTGCGGTACACTTCCTTTCACCAAGCGGTCAAAGTAGTGCGGGATGTGGTGCTGGGGCTGAGATGGCGAAATGCGACATCAAGTCGGCATTTCGTCTCTTGCCAGTGCACCCCGAGGATTTCGAGCTCCTGGGGTTTTGTTTCGAGGGCAAATTCTATATGGATCGCGCCCTCCCCATGGGTTGCTCAATATCCTGCGCTGCATTCAAGCGCTTCAGTTCCTTCGTGGATACGGGATAGGACCGGGATTAATGATACAGTGCATTACCTGGACGACCCCCTTTTTGTTGGTCCTGCGGGCACAGGGCAATGCACCAGGCTGTTCCGTTCTTTGCAGGACTTAGCCACCGAGCTGGGGGTACCGTTGGCACATGAGAAGACTGAAGGGCCCAGTTCGGTGCTAACTGTGACGGAAAGCTAGGGGTTAACCAGAAACTGAAGACGCACAGGGCCTGCGTCAGGTGACCTGAGGGTGGGGGGCAAAGTGCTCGGAGCTCTCAGGGAGGGAAAGTGGTTGAGGGACAGAATCTGCTGAGGCAGTCATTCAGTCAGTTGGTGTCTGACAGAGTTGGGGCCTGTCAGAAGTCTGTCAGTGTTGGGGCCTGACAGAGACTGAGAGGGTCAGTTCGAGCCTGCCAGAAGGGCTGAGAGGGCAGCTGATCCTGTGAAGGAGCTTGAGGCGGAGACGGGGAAGTCTTCCAGAGACTGCAAGCTCGACAAAACCAGCCAAGAGGGCTGTGTGTGTGTGAGTCAGTTAAGACCTGAACAGTCACAAACACCTATAGACGACTCTGAAGATCTAGTGAGGTGGTTGAGGGAGTGGATGTGGGTCTGAGACACCAAGAAGGGCTGAGAGGAGAGACTCCAGTCGAGGGGTGAGACTAGACACATCAATCCCAAGAGGCCAGACCTTGGCTAGAGGTGGAGAGTGAGTTATAGGAAAACTGTGAACTGTGTAACTGTGAGAGACTCAAGAAAAGACAAAGTGATTGTAAAGCCTGAAACAACTGAGCAACGTATTAGCCTGTGTAAATATCTCCCATACCCCCAGTTTAAGACTTTGTGTTACAATAAATCTGTGGTTTAAGTTAAAGTTCTCAAGAGCCTATATTTTGTGGGAAGAACAAACAAAGCTGCTGTGGTCCCATCAAATAAACAAGTAAAATACCCCGAAGAGCCTGAAATATAGAGATCCAGTGAGGCCGTGAGGCGGGCGCGGCTATACTTACCTTTCTAGGCATTGAGCTGGATTCCCACAAACAGGCTTCTCGGCTGCCGGAGGCCAAAGTAATGGACCTTAAGGCCCGGTTGGCTGCCCTGAAGAGACAGCGCAAGGTTTCGCTGCTTGAATTGCAGCAGGTGGTAGGTCACCTTAACTTTGCATGCAAAGTGGTGGCACCAGGCAGGGCCTTTCTGAGGCGTCTTTGTGACGCTATGAGTCAATTGCGTCTCCCTCACCATCGGGTCCGAGTGACCGCTGGAATGCGGGCAGACCTGGAGTTTTGGGAAGAGTTTCTTGAATCATTCAACGGCGTTTCTTTTTGGCGTGAGGAGTTGAAGATCGAAGCTGAACTTCAGATCTCCTCGGACGCCTCTGGGTCTACCGGGTTTGGAGTGTACTTTTATTTATTTATTTATTTATCTGAGATTTATATCCCGCCCTTCCCACTAGGTGGCTCAGGGCGGCTTACAACATGTAAAACTAACATAAAATATAAAATTAAGCATTAAAATTAACATTACATAATTTATAGTTAAAAATCTAAACATTTATTATATACATAAAACATTAAAATCATTCAGCGGTCTTAAGTTACGCTCAATTCGAATTCGATGTTCAGTGTTCAGTGTTCAGTACTCGGTGCCGGTCAATTGTGGGCCAGCCGGAAGAGGGCTGTCTTACAGGCCCTGTGGAATTGGGTAAGGTCCCGCAGGGCCCTTACCTCTTCCGGCAGCTGGTTCCACCAAGATGGAGCCATTATGGAGAAGGCCCTGTCCCTTGTAGCTTTCAAACGGGCTTCTTTTGGCCCGGGGACAACCAGGAGGTTTTGAGTTCCCGATCTCAGTGCTCGCTGGGGAACGTGTGGGAAGAGACGGTCCCTCAGGTAGGCAGGTCCTAGGCCATATAGGGCTTTAAAGGTAATAACCAGCACCTTGTACCGAACTCAGTAGGATATTGGCAGCCAGTGCAGAGCCCGAAGTCCCGGCTGAATGTGCTCCCACCTTGGGAGCCCCAATAACAACCGGGCGGCGGCATTTTGCACCAGCTGCAATTTCTGGGTTCGGCACAGGGGCAGCCCCATGTAGAGGGCATTGCAGTAGTCCAACCTCGAGGTGACCGTAGCATGGATCACAGTTGCTAGATCGTCGCGCTCCAGGAAGGGAGCCAGCTGCCTTGCCCGCCTAAGATGGAAGAACGCGGACTTGGCAGTGGCTGCTATCTGGGCCTCCATTGTTAAGGAAGGCTCCAGAAGTACCCCCAGGCTCCTGACTCTATGCGTCGCAATCAGCGGCGCACCGTTAAAAACCGGAAGGGGTATTTCCCTTCCCAGACCCCGACGGCCCAAGCAAAGGACCTCTGTCTTCACCGGATTTAGCCTCAGCCCGCTCTGCTTGAGCCACCCAGCCACAGCCTGTAATGCCCGGTCCAGATTTTGTGAGGCGCAGACCGGCTGGCCGTCCATAAGCAGATAAAGCTGGGTGTCATCAGCATACTGGTGACAACCCAGCCCGTACCTTTGGGCAATCTGGGTGAGGGGACGCATATAGATGTTAAATAACATCGGGGAAAGAACCGCACCCTGAGGCACCCCGCAATCAAGCGTGTGCCTGCGGGACAGCTCATCCCCAACCTTCTGTCCCCAACCCCTCTGTCCCCAACCTTCAAGGAAAGAGGAAAGCCATTGCAAGGCTAACCCCTGAATCCCCGCGTCGGCGAGACGACGGGCCAGCAGCCGATGGTTGACCGTATCGAACGCTGCCGATAGGTCCAACAGCATCAGTACCGCCGAGCCGCCCCGATCCAGATGCCGTTGGGGTCACTGGTGTGCGGAGCAATGGCCTGCAGAATGGTTGGACAGTGGGCTCAGTAGGGACCTGACATTTTTGGAATTTTTCCCTATCTTAGTTGCCATTTGGCTTTGGGGTGAGCAACTTGCCAACCATTCTGTGCTCTTCTGGTGCGATAACATGGCAGTAGTACATGTTATCAACTCCTTGACCTCTAAGTCGGTGTTAGTAATGAACCTGGTTAGGTCATTTACACTTCACTGCCTCCGGTTGAATATTTTGTTCCTGGCAAGACATGTACCCGGAGTCTGCAATGGGGTGGCGGATGCTCTATCTCGCCAACAGATGGAGCGTTTTCGACAGCTCGCCCCAGAAGCGGACCCGCGGGCGGCGCGGATGCCCTTGGATCTCTGGCAGCTTGGGAGGCTGAAGCCGGTAGGGCCATTCAATTGGCTTTAGCGCCTAGTACCAGAAGGGCTTATGATAGAGCGGCTTCTCAATTCAGGGAGTTTCGGAGGGTTGCGGCTCTGATGGATTGCTGACCGATTCCCACGGCTCATATTATGCAATTCATCGTATTTCAAAAAGAGAGAGGTTTGGGGCTAAAGACTATTAGAGGCCAACTGGCGGCGTTGGCCTTTATTAGTAAAGCACAAGGGTTTGCCGAGAACACGGCCGACTTTAGGGTGAGGAAAATGTTAGAGGGCTGGGCCAAGGAGCGCGGTCCACGGGCAGATGACCGGCAGCCCATCTCCCCTTCTGTTTTGAAGGGGTTGTTTGGAAGTTGGCCGGCCATTTGTTCTTTCCCTTTTGAGGCCGCTTTGTTTCACGCGGCATTGTTGGTAGCATTTTTTGGCGCATTACGTATCAGTGAATTGGTGGTGCAGTCAAGGGCTGACACTTTGGGGCGGGCGCTCCAAGCCGGGGACTTCAAAACTGAACAAGGGCAGATTGTTTTGACGCTTCGGCGATCCAAGACCGACCAACGGCAGAGGGGGTCCAACGTCGTGCTTGGACAGTGTGAGGTTCATGAGTTATGTCCGGTTTTGGCGGTTAAGCGGTATGTTCAGCTTAGGGGCGGAGTGGGGGGGCCCTTCTTTAGGCATGACGATGGATCCCCCCTCACCAA
The DNA here is from genome assembly GCF_032191835.1 of Heteronotia binoei. Taxonomy (NCBI): domain Eukaryota; kingdom Metazoa; phylum Chordata; class Lepidosauria; order Squamata; family Gekkonidae; genus Heteronotia; species Heteronotia binoei. The sequence goes on along the minus strand of NC_083224.1, from coordinate 130,487,002 downwards.
GTATCAGTTTTGGGCTGTGACAAGCCGGGCCCTGGCTGCACTAGGTTTGAAGGGCGTCAAGTTTGGGACGCATTCATTTCGCATTGGAGCAGCCTCCACAGCTGCTTCAATGGGTTACATGCCATCCAACATACAGCGCATTGGTCGCTGGCGGTCGGCGGCTTTTAAAACTTATGTGCGCCCATTGGTGGCCTAATGGGCGATGGTCTGGCGTGGTTGTATTGTTTTGTTAATCACTGGTTTGACCATTTTTGTTTTTCAGGTGCTGTGGCTCGTGGTGAGAGGCGGCGTATTCTCATCTGTGGGCACAGCATGGTGTTCTGGGCTGCCCATCAAGCCCGGCGGTCTCCTGTGGGCACCCAGCTGGGCCTCAGTGCATGGGCAGTCGTGGAATGGCTGCGTCGTCGGGGCCTGCGTTGGCCTGGGATTATGCCCTTATTGTTTAAGAAAGGGCTGCCCCGCCTCCACACATTCTGGTCGTTCACTTGGGCGGGAACGACTTAGGGCTGCTGCGAGGGAAGGCTCTCTCACAGCAGGCATTGGCCGATCTCCGGGAAATAAAACGGAGGTGGCCGGGGGTGATCCTGGTGTGGTCAGCAATTCTGCCACGCAGGGTGTGGAGGTATGCCCTTTCACCGGGAGGGATCAAGCGCGCTAGGTGCAAGGCCAATAGGGCTCTACAAAAAGCCATGGAGGATGGCTTGGGAATTTTTCTTCCTCATCCTGCCATATGGGTCGAGGATGCAGACCTGTATCGGCCGGATGGAGTCCATCTTTCGGAGTTGGGCAACCGGGCCTTTTTAGATGAGATTCGGCAGGGTTTGCGGTCGGCTCTGGGCCGTCCGTTGAGGCGCTAATGCCTAAGCAGAGGCTTGGTATTGGCGGTGGCTGGAGGATGTTTTGGCCGCAGTGTTTGCAGGGGAGCACCTATGGCCTAGCACCATTGGTGCGGGTGGTCTGTATGAACCGCAGATGGGCTACACGGCTCAGTGCAGGGAATGCAGATCACGGAGAGCCTCACCTGGGCGGATCTTTCCATGGGGGATTGATGCTAGCCCAGGTGGAGAATGGCTGGGGGCCTGGCCGCTCAGTTACAACCCGAATACGGCGGGTTTGTGCTGGGGGTAGAGTGGCTCGCCCTTTGGACAAGGCGGGGTCAGGGGGTGAACCCAGGGCTTGTCCTGTTTAGGTCTCAACCCTGCCAGTTTACAGGTTAGTTAATTATTCAATAAAGCGGCCCGGTTTTAAACCCAACACTTTGTGTCTGTCTCTTCTTTCCGACTGGGGGGGCAAATGTGGCGTATAAATGAAGTAAATAAATAATAGAAGCCAAATAAAAGGTAAATTGGTGAATGGCTGAGAAGGACATAATGAGGCAAGGGGAGAGTATGGGGATTACCAAGAGGAGGGAAAGGGGGAATAGTGTGGGGAAGGGGAAAGGTGCGATCCTATAAGTCCTTGAAGGTTCCCTGCCATGCAAGCAGGCCTTGCCCAGTGGCCAGCAACACACAACCGGGTCACAGTTTTCCTAGGCAGAGGATGCTGGGGAGGGAGGTGGGATTGAGAGAAAAAGCTTAAGACAGAAGGGCAGATAAGATAGATTGGCTGTTCCCTCTAAACTGTGGAGTCTTGTGAGCAAAAATTCTACTTTGTGAGCTGCTGGCATTGAAGTTGTGAGCCACTGCATAAATTAGTTTGCTCTGTGGTTTTGACTTAGCTCTGAGCTAAGACAAAAATGTGTGATCCAGAGAGTGAAAAACCATGAGCTAGTTTACACTAACTCAGCTTAGAGGAAACATTCATTAGCTCTTGAGTGGACAGGTTCGGAAATTTCTAGAAATTTGGTGCCATGGAGTCTGCAGAGAGTGGGGTTTGAGGAGGGAAGGAACCTCAGAGGGGTATAATGCCATAGATTCCACTCTCCAAAGCAGCCATTTCCTCAAGAGGAACTGGGGTTGTCAGTCTCCATGTCAAGGGTATCGAACTCATTTGTTATGAGGGTCAGATCTGATATAAATGGGACTTTGTGGGGCCAAGCCATGTGTATCATAAAATGTAATGCCAAGTAGTGAACATGTAAATTCTATAAAGGATACAGAGAAACACAATTAAAGATATTGTTTTTTACTTAAAATACAAACATGTTTAAAACTCTTGCAATGTTTCATTTAAAATGGAAATATGGGAGAATAGTGGGATTTGGCAATGCAATTTTAGAAATAAAACATCAATCAAAAGCAAAAAGGATCACAACAGAAACTAAAAATATAAACCCAAAATTTAACATGGTCTGGGCTTAGGAAAACATGAAATGGCTGGGCATTGCAAGCCTCTCCCTCTGCCCCCAGGTCTACTCAGGCTGGCAATGACTCTTCAGTGTAATATCCCCCTTTGGCTGTGCATTCCAAAAGTTAGAATATTCACTAAGCACCAGTTCTAAGATCCATTCAGCAGAGACATGCTGGCTCAAAGCATCAACCCTTTTTTTACAAGGTCACACAACTCCAGCAAGGAACAGCTTCTAATTGGTCATATAAATGCTGTAAAGTTAAACTGAGCTCCACTCCATTAAAATATATTGCAGCAGTGGTACAGAAAACATGGAATGGATTTTCCGTTAAGGTCTCTGAACCTGGAGGCACGGAAACCTTAATGGGAAATCCGCATTTTCTGTGCAGCTTTGCAAGCCCACAATTGCTTCCTGAAAAGACAAGGAAGAAGGAGCTGGGAACTTCAGCAGTCTCAGAGTTTTAAAGGGGGAGGGGTGGAGAAAAGAGCCTGGCGGGCCTGATTAAAGTCCTGGGCAGGCCAGTTCTGACCCACAGGCTGGACATTTGACACTCTTGCTCCAGTGGAGGCAGGAGTTCACAATAATTACAGCTGAACTCCAGATGACAGAGATTAATTTCTCTAGAGAAAATGAGAATGCCTTCTGCAAGTCCTTGCAGGTTCCCACTTGTCTTCTCTAGTTCAGCTGTTAGTCAAACTGGATGATAATGTGTTAGTATTTTCAGAGTTAAATCCCATTTTGCACAGTTGTTCTTTTATCAATTATCCGCATAAACTTCACCATGAATTACAAATATGCATAATAATCACACTGAAATTTGAATAATCATATTATAAATAACTATCACATCATTAAGCAAGGTTTTGTAGAAAGTGAAGATACTACTGCACAGGGCTTATTTTGTGGTAGGATCTCCTATGCATATTAGGCCACATACCCCTTATGTAAACAACCCTCCAAGAGTTTACAGGGCTCTTAGTACAGGGCCTACTGCAAGTTCCAGGAGGATTGGCTACATCAGGGGTGTGTGACCTAATACAAAATGCTACAAAATGAGTCCTGCTACTGCATATGATTCTGGGATTCATGCTTAAGGATAATGCTGAGAAACTGAAAAGGGTGCTCAGAAAAGCAATAGCTTTTGAAACATGCCATAAAGCCATGGATTTAAGCAGCACAGTCAATTTAATCTTACTTAAAAGAAGAGGTGACATGGTTGGTAAATACATGACTGGTAATACAGATATCCACATTTAGAGTGTCAAGGTCTTGCAACCAGATGGCACCAAAAATTAACCATTATATATCAAATGGGAAACTCCTGTATATATATATATATATATGAAATAGTCTTGTATCATGTGTCAAATGTATCATTTTCGGATAAGAACAGCTCTTTTAAAAAATGCAAATAAATGTCTCCTGGGGATAATGTTCAGTCAAAATTTCATAGGTCTGCATGGCCAGGCTGTCAGAATCATTTACAAAGTTTTAACATATAATTTGACCTCCATAGATGATGGAGCATTGAGCTTTGTGTCTGTAATTGGGACTATTATAAGTGGTTGTTTCCATAAACATCAGTTTTAATAGCTACATTTATCATGTAGCATGTTCTTCTCTTTCATTCCTACTGACTTTCTGGAATAGCCAACATACAGAATAGGCTTATTGGAGTATGACAATTAAGTGTGTCAGTATGTATGTCCTTTACTGTTATCCTGAGAGGTAGGTTAGGCTGTGAGGTCACCTAGTGGGTTTCTATGACAGAGTGGTGATTCAGACTTGAGTCTCCTAGATAGTAATCTGAAATTCTTACTACACTGGCTTTGTGGGGTGACTGTTGTTGCACAGCAAGCAACTGGGGATAGGTGAGTCATTCAAAATGTTTCTCGTTGTGGTCCTGATGAAGGTCAAGAAAACTCACTGATAATCCAGAATTGTGTGTTGGCATCCTGGAGGCTTCCCAGAACTCTGAAAATAGAGACTTTGGTTTTTTTATACCACTGTGTACATTGATCCAATAGTGTCTTTCTCATATATGCAACTGTGTGCTTTAGAGCTCTTTGGGGCTTTTTGAGATTTATGATTAAGAATATTGAATGTGGAATATCCCATACTAGGAATAAGGTCTGTTGTGAGAATAAATACAACAGACTCTAGAAAGAGCACTCAGCATCAATTTGCTGTGGCGGTGTAGCACGATGATGATCATGCAGACACTGAAGCTCAGCATTCCTTTTGTCTGCAGTGTGTTGTTGTTGCTTTTTCCTGTCATATTTGCCCTTGCAGCATTTAGCATCAGTATATGCTTGTGGTGTGATCTTTTTCTTTTCTTTTTGGTCTGGCATGTTTGTATTATGGTATACCATAGAGTATGTGCTTCAAGGCAGTCATTTTCTGTAGGGGAACTGATCTGATTTCAGCTTTCCATCTTTCCTCCTGCAGCCTCTACCTAGAAAAAGTAGCCTTTCTTCACAGTGTGGCCCAAAGCAGGAGGGAAGCTATATCATCAGGGCATAATAACACAGAGTCCACCTTGCCAAGCAGCCATTTTCTCCGGAGTAAGTTATCTCTGCCATCTGGAGAGCAGTTGTAATTCTGATTAATTTTCAGCCTTCACTTGGAGATTGGCAACAATGCTTTCTGAGGAGGAAATGGCTGGTTTGGAGGGTGGAGTCTATGGCATTATACCTGTCTGATGTCCCACCCCGTCTAAAACCCCACACCTCAAATCTCCAGGAATTTCCCAAACTTGAGTTGGCAACTCTATCTCCTTCCCAGACAACCGTCAATCTAGCTTTATCTGTTCTTCTGACTTCAGCTTTCCATCTCCTCCCCCCTCCCTGCAGCCTCTACCTAGGGAAAGGTCTTTCTCCAGGGTGGGAACCAAAGTAACTTACATAATTCTCCTCTCCCTCTTTTGATCTGCAGAACAACAATGTGAGAGAGGCTATGCTGAAAATCTGTGACTGGTCCAAAATCACCCAGCCAGCATCCACAGCAGACCCTGCTCTGAAGCACTAACTGCAATGCCACACTGGCTGTCATGGGGGAAGGGCTACTGCTGAACAGTAGCAAGCAGTCAGGCCTAGTTACATCATGGCAGTCAGGTGGCATCAAGTCACCCAAAGGGTGCTGCCAGGCCTAAGGTAGCCAACCTCTAAGTGGAGCCTGAAGATCTCCTGGGATCACAACTGAACTCCAGACAACAGATCTCTCTCCCCCTGGAGAAAATAACTGCTTTGGAGGGTGGACTTTATGGCATTATATTCAGCTGAGGCCTCCTGCATTCCCAAACTATGACTTCCTTAGTCTCCACCACAAAATCTCCAGGAATTTCCAACCAACCTGGACCTGGCAACCCTAGTCACAACTGGCCCCAATGAGTTCTCCCTCAAAGACCAAAATAGGCCTGGAAAGGACTTCTTCCCCCTGCTGTTTACTGACAGAACCAAGTTTGGTTACCTAGTAACAGCCAGTGCCTAGCACTTCCCCAGTGGCCCAATCCTTGTCTGTCCTGGGGCTGGAAGGTGGGGTTATTCTTTGAGCCAAAGGGTAGGTATGTGAGTCATCACCAATACAGCCAGGTTTTTATATAAGTCCGAAATTGATTGTGTATTTTATAGTGTGATTGTTAGTATTAACTCTATTAGGTAAAAATTATGATTAATAATTATAATATATACATTGTTAAAGACTTTTTGCACAGTGTTCCTTTTACTCCTGCACCAGTATTTTACCATGGTAAAATACTGGTGCAGGAGTAAAAGGAGCACTGCAGAGAGCCAATGAGATTCTACAATTGCCCTGGTTCAGGTTGGCAACTGACTTTTTTACCTCAATGCCCAGTCCTACTTTATAATTGTTAACTGTTATTCCAAATACCCTGAAGTTCTACTGCTACCTGACAAGACAGCTGACATGGTTGGCTCAGATGGCTCATTGTTCATTCACCGTGGTATTCCTAAAGAGCTCATCTGTGACCATGTCCCATTTGCAAGTTCAGTGATGAAACAATTTGAATCTGAATCTGAATGGGGTATCTCTGTCACTCCCAGCTATCCCCAATTCAATGGTCAGGCTGAGCACATGGTCCAAACCATCAAACACATGTTCAAAATAACTTTGCTAGATGGCTCATCTTCATTTGGTCCTACTCAACTTGCGGAACATGCCTGTTTCACGTCTAGAGTATGCCTCTTCACAGCTCCTTATGGGAAGACTTTTATGTAGTATTCTACCAGCTACATCAGCAGCTTTAACACCCAGACTGTTATCTGCAGTTCCACAGAAGTTGAAAGCCCTTCAGTGTCAACAGTGTCAAAAAAAGACCTACTATGACAAATGGGCCAGGTTCCTTCCACTCCTGCAAGAGGGGGAGAAGGTGTAGATGCAGACCCATATGGAATGGGTACCAGCATCAGTTACATATTCTTATACTGAGAGTCTGAATGGAAATGTGTATAGGAAGAATAAGATACATTTATTTATTTATTTATTCATCTGTTTATTTATTTCAGTAGATTTATATTTGAGAAAAAGATTGTTCCTCTGTACCTTCAAAATCTGCTGCTGTGCCTGATCATACTATCTCAGAACAGATTTTGGCTGATGTTCTAACCTACCTGGAGAAGGGGATCATAGCACACCAGATGTGCTCTCAATGCTTGATGCTTCCCCCTCTCTTCCAGCTGAATATGTACAAATAAATAGCGGGCAGGTGGTTAAATTGCCTGCTAGATTTAAGGACTATGTGATGACTTTGTGGTAAAGGCAAACCCCAATGGCGAGTCAAGTGCTAGCAACTCCACATTTTTGGGTTGTCATGACTACACCAATATTTGGGTTGTAGTGACTACACCAAGGTAAAAAGGGGGGATATGGTATATTTATTGGATATATGTATGTATGTAATGGAGCCGTCTGCTCCTCCCCTAATATCTGTGTGCTTTAGTTTGGTCTTATTGGGTAGAGTTCTTGTTTCAGTTTCCAGTTTTGTATGTTATCTGAAGATGTTGGTGATTGGAGTTGTCTCCTTGCAAATAAGTGGTTGCTGTTTTGACCCAGCTTCTCTCTGCAGAATGGACCTTAGAATGGGTGCCTGAGAACCCGCAATCAAAGGGGGACATTACAATACAGGTCATGTGGTAGCAAGTTACCTGGTGCTCACTCCTAGGTCAAATGTAATAATAATTTAAGTCAAATAATATAAGTCAAATGTAATAATAATAATAATAATAGGTCTGATTCTGATGAATTCTCAAATGCCAAAACAGCCCTGGATATTGCCCCGCTCTTCCCCCTGCCTTTTACTGACAGAAAGCACTGCTTGAAGGCTGTGTGGCTGCTCAGAAATAGCCATTGAGGGCATTAAATTATTAAAAGTACAGATACAGATTCTATTATTTGGAAGGGTTAACCCCCCATTATTAGTTTTCAGGTTTTTCTGGAAGACTGTAATATCTTTCAAGTTTGTAGAAAGATCTATATTGTCTATTCATGGTTCCATATATTGTCTATTCATGGTTCCACAGATTTGGCCATATTGAGAATTAGCAATGTTGATTATCAGTCTTACTGTTATTTTTTATTTACATGTTTTAATGCTCTAATTTTCTTTCCCTAAGCTTAAAGAACATAAATAACTTGAATATTAGAGTTAAATTGGCTCAGGATGTGAGATTAAAAGTTGAATTTAAACAGCCAGTGAACAGAAATTTCTCAGGAGTTTTCAAAAGTGCTTGCTAATAAGGAAATTTCTGAACATATTTGTTTATTCCGCTAAACCCACAGAAGCTTGACTCACACCTTTGATCAAAGAGCTAATTGAAATGAAGAGAACTGCACCTCATTTTAAATTAAAACAGACCTGCCATCAACTTCTCTGAGGAAAGTTCACATACATCAGAATATATTCTGATAAACCACCCACACAACTATGCATAGAAACAAAGTGTAAAGAAGCTAGAATGTCGTTATAGGTATATACAAATATTCATAGCTATATTAAGGCAGCACTATCCATGCTTATGAAGGAAGAGTCAATGGCCATTTTTCTTTCTTTCTTCTGGATTCCATATGTGAAAATTGCTTTTGGTCTCCATTATCTTCAGTATTGTTGATGAGTCTGTTTTCTTCTATTTTAACATTTTCATGCCATTTATATGCAACTGACACCTAAGCAACACTGATACATGCATTAGTTTTAACTATAAAAATCCAACATGAAGAAACTGGTGCCAAAATAAAGACCACCACCCCCCTTCCAAGTTTATTTCTTACAGATGAGACATAAAATTGAAATGGGAATAATCAATCAAACAATAAGCTTGCAAAATTCAAACAATTTAGTTATGGTGTTCTAGGAATTTCATAACTCTCTATGGGTTTTAACCTTAGGGATTTAAAAGTTTTGTGATGTCACTTTCAAAATAGAATCCCAGAAGTCTCTGTCTTCCCTTCCCACAGTGCTCCTGGAAATCACCAGCCAACCCTGAATCCATGGCACATAATGTTATTTGTGGTGCAAAGTGAGAAGAACTATCAGGTAATTAGGTTGATCCATACAGGCAGAAACTTTTATACGTTGCACTAATCATGTTTCTTTAGGTCAAACTAATTTGTTTGGTAAGTCTTCCATGGCATACTAGAGAGATTGCCTGGGTCTTTATATAAGCTCCTTAGATTCAAATACACATTATTCTTGCTCAAAAAGTGTTTTAGGTTTTCAGATGAATATAACATATTAAAAATGCTTCTATTTGCTCTGAAGACTTTTACGAATCTCAGAGGGCTGAAAGAAAGACTATGTACTTTGATGGGAAAACAAGGAAAAAGGAAATTGTCAGTAGACTGCCACAAGATGACACACACAGGTTACTTTGAATGAAGAAGGCCATAAATTAGAACACCAGCAGACACAGTTATTATGAATTTCTGAACACATTAGGTATGAATGATATTTTATATGAGTAGGGATGGGCACAAACCAACTTATGAACACCAGGTCAGTTCACAAAGCATGAACCAAGAGTTCGAGAGACCGGTTCATCCCTGAACCCATCCATGAATCTTATCATGGAAATTTATGCTGGTTCAGAAGTGAACTCCATCAGTATTTAAATGCCTCCACCCCCCACATGAGTGAGCTCCAAAGGCATTTCAACCAGAGTTGGGCTCCAAAGTTGACCCAGAGTTGGGCTCCAAAGGCCTTTAGATGCCTTGGAGGAGTCACTTGGGTGGTAGTGGTGGGCTCTGGTAACATTTAAATGCTTCAAGAACTCACTTCTGGTTGGGTGTCCCAGTCCAAAAGTTGGCTCCAAAGCCACTTCAGAGCTCACTCAGGTGAGAGCTTTGGGGCTCACTATATGGTGGGGCCCCCACAAACTTCTTGAAGCACTAACTGGTTTGTGCAATGGAGAAGGTCATGGAAGTTTATGCTTTGGGTTTTGTGAAAACCCTCAAAGGATAACCTCCAAGAACCTCCATTTTTTCTGGTTTATACCCATCCGTATATACAAGATATGGATCCTTTATGGAAGACATATTTCTATGACAAGAGCTACCCAGTGCACATACATCAATAATGTATTGTAATCTCTCTCTCTCTCTCTCTCTCTCTCTAGGCCTTCTTGAGTCTGCAAAATAAACACTGTCAGGAATCCAGCAGCCCACTGAACATGCCATATTTAACTTGGTAAGATCTTCCATTTGCTTTCCTTTCAGTTTGTTTTCTACATCTGTGATCCAGGTGGCTTTTTATTGGATTATTTTGAGACTTCCCAGAGTTCTTTCCAGAAGGTTGTTGTCTTTTCTTTGTTTGGTTTCAGTTCCCTCTAATACTTTGTAGAACTTCCTTTGGTTAGCCTGGAATTTGAAGTTCTGTCTGCATTGTTGGATCCTACTGTTGTAGCTCTTGATCTTCTTGGATAGTGCAACAATTCTTTGATTTCTTCTGTAACTTGGGCTATTGCATTTATATCCATCTGATATTTCTTACTGAGGTTTGTTTCTCTTCTTTCATTCTTGAGTTTCTTTTCTTTGCATTCTTTTAAGGCACTTAAATCTGAATGGTATTTGTTGATTTTTTTCTCCAGTCTCATTTGGTTTAGTTTGGTTTCACCCGAAAATCCTTAATGGCCTTTTTCTTAATGTCCATTTTCAGTTTGTATATATCAACTGGTTGGTTTCAGTTATGTTTGCTGTAGGATGACAATGATGAATTGTCACAGTCAGATGTTTGATTTGTAGATGGTGTTCTACTGAAACACCTGGGAAAATGTAATGCTGCTGGAAATTATGGGGGTGGGAAGAAACTAACTCTTACCTTGTATTACCACCTCTGCCTAGATACAGATGGTCTTGGCCCAGCATCAGTCTGCACTGTAAATTGATGGGGAGAGAAGATTTTTTTTAAAAAAAAAAAGACTGAAAAACAAAAATGGAAAACGTGCTTTATGTCTCAAAGTCAGTAAATCTGTAGTTATAAGTAGTCAGTCAGTCAGCCAGCCAGTCAGCCAATCCTTTATGGGCATAAATGTAAGAAAGTATAGCCTACGAAAAGACTGCAAATGTTGAGCAGTTAGGAAATACCCATCAGTTCACTTGTAAGGCTTGGCTTTAATGAGATGCAAAGGTGGTCAAGAAGCACACAGTGATACAGTGATGCACCTTTAGTGGATATATTTGAAGAAGATCATTGGATGGTGAGGATGCAATAGTGAATCTACACCTACACTATGTTTGCCATTTTCCCTAATTCAGTCTGTGACAGGGCTATAGTGTCTCAAGGCCAATTCCTAGCTAACTGTGCCTAGTATTGAATTGCATAGATGAGCACAGATGAGGAGTGGAATGAACAGACAAGCTACTTGTAAGGAGATATCTCCCTCAGATGGGTGCCTGATTTCCTGCTCAGTTTGTACTATTAGCCCATATAAAATCCCAGTTTGGTGTGGAGAGCCAGTTTGGTGTGGGGAGCCAGTTTGGTGTGGGGAGCCAGTTTGGAGTAGTGGTTAAGTGTGCGGACTCTTATCTAGGAGAACCGGGTGTGATTCCCACTCCTCCACTTGCACCTGCTGGAATGGCCTTGGGTTAGCCATAGCTGTCTCAGAAGTTGTCCTTGAAAGGACAGCTGTTGTGAGAGCCCTCTCAGCCCCACCCACATCACAGGGTGTCTGTTGTGGGGGAGGAAGATCAAGGAGATTGTGAGCCACTCTGAGACTCTGAAATTCAGAAAGCTGAAAGGATGTTGTAAGGCCTTTGTTTTCTTTTGCTGTATTTTGTAACCATCACCTTGCATAACACCTAAGTAACCTTTAATAAATACCATCTTGAGCACCATTTATTACTGCCCAGACACTCTCTCCAAACCTCTGTAAGTAAGACAATATCCCTTTTGGTCTTGCCATTTTGCAAAAATCTCATGGGACTAGTTTTGATCCAAGAATTCCTTCAGTATGTTTCTAGAGCTGGTGGATGAGTAATGAAAGATCAGGATACTGATCATTTTTTTAAAATGTCCAAAAAGGGGAAAGGGAAGTTCTCAATATTTATTTTGTTAATGAACATTGTAACAGGTAAATGTACTGAAGTGAGACAAATTAAAATTTCAAGGACAGTTGGGGTTGACTTTGCAGAGGTTTTTGTTTTGAATTTAATCACATTAATTAATGTAATAATTAAAATGTTATGCTAAAGTGGGTTGCAATCAACTTATTATTTGCCATGTTTGTTTCCTGCCAGGTTATGCAGGCTTTTTTTTTTACTACATTGAATTCACACAAACTTTTCAAAAGTAGCCAATAAATGTGACTACCTTCAAATTCAGCTCTAGTTCCATTTAAGCTCAGCTACACTCCTGAAAAGTACTTAATTGTGTCCTTAAACTGATCCACTGAAGCCAGAACCACTGGTGGGTCTTTAAAATCAATATATATATATAAATGTGTGCAGTTTGTATTATTGCATTATTTGTACTATCGGGCTGTTATCTTACTTTTCTAAAAAGTATTGAGAATCCAAGACTCTGAGTGCTTGATGCTTTTCTACATCTGCATACACAAATACACATACTCAAGATATTGCCAGTGTGGTGTAATGGTTAAAGAATTGTCCTAGGATCTGGACAAGCACATTCGAATTCCCTTAATGCTATGGAAGTTCACTAGGTGACTTTGGGTCAGTCTGTCTCTCACTTAACCTACATCACAGAATTGTTGCGAGGATAAAATGGAGGAGGGGAAAATGATGATGTAAGCTGCTTTGGGTCCCCATTGGGGAGACAAGTGGGGTTAAAGATTTACATAAATACATATGGATTGTGTGAGCTCATTGAACTTTTCCGAACAATCAGCATACATTTTTCTTCATTCCTCTTAATCTCCACTTCTCCACTTGCTATCATTCATTGCCATTGCAAATACATAAAGATCTTGATACTAACTGAATCTAAAAGGCAGCAAAATCTGCTGCTAGAAATATGAGTATTTACATGCTTAATGATAATACCCTGTTCATCTCTACCTTACACTCATAATCTGGGATACAAATTACAAACTATTAGAGATGTATGAATATATATATTTCAGTTTCTTTTAATTATCATGTATAGTCATGAACGCCATTTTCCTCTCACCTATTTACTTTGGCTAATTTCCCCATTTACATTTGTTTCTGCTATGCTACTTTTAAAACATTTGTTATATTGTACATAATTCAATGTCATTTTTTGCCACTTTTATGTCATGTAAATGCAAGAAATGCAAAAATACATGATTTTGAATGCAATATATCATCAGATCTTATTAATATAGAACAAGAACAACTGCACTTTCATCCCTTGAAGAAACCATAAAAGAAACTTGAACATTGGATTGCCTGCAGCTGGCAGCAACAGCTGCTAGGCTGCTTTGGCAAATTTTGCTCCTCTGGAGAGGGAAGAGAGGATCTCAGCCCATTTGGGCACGAATTTCAGGGGGCAGGGCTTGGCTGTGTTAACACGCTTCCCCATGAAGTCAGTTTTGTTGAGTGGCCCTTAGTTATACCAAAACCTTGTGTCTGACTCTTCATTCCGACCCCAGTGAAGACATGAGATAACAGCCTGGGTTTAACTGGTGTATTTAATTAAACTGAAATGCATCATATTAAAATATCTAACACATTTAAACAGGGGGGCTGTGCTAGGCAACCTGCTCATCGCTCCTTTTCTGGCAGATCCATACGTACCTATTGTGATCAGGAAAAATGGAAGAGGCCTAAAGAAGCCAAGGTGGCTCCATAAACAGCTCTCTAAAGACTTGAGAAATAAAAAGACTACTTTAGGCATGAATATAAACAAATCACCAATGCTTGTAGAGAAAAAGTTAGGAAAGCTAAAGCTCAGTATGAGGATAGGTTGGCCAAAGATGCTAAAAATAACAAAAAAGGGTTATGTTCAGAGTAAGAAAAAGAGCAAGGATGTGGTAGGCCCTTAGCGAGGGCAGAAAAGTGAAATAGTAACAGGTAATGAAGAGAGGGCAGAATAGCTCAATTCCTACTTTTCCTCAGTCTTCTCTTATAAGGGAAACAGTGCTCAACATGGCAAAAACAGAACATATAATGAGGGTATGGAGTTTCAACCTAGAATCAGCATAGTAGTGCATAAACACCTAGTTTCTTTAAATGAAACTAATCCCTCAGGGCCAGATGAACTGCATCCAAGACTTCTAAATGTAATTTCTGAACCTCTAGCTATTATTTTTTGAGAATTCTTGGAGAACAGGAGAGGTGCTGGAAGATTGGAAGCAGGTGAATGTTGTCTCCATCTTCAAGAAGGGGAAAAAAAGGATCCAGGTAACTACCGACCCGTCAGCTTGATGTCTATCCCTGGAAAGGTTTTAGAACAAATCATCAGTTTGTCAGTCCTGAAACATTTAGAAAGGATGGCTGTGATTACTAAGAGCCAGCATGGGTGTCTCAAGAACAAGTCATGTCAGTCTAACTTGATCTCTTTTTTTGAGAAAGTGACTACTTTGCTGGATCAGGGGAATGCTGTAGACATAGTTTATCTTGATTTCAGTAAAGCTTTTGATAAGGTTCCACATGCTATCCTTGTTGACAAGTTGGTAAAATGTGGTTTGGATCCTGTTACCATTAGGTGGATCTGTAACTGATTGACAAATGCTTGTGAGTGCTTGTGAATGGTTCGTCATCCTCTTGGAGAGGAGTGACAAGTGGAGTGCTTCAAGAATCTGTCCTGGGGCCTGTTTTGTTCAACAGCTTTATAAAATATTTGGATGAAGGAATAGAAGGAATGCTTATTATATTTGCAGATGAACTAAATTGGTAGGGGTTGCAAATACAGTAGAAGGCAGAAACAGGATACAGGATGCCCTTGACAGGTTGGAAAACTGGGCTGAAACCAATAGCATGAATTTTAATAGGGATAAATGTAAATTTCTGCATTTAGGCAGGAAAAATCCAATGCATAGTTATGGGATGGGGGAGACTTATCTTAGCAGTAGTATGTGCGAAAAAGATCTAGGGGTCTTAGTGTACCATACACTGAACATGAGTCAACAGTGTGATGTGGTGGCTAAAAAGGCAAATGCAATTTTGGGCTGTATCAACAGAAGTATAGTGTCCCATGCGATACCAGATGAAAGGTGGGGAGGAGGCAACAGCAGCAGTAGCCATGGTCACTCTATCCTGGCTCATCCTTCCTGCTGCTGCTGCTGCCTCCTCTCACCCGCACTGATCATGATCACACCAGAGGGCTGTCATGGGAGCCCCCAGCCTCCAGAGTTAGTTTCCCCAATGATCAGCAGAGGGAGGGGCTTTACATGCCCTGGGAAGTCCCAGCTGTTTTAGCACACGTTCCCAGCCATTGCAACAGCAGGGATGGGAGAGAGGTGGAGGCTGGGGAGCACAGCCCTCGGGCAGCTGCGGTGGTGGGGAGTCGGGTGGGGGGAGCTTGAGTGTCCCCTCAAACATCCCAAGGCTCCCTGACTCCCCAAATCCTGCCTATCACCCTGCTAGCTTCTTAGGTGGCCCCCTGTCTGATTGTACCAAACTGCCTTGGGGATGGGATGGGGCTGCCACCCGCTGGAATGTGTGGAGGCTTCAGGATGGCTCTTTTTGGCCCTCCCAGCTGCCCCAAATTGCCCATCTGTTATCAGCCTTAGGTATTCTATTTCTCTGAATCCATAAAGGCATCACTTACATTCCTAGTGGAATCAGCCATGCACCTAAGAAAAAGCCCTACTAGGAGCAATGACCCATCATATGAACTTCAGCCATTCCTAAACTAAAAGTAACCTTCCTACTAACCCACAACTCCTTCCATAGCCCAATACTTATTTCTTTCTTTGCACTTTCTGAAGGGACTTGCAATACAGTGGGGGGGGGGTGTGTTTGTTTACAACCACGTCTTTTCAAACACTTACTACAACCCTCAGCCAGTAATGCCATTCTCTGATGATAGGGTATTCTAACCACTCCAAAACAGCACCCTAAGCTCTACTTGACTAGGTCCCCTTTACAGGTTTGCTCCCTGTGCTACCACTCAACAATTCTCTTTCAGGGCTAAAGCTACACACATTAGATAGGGCTTTTCATACTGAAGCAATGCAGACTGTGCATATTCAGTTTATGACCTATGAATAATATCCAAATACTTAATAAAAGCTGGTGCCCTACCTAGTTGTATCTGAACCACCACTGTCATGTATGTATTATATCAACCAACTCTTCTGTATGTTTTGTTGTACCCCTAGTTGTCTTCATTGCTGTTATCCTTAGTGTACAGCTTTCTTAATGTGATTAAAAAGATCCAGGTACTTCCCCTGCCTTATCTTTTACCTCATATGGAAAATGCTTCAAAGGAACCAATCACTGGTCCAGTTTAACCAAGAAGTCTGCTAACTACCCTGGTGTAAATGTCTGTGGGGCAGTAGGCACAAAGCCCTAAAAATGTGTGGATTAAAAAAACTACTTACCCCTTTTGGCAAGAGTTCCAATGTGTTTGGCACTATGACAAGAAAATTCAAGTCCCAGCATACCTTTTGCCACTTATGTACTTGAAACATGTATCTGAATTACCAACATATGGTGTAGGTACATTAGTACTCTCATGCTTGCCCATTACTTCGTCAGCTCCCCATGATCAGTGGCACCAGGACACATTCCCCCCCCCATCTGACTTCTCTTCTACTGGAACATACACCAGCCCTGATGGCACCATGCTTCCAGACAAAAAAGATGCCCACTAGGATTTCCTATGGTCTCCACCCCAAATTCTGCCTGCAGTACTGCAGCCCCGTCAGTCTCTAGGGCTGCTACCATGGCTACTAAAAAGGAAGAAGAAACATGAATAGCCTAAATAGAAAAGAAGTTGATGGCACTGAAATTCTGAATAACCTGAATACTGATTCGGTGCTATTTGGACAGCTGTATTCAGCCCCCAAATAACATTAGAGAATCTGATTTGGCTGTATTCAGGGCCAAATATGGCCAAATCAGTGGGTATTTGGGGCTGTATTCAGTTTGGCTGAGCCAAATTCACACCCCTAATCACCAGCACCCTTGCAGCACTGACGCTGTCAGAGATTCTTAGAGTTGCAAGAGAGGAGAAGTGCTAGACCCATTTTCAGCTGTCAGTTGAAGTGATGAATGAGTTGTTTCAGGATGGTTGCCAAGGAATTGGCTGGGAGTTTAGCTCATTAAGACATGACTGCAAATTCAGTCAAGAGAAGTTGTGGATACAACAAGTACACTTTGCTACTGAGCTGTCAACCTTGTTGCTACTCTACTACTGCACCTTTGAATTGGACCTAACAGCTGGCTTTTCATAACTTTGGACTTGCTGCCTGGATCCCTTTGATCCTAGATTGGACTTTGGTAAGCCTGTTCTCTGGACCTCCTGACTTTTGGACTAGAATTTGGTTATTCTTTGCAACCTTGCCTGTGACATGCCCTGCTGAACCCCAGCTCTTGCCTCCTGGGGAAGTGTAGCAGTACACAAAGTCTCCTGGCTCCACCCCCAAAGTCCCCAGATATTTCCTGAGTTGGACCTGGCAACCTGACTCCTAAGTGGAGTCAATGTGCTATAATCTCACTGAAAAATGTTGGTCAGAAATGCCAGAATTATAGCTTCAGTTTATTGAAATGACCTCCCCCTTCAAGCAATTACTGAACTTTGTCATGAAAAGTTCATTACCATTCAAAGAATAAAGTCAATAAAAAGGTAAAAGACAAGAATGTGCCTTGTTTTGTTTGGGGGGGGGAGTTATGATGAGTGGTGGATGTAGGGTAAAACCATTAGAACAAACTTATGTATGAATTTTCCCAGGCTTCCGCTTGTTATGTTCTATAAAACCATAAAAATTACTGATATTCACAGCAAATGTTATATTTAATAGCATCTTTGCTAAACATGATTAAACTGTTATTTGTTTTAGGGTAGCTCTGTACATTTGAGTCAGCTTTAATCACTTGTAAATTCATTTTCTTTTTTTATACATTTAGATATTGCATTGATGTTCTGCTCTTACAGATGCGCTCTCTGGGGTTTTCCCATCTAAGGGACTGATCAGATCCAGTAACAAATGCTTCTAAACTATTCACAGGTTCTAAAATAATATTCCTGCAGGTACTAATTGAGCTGCTAAAGAAGAACACCCCTTCATAACAACAGCAAAATACAATTACTAATCACTGTTCTGGGGCAACATGCATTCCCTGAAGACGATAGAGATCCAGACATGTAGATGGGCCTTGTTGATGGATGGAAAATAACAAGGTGATAAATATTTCATGTTTTTAGGAATTATGGTAGTATTTCCTGACTATATATCGGGACATAGTGGGCATCTTGGTTTGCTGTAGGTTCTGATCCTTGGGTTTACATTTCTGTTAGGTTGTCCATTGTAGTTGGTATGAACCTATCTGCAAGAAAGTGCTGCCGTCCAAGATCTGTTAGATAGAAGTATTATCCATAATGAGCTATAGATCAAGATAGTGCATCCCTCCACTCGGAGTCTCAGAGCAGCTTACAATTTCCTTTCCATTCCTCTCTCTAGAACAGACACCATGTGAGGTAGGTGGGGCTGAGAGAGCTCTCAGAGAACTGCTCTTGAGAGACCAGCTTGGCTGAGAACTTGTTGCTGACCCAAGGTCACCCAGGCAGCTGCATGTGGAGGACCAGGGAATCAGATTTGGTTCTCGCAGATTAGAGTCCACAAACTTAACCACTAACCCAAATTAGGCCCCTTCATAAGGTCTTCTACATATTTTTTCCCCAGTATAATTGAAAGCTATGGGGCAGACTGAGGTCTGTGCTTAAAAGGCTCTAGTTAGCAAACCAGTTGAAATGTAACAGCTTTTGCAGACATTATTGGCATTTTCTGCATTCTGCAACAACATATAAAATTCATTTTAAAAACTCCTTTATCTAAATTTGTCACAGATGTTTAGAGTCTCAGACCGATTTCACAACAGGGCTTGTTCTGGGTAGAGAGTCCTTTTGTTTCCGGGGCTTCTCTCCATTTCCACATAAGCTGCTGCGGAGCTGCTAGTTGGCATGCCATTTTTATGTAGCAAGCAGAAACCACTTGTCAGAGGATCTCACTTGCTACGAAATAGCAGTATGCCAACTCACAGATCTGGGGCAACTTGTGCAAAAATGGAGAGAAGCCCCGGGAGCAAAAGGACTCTCCACCCAGAACAAGCCTAGTGTGAAATCTGTCTCAGTATTGATATTGACCAAGAAAGTATTCTCTGAGAGACTGCTGACGAATTGTAGTTTTCATAGTTATTCAGTAGAAACTTGCAAGTAATAGGGTGTTGATGATACAGCACTTGAGGATAAGGTTCCTATATCCAAACACGCCTATGTGATTGTGCCAATGCCTAAATCAACAGGACATTCTGAGTTGCCACCTACGAGCATTTTATGTGGAAGATTCCTGGGATATGTCCATACAGTTTTGTTCCTGTGTATATTAGCAGATATCTATCATTCCACTCAGTGAAGTTGAAAGCTTTCCTCCATTCTAAGAATTTTTCCTCCAACTTATGTGGCTCTTCCTCCAGTGGCTGGAATTAATAGAAAGCTTCAGACTTTGCTTTATGAAGATACATAAGATATATACTAGCTTTGGTGTTTTATTTAACTCTTTGGCCATTCCACTGAAGGGTTAAAGTTTAGTAGCTTGTAAAATGTGTGGTTGGACAGGTGTTTTTCAGTCTATATACTAATCTAATGTGGCATTTTAACCATCAGCAGGGGACTAGAGAGTTCTTTCCAGTGTATTAGGGTGGCTGTTGAATGTTGGTGCACTGCTTATGGGTAAGTTGAAAAGATGGCAGCTATTTAGGAATGATTTATTTATTGTTTTGAAAGAATAGTGTTTATCCAGTATTACTTTAGTAAGTGGAGTATGTACATGCATATGTAAGTGAAGTCAAGCTGCTATCAATTTATGACAACCCTAGGAAGGGGCATTCAATGCATGTGAGAAGCAGAAATAGTTTGCCATTGCCTTTCTCTGCAGAGTCTTCCTTGTTGGTCTCCCATTGAAGTACAAACCCTGCTTAGCTTCTTCAATCTGACAAGACTGGACTATACCATGCCACCTTTTGTCCTACTCAGTGGTGTGGCAGAAGGTTTTTTTGTTGTTGTTTAGATGCAGATGGAAGAAATAGGCATTCCACACTGTATATAATATGTATATATTTGGTGGGCAGAAGGACCACCCCAATGGGAAAAAAATGCAAAATCACTACTTGGCTTATTGTGTGGAATGAGTGATGGATAATGTTGCTGGGTGACTTTATTGTTGTGCATTGCCTAAGGTCAAAATACTCGCTGTCGCTTTTTTTTTTTTTTTTTGTAGAACACTAAACTTTCTGACATAGATGACTTGCCTACCAATGTAAAATTGTTGGGGTAGCGGGTTTGGTTGTCTGTAAAAGAGTTTAGCTTAGAAAGATCTTTCTTGGTCCTCTCTTTTTTGCTGCACAAGACTCTAAAAAGATAGTTCAGCAGTTTCCTTAAGAGTGTGTGGCACAGTGTCTCATAAACTGGATGAGGGTTAAGAATCCAGTACAGTCTAACACTTAAAGTAGACTGTAGTGGATTCTTCACTATCAGAGTTTGGTATAGTGTTCTGTTTACATTTAGATAAAAAGATAACATCTATTTATATATATGAAAGAAAGAAGTAGATATTTTCATTAATGTTTCAGTCATACAGTGGTAGTGCAGTTTCTGTTTGTGTTCCATGGTGAGTGTGTCTGTGTGCAAGCACATGGAGGAGCTGTACTGAAGGCAATTAACTCCACAATGAGTTAAAATATTTTGTCATTTGATATGAGTCATTATGTGTTGATCAATTAAAATTGACACAAAAATTTGTCCAAGGTCAACTCAATGCAAAATGGTTTTGGCCTCCAGATAAAACATCTGTTTGCCTACAGTTATTCCACTTCTAGTTTGTGTATCTCTGATTAAAATAGGCAATTCTGGGAGGAGGAATCAAACATCTGAAATTATTGTTTGTTAAGATATAGCAGCTGAAAATTGGTGATATGCAAACACCCCTTCACGCCAATTATATTGTATTTGGGCTGATAATTATGACCTTGCTTTTTGAATGATCAGAAACAGAAGGCTTACAAATTTTACAAATTTTAAGTTGACTCTCAATGTCTCAGAAAATGCGCATTCTCACAATACTTCTTGGGAATTAAAATGTGAGGTTGAATGGGCAGCAGATATTTGCCTAAGGAAATATGTGACATTTCCATTATGATTCAATTGGTGGACTGCAGAGGGAACTGGGCCATTGTCCTGCGCACTATAGCACCGTTTTCTCTTAAAACTAAGTCAGTTTCAGCTACTGGAAGCAAATGATGGTTTCTGCTGAGAGCAGTAAGGATTCAAAGTGATCAAGTTCTAGCAGATGCCAACTGCAGCTTCTGGTCCTGGCTGTCTGTTTTAATGAATGCCAACTGCACAGGTGCAAAAGTGAGACATCAGCTTGAAATATAACTCATTAATTATAAACAAAATAAGAATCAGTAACCTGACTCATAATAAAAATGAGCACTACTAAGGAGTGAAAATATTTGTAATCAGTCCATTATTTGTGAACCTCATCAGCATTTTTAGTTTAAATTTAGCAGTGGCTCTTCTCCTGGAGCTACACTTGGCTGAAAGGATTAAAAGACACTCAGAGCAGTGTAGAGAAAAAAACTATGTGTTTAGAGTTCATAGTAAAAGAGCAAGAGATGTGTTTTTTTCTCTGTGAAAGTTACTGTTCCGCTTGCGCGGCTAAGATCTTCACCTTTAATTCCCTGTGGGGATCACACCACATCATTTCACATCACTGCTTTTCTGTAAAAGTATGATGGGACCTTTTGAGCACAAATGCTCACTTTCAAAAAAAGGTATTAAAGGAGGATGAAAAAGGCATGGTAGACTAATATAACATAAGCATCAATGCTACTTTAGGAATATAGTAGGAAGTGAAAAGGTGGTGGTCCTCCTGATCATGAACCTCTGGCCACCAATAGCTGGTGATCTGTGCTGCAGGTGCACTTTCCATTCACATGAAAAGACATTTCAAGCCTGTTCAATAAGATTTTTATTTAAACTTTTGATTTGTTTGAAGAATATATATTTGATGGATGGGGTGGGGTGGGGAGTCAAAGCTTTCACTAGGAGTGGGATCACATTAGGAATTTGCCACAGTTGTCACTTGGCTTTAAAAAGCTGCCCCAGAAAAAGATTCACCACAGCAATCAGACTGTTCCCGACACATGCACAGCCCACACATGTGCTTAGAGGAGCATTCAGAATGCTCCTGCATGTGCATGGCATACCCAGGCAGTTCAGATGGCCTGGAAATGTGCCATGCAAGCGCTTCAGCAATTTGTCACTAAGAAGTACCAGAGGCTATTTAAAGCATGTGGGAGGCATTGCAAGACAAGGTAGGGGTGGGAACAAGATGGGGGCCAGGTAGGTGCATGTGAATGCACCTGTTTGATCTGGAAAGGAGAGGTGGCCACATTTGAGACTGCATATCTACTTTCTCCACTCTCAGATTATGGAATCTCTATAGGAACCTCTCCATTTGGCAGTTGCCTGGGAACACTGTTATCTGAATGAATACTTTTCTGTTCAGATTCTACTCTCTTGTTCATGTGTTCTGTTTGTAGGCTAGTCACATTTTTCTCTGCCCATTCTAGGTAGAGCTGGTCTCCAGAAACAGATTTTGTTCTGGAGCCCCTGTGGTGATTGATGTGGGTCTGTGTAAGGCATGTTGTTGGTGTGTACTAGTGCCTGCTAGTCCTGCAGCTGCTGTTAAGAGGGTTAGACTGAAGCTCAAGGCTCCAGCTAGTTGGTACCTGCACCTGTTCCTTGGTATGTTCCTTTGGAAGGAGAGGGGACTCCACTATCAAGCTGTGAGTTGGAACTGCGTCCATAGAACAAGGTCTATGGTTTAAATCAGGCAGTCTTGTGCTGCTGCTAGGTGCTTGCATTCTATGAAGCTTCTGCTCCTGACATCTTTGACCTCTGGCCTTATTTATTCATTTATTTATCTTTTGATTTATTTATTCATTTTTCTGCCATTCCACTGGGAGCCTTCTGCAGCTCGCTGTGTGCATATTCTGGTCTCTAGCTGTACTAGGTTCTTTGAGGACTCCATGTGGTTCTTTGGGGTATCCCCAAGGAACTGGAGAGCTTGCATAATATTGGTGTTTTTTTCCCTATGAACTTGTAGCTGTTGCCAACTCCTTTGATGTTTATAAGAACATCATCAAAGACAGGGGGTACATGTGTCAGTTTCATCTCCAAGGCCACCATGACCTTGTTCAACATTCTTGAGACCTATGAGGGTTCACAATGCAGGGCCCTGTACTGCAAAAGGTACTCCTCGTGTTAGATTGGAGAAAAAATTGTCTGGGGTCCGTATGCCCTAGGATATGAAACTAAACCTCCCTGAGATCTGTAGAGCCCAATACTTGTAGGATGTGCTCTAAGAGCTCCTTCTGGCATTCTGTTTCTTTACCCATTTCATGGGGCTTCCTGGTTTTAGAACTGCCTTCCATTTGGCTTGTTGGCTTAGCCCCAGAACCCAAGGGAAGAATCAGGAGCCCACTTAAACTTAAAACAGCACACAAGAAGTTCTGAACTTCAAATAACAAATATTTTGTTAGATGTAGAGGAAAAGCAAATTCATGTGTTGTCACTCCTTAGGTAAAACTTGTACATGCAACGACTTTTGATCTTAATGCTCAGGTTTATGAAGATCCTTAATATATGCACAGTTGCTTAGATCTGTATACTGAGGGGCTTTTGTTCCAGTATTTTTCCCCAAAACACTTCAGTTAAATATCTTAGGGTCAGGGGTCATTTTGTAGCACAAGCTCCTTTGCATGTTAGGCCCCACGCCCTGATATAGCAATCCTCCAAGAGCTTACAGGGCTCTTTTTTGTAAACTCTTCGAGAATTGGCTACATCAGGGCCTAATTTGCAAAGGAGCTCCTGCTATGAAATGACCCCTGCTTAGGGTGATCACCAACTTTGTCAATTTTTGGAAGACTGGAACACTCTTTCTAGTATCCAAACCCCTTCTTTTAAAACACTGGATTCTTGTCTTGAGATTTTAAGACCCATTAATTCTTTAAAGTCGGTCCCTAACCATCCCCAGCCAGGGATCTCTGTACTTTTTGGAAGGTATTTCCCTGTTTAACTGGTTAAGTAATTGTCTTCTCTATCTAGAAAAATTATCACTGTCCCTAGCCTGAATGGAAGTCTCTTTTTCCTTCCCAACCTTTTTTCTGGTCTTCTGGCTGTGTGAAAAGATCTTGATGAGATCTTGGTGGCTCAGGGGCCTTTAGTTCCTGGCTCATAGAGCAACTGCTTAGCAAGAGAGATAGGTGTTCTCCTTGTTGTGGATTAGCATGACTTGCAGAGAAGTCTAAGCAGAAGTTACACCCTTCTAAATCAACTGAAGTCATCAAGATTTTGAAGATTCTGCTCTGAAAGGAGCAGCTTTTCACAGAAAACTGCCCTAGATGTTGAACAAGGTTTTTTATTTCATTTTATGTACTATATTTCTCAACCACCTTTCTTGTTGAGACCAAGGCTAGTATGGAGAACCACCAGGGAAGGAGACAGCTTGTCCCATGGAGAAGACAGTGTGTCACTGGCCCTCCTTGGTTTGTGATTTGGTTATTTTCCTTCTTCCCTTAGTCCCTTCTGGGAGCTGGTGAATGAAACTTACTGATTGGTTCCTTTGTGCTCTTCTCTCTCTGACTTCAGTCAGGGCAGAAATCAGAAGCCTCTTTTAACCTATCCCTTGCTTCATTATTTTCTTTTTTCCTTCCCCCACTCCTTGCATTTCCCTTCTTGAAATCTAGGGATCAGAGAATTTACAACTTTTGAC
Source organism: Heteronotia binoei (assembly GCF_032191835.1). Lineage (NCBI taxonomy): Eukaryota > Metazoa > Chordata > Lepidosauria > Squamata > Gekkonidae > Heteronotia > Heteronotia binoei. The sequence continues at coordinate 130,462,276 of NC_083224.1, read as the reverse complement.
TTTAAATTTGTTGGTTGTGCAGTGGTGCTGGAGCTCAGTGTGCTGGACAAGGCTGATTGGTCCTGGGCTTCACTCATCCAGCCACTTTAATACAGTGGGTTTAATGCAATGAAGAGGCGAGATGGTAGTGATCATTAGCTCTTTATTATGTACAGGATAGTTTAGGGCTGTACTCAAAGACTGAAGAACAGGGTCAAAGAAGCCAACTATATACAACTCAGGGTTCCCACGCAAGCACGTTATTGGATCATTCAAACCAGCAGGGAGCTTGTGATTGGAGCAGGGCAGCAGGGATTTGGATCCTGCTGCCCATTGTTACCAAGTCCCCATGCTTTGTTCTAATAGCTGCAATGAGCCAGGCAGGAACACTCATGTAAGTCTTCACTTGAGTCCTCATACACAACAGTCTGGCAACCCTAGGTGCTACAGTTTCCCCTTTCTTCCCACCCCCAAGGTGGACATGGAGGGAACACCTTCTGGAGCCTCAGCTGGGAAGAAGAGACGACTTTCCTTCCATCAGGCTCCGCTTCCTCCATTTTGGACATTTCTGCTTTCTAACAACCAGTAATATCAACCTGATGCCTTTTTGTCAGCTCCTAGCAGCTGCTTAAATAGCCCTCAGCATCCTGTACAGACTCCAACTACCAACCCCCAGAAAACTATGAATCTTTCTTGGTTCATGTTACCCAGTAATTAGATCAGTGCCAGGCACTTCATGCAGCCTCCCTCAGGATAATGGGCTGTCTATCCCCTGTGTTGTGAGGGCTGCCTGAAAAATGAAAGCTATACCTGTTAAAATGTTTCAGCATGCTACTTTGAGAAGACTTTGCTATAGTGGTGATATTAAGAAAATGTTGATATCCTCAAATGCTCTTCTGAATTTGGTTTCTTCTCCAAAATTTACTAAACTTTGATTGAATTTTAGTTTGTCATATTTTTAAGATAGCAATAGTGCACTTAAAATTTTAAGTTGTATAAAAGCTCCTTAGTTCCTCATTTAGCTGTTCTAAAAATAAAAAAGCAAGCAGTTATTTTAATTATAGAGTACATATAACAAATTGATATAATTATAATTAATGTAGGAAAGACGGTGAGAACTTGGGGAAGTGGAAAATTAACTCAAGACCCAAGATAAAGTGTGCTTCACCAAATGTGTTTCACTTATATGGCATGTATATACATATTTCTGTCTATGAATTCTTATCTGTCCCACTGAAATATATTAGGAGTGCCTCACTCTTATAAGTTAAAGGAGAATCAAATATGGGGTATAGTCTCAACTAAGTCCCATTGAAACCAAGGGAACAAATTAGTAGCAATAAAACCAGTTATTTCCAATTGGATTTAATAACTCCCAGTTGTCATTGGATCATGTCCAAAATCTTTTACAATGTACTGAGTCAAGACATGATTTTTTTTTTTCAAAAAAACCCCCCTAGCATATTGTTTACACTTATTGATGTACTTGGGGAAAAAATTGCAAATGTTCTAAATTTTTCTGTCTAAGTTGCATACTTCATTCTGTGCCTTGAAATTGGACTGGAAAAATGACAATCTGGAAAAAAAGAAATGAAGTACGTTCATGAGAAAATATTCCTAAGTAACAAGGAATATCATCAGATACAGAAAGAGTGTGACCATTTATTACTAACATTGAAAAATGACAGCTTTGATGAGCTTTTATTGCAAAATTCTTTGCACTTCATTAAATATGAAGAATAGAAGAATACAGGAGTCAAAAGACAAATCTCAATGTATCACTAATGACTGACAAAAAATGGAAAGACAAAGAGCAAATCAGTGCAGCTGGGAAGACAGTATTACATCAAGAAATGTAACTAATGTGAGATGAATCTTTTTAAAAGACCAAGAAGGAAAGAAGAAGATGAGATGAAGTTCATTGGTTATTTCTTGGAGATGAAGAGCCAAATTGTATTCCTTAATTCATTACCCAGCAAAGACAGACTAAGCGAAACTGTCAGCACTGTATTAAAAAGGGGGCAAAGTATTGTAAAATAGTAGATTTTATTGCAGAATTGAATTATGAATATTCAGAAAGCAGAAAAGGAAAGTCCATAAAGGCAAATGAAAAAAAATCAGCATTTGTGATTAAAGTAGTTTTAATTAGTACTCTATATCGCTGTCCAAATTCTTTTCTAAGCATTGTTATGGAAGAGGTTGACACTGTGTGCATATCCTGCAAACCTTCAATGTTTTGTGTTGGTAAGACCTCATGTTTTGGATACTGTGCTGACATTACCATTTGCTTCATGGATTTTCCAGTGTTGATCCACTCTTACAATAAAGTCCTGAGCTGAATTTCAGAATATTGTGATCTGGGAGTGCCAGGTTCATATCTAAGCCAGTAAGCTCTTCAATGTCTTGCAATATCTATCATATTAAGAGCTTGTTTATACAAAACATATCATTCTGTAGCCTATTTAAGATTGTACCGTATATACTCGAGTATAAGTCGACCCGAATATAAGCCGAGGCTTCTAATTTTACCCCAAAAATCTGGGAAAACTTATTGACTCGAGTATAAGCCGAGGGTGGGAAACGCAGCAGTTACTATTCCTGTGGCAGGTAAGGCCACAATGCTGCTTGCAATGAAAGATGAGGAGAATGGTGGTGCAGAACACAAATCAACAATACCAAGGCAGAAGTCATTTCTGGTCAGACTGAAAACACCAGTCCCAGCACGACCCCTCCCCCTTCACTGAGGAGAGGAGAGCAGGGGGCAGCTTTAGCTGTCCTTGGAATTCCGGGGATGCGGGCGGAATAGTGACTCGAGTATAAGCCGAGGAGGGGTTTTTTCTGCCCAAAATTTGGGCAGAAAAACTAGGCTTATACTCGAGTATATAGGGTATGTTCCCTTAAAAGCCCAATCTTGTCACTGCTGTACCTTCAGCTATTAATGTTGTGGTCACAGTGCTGACATTATGCTCAACTGCTATCATGACATTTGTCCTCACAGTGAGATTTACTTCTAAGAAAATGGACACATATTTGGGATGCCTCTGAATTCTAGAGAAGCATATAGCGTGCCACAATGGCACTGGAAGACTGTAAAAGATCCCTTCTACAAGCTAAGAAAAATGTATTACCTGGTCAGTGTTCTTTATATCCTCCCTCATTGCAGGTGGACCGATTAGGCAAACCATTAAAAATGATTGCTCCAGTCTTTCTTGAGAAAAACAAACTCTGAAAAAAAGATTTTTTGTTATAAGTTCCTACTGTTGTTTATGTATTGGTTCCTAGCAAAGTCTTCTGATGTTGGATGGGAAACTATCCCATATCACTAGGCAATACTCCTTCCTGTAGCGACAACAGAAGCATGCTTATTATGCTATACTTTTGCACACATGGAATAATGCACTTTAAATTCACTTTAGATGCATTTCAGAACTGGATTTTACTGAGAGCAATGGCAAAAACCATTTGCAAACAATTACTAAAGTCCATTGAAAATGGATTGAAAATGCCTTATTCAGCATGTCTAAAAGCACTAGTGTGCTTAATTTGTCAATGAGAAAATGTGTGAGGGATCTATTCTTAACACTCATTTCTTATAAAACAGTTTCCTGTTGATTTCACTGGAGATTAAAATTACCATAGCCCCCCCCCCCCATTTTTTTTAACTTGCAATAATCCTTAAAATGAATTGATAACAAAATTCCCAAAGCTCTTACTTTCATCCTCCTCCTCCATTCTGGGTTGAACAGGTGCACCAAGTACTGCATTGGGTATACAGGCAATTGACCATTTCCTAGGCCTAAAAATCCTCCTTTCAGATTGCTTGATATATGATCAAGCTCATGTGTTGGGCCTGTTCATTTTGTCATTGTAGGTGTCACATGACCTGCTTCAGCAGTTTGGGAAATATTTTCTCCTTCTCATGGATGTATTCAGATCCCACTCCATAAAAGGCATTTTATCTGCAGAAATTGGCACAGCACAGAAGGAAGTGAGATGCAATGGAACGCTGAGAGAGCTGACATAGCCTGCAGTGTCCTTGCTGATCTATGCCTGCACTCTGTGATACTGTACTTTCCATTCTGCTCTCTTTGCCAATGTATATCATTCCTTGTCAAACGACTCACTGACTCCAGAGTCTGCAGCAGCTTAAAAGCTGTATCTTTTTGCCAAGGTTACTGCTCTACTGTCTTCTTTCCTTTCATATTCACTCCCTGGTTTGTTTGAGCAAGAAGTGCATGTAGCTGATAAGTAGTCTTTGTGGAGGTACCATTTCAGCTGGGAAAAATAAAAGACAGGGAATACAATCACCACAATTCAGACCTAGTGACCATCATTCAGTCTTTCATAACCTTGTGGTTGGACCACTGTAATGCATTCCATCTGAGGCTGCACTGATGGTGCTTTGGAAGCTTCTGCTGGAACAGGATGAAACGGGCTACCTCCACAGCATATGCATTAGATGTCTATTTTCTTTCAGGCATTACTTAAAGTGCCACTTTCACCTACAAAGCCTGGACTGTGTGTTCCACTGTATTTTGCTGTGAACTTGGTTCATTATCAGGAAAATGTCACGCTAGCAATATAAACTGGGAATTTACCCTTATGTTTTAGGGCAGGAACTACTCCTAGAATGTGTTCCTTCCCTGTAGGATTCATTTCATTTCATTTTATTCAATTTATATCCCGCCCTCCCCACCGAGGTGGCTCAGATTCAAACCTGACTCACAATGACTTGATGTTAAATTACTGCTGGATGATCAGAAAGTAATTTACTGCTGTTTCCCTGGATGCTTGACCTAATCATGACCCTGGGTAGGGATTGATTTTATTCACTGCATAGACACAAAACAACTTCAAGACATCAGGAAATGGTACTCTAATCTGGAGAACTGGGTTTGATCCCCCACTCCTCCACTTGCAGCCAGCTGGGTGGCCTTGGGTCTCTCAGAGCTGTTCTGTCATGAGCAGTTCTCTCAGAACTTTCTGAGCCCCACCTACCTTACAGGGTTGTTGTGGGGAGAGGCAATGGAGGACTGGCCAGAGTGTCAGCTTGCCCAATGGCAAGTGGGCCCTGATGAAGTGGGACCCCTTCAACATTAGACAATATATTAAAAATGTGAATGACCTTTTAGTAGCTTGAAAATGTAATAGAAGTTCCAGTATTGTTACTGTAATGCAACTGAAAATTATATTGTATTTAAGGTTGCCAGACTCCAGGCGGGGCCTGGGGATCGCCCAATTTCACAACTGATCTCCAGCTGGCAGAGATCAGCTCCCCTGGAGAAAATGCCATCTGGATTTATATTTAGTATCTATTGTATACTGCCAGTAAGAAGTACAATATATGTACACTGCAATTACTAAAATATATATATTTACTTCGCAAAGTTTTAATTATATCTTTTTTTTCACTTGTGTATTTTTTTTGAAAAATTTATTTCTTACAACAATGAAATGATAGCCTTATAGTTGTGGGTGGGCCCCCTATGTGTCCTGGCAACCAATATTTTGAGACCTAGTCCACCACTGGGGAGAGGAAAGGAAGGCAATTGTAAGCCACTGAGATTCCTTCTGGTAGACAAAAGCAGGGTATAAAACCAACTCTTCTTAGAAGAAGAAGAAGATATTGGATTTATATCCCGCCCTCCACTCCGAAGAGTCTCAGAGCGGCTCACAATCTCCTTTACCTTCCTCCCCCACAACAAACACCCTGTGAGGTGGGTGGGGCTGGAGAGGGCTCTCACAGCAGCTGCCCTTTCAAGGACAACTTCTGCCAGAGCTATGGCTGACCCAAGGCCATTCCAGCAGGTGCAAGTGGAGGAGTGGGGAATCAAACCCAGTTCTCCCAGATAAGAGTCCGCACACTTAACCACTACACCAAACTGGCTCTCCTTACAGTTACACCTTCTGACAGCTAGGCTAAGCAATGGAAGGTGCAGCTTCAAAACTGCCTGGCTTGGTGTCCTGAGTCAGGCAGTGAACTGTATGTCCAAGATGAACAAATCCAAGGCTCGATTATCAAGTAGGCTGTAGCAATCAAATGTTTGCCCTTGTGGGCACATTTGCTGCCATATTTTCAGCACACCTAATCACACTGCTCTCATATTTCTTCCAGCACTTTCTTTCACTGGTAGAGAAGGAAGCATTTACCTCCTTTCCCCCCAGACCTTCTATTGTTTAGCTGCCTGTCAGAAGGTGTGAATGTAAGAAGAAGAGTTGTACCGATTTCCCACTCACCTTATTCCACTCTCACATCCCTCTTCTCAATGGGGCTTCCTTTCGATTTCACGCAGCAAACAGTTTCTGTTTGTTACATGAAAACACCAATGCTAGCTGCAGCCCCGTGGCAGATAGTGTGAAATCGGAAGGAAACCCCACTGAGAAGAGGAACATGAGAGCGGCAATAGGTGAGTGGGAAATTGGTCTTGGTTTTTATGCCTTGCTTTTCTCTACCTGAAGGTGTCTCACAGTGGCTTACATTTTCCTTCCCTTCCTCTCCCCACAACGACCTTGTGAGGTAGGTGGGACTCAGAAAAATCTGAAAAAACTGTGGCTGACCCTAGGTCACCCAGCTGGCTGCATGTGGAGGAGTGGGGGAATCAAATCCGGTTCTCCAAATTAGAGTCTGCTTCTCTTGACCACTATACCACACTGGTTCTCAATGTCATCTCTGTTGCACATATCCTGCCATGTCTATCATCAGAGAAAGATCTCCTTTTGCTTCTAACCTGTGTTCTGGATTTGCACCTGTAGGGGACACTCTTCATGTGCCCAACCTAACATAGGCCCTTTTTACACTAACAGTTTGATCCTCTCTTACTCTGCATTCAAGAGTAACCTTCTACATTACAGCTCATTTTGCATGGGTACTTTACATCGCATTCTTGTTGGAGATACCTTGGGTTTATTCAGTGGTTCTGCATCTCCCGCTGCTGTCAATGTGCCTGTCTTGCAGGGTTCTGCATATGAATTTAGCATAAAACTCACCCTCCACCCCTGTTTTATGTGGATTAAACAAGAGCGCTTTAACAACGAATAAAACTATTCCTCTGCTTCAAAATCCGTGGAAGCAGACATATTGCAATGTTACCCCTCCTTTCATGCCCCTTGGTTCTCAGCCAATTCCCTGTGAAGCTCCTCCTCCATTCATTCACCCTCCTGCAATTCACAAAAGGTTGATTTGACACCAGATGGCAGCCTTGTTCCTCCCCATTTTTTAAAGTAACATTTTTGTTTATTGATACAAATTAATCGATAAGCTCAAGTGGGTTACTGTATGCCCGCTCCAGTATTCATGCTTGTCTCCAGCAAACCCTTCCCCAAGAATCATACAGACTGCACTCTGGCTTCTTTTCTCCCCCCATGCTGGCAACTGAGTTCAGCTATGTTCCCAACCCACTCTGCCCTGGGATGGGGATTGCAGAGGGGATGGAAGCCATGCTATGGGACGGGTGCACACTGGTCACTTTTCTGCCCCCTCACTGACAGCTGAGTTCAGCTATGTTTCCAACCCACTCTGTGCTGGGATTGCAAAAGTGTGTGTGTGGGGGGGGGACACAGAGGGGATGGAAGCCATGCTATGGGGGTGGGTGCATGTGGCCACTTTTCTGCCCCTTCACTGGCAGCTGAGTACAGCTATGTTTCCAGCCCACTCTGCACTGGGATGGCAAAAGGGGGGGGGGAGAGAAAACACAGAGGAGATGGAAGCCATGCTATGGGGGTGGGTGTACACTGGCTGCTTTTCTGCCCCCTTGCCGGCAGCTAAGCTCAGCTATTTTCAAATACACTACACTGTGATGGGAGGGGGGAGGGAGAAAATGCAGAGGGGATAGAAGCCATGCCATGAGGTGGGTGCATGCTGGCTGCTTTTCTGCCCCCTTGCTGGCAGAAAATCTCAGCGTTTTCAACATGATGTGCAGAGTAAACAATTCACTCTCTGAATCAAGAAAACCTTAAAGGGGCACTTTCATGCAGAATGGTAGTGTTTAATGCTAAATAAAATGAGATGAATCCAGAACTCAGAAAATCAGGAATAGAGAGTGCAAAATGTATCACCTTCAGTTCTGTCTTGCCTTGCAGTTTCTTAAAGCTTCTACACTTGTTTCATCAAATGAGTGCTGACTCTGCCTCCACCTTGCTGTTGGCCCTATGTTGTTAAAAACTGATTTGGCCTAGTTTTTTCTCCAGATTCAGACCAAGTTTCAAACTCCTCCCCAAAGCTGTTGCTAGTGCACTGATTCTGGAAGTTGTTGGGTGTCTAATTAGCCATTGAATGAATCACCTGCGGCAATTCCTCCCAAATGCTTTACTTCCTCCAGCCTTTTAGCACCAACATATCCACCCCCTCAAAGGAATAACCAGCATTGTGATCAAGGGGAGGGACTGAAATACAGACAGAAAGAAGGACAGTCTGGAAGACAGCCCTAAAAGTTTACAAAGATAATTACATTTCCAGATACTTTCTTCCTTATGTATTTTGTTAACAAAGAACAGTGTCCCTCTTCCTCTTTATAATATGATCCGTACCCGTCTTGTTGGCAAACGGAGTTGGGAGAAAATGAGGCAGGATAAAGAAAACTATGATGTTCCTCTGTAGTCTGGTTCATTCAGCCTCTAAGGTAGGAATGAGCCCTGCCTTCCCCCTTGCAGCTTCCACACCTAATAGGTAAACTCCTTCTGTCTCAGCTCAGAAAAGGAATTCTGACTCCCCTTTGAGTTTCCAACCCTGACAAGCTCCAGTGCAAATACAGAAGTAAAACTCTGCAAAAGGTGCAAAGAAAAAAATTTAAAAGCAGAATCAATGATGCAGATCTATTTATTTATTTGGGATTTATATCCCGCCCTTCCCACAAGTGGCTCAGGGCGGCTTCCAGTGATAGATCCAACAAAATTACAGTATTTAAACATATAAAGGGATCAGCATTTAAAACAGATAAAAACAGATAAAACCATGGTTATCAATAAATATTAATAAATATTTCAACTATATATAAAAGAAGTCCGGCAAGTTACATTAAAATTCTCAAGCTAGGTATAGGCTAGCCGGAAGAGGGTCGTCTTACAGGCCCTGCGGAACTGTACAAGGTCCCGCAGGGCCCTCACCTCTTCCGGCAGCTGATTCCACCATGTAGGGGCCATAACAGAGAAAGCCCTTTCTCTGGTGGATTTCAAAAGGGCTTCCTTCGGCCCAGGGATAGTAAGGAGATTTTGTGTTCCCGACCTCAGTACTCTCTGGGGAACGTGCGGGGAAAGACGGTCCTTCAGGTAGACAGGTCCCAAGCCATATAGGGCTTTAAAGGTGATAACCAGCACCTTGTACCGGACTCGGTATATTACTGGAAGCCAGTGCAGGGTCCGAAGACCCGGCTGAATGTGTTCCCACTTTGGGAGACCCAATAACAGCCGGGCCGCGGCATTCTGCACCAGCTGCAATTTCCGAGTTCGGGACAGGGGCAGCCCCATGTAGAGGGCATTACAGTAGTCTAACCTCGAGGTGACCGTGGCATCTAGATGCTGTGGATCTGTAGCAGGTGGATTAAGTGCTCAAAAAAATTGGATCAAATCAGAGTGTAGAAAGAGCCATAGATCCAGATTTGGGTAACATATCTATCATGAAAGATCACGTGACATGGCTTGTTTCTGACTGTTCCTTCTCTTGTCTACAAACGTGAGCTAGGGGAAGCCACAGCTCTTTCTTCTATTACCTGTCCCTAGTCATGTAGTCAGCACATTTGATGCATTGCAGCTGGCCCTGTCTGACATTTAAAGGTCTTGGGGTCATAAGAAGAGAAGTCATGTTGGATCAGACCAATGGCCTGTCCAGTCCAACAATCTGTCACACAATGGCCAAAAAACTGGGTGCCATCAAGAGGTCCACCAGTGGGGCCAGGACACTAGAAGCCCTCACACCATTGCTCCCCACAAGCACCAAGAATACAGAACACCACTTTCCCCAGGCAGAGAGTTCCATCTATACCTTGTGGCTAATAGCCACTGATAGACTTCTGCTCCATATGTTTATCCAATCTCCTCTTGAAGCCACCTATGCTTGTAACTGCTACCACCTCCTGTGGCAGTGAACTCCATGTGTTAATCACTCCTTAAGTGAAGAAGTAATTCCTTTTATCCATTCTAACCTAACTGCTCAGCAATTTCATTGAGTGCCCATGAGTTCTTGTATTGTGAGAAAGGGAGAGAAGTACTTCTTTCTCTACTTTCTCTATCCTATACCTCTGTCATGTCACCCCTCAGTCATCATTTCTCCAAGATAGTGCTTTAACCTTTCTTCATAGGGAAAGTGTTCCAACCCTTTAATCATTCTAGTTGCCCTTTTCTCCACTTTTCCATCTTATATAATATCTTTTTTGAGATGTGGTGACCCAGCATTATTGGTGGAGAAGCAAGTTAATTCAGCCATGAAAAATGCTTTCTTCCAACTTCTATTAAGCCTATCTTGATCTAGACAATCTCGCCTCATGGATCCATGCTATGGTAACTTCAAAGCTAGACTATGGCACAACATTTTATATGAATCTGCCATGAAGACATCTTGCAAATTCTAGCTGGTATGGATTGTCACATTTATTTTCAGGACCTAGGCAGAACATGCATATTACTTTTATTCTGTAGTTACTCCAGTGATTACTGATCAGTAACCAAGTTCTATTTAAGGTGACTTTTATCTACAATGTTCTTTATGGCCTAGGGCAGGGGTGTCAAACATGCAACCCGAGGGCTGAATCAGGCCCCCAGAGGGCTCCTACCAGGCCCCCAAGCAACTGGCTGTCATCTACTTCCTTCTCCCTCTCTCTTGCTTCCTTCTGCATAACAGCTTACTTTGCCAAGCTTGATCTGTCACACAGGAACTACAGAGCAAAACCTCTATTTTCTCCATTGGCTGAGGCTCCTCCCTTGGGTAGGAAGGGAGGACAGGGAGAGCTGATTTTGCTAGGCTCTCTCAACTGCACAGCAGAGCTACTGAGCGAAGTCTCTCTTCTTTCTATTGGCTGAGGCTCCTCCCCCTCCTGGTCCCTTGGGGAAGGAAGGAAAGAGCCAGAGCTTCCTTTGCCCAGTTCCCTACATCCTATGCGAGAAATACAAAGAAATCACCTGTGAGACCAACGAGTGTTAATGTTTTAAGCACATTTTATTTTAAGGGTTTTTTTTCCCCTTAAAGTGCTAATTGTGTTTGTCTGTGTCCTTTATAAAGTTTATACCTCTGCTACCTAATCTTAGATAGGTACACATATGGCCCGGCCCAACATGGCCTGGCCCGACAAGGTCTCATTTATGTCAGATTCGGCCCTCATAACAAATGGGTTTGATACCCCTGGTCTAGGGGATCATGAATCTACAGGACCACTTATCTTGCAGAATACGTAATATGGAAATTTTCAGAAGGGTGACTTTATAAAGGGAATAGTCTGCTTTATTTTAATTGTCTGTTTATTGGATATATTAGACTTTTCATTTTGTTCTTTGTGTAATCCAGTTTTATTGCATTATTGCATTATTTTATGTATTATACTGGACTTTGTTGCATTGTTTTATAATTCTGTAATCTTTCTCATATCTCACTGAGAAATGTAGCAAATAAAATAAAAAGTAATCATCAAGAGGAGAAAGTATTGACATTAGAAATGAAGTTTAGAGCTGGAATATGCCTCCCAAGTAATTGTGTGCTATGGTTGTATCCACCTGAACTTTTGTCACTGCTTCCTAGTTCAAAATTCCCTGTATCTTCAACTTGATTTCCCCTAGTATTGCCTCTAAGGAAATTTTTAAAATCATCAGCTTGTCTCTGGGATATTACAAATCACAAAATGCTTTGCTCTTACTTCCAGTACAAGCAAGACTAAATGACATACATCTCACAATCTGTTTGAAATGCATTCTCACTAAAAGGACAGTAGACGGTAATGGCAAAGTGGATGGTTAGTGTATAGACTTATTGCAGCATTAAAAATTGAAAAATAAATCTCTTCATAGGGACAGATGTACTTTGCTACTAATTGTAAACCGCAGCATGCCCTTGAAAAGCTATTCAGTGCACTTTCTCCAGTTCCAGCATATGTCTTTTATGAATTATCCAGATAAGAGCTGTATTTAGGTCAGCTGCTAACTACAGGATTTTACAAAAGTGACTGGCTTTGGATTGGATACTGAATGCTGAGTGTGAAAACTGTTAAAAAGAGTTGATTTTTTTCAGAATGTGCTAGCAGCTGCCTTTTACACAGAAGATGGCTTTTCCCAAAAAAGAATAATTAGTGGATTCCAAGTGGGAATGTGTTTTATTTCTGATTAATAAAGTAGAATAATCTAGAAATTATTAACAGACCCATAAAATGCCTACAGTTCCGAGGCATGGATACAAAACTTGCTTTCTGTATTTTATATTTTGGCATTTCCCACAGTTTTGCCAAAGAATAAGAATGATTTCTCTAAGTTTCTTAAGATGTTTCCATTCTGACTTGATGCTGTATGTGGGAAGGTTGACAGTATGGGGTAGAAGGAGAGGGGGGAAGCACTCTGAACTAGTCTTCTTAGAGGAAGAGGACAAACCAAATCAGTTCCCCCTAGTGTTTCAGAAAACTTAAAGGTAGTGTCAAAGGTAGGCTTCCCAATCCCCCACTCGTCAAAAATCCGTAAGCGGGGAAAAAATGGCGACCCTTCCCTTCCCACCAAGCCCTGATTGCAGCAGCTTCTCCTCGCCCCTGCCCTTCTCACCTAGCTCCATCGCAGCAGCTTCTCCTCACCCCTTCCCTTCCCACCCAGCCCTGATCGCAGCAGTGTCTCCTCGCCCCTTCCCTTCCCACCCAGCCCCGATCGCAGCAGCTTCTTCTCACCCCTTCCCTTCCCCTCCCACCCAGCACCATTGCAGCAGCTTCTCTTTGCCCCTGCCCTTCCCCTTAGACTTCCCAATCCCCAGGTCCCAGCTGGGGATTCCCAGTTTTACAGGCTTTCCCCAGCCAGCTGGCCGGCAGGGGAAGCTCCTCCCCCACAGCCACCCTGTACCTCTAGATCTTGGGCAGGACCTGCAAATAGGTATAGTTTTAAAATGTGTGCGTGCCTTTAAATTGGAGCAGGAAGTACTTCATGGGGAAGGGTTAGCAACAGCAGACCTTATGAGAGTGCAGCCCCTCTGTTTGTTTTGCTTTCCTTTCGGACAAGTGGGTGTGTATGTAAAAGAGCAGCATAGCCCCTGTACTTTCCAGACCTCATTGTGGAGGCACCAGAGACTCCTGCTTTGTTCTACTGCTTCAGACCAACACGGCTGCCCCCTTGCACCAGAGACAGTTAAGCGTGCATGTGAGTGAGAGAGAGAAAGCTGGGAGAGGGGAGGGAACTCTATTATTCCCCATGGAGACTTATTCTCATAGGAAACAATGTAAAATTGATCCATGGGTATCTGGGGCTCTGAGGGGGCTGTTTTTTGATGTTGAGGCACCAGATTTGCAGCATAGCATACAGTACCTCTTCCCAAAATACCCCCCAAGTTTCAAAAAGATTGGACCTGGTGGTCCAATTCTATGAGCCCCAAAAGAAGGTGCCCCTATCCTTCATTATTTCCTATGGAGGGAAGAGATTTAAAGTGTGTGTGGTCCCTTTAAATGTGATGGCCAGAACTCCCTTGAAGTTCAATTATGGTTGTCACACCCTTGCTCCTGGCTCCACCCCAAAGTCTCCTGGATCCACCTCCAAAGTCCCCAGATATTTCTTGAATTGGACTTGGCAACCCTAGTCAAAGGGGAAGACTAAAGTGCCATACATGCTTTGGGGGAAACCTTGGCCTCTCTTGGGATTCAAAGTTAATCCCAAAATTACCTTGAAGTCAATCTCAGCGGTCAGAAAGTCTGTTTTCTCTTAGTAAATCCTCATTACATTATCGTGTTCATGATGAACTTTGTCAGAGAACTTCATGACAAACTGATCAGAGCTCATCTTGCATGTAATGACAGTTATGTTCACCTGGCAAGCATGTTCATGGCATGCTTTATTTTGAGAATTAGTATTTATGTGGAATTCACGTGGAATGTTTCAAGGGATGAATTGTAGTAAACAACTCCAAGGGTTTTACATGATAATCACAAGCATAAATCTATAATATGTCATCTTACTTTATCTTTAGTATTCTGAAATTACCTTAATAGCTATTAAAGTATAATGGCCATACTTCAAAAAATAGGCAATGGTATGTACCTTATAGATTAAATAAGTGCTAGGCAGAAATCCAGGGGCTAAAGCGAAGGAATTTGATGAATGCACAACTGTGGACATTCAGCAAAAGTTTCTGCTTTTAAGTGTCATGCCTCTGGCCAAGAGACCTGGCTGCATCTTTGAACTTTGATGTTTTAACTTGCATAATTTTTATGTCAGGTGGAATACAGCATTATGGTGCTACTTAAAACCTAAATAGATGTATAGATCGCTATTGATACAACATTGGGCAAGGTGCTTCTTTGAGATGACTGTCCTCATTAAGAGATTCATAATGGAAGTGATATGCTTCTGCTCTAAATGATGTCATTCCACTAAGGAAGGTTTAATGAACTCCAGGCTCATCATAAACACATCACAAATAAATTGAATTGCCATTTTATCTGTTCAAATGTGTCTACATTGTATTACAGTAGTACTGTGTTCTCAGGGCTGTATAAAACTGTGGCATCATTAACATTTATAGTTCTTACTGGTAAAGAGGCAGCTGACATACAGGCTACTAAATGATCCTGTAATTCAATTGCTGGCACATTAGGAACTTTAACTTATTAAGGCTTGTGCCATAACTTTCAATCCTGTAGTCTGTCAGTAACTAACAAATGTTGAATTATCTTCTTCCTTAGCATACACCATTGGAATCCATTTAAAGTGCTTAATGATGTATTAATAAACCATGATTTTCCAGCAGAGTTTCTGAACTCCACTCACTGGTGCCAGTGCCAGCACTGCCAATCAAATTAGAATGTCATCATTCCTCAGTAAATAAAGGTTAATTGGATGTACAGTTGAAAGGACTGTGAACATAAGAAATACCTGTGATAGCCTTGTTCTGGTTTTAAAGAACTTTGACTTATGCAGCCAGCTTTCTTCATATATTCTTGTGTAGTGTACATTATTTATCTAAGGGTAAGCTGGCTTTAATCATATGTTCCCACAATATATCTCTGATATTATATTAGAGCTATCTACAGCCACTGCTTGGCACATGCTTAGCTCTAAAGGAAGTAAATCTAGCCACTGAGGAAGGCTTGGAGCTGCCTAGAGTATGAGACTTCTGATAAGGTTCTATATAATATTCTTGTTGACAAATTGGTTTGGATCCTATTTTTGTTAGGTGGATGTGTAACTGGTTAACAGATCACACTCAAAAAGTGGTTAAAGGTTTCTCATCCTCTTAGAGAGGAGTGACAAGTGGAGAACCCAAGGATCTGTTTTATTCAACCTCTTTATAAATGATTTGGATGAAGGAATAGAGGGAATTCTTATTAAATTTGCAGATGTTACTAAATTGAGAGGTGTGGCAAATATGGCAGAAGACAGGATACAGGATTATCTTGGCAGGCTGGAAAACTGGACTAAAACAAATAGTGAATTTTAACAGGAAAAAATGTAAAGTTCTGCATTTAGGTAGGAAAACTCAAAATGCATAATTATAGGATGAGGGAGACTTGTATTGGCAGTAGTTTCTGCAGAAAAAATCTAGGGGCTTAGTGGAACATGCACTGAACATGAGTCAGAAGTGTGATGCAGTAGCTAAAAAGGCAAATGTGATTTTGGCCTGTATCAACAGAAGTGTAAGTGTCCAGATCATGCGAAGTGATGATATTGCTTTACTCTGCTCTGGTCAGACCTCATCAATATTAAGTTTGGGGCACAACAGAAGGATATAGGCAAGCTGAAAAGTCTCCAGAGGAGGGCAACAAAAATGGTGAGGGGTCTGGAAACCAAGTCCTATGAGGAAAGGCTGAAGGAACTGGGTATGTTTAGTCTGGAGAGGAGACGACTGAGAGGTGATATAATCACCATTTTCAAGTACTTGAAGGGCTGTCATAAAGAGGATGATGCAGAGTTGTTTTCAGTTGCCCCAGAAGGTCAGACCAGAACCAATGGGTTGAAATTAAATCAAAAGAGTTTCCAGTTCAACATTAGGAAGAACGTTCTGACAGTTTGAGCAGTTCATCAGGAGGTGGTGGGCTCTTCTTCTTTGAAGGTTTTGAAACAGAGACTAGATGGCCATCTGACAGCAATGCAAATTCTGTGAACTTTTGGCAGATCATGCGAAGAAGAGCATGAAGGGTTGCATCAGTGCTTAGTTCTTGTGGCCCTTTCTTACATACTGAGGGAAATGCTGTTCACCACTTTGGGGTCAGGCAGCAATTTTTATTTATTTATTTTAGGCAATTTATAGTCCACCCTTTCCCAAGGACGGGCTCAGGGCAGATAATTTTCTCCAGGCCAGTTTTTCCAGGGATCCTGGAGGGTTGGGGTTTTTTGTTTGTTTTGCCATCTTCTGGATGTGTCATTGTGGGTATGTGAGGAGAGGTATTTATTATTTTCCTGGATTGTGCAGAGGGTTGGACTAGATGTCCCTGGAGGTCCTTTCCAGCTCTATGATTCTATGACCTAATTCAGCCACTGATGAGGGCAGTTTACAAGTGGATCTTCCCAGCAGATCTCATGTACCTTTTTGACTATATGCTTCTCAGGGCATAAACCTTTTTTGATTTATTGATGTTGAATCAAAAAATGCTGTTTCATCTTCAGTCTACCATGTCTTTTCCACTTGTTACTCTAAGTGTATAATACCACTATGCTGCCTTATAATGCTACCCTTTGCAAATGCTCTTCTCCTGCAACAATGATTGCTATGGTACTACAACATCAAACAAATAGTGCTGAAATATGTAGATAGCAGTGAAGGAGAAATAACAAGGTCTTTCCTGGGGCTTGAGAAAAGAGACAGATTGCTTTTTGCCCCCTAATATGAATCTGACATATTAATAATGAAGCTAATATGATTTAATTCTTCATTTCTGATGTATTGGCTAGCACTTGCTTTCTTGGACTGGCAATCAAAGTGTTCAGCAATTAGCATCTAGTGACATATTCATGAGCATGTGTGAGCACCTTGGAATCATGGAGTTATTTTTAAGAGATGGTTTCGTTTGCCCCAAAGATAGTTGTAACAAAGTACACAAACACACACACGCAGGCTAATAGTTCTGGTTGCAGTATCAAGGTTGGCTTAGTAGCAGCTAATGCTATAGTAGCTTGCCATTCCATAGCTATTGTACTCCTAAATATGAAAGGATGTTGTTAATTCTTATAAGAATTAAAAAGAATGACTAGTAAATTATATACAGTAAGATGTGTTGAAAGATGAGGGGTGATACCTTTTTAAAGTGACCATTAGGTGAATACTAGGGCTCCAGGGCTTGTGCTGGAACCTGCAATCATGTTCCTTGTTCCCAAGCCACAGTATTTCATCTCAGGTTGAGGAGCTACCCAACTTGCCTCTATTTCACAGAGGACTTTGAGAAACTGCTTGGCATAATTACAAGTCTATAATTCACTGACAAATCTATATACAGAGTGCTAGTGTTGTATAATGATTAGTACTCCCATTCTGGCATGGAAGCTTGTTGGATGTCTTAGAGATAGTCATTCTCTTAGCCTAATATATCCCACAGTGCTATTATTGTGATGACAAAATGGAAGAGAAAAGAATAATGCTGTAAGTCAGTTTGGGGGCCTACATTGGGGGGTATGTTGCTATCAAAATCGGCAAATATATATGCAGTTACTGTTGGAAGAGAAGGACCAGACACTGTCTCTTAGTCTCAGCATCTGGATGGGGGGTTACAAGAGAGTCAGCTAGACAGACAAACTGTGTGTTTCCTTCCTTTTTACTCTTCTACCTCTGTTCCTTTGATGTGTAGACTGATACTCTCAGGGAATTGCTTCCTTCTTTCCATTCACGTTTCTCTCTCCTATGAATACAAAGAAGGAAGGCATCTGGATTGTAGCAGTTCAGCGCTGCTGATAGATCTATTAGCAGCATTAGATACAGTTTACATAAGGATTCGGGGAGTAGCCTTACAGTGACTGACTTCCTTTCTCCATGATCTGAGGCAGAGGGGGGCTCTCAGGGGGAGAATTGTCCCAGTTGCACCCATTGGAATGTGGAGTGCCACAGGGGGCAATTCTTTTCTCAATGCTATTTAATATCTATATGTGCCCCCTCACCCAGATGGTCCGAAGATATGGGCTGGGTTTTCACCAATATGCTGATGACACCCAGCTCTATCTGCTTATGGATGGCTGCCTGAACTCTGCCCCTGACAGAACCGGGTGAAGCGTTGCAAGCCATGACTGGTTGGTTGCATCAGAGCAGGCTGAAGCTAAATCCATCAAAGATGGAAGTCCTGTGTCTAGGTCCAGGGTGGGGTGTGTGGGATGGGGATCAGGCTGCCACCTTTTGATGGTACTCAGTTAATGCTGTTGACAGAGGTGAAGAGCTTGGGGGTACTTCTTGATGCATCTTTATCTATGGAGGCCCAGGTCGCAGCTACTGCAAAGACCACCTTTTTTCCATCTGAGGCAGGCCCAGCAGTTGGTCCCCTACCTTATCTTTCATGATCTAGCCACAGTAATTCATACAACGGTCACCTCCAGATTAGACTATTGTAATTCTCTCTACATGGGCCTACCCATCCTGCTGCAGAAACTCCAGCGGGTGCAGAACGCAGCAGCTTAGTTGTTAGCATTGAGGCCTATGCAGGCACAGATGCATTTAGTGCTGCATGAACTGCACTGGCTACCTCTTGAATACCGGATCCATATCAAGGTGTTGGTTCTTAACTTTAAGGCCCTTTATGGCCAGGGGCCTGCATATCTCCATGACCACCTCTCCTCATATGAGGCCCACCCCACGGGCTCTGAGGTGTGCTACACAACATGTTCTTGTGATCCCTGGTCCTTCAATGAGGGCTAGGGCCTTTTCAGTCTGGGCCCCTGTCTGGTGGAATGAGCTCCTGCTGGAGATCCAGGCCCTGTAGGACTTATCCAGGTTTTGCAAAGCCTGCAAGATGGAGCTCTTTTGCCAGGCTTTTAACTGATCCACAGGGTGTCCTTTGAAAGTCATCACCTCCTCCACTTGCAGCTGCTGGAGTGACCTTGGGTTAGCCATAGCTCTTGTAGGAGTTGTCCTTGAAAGGGCAGCTGCTGTGAGAGCTCTCTCAGCTCCACCTACCTCAGAGGGTGTCTGTTCTGGGTAGGGTTGCCAAGTCCAATTCAAGAAATCTCTGGGGACTTTGGGGGTGGAGCCAGGAGACTTTGGGGGTGGAGCCAGGAGACACTGGGGTGGAGCTAGGAGCAAGGGTGTGACAAGCATCACTGAACCCCAACGGGAATTTTGGCCATTGCATTTCAAGGGGCGGCACACCTTTTTAAATGTCTTCCTTCCCTCCACCCTCCTCTTCTCTGATTTCACCTCAGAGGCAGAGCCGGTCTCGGCTGAGCCCATCTCGGAGGAGCCCATCTCGGCTGAGCCGGTCTCAGGCTGAGCCGGTCTCAGGCTGAGCCCATCTCGGAGGAGCAACTACAGTGAAGCAGAGAAGAGGCGGCAGCGCAGCGGCATTGCCCGCTCCACCTCTGAGGTGAAATCAGAGAAGGGGAGGGTGGAGGCAGGCCAGGAGCGTGGCGAGCCATGAGTCCGGGTCCTAGAAGGACCCAGATTCGCGGCTCGCCACGCTCCTGGCCTGCCTCTATCCTCCCCTTCTCTGATTTTACCTCAGAGGCGGAGCGGGTGATGCCGCTGCGCTGTTGCCGCCTCTTCTCTAGTTCACCTTAGCTGCTCCTCCGAGATGGGGCGGCTCACCACGCTCCTTGCCGCTGTTTCCCCCTCCCCCGCTTCCGTTTTTTTGGAGAGCGGGGGAAGAGGCTGTAAATCCTGGGGTCCCCCACCAGGGTGGGAGGGTTGGGAAGCCTAGTTGTGGGGGAAGGAGATAAAGGAAATTGTAAGACGCTCTGAGACTCTAATTCAGAGAGAAGGGCGGGGGGAAATCTGTGGTCGTCTTCTTCTTCTCCCCCAGCACTTTATCACCATGGTGCTTATGTTATGTTGACAGTTACCAGACTATATGCTGTTACGTGGTTTTGCTGTCAATGGCTGAACTGTTTACTGTGTTGCCTCTGATTTCATAGTACCCATGTTTATGATGCTGTTTTTATCTTGATATGTGGATTTTAATCTTGATATGTTGTTTCTATTGTTGTAAGCCACCCTGAGCCTGCTTAATTTAAAATAAAATAAATTAAAATTAAAGGATCATGTTTACTCTCCATCTTTGGGACTATGAATGCAATTTCCATCTGCATCCATCCAGGCAGCATAGATTGTATTCCTATCAGTTTCAGTTTATTATTATTACGGCCAATGGCCAGCACAGATCAAAACAAACCAATCCACACAAAACACAAAAAGTGCACGGCCAACAAGAGCATCACAGCACATACAAGGACCCGAGAAGGAGGCATTCAAAGGGAGAGGGGATCTCACAGCACTCCTGATGGAGCAGGGGGGGTGGGGGGAGAAAACAAAGAAATAAGAATGCAAAGCCTAAGTGACATTTTTATCACTCCTTTGTGTAGTCTTTACAAATTCTAAAGGCTGCAACCAAAAATCTGGAGCAAGCAAGTGTAACTTGGGAGTCAGAATCTGCCAGAAGTATATTCTTTAATTCAGAGTCTGGAATTTCAGAGACCCATAAATTTCACCAGTAAAGATTGGATAAATTTGGTTCATATTTCTTTATAGAGACTGCACACAAGCAGAGTATGTTCGATAGTTTCTACTTTACCTGTGCCACACACACAAACATGCTCAGCCACAGGCACCTTTTTATAGAGACCCTCTAGAAGGAAAAGTGTTACATCGGGCCATAGAAAAGGCCCTTCTATGGGATGCAATTACCAGATTTGATTGATAGGAGGCTGGGGAAATTACATATCTCTTCTGGAGGGGAGTATTCCTCTCATATCTATCCTATCTAGAATGGAGTTCACTAAATAAAGAACTCTTTATTAGTTTTGAAACTGACAAGTGGCTCTGTGTAACTCTGTAACTTTGCAAGCACATGACAGAACAAAGAAGCTCTCCTGCTGTGCACTCTGATAAATTGATACATACCATACCAGTGAATCTAATAGTTACATCAAAGGCTCTCTGCCATATTTTGTTACTTCTTGCTTTATAATTTTCTTTCATGTGTAAACTTAGTGCACCTATTTCCATCTAACAAATATTGAAATATAGACTACTCATACTGAATTGGAGCGATAATCTATTAGATCTCCAAAATAAAATGTAAATTCCATTTTGGACTTGCATACTTGGAAATTATGCAGCTAATCTCCCTTAAACATTTGCAACTGGTCTTCCTTCATTACTTTTCTTGTGGCCTTTTGATTTTCAGTTTTTCAACTTTCCTTATCTCTGGTCAGGTGCATTCAGCTTCCGTATCTCTTTCTGCTGTCCAAATTGGCTTTTTGGTAGCAGCACTTCCTGTCTCTGACTGACGAGAGGAGCTGTATCTGGCCAAATTGATTTTATGTCTCTTTCTTGCATTTTCTCCTTTCTAGATACATTGTATTTTAATACTTTCCTATGTCTCCTAACCCCTGAAATGTGCTGCCTACTATTATTCTAATATTCTCCTTTGCTTCATATTTTAATTTTTTGCTTTTTAAATTTAGCATTTTGTTACCTCCTTTTCTCTTGCCTCTTGATGTCACTTTCACCTGTCTTGTTTTCCCAGGGAATTTTCTCATTACTACCAATTCCACTTTTTTCTATTTCCAAGGGGCCGGATCTAGTTTGATCCAAGTGGGCAGCCATGTTGGTCTGAAGCAGTTAACAAAGCAGGAGTCAAGTAGCACCTTTAAGACCAACTAAGTTTTATTCAGAACATAAGTTTTCATGTGCTAAAAGCACACTTCTTCAGACAAGGGGGTCAGGTATAGTGGGCTGAAATACGTGCAGTTGTTGATTAAGAGGGCAAACTGGCTAGGATCACATGGTGGAACAGTGTGGCAATTTAAAAGGCCATTTGGTCTGGATAGCCATAAAAGGTAATAAAAGTTTCCTGCCAATTGGTGTTTATGCAAGTCTAGATAAATCACAAAAGGACAGGTGGACTACAACTAGGAAATACATGTCCTTTTGTGATTTACCTAGACTTGCATAAACACCAATTGGCAGGAAACTTTTATTACCTTTTATGGCTATCCAGACCAAATGGCCTTCTAAATTGCCACACTGTTCTATCATGTGATCCTAGCCAGTTTGCCCTCTTAACAAACTGCACATATTTCAGCCCACCTGATCCCCTTGTCTGAAGAAGTGTGTTTTTAGCACACGAAAGCTTACATTCTGAATAAAACTTAGGCTGCGGTCACACTCACCATTAAATCCATCCCTAACCCATCGCTATTATACCCCGCAGCTTTTTTACAATGAATTTCCTGATCAGACATCCCTCCATCCTTCAGTTCTAAGCAGTGTTGGTCCCGTTGTTGGTTGATCAGAGGTCTCAACCGAACCTCATTTTTTGAGATGGCATTCCACACTCGCGCAAGCGCAGTACCATGGGATATCGTGCTTGGCTTTTTTTTTAAAAGGTGCCATA
Organism: Heteronotia binoei; assembly: GCF_032191835.1. Taxonomy (NCBI): domain Eukaryota; kingdom Metazoa; phylum Chordata; class Lepidosauria; order Squamata; family Gekkonidae; genus Heteronotia; species Heteronotia binoei. The sequence goes on along the minus strand of NC_083224.1, from coordinate 130,439,609 downwards.
AAAGGTGGGCAATCTGCCCCCCTCCATTTAAACCTGGAATGAAGACAAGACACAAACACCTGGGTTGATCCAGACCTTATTAATGGTTGATCTGCATGATATTGGATACGTCCCTTCTTTCTTAGTGTGGGTTACATCTGTGTGAGCAGTTTCTGATGTCACTCTTACTCCAAACTCATCTGATATCACTGTCACTCTTCGTTGGTCTTGACTTGCACACCAAACCTGTGCTGAGAAGTGCCACTTTCCACCAGCACAGCATCAGTCCAAAGTAGGGATTGGGGGGCAGGGAGACTGGTAATATTCAGATTCAGGGTATGCAAGGGCAAAAATGGGGGAGGGGTATCCCTGAATATCAAGTTTGGTGCCCGAATCTGATTTGGGGGATATTTGGCTGTTCCCAAATATATGGCTCCATTATATCCTATGGGCCATTGAAGTCAATGGCAAAACATAGGGTATAATGTCTGGGAGCTCGTGGGGAAGGGGCTTGAGAGAGATGCACTAAACTTGCAGGGTGACTGGAGGAACCTCTCCCCCCGAGAGCACCTCCAAGTTTCAAAAAGATTTGACCAGGGGTCCAATTTTAGGAACACCCAAAGAGGGTGCTCCCATCCCACCATTGTTCCCTATGATGGGGGGAAAACAGTCTGTCAATTTTCCCACTGTAATCATACAGTAATGTAAGAACTAAAGACAACAATCAACTTTTTAGAAATATAACGTCCCCCCCTAGAAATTCACACTACTGCAGTGCACCACAACTAACATAGGCTGTAAACAACAACTGTGAAATCCACCCACACACCCCAGTCCCCTCCCCAGCAACCAGAAGAAATGAAGCAGGAGAACTTTAAAAAAAAAAAAAGCTGACAAAAACAGTGCATGTGCAACCATAACACAAAACCACAAGAGCACTACACAACCAACAACCATGATAATACTGTAATAATAAGAGCGCTACACAATTAACAGCAGCAAAAAACACCGCAAGTTGCCGATCCAGCAACAAAAAAGTATAACAGCAGTCCAACAATAATATTTTAAATACAAGAGATAAAACTAAACTTTAATTTTTTTTAGAACAGTTAATTTTAAAAGACTAAGCCAACCCCCCCTTCCCCAACAGACTAACCTACCTCAAGCAAGCAACCCACATTAAACAGGTTAAGTAAAGGGATACTTTTTTAAAACAAGTATTTTTACTTCTCTTAAATCCTAATTTTTTTAAAAAAGAAAAGAAAAAGAAAATAAACATTTTCTTCAAAACTTACGTGATGATGTCTTCAGACTTCACTATCCAGGAGTCAAGTCCACTTTGATCTTCACAGCCAGGCAGGCCAAGGCATAGAGCAGCAGCAGCTGAAGCCAAGGGCCAGCAGCTATCCCATCTCTGTCAGCCAAACAGCCAGCCAACAATGGAACCCAGCCACTAGGCAGCAGGACTCTTTAAATGTTTTCTTCCCATGCACAGAACATTTTCAGAAAAGAACATTGCAATTTGCAATTCTATTGGAAGAATTGCAAGTTTTTCCTCCCTCTCAAGCAAGGTAGGTGGTGCCCAGTAGCAACAACACCCTTGCAAAGCTGCAAATGCATTTGCAATTTACAAATGCATGGTACTGATTGACTGTGAGGATACCTCTTCCACCTCCACCTCCCACTCTGATCCCAGGGAAGCCTATATTATGTAAATTTAATGGTAAATTTTAAATGTTATAGAAATGTATAACTGTTTTATTGTTTAACATGGCTCTTGCCACATTCTGTAAGCCGCCCTGAGCCTGCCTCGGCGGGGAGGGCGGGGTATAAATAAAATTTTATTTATTATTATTATTATTATTATTATAGGAAGAGGCAGGAAAAGCCCAGAAATGGTGGTAAAGGAGGTAAGTGTGGTCCCTCTAATTCTTAAACCCCCTTCCCCACTGTTGTCCAGGGGCCCCGAATACTGCCAAATACTTATTCAGCAGTATTTGAGCAGTGGTATTCAACACCCATATCAGATCAACAAATCTGGTTCAGCTATATTTGGTGCTGAAAACAGTCAAATTTGCTTATATTCGGGGGTGTTATTCAGTTCAGTCGAATCACATGCACGCCCCTAGTCCAAAGACCTACTTTCTAACCGCCTATCTGCAAAATCAGTTCATCTGTGGCCTTCATCTTTATATATCTCATTGTCCTTGCATGATGTAGGAAAGAAATGTTACTCAAAGAGGTAGTCTTCTAATTGATAGGAGGAAATTAGCTTAAGGGAGACAAAGAGAGAGGGGGTAACTGGGATTCTCCATCTATTCTCCATCTTTTCCTTAGAGAATTCTTGAAATAAACCAGTCCGATATTGAATTGGAAAGGGTTTATTGATATAGGAATAAAAAGGCAAAGTATATGCACAAACACACTTTTAAGCACACAAGCAAGCTAAGAGGATATCAGGAAGGAAGTGGGAGAAAGCTATTTCAAGGAATGTATTAGTTACCAAACTTGAAGAGCAAAGTTCACTGAGACAGCAGTGAAACAACACTGAGAAGACCACATACAAGTGGTAGTGTGCTATAGGGGGAAAAGGCTCCCTGGGGCAGTCTGATGTGTTTGTTACTAAAACAATAAAATGGGTTTTTTGGAGGTGAATAATGATTTTGGAAAACCTTGATGAGTTTACATGAGGTGGAGTATAGCTGCTAATGTTTCTTGATGACCCTCTGAGTACTGGATGGGGAAACTACCAGGTTTTGTGAATAATGTTCAGTGTTGCATAATTAGGGTAAATAGTTGAAGGGAAGTTAGATTGGGTCTTGACAAGATTAGTCCTATAGACCCCCCCCCCCCCCCCCGAGGAAATAGTGCTTGTCTGGCACCAATTTGCTGGTAATCCCTGGCCCCAGAACAATCTGGCTGTCCTCAAACAAGGCTAGGGCTTTTTGACCTTGGCCCCAACCTGGTAGAACTCTCTCTAGTGAGACCTGGGCCCTGAGGGACCAGGTTCAGTTCCACAGGGCATAGTTGTGGACAGTGATGGTTAGAGTGATCAGTTGGCCTCCCTCTCTCCTTTCCCTCTTCCCTATCCCCCCTTTACCCATCACTATTTTTAAAACAACTCTATGTTCAAATTTTAACATAACAATAGCCACTAAAATATAACAATTACAACTGAGCTATATCATGTGATAAAGTATAATATACTTAATCATTATATAAAAATAATTTTGAAACAAATAAGAGATGACTTTTTTTTAAAAAATGAAGTTCATATGCATACACCAAATTTTTAAAAATCACATATTCAAATATAATGATTTTTTAAAAAATAATATCATTTTCAGCCCAATATTGAACGCCCTCTCACCCTGTAATTCATGCTGTTTGCCATTGTTGGGGCAAAATAGGAATTTTTTGCACCCTTCTTGCAATTGGCTTAGTATGAGTATGTGTGCTTTTTCACCTACCTTGGACTGCCTACAATAGAATGAATGTTATGAAAGTGGTGGATTCATCAATTAGGTTTGGTCACTTAATGAGCTGGGGGTAGGGTTGTCTGGTTCCTTCTTTGCCCTATCGGGATTTGGGGGGTGTTCCAAAGGTGCATGGAACATCATGCACAACATCCCTGGCATGACGACATCACCCCAAAATGACATCATTGCATAGGTGTTGTTAGAGGTGACAGTTTTTTTGACAAAGCTCTGTGGGGGTTTTGGCTTCAAAACAATAGAGTTTGCCCAAATACTAGAGCATGTGACATCCCACGTGTGATGATGTCTCCCTGAAGAGATGTCATTGAATTGGGAACATTGTACAATAGTGTCACTGCTTGGGGATGAGGTTTCCCCTGCTGGCCAGCTAGCTGGTGGCAGGCCCAAGCTCCCCAAAGTGGAAGCTTTCTCATCCTCAAAAAGCTGTTTATGGAGGGGGGAACTCTCTCTCCTTCTCTTTCAAGGCTTCTAAAAGTTTCTGCCTAACCTGGTGATGCTTATAATCCCTGCATGAGAAAGAATCACACTAATTTCTAAACACAGAAGAGACTTGATGGCTGAATTTAACTGATTTGTTTTAAACTTCTTTCTGGAGAAAGATTTGACTTTGGGAAAGTTGTTTGCAAGTATATATGGATGAGACGGACAGCTGGCTTAAGAAGTAATTTGAAGCTTATGCTGAAGTGCTCTGAACAAATTTATGTGAACTCCAACTAGACTTTTAAATCCTGGTGGGCATTGTATACTGGATTATAAAACATAACCTGATTGTTGGTTGAAGGAAGAATGCCTATGCAAATTCTCAGAGTGGATTATAATTCTCTGATGGTGGATGTTATGGATATAACCCTTTAATTTTGTTTTTATTTTTCTATGGTTTGAACATTTTATATGGTTCGAATATTTTTGGTTTTTGATTCACTTTTCCACTTTTTTATATACCACGTTTGGAGTTTTTCTTATTTTTTTGGGGGGAGTGTCTGGTCCAATTTGTGTTTTTCTTTTTCTCTTGGATTGTTTGTTTAATTTTTAATTTTTGATCTCACTTGTGGATTATAAATAGGGCATTCAGCCCTGGGTTACAAATTTACACCTTGAAGCAGTCGGAGGATCCTGTTGTGACTTGGATTTTAATTGAACTATCATTGGTAGAAGACCTGTTATAGTGAATTGTTTCTGTGTTAGTGAGTTGAACTGTTTTGGCTAAGTGTTACTAAGGATGTTGTACTAAAAAGACTTTGTTTACTACTAGTCTTATGATTGTTTTGGGTCTGGCAAATTGTTGACAGAAGCTAGAAGGCTGTTTTTCTTTTAAAATCATTCTATAATACCGGCACTGCCTGGCAGAGATTAGTTTATCTACTATAAACAGGAATATTGAGTTTCAAAACAAACCTCTAAGAGGCAGCATACGGACCTTGTGGCTGTGAGTGCAATTACTTTAATAAGGATGGAAAATAAAGCTGCGATTGGCTTTAAGGAAGCATTAAAAAAAAAGATAACCGAGAAGGTAAACCACCAATATCTTCACCTAGCTCCTCATCTGGGCCAGGGAAATTTACGACCATGCAGGGAAATATGAAAAAGATGCAAAATACTCTACTAACTGCCATAGCACAACTGACTAGTAAAGTAGATAATATAGGAGAGCAGATGGCAGAGATCAAACAAGAGCTTCTGGAGAACAGCAAACAGACAGCAGAGACCAATAAAGCCTTAAATACATTGGATGCCCAGGTGACAGATAATACACAAAAGGTGGAACAATTGGGAAAAGAATAGAACATACATGATTTCAGACTCTTACAATTGGAAATAGACAGAGCTGCCTATATGCTGAGGTTCCAAAACATACCAGAAGAGAAATTCTGTCAAAAGGAGGAAGACCTTCAGATATCTGACAAAATTGGAAATGGATATAATTTGTTTACAAAAACCCCACATTTTAACTAAAGATCAACACTTTTTGAAAAATAAGAAATTTGGTAGTTTATTTACAGCAACAGACATAAATAAAAAGAAAAGGGGAGTGGCAATATATATTAAGGATAAATTTAACTAACAATTACAGCATGCCTCTGAAGATGAAAGAAACCTATTAGTGGAAATTACAGTGGACAATAAAAAAAATCCTACTGGCAAATATTTATGTCCCAAATGACCATCAAGAGAAATTCTTTCAAGATCTACATCTTAAATTATCCAATTTGGAATATGTGGAATATTGTATAATAGGAGATTTTAATGCAGTTTCTGACAGACAACTGGACAAAAAAACACATAAGCGGATTAAAAGTAAAAGTCTTCAATTGCCAATAAGCTTTTGGAAGCTAGCAGAGGAATTGGATCTGGTTGATGCATGGAGAACAAGATACCCAAATTTGAAAGACTTTACCTATTATTCTCCTAGCCATCAAACGTGGTCAAGAATTGATATGTGTTGGCTCTCTAGAAATTTGATCAAAGATTTAGTTGAGACAGAAATTCAAACAAGAGTAATATCAGATCATAGTCTTGTAACGGTAAAGTTTAAAGGTACACAAATGAGAAGATCATGGAGGTTAAATACCTCAATTCTGAAATATAAAGGTTTTCTTAAAGAATCTAAGGTTGAAATGGAATCCTTTTTCAAACAGAACATAACTCAAGATGTAAAGATACAAGTAGTTTGGAATACTGCTAAAGCATACTTCAGGGGCCTCGCAATTAGATATAGTGCCAAGAAAAATAAAGAACTGAAAAGTTTCAAAAACTAATGCTGCAAGCTGGAGAAGCTGAAAAGAACTTAAAAACGCAACCAACAAGACAGGAGTTCCAAAATAAGGTTAAAGAAATGCAACACCAATTGAACTTGTTACTCATAGAGGAGATGGAGATAAAATTGAGATATGTCAGACAAAACTTTTTTGAGCATGCCAATAAGCCTGAATGGTGGTTGGCCTATAGAATGAGAAAAGAGAATGCCAAAAGAATAATACCAGTCTTGAAAGATGAGAATAATAAAGACAAAGTTCAAAAACAGGAAATATGTCAAATTGTGGAACAATTCTATAAAAAAGTTATATGAAGATAAACAAGTTCACAAAACAGATTTAGAAGATTATATTAACCAAAATAATCTTAACAAATTTACAGAAGAACAACAAAAAAATTTAAATGAACCAATAACAATAAGGGAACTTGGAGACGTAACAGCATCTCAAAAGAATGGTAAAGCCCCGGGTCCAAATGGACTGCCTGCGGAATTCTAAAAAGCTTATGAGGAGTCCTTACTGTTACCATTTAAATGTCTCCTTGAAAAGATTGAAGACGAAGGCCAAATACCAGCTTCATGGCAAGAAGCTACAATATCCTTAATCCCAAAAGAAGGTGCGGATTTGAAAGATATAAAAAACTATTGTCCAATCTCTCTTTTAAATGTGGATTATAAAATCTTTGCTGCAATATTGGCACAACATTTGAAGAAAGTTCTACAGTCTACAATACATCAAGAAAAGGCTGGATTCCTTCCTAGAAGATACTTGAAAGATAATGTTAGAACAGTTTGTAATATCTTGGAATATTATGAGACTCACCCAGAGAAACAACTGGCATTAATTTGTTTGGATGCTGAGAAGGCCTTCGATAATGTTCGTTGACAATTTATGTTACAACAATTGGAAGGTATGGAATGTGGTGAAAATTTCTTGAGAGCAGTAGAATCAATATACTCTTTCCAAAGAGCAAGCGTGATGGTGAATGGTGAACTAGCAGAAGCAATTAATATTCAAAGGGTATAAGACAAGGTTGCCCACTGTTACCACTCCTTTTTATTTTATGTTTAGAGATACTGAATAACCAGATAAGAGAAGACACAAGTATCAAGGGAGAGGTGGTAAAAGGTGAACAATACAAATTGAGAGCTTTTGCAGATGATCTAGTTTTTATATTAGAGCAACCAATAGACTCAATAGACTGTCTTATAAACAAGATCACTCAATTTGGTTACTGGGCAGGACTGAAGATCAACTACCACAAAACAAAATTTTTGACAAAGAATATGACGATGGAACAAATTCAATCTCTTCAACAAAAATCAGGGTTTTTCTATGAGAAAAGTATCAAATATTTAGGTGTACTTATTTCAAATAAGTACAGCAGTTTAAAAATGGACAATTATGCTAAACTACTTAATGAAATTTTAAAAGACTTGGAAAAATGGCATGATTTGAATTTATCTTTAATGGGAAGAATCGCCTCAATAAAGATGAATACCCTCCCAAGGTTATTATTTTTATTTCAAACTATCTCAGTATTTTTAAATAGTGAGTTTTTTCAAGAATTGAATAAGATGGTTTCTAAATATCTTTTTCAAGGCAAAAAAAACAAGAATCAAACTAAAGATATTGCAAGACTCTAAACTGAGAACAGGTATGGGCCTTCCAGATTGGCAATTGTATTACAAAGCTTCTGTGCTCTTGTGGGTAAGAGACTGGATACTATTGAATGAAAAGAGGCAATTGCTGTTAGAGGGATATGATCTCACTCTGGGCTGGCATGCATATCTATGGTATTAAAGACTTGAAGAACATTCCTGTTTTAAGAACCATTGGTTTCAGAAATCTTTGTATCATGGCCGTGGTTAAAAATGAGAATTTATCAAAAAATTCCAAGATGGGTATCTTCAGTGGAAGCATTTACTCATCCAAATCTTTTAAAACCTAACCAGAGTTATAGATATGATGACCTGTTGGGAAAAGACAATCAACTAAAAACCAGAGAGGAGTTGGAAAGCATGGACATTAAAATGAATTGGTGGTTAAGAATGCAAGTCGAATCTAGGTATGTTAAAGACAAAACAATAGGCTTCAACACAGAACAATACCCATTTGATAAAAATTTTCTAGGCCCTCAAGAAAAGCTAATCTCTAACTATATGCATACCTACTACAGATAAAGATGCAAGATGAAGTTGTAAAAGATATTGTATGGTCCAATGGGCGAAAAAATTGGGCCATAACATTACATTAGAAGAATGGGAGAGACTGTGGAAGTTCAATATTAAATTAACTAGGTCAGTAACTTTTAAAGAAAACTTGTATAAGATGTTTTACAGATGGTACATGACCCCACAGAAGTTGTGTAAGATGTATGCTAATATGTCTAACCAATGTTGGAAATGTGCTAAACAAGTGGGTTCTTTTTATCATATGTGGTGAACATGTGGGATGCTGAAGGACTATTGGAAAATGGTTCATGAATTATTACAGAAGATCATGAAGACACAGATTAATTCAAACCAGAACTATTTTTATTGAACGCATTTCCTGAGGACTATTCCAAAGAGATGAGACATTTGTTGGCGCATTTCAATACAGCAGCCTGGATTCTTTTGGCACAGAGATGGAAACCTTAGGAAATTCCCATGGGAATGAACTTGGTGGGAAAAATTGTGGAAACAGTAGAGCTGGACTTTTTATCTGAGCTGTTGGCTGGGAAATCTAAGGAAGAAGCAAGAAAATATTGGTTGAAATTCTATGCCTGGTTAGATATTCAAGACTCTTAAGATTCTCTGGTGTGAATTTATATCTCTTTCCTGTATTCTGTATTATAAGATTGCTTTTATTGGAAATGTCGAATTCAATAGATATTTTAACAAAACGATTTACAATACAAAATATCAAAATGTTGATGATGCAAAGTTTAGAGATAATAATATGTGACAATCTATGTATTTTAAGAAAATATAGCAGATGTAGTCTTGTATTTTTTGAAAGTACTCTCTATGCAGATTAAGATTGATTTGTAATCTTTATTTTTTTATCCCTTCTTATCCCTTATTCCCAATTCTTTGAAACTAATAAAAACTTTTAAATGAGTACAAAAAAAAGTTTAAGTTGTTTAATCAAACAAAACACATCAATCCTTGTAGAAAAAGCATAATAAATAGGGGTGGAGTTTTCCTTTGGAGAACTATTTTAAAGGGGGCTAGAGTGGCTATTTTTCAGTCATATGACCAGGGCTTTTTTTTCTGGGGGAATATGGTGGAATGGAATTCCAGAACCTCTTCATGGAAATAAAATTCTCAAAAAAAAAAAAAGTTAAATGTTCACGAGGGGCATTCATATGTTTCTCCTTTATTTCCCTCTTGAGAGTTCTGGCACATCTTTTTCCAGGAAAAAAAAAAAAAGCCCTGCAATGTTTGCACATCCTCTGCCTGCATCCAGAAAGATGTCTGTCTTCCTCTAAAGCATTTGGATTGAGGGAATGATGAGACAAGCATTTGAGACAAACATTTTAGTGAACTGCTTAAAGTGTGTTAGGACCTCCACCATATGGAAGAGCCAGCCACTCCTTATTGTTAAACTGTCTCTCCCTTTGGAGATACAAAGATCCAACTCAGAGGCCACCTTGTCCAGAGCTACTATGTTCATGACCTGTGTGTGCACATCTTGCAAACAGCCAACTATCTATTGCTGTGAAAAGGATTCTGAATTACATTGTTGAGCAAAGCATACTTGGTTGAATCTAGCAGCCTTCTTCAGTAGGGGATAAGATTCAGCAAAAGAGAAAGAGCAGTAGAAAAATAATGTTCTTGTTGCTATAAAACCATCATTGTATAATGTACTATGCAGCTTAAAGCTGCACTTCATAGATGTTTTTTCCTGTAAAGGATTTGCTAGTACTAAGAAAGATGCTACATCTCCCAGTCATGCTGAGAATGAAAAGACAGATAAAAGGAGTCAAGTTTCAACAAAGCCTATTTTTTCCTATCACAAACTGAAAAGTTGACTTCTGTGACATCCATTTTACTAAGTCATTCCATAACTTCAAGAGTGTAGCTGCTTTGTCCTACTTATACAGTGTTAATTTTTAAAGTATATTTTCTAAAAGCCAGATTAATACAGGATTGTTACACCCAGAGTCTAAACCCATTATGTTAAAATCCTGTTGACAATGGCTTTGCCTAGGATTACTGGTGGCCTGTTTGAGGAAGTAGTAGCTTAGAGCCAGTGATGAACAAGTGGAAATATAAATGGACTTTGTGCAGTTCTGGTTGTGCAAATTCTTGGTAGCTAGAGAGAAAATCACAGAAGAAATTAAAACTTGCAATATCCAAAACATGGAAGAGCACACATTCAGGTGTACTAGATATGAATTCAAGTGTATCTTTCATAATAAAGTTTCAATATTTAAAGTGACTCTGAGCCTCATTACAATTCCAGTATACTTAATAATTGTCTCAGCATACATACAATTGATTCAAAGGCCTTCCACTCTTCTGATGATCTGAAAAGATTAAAATTGCAAAGTTCTCTGTCCTGGGAGAACAAGACCTACTGAATCCAATTGTTTTGTCATTAGCCCTTAAAATGCCTTGCCCACTAGTCAAGTTCCTGGGCAAGGTGGGGATTCTCTCACCCTGGAGGTTCCCAACTCACCGACCAACATTGGGCCAGCAGGGGAATCCTCTCCCGATGTCACTGGCACGATGATCACACCTCCTCAGGTTGTTTCTCTCACTCCCAGAGACATCCACAGACAGGGTAGCATCATACCCTTTACCTTAAAAACCATATGATACCATAGAGTTTTCCCTCCCAAATTGCTAGAGTGACTGGAAAAACCATAGAGTTTTCCTGGACGCTCCTAGAGTGGCCGGCACACAACATCGCCTGCATGATGATGTCACTTCTGAGTGACATAATCGCATAGCATGTGCAAAGCGCATGCGAAAATAGTCCCCTGCCGGGTACTGGGCTACCCTGTCTGTGGATGTCTCTGGGAGTGAGAGAGAAGACCTGAGGTGTGAAATGATCATGTGTCTCTATATATTTTAGAAGAAACAAGAAGGGGTGACAAGAAGGTATGTGAGTTTCTACACCAGTTGTCTATAAAAATGGCACCATCTTTGCAGAGAAAAGAATCCTTCCTGTAATCAAAAGACCCTCGTTATTTCAAAGGAGATTTGATTTTATAGACCCTTACAGTAGGTGACTTTCTGTGTGGTCACTATTGTCACTCCAAGTTCCTAAAATGGCAGTTAAGTGGCCTATCAGGAGCGCTGCAACTGGCCACAGCATAAACAACAGCAATGCCAACAACAAACTTCATTTTCCTGTTTTTACATTGACTGATTGATAATAAACATTTCACAATTCTTCCACTGAAAACTCTGCATTTGCCATTCTTCCCTGTTGTGGTCTATTTGCTTCCTTTGCAAAACTTTGCTTATCCTTTCCTGCTATTTCCTATAGGGGAGTTTTAGGAGGACTGGGTTGCCTGATTTATAACCAAATGGCAGCAAAACTGCAAGACTGAGTGCCCGCTGTCCTGTAAACAACCTCCAAGTTTCAAGAAAATTGAACCAAAGAGAAGAATCCTATGAACCTCTGAACAAAGTGCACCCAGTTCTCTATTCTCTAAGGCATAGGAAGTTGCAAAAAATAAAATAACCCCACCCTCTCCAAAGGAGGGAGGGAAGGAAAAAGAACTATAGCTTTATGTGGCTTGTCTCCGACGGTGATTGTACGGATATGTTCTTCCCTTGCAAGGATCCAGTTATAAGGAAGAAATGCCATTGCTTAGGGCAGGGGTGGCCAATGGTAGCTCTCCAGATGTTTTTGCCTACAACTCCCATCAGCCCCAGCCATTGGTCATGCTGTCTGGGGCTGATGGGAGTTGTAGGCAAAAAACATCTGGAGAACTACCATTGGCCACCTCTGGCTTAGGGAATCAGTAGAATTAGGGGGGGGGATGCTGTAAGCAGCTAGCATTTATTTTATATTTTGCTGCCTGGATAGATTATTTTTTATAGTAAGTACATATTTATTAAGCCAATAAAAATAGAAAGTGATTTCTGAAGTTTTATTTAGCTGTGATCTCAATGCTTACTTAACTGTATTCTATTAGATCTGCAATTATCAAAGAATTAGAAAGCTTTCCCTAATAGCATTGTTGGGGGTGGAGTTTATCCCCCCCCCCCCGCTAAAATTCCCTTTTTTAGATATAGCCATCAATTTCCAGATGCTTCACCTGAAGTAGTACATCTAAATAAATTTTTAATTTTGCTTGGGTGAACGTCCAATGTCAATTCCAGTTATTGGGGTTTTTTAAAGATAATAAGAATCTTTCTTACAATCAACAGACATTTAACATATATGTGTTGAAACAGAACAGGAAATATTATAATTTTTGCCTGGGTGAACATTCAATGTCAATTCCAGTTATTGTTTTTTTAATATAAGGAGAACCTTTCTTACAATCAACAGACATTTAGCATACATGTGTTAGAAAAGGAAATATTATAATTTTTAATAACTGTTATTTTGACATACAAAACTGTCAAGCATACAACTTATTCCTAGTTGAAAGCTGTATTGTTTATTATCTTCCTATGCTGGCGCATATCAAAGCTATGTAACCCATTCTCTAGTTCGCACCTCTTGAAACAAATGCAGGAATGCCAGCTTTGAAGATAGTGCCTCCCTGGGATGATTCCCAGGCCCGAGCCTGATCCAGGATATCGCTAACCGCAAAAGATAACTGAACCTGTGATTGTAGCTTTTCACATGCATATGTTAGAATTCCTAGCTATCTTTGGTATCCCTTAAAGCCAGCTACTATGTGTTAAACTGTATCACTTTCAATCTGGTCCTTCTATGAGCATTATGGATTATCAATAAACCAGTACTTTGTTTCTAATCATCACTTGGTTCTTTTGAAACTCCTATGCTTGACACAAAACCATGTCTCAGTGACTACATTTTTAAAATATCCATTCTGTGGTGTGTACATTCTCCCCAGCAAGAAGAAGGATAACTAGCTATTCTGCCAAGTGGCTTGGTACCCTAGTTAGAAGTGGAGCAATTACATCATCCCTAGCTTGCTTATAATGATTACAAGGCAACAGCATATGTAATAAGAGTTTCCAACACCCCTACCACAAGGACATAATCATTTAAAGGGATCATAGATATAATAAAATCTCATCCCTCAATTTTTATTGGAAGTTGTGGCAACCACAGGAATGGCCTTGCATTCTGTCACCACTCCCCCTTGTCATTGGGTAGTGACTCTGTGACCTGCCTACTGCTGGCCTTATCAGGCCAGAACCCCACCAGTCAGCCTCTGACATCTGAGGGAGACAGTTCTCTGCTGAGAGGTTCTCCCGGAGCCTTACTGATCACTACTTCCTCTCCTTAGTCCATCTTCCCTACCAAACAACACTGCCAACGTTTTGCCACCTCCAACTAATTCTCCCTGCCAACATTGCACTCGCCCAGTATATGCACCACTGCCCCTACTGTGTAGTGGGGATCCCCCAGTTCTCTGAGCCCCGGTGATGTACCAGGGGGGAGTCTTTATTTTCCCTAAAGGTTCAGCAGGTTCTCTGTTATCCAGAACTTTTTCAGCCATCTGACTTAAAAGTGGCCGGTTTAGATAAGCCTTCAAAGGGATCAGTCTCAAAATGGGTGGCCACTCTGAGTGTAGCTGCAAGGAGCCTCTCAAACAATGGGCTTCATTCAAATGGATACTACCTGATTGGCTGGCTCAGCAAGGTTGGTCAATCTGAATGCAGCTGCAAGGAGCTTCTCCAGCAAAGGGTCTTCATTTGAAGCTCCCAGTACACTACAACCCCAATTCAGGACCATCAATAGACTCAGTCCTGAGAAGAGGGAGGGCCCAGATTTCACACTACTGCAGTTGCCTGTCCCTCAAAAGACTGTGCAGTTGACCATTCCATGCCAGACCTCACCCAGCTTTGCTATTGTTGCCTCCCTTGGCTCTCCCACCCTTGTAGAGATGCAAACGGTACCTGTGGGTGAGTCAGAGCACCAGCTTCTTTTGCTAGTATGCTAATTTCTTTTTCAGTTGCATGTTTTGGGAAAACATTTTTATCTCTTGTTAAATACTTGATATTTATTCTGTTGCTTTTGTAGGAACCACTCATTTCTATTCTCAAACAAACTGCTCAATAGCAACATGAGCAGCCATGATCTCTTGAGGAAATGAATTCAGACCAGGTGTCTGATCTTTCTTTGTCTTACCTAAACATTATTTCAATGTGGCCTTTATTATAGTTGCATGTGAGTATAGTTCGGCTGCAGATCGCTGCTCTAACAGAAATATTGCCCTCATATTGTTATACTATAAAAGATGTTCGTATCTGCCAAAAAGAGCACATAGTGCCTCTAACAACACTAATTATATCTCTGTAGAGGTCTAGTTGGAGTGAAAATGGGGATGTGTGGTGAAACTGTAAGCAATAGACAGCAACAGTCAATTAAAAGAGAAGGCCACCTTTGGAAAGAGATATATCTTCATAGAAGATTTAAATTATACTTCTCCCCATACAGAGCACTATGCCAATTCAAGATTGTAACTGTGGTGATAAAAGTGACAGCAAATCAAGTCTTGTTGAGTATATTTGCATAAGTCACAGTGTCTAATAATGATGAAAGACAAAATTAATGGTATTTCATCTCTAGCAGCCAGCAGCATTGCTGCTTGGCTGCAGGGATGTCTTTGCCTCTCTGGAAGGAAAAGGGAGGACTTCTGCTGACCGTTTGGGCACAGTTCTGAGGGGGTGGAGTTTGCTGCTGTAACAGCAGCACCATCCGCCCCCTGCCTCAGTCTTCAACAGATGATCAACAGTTTCACTCCCTGGTTTCCTGCAGGCTGTACTGATCGAATGCCTGATAAGGCCCCGAGGCCTTTCTTTCCTCTGCATTGTTACAGTGAGCTGGAGATCAGGGCTGCTGATAAGGCCCCTGCTAATGCAACGGCGAGATGGCTCTCTAATTAACGGCCTGTTTAAACTTCACACACCCATTCTTCCCTCCCCCCCCCACTTTTTTTCTTCTTAAGAAGGGGATTTGGCATTGTGCTGGTGGTATTGGAACTCTTCTTAAAGGGTGGGGAGGCTGGATTTTTGTGGGTTATCATTCCCCCCACACACTTTTTGGTTCTGGGTCATTGCCATTTTTTTGCTCTTTTTGTTGTTGTTAAAGGATTGGGTAGTGTGTGCTGTGAAAAGCCAAATGCCAGTTTGGTGTAGTGGTTAAATGTGCAGACTCTTATCTGGGAGAACCAGGTTTGATTCCCCACTCCTCCACTTGCGCCTGCTGAAATGGCCTTGGGTCAACCATAGCTCTGGCAGAGGTTGTCCTTGAAAGGGCAGCTGTTGTAAGAGCTCTCTCAGCCCCACCCACCTCACAGGGTGTCTGTTGTGGGGGGGGATAATGGAGATTGTGAGCCGCTCTGAGATTCAGAGTGGAGGGTGGGATATAGATCCAGTGTTGTTTTCTTCTTGGTTTGCAGAGGACCTTAGCTGCCTTGCTGGATAGGCATCTTTGGCCTTTTGAGGCTTAGTGGGGCTGTGTTGGCTATTTAAGGCTCCCCTTATGGTTTTTCTTTCTTGGGTAAGAGGGCAGCCATTTTAGGGGCAGTAGAGCAGGAGGCATTATCAGCTTCTCTGTTGGCTTTTTTTCAGAAACAAAGGGAAAAGCCATTTTGAGTGCTGTGTAGCAGCAGCCATTTTAGTGCCAATTTTTGAGTGGCTTTGCTCTTAGTTGGATTTGCGGGTATTGTTAAAATGCCTGGTTTTTTAAAAAAAAGGCACAGCGAGATCCAAGGGAAAACATCCCGCACTTAAGGCCCCACCTAAAAGGCCATCTCCCCCCTTTATCATCCAGCTGACAAGAGTGATGAGGTGGTAAATAGGGTCATTTTGCAGTGGCTTAGGGCGCTGGAGCAGGCATCTGGCATTCCTTACCCACAGGGTTCAGATGATGGGAAAAATCCTAAGGCTATGTTTCAAGCAGATATTTTAACCAGATTGTCTATCCTTGAGGGCAGGTCTGCTGGAAATGTTGCTGGAAAAGCCAGAGGGTTCGATGGCTCAGTGGGGTGCAGGTCCACTTCATATGGATGCTGGAACAGGGTCAGCACTGGTATTGGTTGGATCTGAGGGTAAGGCTGGAAACACTATGCATTCATATCCTGGACTGGCTTGGCCGTGGGGGCCCATTGGGCCCTGCCACTGTGGCAGCGCCCGGTGTTGCCACAGGGGCTTCTAGTACCTTCCCTTCTCCTGGCATGAGTACATAGCAAGCTTGGTCTTGGCCAGCTGGGCAGTTTGGCTCCTACGGGGCTTGGCCAGTAGCTGGGCAGCAAGGTATGCCAGGCCGCATGTTGGGGAGATGGGGCCTTCCTTCTCCTTTGAGTGCTTCTTATGGGTCTGCCCCCTTTTACTGCATTGCCTTTTGGGGACTTAGCTTTACCCTTAGGTGATCATTTGTTGCCTGCAACAAAAGATAACATTTTAAAGGGTGAATATGTGGATATTTTCTCCCTCCTGTTCCATGAGCTGGAGAAGAAAGACAAGGAGGATTTAGATGATAAGGAAAAAGAGAAGTTGAAGAAGTGGAGAGTAAACAGGACCTCAACCTATTGGCTTCCTGGGTTTTTCATATATGCTGGTTGATAGGACGCTCTCAGCCTTGGAGGGGTACTTCACTGATTCAGTATATGGATATTATTTATAAGAAGTATACAATGTTTAATGGGCTCACTTGACTCCAATATGACTAAGAGTTCTGAAAGTAAGCTGCCTTATACCCTTCCCTTCAGTGGAATTGCATCCACCAGCAGGTTTGGCTCCAGGTCTTGTCCCCTGCATGACCAAACTTGGGTGACCGCTCTGATAGCGGCCATTTGGTTGCCAGGACATCTTTGACTTCTTCATCTTCTTTCTGCAGTTTGGCAGGGCAGGCAGTTCAGCCCCACTTGCTTTGGTGGGCGTTTGGGTCCCAGGGAGTGTGCAATAGGAAGGCTTGCCAGTACAGGCATGAAGGCACTATGTGGGGTGGCTCTCACTCCTTTAGTAACTGCCCCAGAGCCCGGCCACATAAGGGCCAGAAGAGGCAGGATGGGGAGTGGAGGTAATTATCAAGTTGGAATAGGAGCCCTGTCCAATAAAGGTGGGACCTCTTTCTCCCTGTCCATCTGGCTGCAGGAGTTTTTGGAGTCCTCTAATGGGATTTCATTTCGGAGGGCAGACATGAAACTTAAAGCAGAGCTTCAGGTCATGTCTGATGCTGCTGGGTCTTTAGGTTTTGAAGTTTATTTTTGCGGCCATTGATGCACAGATATATGGCCAGATTCATGGGTTCAGGCAGGTGTGAACCGAGATCTTATGTTTCTTGAGTTCTTTCCCATTCTTGTTGCTGTTTGGTTGTGGGGGAGTTATATGGACAATCACACAATTCATTTTTGGTGTGATAACATGGCAGTGGTACATGTCATTAATTCCCTTTCATCCAAATCTCATCGGGTTATGGAATAGGTGTGGGCCTTCACTCTGTGTTGTCCGCGGCTTAACATACTGTTTTTAACCAAGCATGTTCCTAGGGTGAATAATGGAGTGGCTGACAATCTCTCTCATGAACAGATGGAGAGATGTCATCAGCTGGACTCAGAAGCCGATAGAAAGCCAGCGCAAATGCCCCCGGAGCTGTGGCTGATTGGAGAGCGATAGGACTAGCCATAGCACACAGTACCAGGAAGTCTTAGGTTAGGGGTAGGGTATTGCATTGTTTGCTCCGCCCCACCCGTGAAGTAGTTGCTCCACTACTGTGTTTCTTTAAAAAGGTAAGGGATTGGCTGTGCGATCCATTAGGGGATGCCTGTCTGCTCTGGCTTTTGCTAGAAAGGCGTTGGGGTATAAAGAGGAAACCACAGACTTTCGGAAGGTGCTGGAGGGTTGGGCTAGAGAGGCTGGGCCTAATCCTGATGCTAGGAGGTCTATTTCTGCTTTGATTCTTAGGGGCTTGAAAGGGATTTGGGGCACAGTGTGTGCATTCTATTTTGAATCCATCCTGTTTCATGCTGCTTCCTTGGTTGCCTTCTTTGGGGCCCTCAGTGAGCTAGTGGCATGCTCCTGAAATGATGTTTCTGGTAGTACTTTGTTGCCACAGGTCCTGAGGTTGGAGGAGAGTAAGGTGGTCATTACTGTTTGACGCTCTAAGACTGACCAGCGTCACAAGGGAACCATTTTGGAGCTGGGCACATGCTCTGAGCAGGACTTGTGTCCTGTTTCCGCTTTGGCTGCCTATTTGGCAGTACGCAGTCCTAGAGATGGATTTTTGTTTTGTCACCTCAACAGCAGTCTGCTGACAAAACATCAGTTTTGGGTTGTGCTTTAGCTAAGCTGCCTTAACTCCCTAACTTAATCCCTAACTTTGTGTGGTTTGTAACATGAATTTTATGGTTATTATTTCTAGTTTGACTTTTTTTTCTTTTTAGATGCTGTTGTTCCTGGCCAGAGGAGCCGAGTTCTCATCTGTGTACACAGTTATGTGTTTTGGGCTGCACATCAAGCCCAGAGAACTTTGGTCAGCTCTTAGCTGGGACTCAGCCAATGGGTCACTATTGAATGGTGTGGGTGCCAGATTCTTCATTGGCCTGGCCTGCTGCCATTGTTATTCTATGGGAATGCCCGCCCTCCTCCCTAGGTCCTAGTTATTCACCTGTGTGGGAATGATCTCGGGCTACTAAAAGGCAAGGTGTTGGCCTTGCAGGCCAGGGACGATTTTAGGACCATTAAGGTGAGATGGCCTGGGACCATTATAATATGGTCAGATATGATTCCCCAGTGTTTGGGACCCTGCAGACATCAAGAGGGCCTGTCACAAGGCTAGCAAGGAGATTAGAAAAGCCTTAGAAGGGGGAGTTGGGCCACTACCTGCCCCTTCTGAATATTTCTCTTAAATTCTCTTACCTCTACAGAGGGGATGGGAGCATCTCTCTGAAAAGGGTAATATGCTTTTCTTGAGAAACCTTCGGCAAGGGCTGCGGGTGGCATTGGGCCTTTTGGTGGGTGCTAAGGCCTGAGCAAAGGCTTGGCTTTAGCTGGCAGGTTTTACTGTGCTTATGGTACTGTGCAGCTTGGGGAGGACCAGAAAGCATCCCCTCTTGGGGGGTTAGGGGTCTGGCAGGATCAAACTTGGGGTTTGATGATCTGGGATTGGAGAATGCAGACCGTCCTTTAAGGCTTGACTGGAGGGGCCTTCCATTGAGACGTGCGTCTGGTGGTTGGACCCTCTGGGGCTTGCCTTCTTGCTGGGCTGGCCTGGCGGAAGCTGTGCCACACAGCTCCGGGTGGGGGCTGGGTCCCTTACCCATTGAATGGCAGGGGAGGGGTCTGTTGAGACCCCTGGCCCTGACCAGGCTGCAGTTTCAGTACTGGAGGGTGCCTTCCATTGAGACACGGGTCTAGTGGATGGACCCTCTGGGGATTGCCTTCTTGCTGAGTTGACTTGACGGGAGCTGTGAAGTACAGCTTCGACTGGGGGCTGGGTGCCTCAGCTGTGAAATGGCAGGGGAGGTGTCTGTTGAGACCCCTGGCCCTGACCAAGACACAGTTTCGATTAGCCCTTGCCGTTTGTTACTTATACTTTAATAAAGTGGTCCTTAGTTATACCCAATACCTTGCATCTGACTCTTTATTCCAACTTGGGGGGCAATTATTTACTAATTTTATACCACACCTTTATCCCCAATGAAGACCCAAAGTTGCTTACATCATTCTCTTCTTTCATTTTTTTGGCACAGCCTTGTGAATAAGGTTAGCTGAGAATATTTGCCTGGAATTGCTAATACCAAGAATATATGACTTAGCAATACCTGGAAGTCATTTATGTTCTGTTGATAAGAGAATGGGGTTTTTCATCATAAAGTTCTTGACTCCTGTGATGCTGAAGATCAGAGGATAGAACAAAGGGAAAAGATAGCCTGACCATGATAAGTAACTAGAAAGAGATAATCTCAAGATCTGATATTGTGTATGTACAGTCTACTGTACCTGTAGACTTGAATCGCACAAAAGAAGCTTCTTCATATTCCAGTAATGAACTTCATTGTGAAATTGGATATTTTTCCCCACAGATCTCTTGATTTGCTCTCCAGATTTTTAATTTTCCCCATCACTTCATTATTCTGTATGAATAACTTTGCTTAGACAGTGTATAGTTCAAGAATATTAAAGATAATTTTCATTACCTTTAATATTTTCTTTCTTTTGTACAAAATCCATTGGTGGGGGGGGGAGAGAAAACTATATCAGTTTTCAGTGTGCTCCATCAGCTTTAGCCATATTGCTCATTATCAAACTGTGGTCATTCAGATCACTTCCAGGTTGCAATTACAGTGACAGAAACATTTCCAGTCATACCTAATTCCTTTCAGCAACTTGTGTAAATATAGTAATGTGTATTCTTCAGTCATATTAGATCATTGTAATATAAAGTTACAAGATCCACTTAGGAACATTAGGTTGATGTAATAAAAGATTAGCCTGCATAACACTATGGCCATTGTATTGATACTGAGTTACACTAACTGTAAATGATGTAACAGCCAAAGAAACAAATTCAAACAGAAAGTGACGGTGAAATATAACAAAAGTAAGAGAGGCTAATAATATAGGAATAATAATATAGGAACTTGCATGTTTTTAAAACTCACTGTGAAAGTCAAATACGCATAGTTATTTGCTGTACTCACTGGGAGCTCTGCCATCCAATGATTTCTGTGAAATAATATCTGAGCCTTTATCATAGACACATTTTGTTGGAAACTATGGAGATACAGCGGAGTGACAGCAGAATGCTGGGAAAAGAATGTGGAAGGAATTTCAAAATCTGATGGGAAAGTGGGGTGAGTGTGCAAGTGAATATGGAAGCAGGTTTTTGAAGCGACGGAGGAGGGAGGCAAGAGTCATAGCAAAGACAAAAGCAGAAAAGGCCTTTGAAGGAGTTGTGGAGATGGGGAAATCCTTGCTGTGCTAGGATTTCCTCTTCATCCACCCATTGCTTTTAAATATATTTTGAAATTAACAAACCCTTAATCTAGGTTTTCCATAGTTCTTTGTAGTTTATAGGTGACAGCTTGATTTTTAAGCCTGTTTTGTTTTGAGGTGGGGTCACCTTGTTTAAAGGCTCTCTTTTTTACTCCTCAAGTTTTATTTGCTTGTGTTTGAGTTTTTTTTTTGGGGGGGGGGTTGTGTGTTTCTTTTTAAACAATCAACTTCTTGTTGGATTTGGGATGTGTTTTTGTGAGAAGGGAGGATTTTCATGCTTGTGATTGGCTTTGTTTGGATTCTGATGTTACCCTTTGGTTCTATGTGGGCGTGGTCACACGTACCATTAGTGACGACACAGCTCCGTCTGGCTGATGGATTAAATGTGTTCATTCAGACATCCACATCTGTCAATTGAGCATGATCCGAGGTCATCCAGGCTTGCCACGCATGAATGGCGCATTAATTTGACAGCACAGAAAGTCCGGCCCTTTTTCAAAACAGCGGCACAAGATCGGCTTTTTGTTGTTTGGACAGCTCATGCACGATGCTGCCTCTCACCTTGTTTTTTCAAAGAAAGCCTCAGCAGACATGCGCATCGCCAGATCATCCGGGAATCTGAGGTGACGCTTCTGCTTCTCCAATCAACACAGGATCGGGGGGGGGGGGGAATCGTTATCCCACTATTCAGAACAGGAAAAAAATCTCTTTTTTCAATGTGGAGGATTTCAAGATATTATTGTCACTGCCAATTTTTAGGAAAATAATTCCTGGCAGTTCCGTGGTTTGGATCGGCAACGTTAATTCTGGAAACTTTTGCTCTTCCCCCCTGCCTCTGAAGAAAGTTTTGATTTCCCAGCTCCAAACAGTTGGGCGCATGTTCAATGGACCCCCTCCCCTCCCAGAAATCACCATCTGATTACACATGCTCCAAGAAAGGAGCGTGATAGTATTGGATGTCTGATCACGCACAACAGAATGAATCGCATTCTTGGATGCTCGTCTGAACTGCCCTGCATCGAATCAATATTCAGCAGTTCAGATTTGAGCGCTATACACCCGCTTTTAATGGTACGTGTGACCGCGCCCTGTGAATTCTTGTTTGTTCCTGGTTCTGTTTGGCTATTGGCTTTGTTATGCTGGAAGAAGCAAGGTTTTTCCTCCATAGAAAACAATGGAGAAGGATGGCTGGGGGGAGGGGTGCTCCATTAAATAGAAACCATTTGTCCAATTCCCTTCAGACTTGTGGGGTGTCTTTATTAGAGAGGATGGACTTGGTTTGCTGTGAATATAGTGCTATTTGATTTTTTTAAAAGACCCTGTAGACCTCATAGGAAATAATGGACCTGAAATCCTAAATCTTGGGGGGAAATTTGAAATAAAATCCCTAAACTATATTGAAGCTTCCCAACATTTGGGGAAATGAAACTAGTGTCCTTTCCAAAATTTGAATCTGAATTTAAAATAGATTTTTTTTAAAAAAAAAGTACAAACTCCTACATCCTTTACTTCTGTTGTTATGGCTATGATCCACATGTGCAAATTGCCAAGGGACAAGTGAGGAGCAGTCTTTTAATGTAAATTATATCTTAAAATGTGCAACATTGAATAAGAATCCAGTTTCATCTAGTACTGAGGATCCCCAAACTTGTTGAGCCTATGAGCACTTTCAGTATTTTTAGAAAAGTATCACTAAAATGGCTGCCACTGGGGACCGTAACTCTAACCATCTCCTACATGCTCACCCACACAGATACACAATTAAGTTTCAATAAAATTCAGAGAGAGAAAAGATTTCAGATTTTGAAGGACACACTTTGAATGCCCAATCTTTCTAATATTTATCCAAATGAGATATATTGTGGTTGGCCTTAGTTATTTTTTGCAAGTCTTTGCGGGATTGCAGACCCTAGGTAATCTTGTTGACATGGGTAAGTCTATAAACTGTGCACAGTGGATTTTAGAAGTATACACTGCTTTTTATATTATTATAGGAATAAACATCTTTAAAAGGGGATTAGATAGATTCAGGGAGGCTAGGTCTATTAGTGCCTATTAGCCATGGTGACTAAGGGGAACCTCAACATTCAGAGGCACTAAATGTCTGAATCCTAGAACCAGGTGGCACATCAGGGGAAGGTCTTAACTTCCATGTAACTGTTGTTAATCCTCCAGAGGAACTGGTAGGCTACTGTTTATGCTGGACTATATGGAACACTGGTCTGATTCAACAGGGCTCTTATGTTCTTATGATTTGATCTTGGATGTGTGATAGCTTTTAAGTGAGGTACGTTTTAGAGGGGTAGTGGTCCATTTCATTCATCCGTCTTGCCACATCTCTAACACTGTTTACTTTAACTGCTTTTAATGAGAGCTGTTCTCTCTGCATCCTTTCTGCTGGTGTTGGAACTGTTGTTATGCCAAGGTAGTTTCAAGCAAACATATGCACCCTTAAGGAAGACAAAAAGAACCAAGCTACAAGTTCAGGCACTCATTTCTGTTTAATCTGCAACTGTTGAAGCTTGGCTTTTCCACTTATCCCTTTCAATCTATTGCCACCACTGCAACCTCTTCATCTGCCCATTACTTTTAATTCATTTTGAAATCAACAAGAGAAGTAGCATGGGTAGGAGTTAAGAATGGAGAGACAGAATAAAGAAAAAGGAACAGAGAAAAGTGGAGGAAATAATGTAAAATATTATAAATGATAGAATAAAAAGAGGGTGTGAATAGTGTGGAGGACTTGAAAAGGGATATGAATGTGTGGTAGAAGTGTTCAAGGAATAGGGAAGGAGACAAACAAGCAGCCATCAGAAAATTATTGACAGACACAATCTTGAGGACTGCTGATTTAAAAAATCATGTATTCTACAAATCATTAGTCTTGGGATGCAGAAGAATCAATCATCATTTTTCGATGGAGAAGTGGCTAAATATTTTCTGTTCTAGAGAGTATGTTTGGTGTAGGAGATAGATTATTGAACTAGTACCAGTGAGACCAGGATTTAGATCCTTGTTCAATCATGAACTTTATTGCTTGATTTTGAGCAAATTGTAATCCCTGTAAAGATTTGGCGGGAGAGGGGGGGGTTGTCATCACTATGTATGGTTCCTCTGAGTTCCTTGGAGGAAGGACAGGATAAAGATTTGATAGATAAATATTCTTTACCCACAATAACTTCAAAATTCAGATAAAAATTGAGTAGATTATTTGAAAAGAAAGCAAAATCAATGCAATAGCTTATTGTAGCCAGTCCCTTTTGTATTGCAAGAGTGATGACAGTGCCAAATTTTCCACACTGTGAAAGTCAAAGAAACAGGGTAGCAATTGTTGTGGTGGGAGGGAAGCATATAGTATGACAATATTTCTATTATAATAACTCTATTGAGATCTGTCTAGTACTAATTTAGAAACAATCACTTTAAAATCCAGAATGATTAATATTACATGAATTCTTTTTTCAGCGATAATGTTTTTCTACGTTTACTTCATCTCTCTGGTTAGTAAAAGGCTCCTGACTAAATAGGAGGAATAACAAGAACTGAAAAGTTAAATCATTTAATGTTGAAAAATCAGTAACTGCAAAGACCAATTAAAACACTGCTAGGTTTTGGCAGCCAAATGAGGCAGAACACGCTTTGGCTGCATATGTTGGTGAATTGTATCAGTGAGCCAGGAATACAGCCCTACCAGACAGCAGCCCTTGTGGCTGCTTTAGGATGAAGAGCCTTCTTTGCCTCCATGGAAAGATCAAGAGATGGTTGGGTAATTCTTCCCATATGTGTTCTTTTAAGCGGCAGAGCATTTCAGCTATTGCTTTGCCTGCCTATCTTATCGGCAATCTTTGCTTCTTGATTGGATGGTGTGTAGGTATGACTTGTTCTCGCACATCTACTCGAGGCCTGCGGGACTGTATCTTGTCCATGTGACTTGGAGTAGTTTGAAGGTGGCAGCGTAATCAGCAGAGCAAGGCTTTCATTCTTCCATGGAAGACAGGAGGATGTGGCTTGAGTTATCTGGCATCTGGTTGCCCTTTCTTATTTCGTTCCCCATCATAGAAGCTTCTTGGGAAAGGCAGCAGAGGGTTCTTGAGGGCCCATTCATGGGGGCTGGCCCTAAGCAAGGTGTGGGTGTGGGAACCTTTTTCCTATACACCTTCCATGTACATTCCCTTTGATTACTACATGTGTTAGGTGGCCTTTCAGCATGGGCAGCTATTTTGGTTGGAAGTCATTCTGGATTGCTTGTTTCAGTAGGCTGTATATACGACTATAAACAAAAAAAAAAAGATGCCAACCATCAAACACTTGGAGATGGGAAAGTGAAAAAGAGTATGCAGGCTGAGTCTGCATTATGCAGTGTTTGTTATTCTCATTGGGCTCTGTTTAAGAACAAGCAGAAAGAGATAGAAGCAAGCTGACAAAGTAACTTTAAACAAAACTGCTGTATATCCAGGAAGGTGCATTCTGCTCATTTGACAACTGCTTATTTAAAAGGAGAAGAAAAACACCATTGCAAGC
Source organism: Heteronotia binoei (assembly GCF_032191835.1). NCBI lineage: Eukaryota > Metazoa > Chordata > Lepidosauria > Squamata > Gekkonidae > Heteronotia > Heteronotia binoei. Next base: position 130,413,770 of record NC_083224.1, on the reverse strand, counting down.
TATTGTATGGAAAGAGCCCCGTGGTGCATAGTGGTAAAGCTGCAGTACTGCAGTCGGAACCCTCTGCTCATGACCTGAGTTTGATCCCAGCGAAAGCTGATTCAGGTAGCTGGCTCCAGGTTGACTCAGCCTTCCATCTTTCCGAGGTTGGTAAAATGAGTACTTAGATTGCTGAGGGGAAAGTGTAGTTGACTGGCGAAGGCAATGGCAAACCACCCCATAAAAAGTCTGCCGTGAAAACGTTGTGAAAGCAACGTCACCCCAGAGTTGAAAATGACTGGTGCTTGCAAAGGGGCCACCTTTACCTTTTTTAATCTATTGTACACCTGATACAATTGCTGTACATGTATGATTTATAATTTGCATTGTTTTATTGTTGAAGTTTTTATGTTGTGAGCCGCCCTGAGCCTGCTTTGGTGAGGAGGGTGGGATATAAATTAAATATTATTATTATTATTATTATTATTATTATTATTATTATTATTATTATTATTATTATTATTATTATTATTATTATTATTACATCAAGATTGGATGGTCAAACCCTCAGGTGCTCATCTGGAAGCATCTTCTTGTCATTCAGAACAAGGTTTGGTTGATATATTCTGTGGTTGCCCATCTGGAAATGACTGCCACAATAGACTTATTTTTCTATGTATGGCTCTTCCAGTGTTAATTGATATATAAAACTATTATATTTATGCTTGTATTTGACTAGAAGATGGAGAGACTCTTGCACCTTAAGAACATTAAGGCTGATTGTTTATCACTGTTGTGTATGTGCATAAAACCTTGTTTGAATTGTTGATCTGTATGGCTTTCATGCCAGACCATTATATATTATTTATAAAACACTGGCACTATAGATCAGCAGTAGAAGTTGGTGTTATAGTAATTAGCATTTGATGGTCTTACATTTGGTGTATATTTTTATTTGTGGTTTATGGACACCAGATATCACTATTGTGCTTGTGGATATATGACAATGGCATCAGGGAAGGCCCGCCAAAGGCAAGCAACTTTCATCAAGCCTCAGTATGATTAAAGGCAAGGAACTTTGACCACTTGTATCTCCTGCCTTCCTTGTGTTCGTCTGTTCTCCTGGTACTCTCATGGAGCTCCCTAGGGCAATAAGGACCTCTGATTGCCAATGACTGTGGACAGAGGTGACAGTAATGTCTGTTCCATGTCCTAGATTCCTGATAAGTTGGGGGGGGGGGGGTTGCCCCAGACACTGTTGCTAAATTAATATACAAGCATTCAAAGAATCTTCCAGTTGATGTCAAATGTAACACAGATAAATTGAGACAGGATGAATAATTTCAAAATGTAGAATACATTGTGCTGTCATAGATGCCGACTCCTACTCTTCCAGCCCAGGTGTTCATACTGCGTTTGCATTCTCCTCAAGTACTCCTGGCTTTCTATACTTTTAAAACTACATTAACTACATTAGCATTTGACCTTATGCAATTTCACCTTTTAGAAAGGGTATTTCATTGGCCTGGTTCTGGGTTATTGCTTCCTATTGACATTCCTTTCCTGTTGTGGAGTTTTCATAAAAGTAGGGCTGTCAACCAAAAAAACCAAAATAAAATTCAGTAATATTCAGTAATATTCAGATCTGGAAATATTCGGTAATAAATTCTTTTGTATTCCAAATAGTTCCAAATAGTAGTATCCGCATATATCCGAATATACAGAGATACTCGGATATATCCGAATATTCGGCTTCATTATACCCTACGGGCCATTAAGAACATAAGAGAAGCCATGTTGGATCAGGCAAATGGCCCATCCAGTCCAACACTCTGTATCACACAGTGGCCAAAATACACACACACACACACACACACACACACACTGTGGCTAATAGCCACTGATGGACCTCTGCTCCATATTTTTATCCAATCCCCTCTTGAAGCTGGCTATGCTTGTAGCTGCCACCACCTCCTTGGCAGTGAATTCCACATGTTAATAGGGTGACCATAATGTCTGAAGGCCAGCCAGGGACAACGGGGGGGGGGGGGAGGCAGGGGTGCGCGCGCGCCGCCGGAAACAGGAAGTGACGTCACTTCCGGTGACGTCATGCCACCACCGGAAACAGGAAGTGGCATCACTTCCTGTGACATCATTTTCCCCGCGTCGCCTGCCGGAAACGGGAAGTGACATCACTTCCTGTGACATCATTTCCCCCAAATGACATCATTTTCCCCAAATGCCACTGTCGGAAACAGGAAGTGACTTCACAGCACTTCCTGTGACGTCCCCAAAAATCCCCCAAATATCACCGCCGGAAACAATTTTGTTCTCAAATCCTGTATATACTTCATCAGTATATGGGATAAGGCACTTTCTCAACTGTGCTGCATAATGCAGCCTATTTATTTTGTCCTGTTGGCTCTGTTGGCTCTATCTGCGCCACCTTCATCACTTTCGGGGTGTGGATCCCCCAGTGGGGTGGTCTCCCGACTCCCTCCGCTGACTGTTTCTGATAGCCCTGCGCCCCCTCTTTCATTTGATATGTGTCCCGTGCGGGTGCCACCCTCCCGCCGGGAAATGCCGCAAAATGAGCCCCCTTGAGGCTTATGGCGGCAGGGCTCGGGGGAAGCGAGCTAGACTGCTGTTCTTTTGAGGGGTTATAGAGTGTTTCGAGCCCGTCCCTGTGGCATCGGTCCCATCGTTGTGGGACCCAGGGGGCCGGCGCAGCGGCACGCCGAAGCAGCCTGTCACTAATAACACAGGTCGAGATGCAGGACAGGAACCTGGAAGTGACCGACAGGCTGCTTCAGCGTGCCGCTGCGCCGGCCCCCTGGGCCCCACAATGATGGGACCGATGCCACAGGGACGGGCTCGAAACACTCTATAACCCCTCAAAAGAACAGCAGTCTAGCTCGCTTCCCCCGAGCCCTGCCGCCATAAGCCTCAAGGGGGCTCATTTTGCGGCATCTCCCGGCGGGAGGGTGGCACCCGCACGGGACACATATCAAATGAAAGAGGGGGCGCAGGGCTATCAGAAACAGCCGGCGGAGGGAGTCGGGAGACCACTCCACTGGGGGATCCACACCCCGAAAGTGATGAAGGTGGCGCAGATAGAGCCAACAGAGCCAACAGGACAAAATAAATAGGCTGCATTATGCAGCACAGTTGAGAAAGTGCCTTATCCCATATACTGATGAAGTAAATACAGGATCTGAGAACAAAATTGCACTAGAAGACACAAACACAAAGCTCCCTTACACTGAATCAGTGCTTGGGTCCACCAAAGTCAGTATTGTCACATAAGAGAAGCCCTGTTGGATCAGGCCAGTGGCCCATCCAGTCCAACACTCTGCGTCACATAAGAACATAAGAGAAGCCCTGTTGGATCAGGCCAGTGGCCCATCCAGTCCAACACTCTATGTCACATAAGAACATAAGAGAAGCCCTGTTGGATCAGGCCAGTGGCCCATCCAGTCCAACACTCTGTGTCACACTTAAGAACATAAGAGAAGCCCTGTTGGATCAGGCCAGTGGCCCATCCAGTCCAACACTCTGCGTCACACTTAAGAACATAAGAGAAGCCCTGTTGGATCAGGCCAGTGGCCCATCCAGTCCAACACTCTGCGTCACATAAGAACATAAGAGAAGCCCTGTTGGATCAGGCCAGTGGCCCATCCAGTCCAACTCTCTGCGTCACATAAGAACATAAGAGAAGCCCTGTTGGATCAGGCCAGTGGCCCATCCAGTCCAGCGACCCCCGCGGGCCTTTCCGACGCCCTCCCGGGCGGAGGAGGACGGGGGGTGGGGGTTTCGAGCCCCGGGAAGCGTCGGAAAGGCCCGCGGGGTCGCTGGAGGGCCTCCAGCGACCCCCGTGGGCCTTTCCGACGCCCTCCCGGGCGGAGGAGGACGGGGGGTGGGGGTTGCGAGCCCCGGGAAGCGTCGGAAAGGCCCGCGGGGGTCGCTGGAGGCCCTCCAGCGACCCCCGCGGGCCTTTCCGACGCCCTCCCGGGCGGAGGAGGATGGGGGGTGGGGGTTTCGAGCCCCGGGAAGCGTCGGAAAGGCCCGCGGGGTCGCTGGAGGCCCTCCAGCGACCCCCGCGGGCCTTTCCGACGCCCTCCTGGGCGGAGGAGGACGGGGGGTGGGGGTTGCGAGCCCCGGGAAGCGTTGGAAAGGCCCGCGGGGGGTCGCTGGAGGCCCTCCAGCGACCCCCGCGGCCTTTCCGACGCCCTCCCGGGCGGAGGAGGACGGGGGGTGGGGGTTTCGAGCCCCGGAAAGCGTCGGAAAGGCCCGCGGGGGTCGCTGGAGGGCCTCCAGCGACCCCCGCGGGCCTTTCCGACGCCCTCCCGGGCGGAGGAGGACGGGGGGTGGGGGTTGCGAGCCCCGGGAAGCGTCGGAAAGGCCCGCGGGGGTCGCTGGAGGCCCTCCAGCGACCCCCGCGGGCCTTTCCGACGCCCTCCCGGGCGGAGGAGGACGGGGGGTGGGGGTTGCGAGCCCCGGGAAGCGTCGGAAAGGCCCGCGGGGGTCGCTGGAGGCCCTCCAGCGACCCCCGCGGGCCTTTCCGACGCCCTCCCGGGCGGAGGAGGACGGGGGGTGGGGGTTGCGAGCCCCGGGAAGCGTCGGAAAGGCCCGCGGGGGTCGCTGGACCGCGGGCCTTTCCGACGCCCTCCCGGGCCTCCGCCGCCACCGCCGGGCCCCGTGCGCGGGCGGGGAAGGCGGCGAGTGAGGGAGGGAGCGTCCCTGCGCGTGCGCAGGGCGATCTGCGCACGCGCAGGGTCGCTCCCTCCCTCACTCGCCGCCTTCCCCGCCCGGGCGCGCGGCCCCCGGCTCTCTGGCTGGCTAAACCGGGACCTCAAAATGGTCCCGGTATACCCAGCCCGGGAGCCGGGAATTGGGGGCCAGATCCGGGAAAGTCCCGGGAGACCGGGACGGTCTGGCCACCCTACATGTTAATCACCTTTTGGGTGAAGAAGTACTTCCTTTTATCTGTTCTAACCTGACTGCTCAGCAATTTCATTGAATGCCCGCAAGTTCTTGTATTGTGAGAAAGGGAGAAAATGATTTCTTTCTCTACTTTCTCCATCCCATGCATAATCTTGTAAACCTCAATCATGTCACCCCGCAGTTGACGTTTCTCCAAGCTAAAGAGCCCCAAGCGTTTTAACCTTTCTTCATTCTAGTTGACCTTTCCTGGACTTTTTCCAATGCTATAATATCCTTTTTGAGGTGCAGTGACCAGAATTGTACACAGTACTCCAAATGAGACCGCACCATCGATTTATACAGGGGCATTATGATACTGGCTGTTTTGTTTTCAATTTTCTTCCTAATAATTCCCAGCATACCCGCTTCTGTCCTGTGGGCAGATAGTCATACATGTGACACTCAGTGCAAAACACTGGAAAGCCCCCCCCCCCCCCACTGGCATTCTACCTTCATGATAGCTTTTTAAAATATACAGTCCCCCTTTAAATCCTGTTGTGTTTATGTGGCTCTCCTTCTTGAGGGTCTACTTACCTTATTGGGAACACAAGGAAAATAGGGATCCAGGTTCCTGGTCCTTACAGAGCCCCCAGGCCAAGTGCCCTTTAGCTCTTGCCCTTCGGCTCGTGCCTCTGGCAAGGTGTAGCTTAATAATGCAAAGAGAGTGGGGCCCCAATATGCCCCAGGAATACAGCCACTCCCAGTCAATCAGCAACAATCACATACAGCCCCCTCAAAACAAACAAACAGCAGTTCCCCAGCAACCACACAAATTCAGAAATTCTCAGCAATCACAGAATTACACAACTCAGATTTCTCAGCAATGTCCCCAGCTTTTTAGAAAGTCAATCCTCTCTCTTATAGCCTTCTTATCCGCTCTCTCTCAGAGCTCTCTGAAATGTGCTTAGCCTCTGGCAAGGTGTAGCTCCCTCCCTTCCTTCCTTCCACATTTATTTGGATTATTTATTTAGGTTAAATCTTATTTTGATGCTGTCCTCCTGTTTGCTTTTTCCATGGCAGTGGTGGGACTTTGGTCCATTCTGCATACACAGCTTACTTCTGATTTTCACTGAAGCTGAGCCGGTTGGGGTTTACTTCGAATGCTGTGCCTGCATTCTACATCTTTCTTTCTCTCTCCAATTTCTATTGAGAATTGCAGTGTATATATTCTACATACCAATGAGAAAACCTGGGTAGTGTTCTGGGACTGGTTTCTCCTGATTGGTTAGTTTCACACTAGGCGTGCCTTTTGAAATAGGAGATTTTTCCAGCTGAATTTACTGTGGAATCACCATTACTGTCCCCCTCCCTCCCATCAGTAGTCAAGCATTTGCTGGAGAAAAAAAAACACACTAGCAAACACTGCTTTAAGAATTTAGGGAGAAAGGGGGAGATGGAGACATCAGTGCTTTGCAGCCTGAGTTGCCCTCATTGTTATTTAGAACTGAGATGACAAAAAGTGAAGAGATGTTGAGATGGATCAGATTTTTTTTTTTTAAGGCTGCTACTGAACAGGGGACTATCTACCTTTTTACTGCCACAAAGTAGGTTCCTGCAGCAGCATTCTCACATTTGAAATGTTTGTGGTCAGAGTCAATTTAAAAGGAAACATTTTTTTTTTCAAATACAAAATTGCCACATAGAGGAATCAAACTTGCTGCACTAGCTCAGCATCTTGACCGACCAAGCAAATGAATCAGACAAAGGCAATGACTTTCCTAATCTCCCGCTTCAAAAAACATGCATTGTGTGAAACTGACCAATAAGAACAGACCAATTAGCCTGCCAGGGGAGGGGAGGGGGAAAGTCTGAGGAAACACTGCTCTGAACTAGGGCTGTCAATTAGGTAAAGGGTTTACCAAATATTTACTGAATACCGGCCTTTTTGGTGATATCTGGAATAAGGGAATTCCGGAAAGGCATCTAAGCCTATTTCTGGAATTCTGAATAGTTGAATTCCAGATATCACTAGTAATATTTGGAAATATTCGGTAAACCCTAGCCATCCATAGAAAACAATGGGGAAAGGCAAAAGGCAGTCTGTGATTGCCTTTCTTGCCCTTCCCTTGGCTTTTTCCACCTCTGGCTGTGGGGAGGGGGGAGGAGGCCCCTGACCAATCAGAGGCATGCATTTTGACAACTGCAAAATACATGGCTTTACAGGACCCTGCAGGGCTGTTTTTGTTGTACAAGGTAGGGGGAAGGGAGAAACTGCCATTATTCAATGGAATTGCATGGTTTCCCCTTCAATCCAATCAGAGAACAGAACAGTTTATTTTCAAACTGTTCTGTTCTGTCCATGGGCAGAGAGAGGGTATTTATTAACCATCTCTTGCCCCCTTCACTCCATTGCTTCTGCTACTGCCATAGAGAGTTTGTGACTGTAAGCTTCTGCTTTTGGCAGTACTCTGCTGCTCTGCTCTCTGTGGTCTTGCTGGTGGTGCTCCTGAATCTGGACTTCATTTCATCTGACTAGTGAGATCCCTCTTTTTTTGTGCTTATTGTGGGAATTGGGGAATTCTTAGAAGCAGGTTTTTCTTTTTAACTTTTTGAAAACCTTGGGTTTTTCTCCTGCTTTGGGTGTAGGTATCCTTTTGATTTTGTGTTGGGGGGGGTTGCTGGGGGGGGTGGCTTTGGTCTGTCCAGGCATGGAGTGTTTGATTTAATAGTTTTGTAATATTTTCTGGTTATTTACAATTCTTTTGGAACTTCCTGTTAAATTTCTTTGGTTGATCTGGTTTGTGTGTGCTGTTTAATTCATTCCTGTTTTCCCTAAGCCAGGGTGTTTGTGATTGCTGGTTCCTGTGCCACCGGTGTTGCTTTTTTTTTTGCCTTTATTCTGTTGGGGTTTTGGGCATCTGGCTACTTCCTCCTGGTCTGGTTTGTTTGGGCCTCTGGTTGCTTTTGCTACAGGCCATCTTTGTGTGACCTGAACACCTAGTTGTGGTGTTTGGGGGATATCTGGCTCCTTCCTGATATGCTTTGTTTGGACCTCTGGTTGCTTCTGCCACAGGCCATCTTTGTGTGATCTGAGAAGCACCTGATTGTGGTGTGTGTGTGGGGGGGGAGGTTTGGACATCTGGTTCCTTCCTAGTCTGCTTTGTTGGGGCCTCTGGTTGCTTCTGCTACAGGCCATCTTTGTGTGACCTGAGCACCTGGTTGTGGTGTTTGTGTGTGTGTGTTTGGGGGGTTGGGTATCTGGGTGAGGAAACCTGAGCCAATGTGGTTGGTGTACTTGGCTGACTCTTCTTGTGTTGTTTGTGGCAGGGCTGGATAGCTGGCATTATCAGGTTGGCATCTGGGTGAGGAAATCTGAGCCAACATGTTGTTTGAGGCAGGGCTGGAGAGTTGGCATCGTCAGATTGTATGTCCTGTAGCAGGGAAGCTGGCATCTGGGTGAGGAAACCTGAGCTGACATGTTTGGCCAATTCTTCTTGTGTTGTTTGGGGCAGGGCTGGAGAGTTGGCATTTGAGTTTGCTGCAGCTAGGTCTGCAGAACTTGATCAGGTTGTGTTTCATGTGGCAGAGATGTTGGCAGTTGGCACTTGTTGGCAACTGGGTTTCTTGGTGACAGGGCAGCAGGGCCCATTGTGTAGATGGATATAGAGTGCATGCATTTATCCTATGGAGATTCTCAGGTGTGAAGTTAGGTTTGGCTTTGGGTGCCTCTGGAATTGGACCCCTGGTCCAATCTTTTTGGGCCTTTGGAGTTGTGTGTGGAACATTCCCCTGAAGGTGCCCAGCAGTTTTGGGGGCTCTCCTCCAAACCCCCTGCTACCCAGAGCCACTTTTCCCACAGTTATTACAGTGGAGGAAGTTTCTGCTTGGTTTTTTTTTTTTCCTCACCATAGGGAGCAGTGGGCCTTTTGGGGTGCCCACAGATAGGTCCAGTCTTTTTGAACTATGGGGGTTGCATGCGGGGGAGTCCCCTGAAGCTGCCCTGAAGTTTTGGGGGCTCTCCCTCAAACTCCTTGCTGGCCAGAGCCACTTTTCCCTCAGCAATTACAGAGGGGGGAGTGGCTAATTGGGTTTTCCTCAGCATTGGGAGCAATGGGCCTTTTGGGGAGCTCACAGATAGGGACCCCCTTGCCCAATCCTTTTAGGCCTTGTGGGGTTCCTTGGCGGAGAGTCCCCCGCAGCTGCCCTGCAGTTTCGGGGGCTCTCCCTCAACCCCCCTGTCCCCCAGCAGCCTTTTATTAAACCGTGTTGCCATTGTGTTCAATGGCCCATATGGTATAATGGTGGGATGGGACCCCCGGTGTAATCTTTTTGGGACTTGGGGGTTCCATGGGGGAGAGTCCCCTGAAGCTGCCCTGCAGTTTTGGGGGCTTTCCCCAAAACCACCTCCCATCCATGTGGCTTCCAATATACCCTATGTTGCCATTGACTTCAAAATATACAGGATTTAAAAGGGAACTGTATATTTTGTAAAACAAAAAGCTATCATGAAGGTAGAATGCCGGCAGGGGGGTGGGGGCTTTCCAGTGTTTGCACTGAGTGTCACATGTATGACTATCTGCCCACAAGACAGAAGTCTTGGGTGTGTGCTCAATGCAAGGAGCTCCTGGTCCTCAGGGAACGAGTTTGTACCCTTGAGGCTGACGTGACTGACCTGGAGAAGCAGAGACAGTCAGTTAGACACTCGGAAAAAACTCTCAGGGATGTATTAGATGAGCCCCACTCTGAACGTGGCAGCCCCGTTGCTGCCAGGGAGCATGAGGGTCGAGAGGGAACAGGGCACCAGGCTGAGGATAAGGGGAATGCACCCTCAGAAGAGACCTCTTGTTCAGTTGGTGAGCGGGTATCCTTTCGTGCCAAGGAACCCTCCCTGGGCGGGGGGGGGGGTCTTGGTAGTTGGTGATTCGATCCTTAGGCAAGTAGACAGCTGGGTGGCAAAACCGTGTACTGACCATATGGTGACTTGCCTGCCTGGTGCAAAGGTAGTGGACATTACTCGTGTTGTAGATAGGCTGATAGACAGTGCTGGGGAGGAGCCTGTGGTAATGCACATTGGGGCCAAAAATCCCAGCTACAAATACAAGTTGATGCGGTGTGAACTGGCAGAGACTGACCAAGAGAGATATCTTGGGGTCGTTGTAGATAACTCACTGAAAATGTCAAGACAGTGTGCGATTGCAATAAAAAAAGGCCAACGCCATGCTGGGAATTATTAGGAAGGAAATTGAAAACAAATCAGCCAGTATCATAACGCCTCTATATAAATCGATGGTGCAGTCTCATTTGGAATACTGTGTACAATTATGATCACTGCACCTCAAAAAGGATATTTTAGCATTGGAAAAAGTGCAGAAAGGGGCAACTAGAATGATTAAAGGTTTGGAACACTTTCCCTATGAAGACAGGTTAAAATGCTTGGGGCTCTTTAACTTGGAGAAACATCGACTGCAGGGTGACATGATAGAAGTTTACAAAATTATGCGTGGGATGGAAAAAATAGAGAACGAAGTCCTTTTCTCCCTTTCTCACAATACAAGAACTCGTGGGCATTCAATGAAATTGCTGAGCAGTAGGGTTAGAATGGATAAAAGGAAGTACTTCTTCACCCAAAGGGTGATTAACATGTGGAATTCACTGCCACAGGAGGTGGTGGCGGCTGCAAGCATAGCCAGCTTCAAGAGGGGTTTGGATAAAAATATGGAGCAGAGGTCCATCAGTGGCTATTAGCCACAGCATGTTATTGGAACTGTCTGGGACAGTGATGCTCTGTATTCTTGGTGCTTGTTGGGGGGCGTGGAAGGACTTCTAGCCCCACTTGTGAACCTCCTTTTTTTTTGGCCACAGAGTGTTGGACTGGATGGGCCATTGGCCTGATCCAACATGGCTTCTCTTATGTTCTTATGAGGGAGGAAGGACTGACCAGTATTGCTAACCAATCCAGCAGTGAAGTCAAAGAAACTAGTCCCCCAGATTGTCATCACAAAAGCAGCCACACCAGAAAGGAAATCTGTCTGGGAAAATGGATGCAAGGGCTAGCAAGCAATCTTTGACTCCTGCTTATTGGATAAAAACAGTTCCCTTCTTGAGATCAGATTGGGTAGGAGAGTTGTCCCTTTCTCCCTCCCTCCTATTGCCCAGGAAACTTATGGAGAGGATAAATAAGCCAAAGAGCCAGCAAAGTGCACACCATATATCCTCCTTTGGATTCTAGAATTTTTTGGTCTCAAAATTTTTTTGTGAATATCCTCTGCTGTTTTGTGTATCCTGGACATAGTTTGAAACAATGATTTGTGGGTATATTTTGGTTTTGGGATGTCTGACTACATATTCCTAAAAGGAAGGAAATGTATATGCATATGATAAAACTTCCTGCTATATAAAATTTTATTTATTTATTTTGTTAGACTTTTATGTTGCCATCCCCTGCACTCAGGTTATCTCTGTCAGCTAAGCTATCCAACAATAATAAATAAATCAGCATAGAACAGGGAGGGGGCAAACTGTGGTTTGGGAGCCACATGTGGCTCACCCATATTGTATGGCTCTTGAAGCCCTCAGTGTCCTGTCTGTCAATTTGAAGAAGGCATTTCTCTCTTTAAATCACTTCTCCAAGCCAAGTTAAAGTTGTTTTCTTTCCACTTCTCCCTCCCTTCCCGATTTATTTGCTTTCTTTCCACTTTTCCTTCCTTCCTGTTTCATGGCTCTCAAACATCTGACATTCATGTCTTTCAGCTCTCAAACATCTGATGTATATTCTATGTGGCTCTTATGTTAACCAAGTTTAGCCACCCCTGGCATAGAAGATGGCAAATAGGCATAAGTATGTAGTGCTTTACTAAGGTCTATACAAAAGTGTGCATGTGATTAACCAGCTGGGTGTAGGCAACAACCAGTGATAATCTCTGATTAGATATCATAACATGCCAGAGCAGAGTAGAGCAGGGTAAAGCAGGAGAGGCTGATATAACTGGACACCTGTCACCACAACCAAGGACCTGATAACACATCTCCATTTTACAGGGCATGTGAATTTGAAGCAAATCCCACATGGCCTTGATCTCATTTAGAGAGTGTTCCATCAGGCCAGAGCTGAAAAGGCTCTGGCTCTGGTCAAGGCTAAATAGATGTGCTTTGTCCAGGGACCACCAGCAGATGTTGATCTGTTACATAACATATGTTAAATAACACAGGGAAGAGGGTTGCCCTCTGTGGGATGCTGCACACCAAAAGGTAGCACAACGAAACCCTGTCCCCAATTACCACCCTCTGCCCCTACCTGTGGAGAAAGGAAATGAGCTACCACAAAGCAGCCCTTCATATCCCCACCTCAGCAATGCTGTGGGGCATGAGATCATAATCAACCATGTCAATTGCTGCTGTTAGGTCAAGTAACAACAGCAATGCTGACCCATCTCAATCCAGATGCTCTGGAGGTCATCTGTGAAGGCAATGAGAGTCATCTCTGTCCCATAGCCAAGTTAAAAGTCAGATTGGAATGGGTCCAGGATCAGTTTTCAAAAGTTTTTATTATTTTCAAAAAAGTTTGAGAAATAGGAAACAGAAAAGAAGGGAAGGGTAAAGACACCATACATTCTGGTATTATTGTGTAAATACTTTCCAGAGTCCAAAAGATATTTCTACCATATTTTCTTAAAAATATTCTCTCTCATTATTATTTTAATCTAGACAATATATATATATATATATTCCATTTTAAAGTTGTATAATATAAATCCTTAGTTAAATTTGATAACTTCCCAATTTTTTTCAGATTAAATTTAAAAGTTCGCTTATAAGTACATATTATGTTATAAGCACAGGAAAAAAGAAAGAGAAATCAGATCACACCAGAGAATCTTAAGAGTCTTGAGTGTCTAACCAAACATAAAATTTCATCCAATTTTTTCTCGCATCTTTAGATTTCCCAGCTATTAGTTGGGATAGAAAGTCAAGTTCTGCGGTCTCCAAAGCTTTCCCCACCAAGTCCATTTTCAAAGGGATTTCCTGACATTTCCATCTCTGCACCAAAAGGATTCTAGCTGCAGTGTTGGCCAGCATATGTCTCATTTCTTTAGTATAATCCTCTGGAAATATATTTAATTTAAAAAGTTCTGGTTTAACATGTATCCGGGTTTTCATGATCTTCTGTAACATTCCATGTACCACTTTCCAATAGCCTTTCACCATTTCACACATCCACCACATATGGTAAAAAGTACCAATTTGTTTGGTGCACTTCCAACATTTATTGGACATGTTAGAATAAATCTTGCACAATTTCTGTGGAGTCAAGTACCATCTGTAAAACATTTTATAGAGGTTTTCTTTAAAGATCATCGACCTGTTTAGTTTAACATTAAGTTTCCACAGTCTTTCCCACTGTTCTAATGTAATGTTATAACCAAAGTTTTTCGCCCATTGGACCATACAATCCTTTACAACTTCATCTTGTGTCTTCATTTGGAGTAGATATGCATACAGTTTAGAAATTAACTTTTCTTGTGGTTCCAAAAGGATTTTATCAAATAAGTATTGTTCACTAGTGAAGCCTATCGCCTTGTCTTGGACATATCTAGATTCAACTTGCATTCTCATCCACCAGTTCATTTTAATATCCATACTTTCTAGTTCTTCTATAGTTTTCAGTTGATTTTCTTTTCCCAACAAATCCTCATACCTGTAATTCTGGTTCACTTTTAAAAGATTTGGGTGAGTAAATGCTTCTACTGCCAAGACTCATCTTGGAACTTTTGAGTAAATTTTAGGTTTCAACCATGCCCTGGTATGGTATAGAGCTTTCCTAAACCAATGATCATTGAAATAAGAGTGGCCTTCAAGTCTTTGATACCACAAATAAGCGTGCCAACCCATAGTCAAATCATGTCCTTCTAATAACAATTGTCTCTTATCTTTCAACAGCATCCAATCTCTTATCCACACCAATACAGATGCTTTGTAGTACAATTGCCAGTCTGGGAGACCCATACCTGCTCTTAATTTGGAATCCTGTAAAGTCTTTAATTTAATTCTGGCTTTTTTGCCTTGCCACACATATTTAAGCACCATCTTATTTAACTCTTGAAAAAATCCACTGTTTAGAAATTTTGGAATAGTTTGAAAGAGAAATAAAAGTCTTGGTAAGACATTCATTTGTACCAGGGCAATTCTTCCCATTAAGGATAAGTTCCTTAATCATGCCATTTTTTCAGGCCTTTTCAAATTTCTTTGAGATGTTTATCATTATGGTCTGCTTTTAAATTGCTGCATCTATTTGAGATCACCACACCTAAATATTTAATTTTTTTCATTGAAAAATCCTGATTTTTGCTGAAAAGCCTGAATTTGTTCTGCTGTCATGTTTTTGATCAGAAATTTTGTTTTTATAATAGTTAATCTTTAGTCCTGCCCAGCAACCAAATTGTTTAATCTTGTTTAAAAGACATTCTATAGAGTCCATCAGTTGTTCTAATATAAAAACTAAGTCGTCAGCAAAGGCTCTAAGTTTGTATTGTTCATTTTTTATCACAGCTCCCTTTATGCTTGTATCATCTCTTATTTGATTGTTCAATATCTCTAGTGATAAAATGAAAAGTAAAGGTGACAGTGGGCAATCTTGTCTTGTATCTTTTTGTATGTTAATTGTTTCTGTTAATTCGCCATTCACTGTCACCCTAGCCTTTTGTAAGGAGTATATTGCTTCTACTGTTCTCAAAAAATTTTCCCCACATTCCATACTTTTCAATTGCTGTAACATGAACTTCCAGCGAAGATTGTCGAATGCCTTCTCAGCATCTAGACAAATTAAAGCCAGCTGATCTTCTTCGTGGTCTCTGTGCAGTCCCACACATGGGTCTTGCTGCTGGCAACGGATCCATACCTCGGAGTCTCTAATAGCTCGCATAGAGCGTTTTTTGGTGCGATTTCCACTCGCTCTGGGGAGCAGGCATCGACTGTGCATGCCTGGAGCGAGCGGGAGGCGCCGTTCCCATTCAGTTTCTTCCTTTCCGCCGCCCGGACAACACCTACCTTGCTGCGTTCCTCTCATCTAGCTCGTCCTTCCCTCATCTCGTCTCCTGTCGGTATCATTTTATATTTCTTCCCCCCCTTCCTCCCCTCCCCCATCCAGAGCATATGGAAGGGAAAATCACATTTAAGAAGTGTTGAAGGTGTGGATTGAAAATCCCCACTTCAGACCATCATTCTCACTGTCTGTTCTGCTTGGGTGAATCCCACAAGGTAGATACCTGCCCTCACTGTGCCAACTTCGGCAAACAGGTGCGAAAAAACTGAGCGGCTAGACTGAAAAGTTTCCTGCTCAAGAAGTCTCTTTGGGCTATGCCCACCTCGGATTCGCCGCCTCCCCCATAAGGAGCGGGAGATTTGGCTGCGTCAGCTGCTCTTCTTGCTCCTAAGAAGCATAAGTCCAACAAAAAACCATCCAAGCATCCCGACACCGGCCATAAGGCTTCAAAAAAGTCGCGTCATTCGGATTCGTTGGCTTCAGCTTCGGCTCCTAAGAAATCCCGCAATCCGACGCCGTCGACTTCCACTCCACCAAGGGCTACCATTTCAACTGCGGCACCGGCTTTGATAGCATCAGGTCCGGAGACTAAACAACCGCTCCTACCACCAGAGCTTGCGGCGCTCTCTGACATCATCTCCGAAATACCTCAGCTCACCCCTCATTCCCCTGCTCAGGTTGAGGTTATACCGGTTGGATCTCGTTCACCCTCTGTCCATAGTGTCGTACCATATGACATCCTCGAACCCGACCTCCCTTTGGATCCTATATTCTCTCAGGACTATCCTTGTTCGGTTATACAATCGGGATCTTTTTGGGACATCAGTGTCTCTCCACTCTTTAGAGAGTCCTCTACTCAAGTCTCCACCCTCCAGCCTCGATCCCGCTCTCCAGTTTGGCATCGTGATCCTCGCTCCCCTTACCAAGACTACTATCAGAGAAGTTGATATGATTATTCCTTGCCCTCCAGGTCTCCATCTCCAAGACGCCACCGAGGTTACCATCCTTACTCCTGTTCCCCTTCCGAGGAGAGTTCCTGCCGCCCTAGGTACCATGATTTCGATGCCGGGCCCCACATCCATGATGTATCAACACCTCGGATCCAAGACTTTGACTTATCCTCTCGGTACCGTGAGTTCTCTCGAACCCGAGAACGTGCATCTCCTTGATACCGTGAAGCTTCCCTTTCCAGAGACCAGGAGTATCTATCACCTTGGGATCGTGAGGCCCCTCGGCTCCGTGAACCCCCTCGATACTGGGAATCGTATAGAGAGCCTCCTAGACCTCGTACAGCTTCTGTCACCTTATCTGCTGCACCGGCTACAACCTCAGTTTCTGCAATGACTTCCACTCAGTCTAAACCTCCTGAGCAACAGGCACCCATTGCACCCCCTAAGCCTCGTCGTTCACCTGCAACCGAGGAATCTCAATCCAAACCGGGCAATTCTGATCCCTCAGACCCTGAGGACCCCCCTGCTTCCCCTGCATTGGATTCAACACAGCCCCCCGTCTTCCCCTTCTGATGGTTCCAAAGCCTACCTTAACTTAATCACCACCATGGCTGAAGCCTTTAACGTCACCCTTCCCTCCGACTCGCCTAAAATCTCAGACATTGTCCATGATCTTGTTCAGGCAGATTTTCCACCTGGATCACTTCTACCCATGCTGCCAGTGCACTTGGAAGGCTTGCGTGAGGCCTGGGACAAACCTGCTTCAATCCCACCTACCTCGAAGTGCTTTGACTCCCTTTACAGAGTGCATGCACCTGATTCGAAGTTTCTAGCCTCCCACCCGGCTCCAAATTTAATTATTGTTCACTCAGCAACAAAGGCCAAACCATCTAGGCACCCAACTCCACCTGATCATGAGGGCCGGAAGCTGGATACCTTGGCTCGCAAGATATACAACCTTGCCTCCACCAACTCCAAGCTCAACAATTACCTGGCCTATTTTGCGGCATATACGTTTAACCTTGCCAACCAAATTACACCACATATCCCATCTATGCCTGAAACCTCTCAGAAAGCTATGTCCAATCTAGTTTCTGAGTTGTCACGAGTCTCGAAACAGCAGATCAACACTGTCAGGCATGCTGTTTCATGCTCATCCAGAGTTTTTGCCTCATCGGTCACACTGGCTGAGGTCCACCAACCTTCAACCTGACATTAAGTAAAAGATTGAGGACCTGCCATTTGATGGACTTGGCCTCTTTCATGCCTCCACAGATGAGGTCCTGACATCCGTAGATGATGGCCGCAAGAGGGCAAAGCGCCTTGGAGTCTCCCAGCCAGCCTCTCAACAGTTCAGCAGACCCAAGCCCTGGAGACCATCCTTTCAGAGGCGTCAGCGCTCTCCGAAACAGCCGGATTATTGGAAGAGGAAGCCTTCCCAGCAAAAGCAGCCCTTCCAACAAAGGCCCCGCTCCCAGCCTGCAAAGAAGCCTGCACAACCAAACAAACAGTCTCTTTGACTTCCCTCTGCATCTCACTCCACAGCTGAACCCCTATTATCAGACATGTCTTTTCCCGTTTTATCCAACCTGGAGCTCACTCACCACGGACTCTTGGGTGCTCACCATAATTCATCTAGGGTACACAATCGAGTTCGCTTTGCCACCTCGCCACCACTACTTCACTATTACTCCCCCCTCCCCCCATCTCAAGCAGGAAATTCTGGACTTGCTCCAAAAGAATGCCGTAGAAACTGTTCCTCCTCTCCATTGGGGGACAGGTTTCTACTCACGTTATTTTCTGGTGCCCAAACGGGAAGGTGGCAAACGACCCATTCTGGATCTCCGAAGACTAAACAAGCGGATAGTCTACAGGAAATTCAGAATGATCTCCATTCAATCCATCCTCCCTCTAATTCCGCAAGGTTCTTAGATGGCATCCCTGGATCTCCAGGACGCTTATTTTCATGTGACCATCAGACCTCAGCACCGCAAATATCTCCGTTTTGCCATGGGACATCATCACTTTCAGTACCAGTCTCTTCCGTTCAGTCTGTCCACTGCACCCAGAGTCTTTACGAAGTGCATGGCAGTGGTGGCAGCTGCATTGTGTCTTCACAACATCAAAGTGTTCCCATACATAGACGACTGGCTGCTCATCGCTCCTACAGCACATCAATTGGCAAAGAATCTCAAAACAACACTTTCCCTTCTCGCCTCCTTGGGCCAGTGCGTGAATACCACCAAGTCCTACCTCATGCCAACTCAGGACCTACAGTTCATAGGTGCTCGTCTCTGCACATCCCCTCACCTAGTTTTCCTCCCCGAGGATCGTGCCCGCACCATTATGTCCCTGGCTCAGGAGGTGCTACATACCCCAACGCAAACAGTAATCACTATTCAGCATCTTCTAGGCCTTATGGCTGCGACAACCTCCGTTCTGCGATTCGCAAGACTGCGCATGAGGCACCTCCAGCTTTGGTTCGTCTGCGCCTACCATCCTCACATACAACCACAGAACACCGTTCTTCACGTGCCTCGGAGGGCCCGTCTCTCCCTTACATGGTGGACAGTAGCAGACAATTTACTCAATGGAATTCCCTTTGTTTTTCCTCCTCCATCTATCATCATGACCACAGATGCCTCCAAGTGGGGATGGGGAGCCCACTTAGGGGACAAGACTGCCAGGGGCCTGTGGACTCCAACAGAGAGGGCGATGCACATAAACTGCCTAGAACTCATAGCCGTTCACAGGGCTCTTCTATTGTTCCTTCCCTCTGTAACCACTTGACATGTCCAGATCACAACAGACAATATGGCCACGGTCTTCTATATCAACAAACAGGGCGGTACCAGATCTCTTCATCTGTGCCGCATAGCCATCCTTCTTTGGGATTGGTGCATTCAACACAACATTTACCTGACTACCATCCACCTTCCAGAGATAGAGAATGTCTTGGCCGACTCTCTCAGCAGAATTCGAATAGACGACCATGAATGGTCCCTCAATCCTCGCTACTTACATCGGATCTTTGCTTGCTTTGGGACTCCCAAGATAGATGTCTTTGCTACGAGGGAAAACTCCCAATGCCTCCTCTTCTATACGAGGAGAGACAACGATGCTTTCCTTCACATCTGGAAGGGCCTCCTTCACTATCTTTTTCTGCCAACTCCGCTTATCACCCGATCTCTGCTCAAGATTGCTCGGGATGGTACAGACTGCATACTGATAGCTGCACCTGCACCCTCCCATCAAACCATTTGTTCCTGTTTGGAGTTTGTCCCTAGTTCTTTCACAACTTATGAAACCTCCATTTGAACCCTTGGCTACTGTGGCCCTTAATCTTCTCTCCCGGAAGACTGCCCTGTTGGTCGCTCTCACTTCCGGCAAGCGGGCCAGTGACTTAGGTGCTTTCCACTCTGACCCGCTTTATACAGTATTTCATAACAATAAAGTAGTCCTGAGAGCGGACCCCGCTTTTCTACCCAAAGTTGTATCAAAGTTTCATCTCTCAACTTCTACTTGGTTACCTACGTTTTTTCCTAACCCTAAGGACTCGGGACAAAGAGATCTACACACCCTCGATGTCAGAAGAGCCTTGTCCTTTTACCTCTCTCGTACACGTCCTTTCCGTAAAGACCCTAACTTGTTTGTGACCTATGGGAAGCCTCATAGAGGGCATAAAATTTCTACCCAGAGACTCTCCAAATGGGTATCCAGCGCAATCCGGTTGTGCTACGAAGTTGCTAAGCAGCCTTTACCTGAGGGCCTTAAGGCTCATTCAACAAGAGCAGTATCGGCCTCCTCGGCTTTCCTGCAAGGCGTCTCCCTAGAGGACATCTGTGCTGCTGCATCATGGTCCTCGCCATCCACGTTCGTTGCGCATTATGCCTTAGACGTTCAAGCCAGACGGGATGCCTCCTTCGGCCAAGCGGTTCTCAGGTCCATCTTCCATTGAATTCACTGGTGAGTGCATTCTTTCCTTATGATTTGTGGGTACATTGTGACTAATAAATCTTTTTCCTTGCCAGCACCCACCTCCATGTGCATTTCAGCTGGCTAGTGACCCATGTGTGGGACTGCACAGAGACCACAAAGAAGATAAAGAGGTTGCTTACCTGTAACTGATGATCTTCGATTGGTCATCTGTGCAGTCACACACGCCCACCCAGCCTTCCCCGCTGCTGGCTTTTTCTGCCTTGGTTTCTTGTTCCTCTGTAGACTGTCAGTAGTGGCTGGAAGAAACTGAGTGGGAACGGCGCCTCCCGCTCGCTCCAGGCATGCCCAGTCGATGCCTGCTCCCCAGAGTGAGTGGAAAGCACACCAAAAACCACTCTACCTGAGCTATTAGAGACTCCGAGGTATGGATCCGTTGCCAGCGGCAAGACCCATGTGTGTGACTGCACAGATGACCACTCGAAGATCATCAATACAGGTAAGCAACCTGTTTTTTCTCTGGATGGGCTTCATAATATTCTAAAATGTCACAGACATAAGAACATAAGAGAAGCTGTTGGATCAGGCCAACGGCCCATCCAGTCCAACACTCTGTGTCACACAGTGGCAAAAAATTTTATATATACACACACACTGTGGCTAATAGCCACTGATGGACCTGTGCTCCATATTTTTATCTAAACCCCTCTTGAAGGTGGCTATACTTGTGGCCGCCACCACCTCTTGTGGCAGTGAATTCCACATGTTAATCACCCTTTGGGTGAAGAAGTACTTCCTTTTATCCGTTTTAACCTGTCTGCTCAGCAATTTCATCGAATGCCCACGAGTTCTTGTATTGTGAGAAAGGGAGAAAAGTACTTCTTTCTCTACTTTCTCCATCCCATGCATTATCTTGTAAACCTCTATCATGTCACCCCGCAGTCGACGTTTCTCCAAGCTAAAAAGTCCCAAGCGTTTCAACCTTTCTTCATAGGGGAAGTGCTCCAGCCCTTTAATCATTCTAGTTGCCCTTCTCTGGACTTTCTCCAATGCTATAATATCCTTTTTGAGCTGCGGCGACCAGAACTGCACACAGTACTCCAAATGAGACCGCACCATCAATTTATACAGGGGCATTATGATACTGGCTGATTTGTTTTCAATTCCCTTCCTAATAATTCCCAGCATGGCGTTGGCCTTTTTAATTGCAAACACACACTGTCTTGACATTTTCAGTGAGTTATCTACCATGACCCCAAGATCTCTCTCTTGGTCAGTCTCTGTCAGTTCACACCCCATCAACTTGTATTTGTAGCTGGGATTCTTGGCCCCAATGTGCATTACTTTGCACTTGGCCACATTGAACTACATCTGCCACGTTGACACCCACTCACCCAGCCTCAACAGATCCCTTTGGAGTGCCTCGCAATCCTCTCTGGTTCTCACCACCCTGAACAATTTAGTGTCATCCGCAAACTTGACCACTTCACTGCTCACTCCCAACTCTAAATCATTTATGAACAAGTTAAAGAGCATGGGACCCAGTACCGAGCCCTGCGGCACCCCACTGCTTACCGTCCTCCACTGCGAAGACTGCCCATTTATACTCACTCTCTGCTTCCTATTACTCAGCCAGTTTTTGATCCACAAGAGGACCTGTCCTTTTACTCCATGACTCTCAAACTTTCTAAGGAGCCTTTGATGAGGAACTTTATCAAGAGCTTTCTGGAAGTCAAGGTAAACAACATCTATTGGGTCTCCTTTGTCCACATGTTTGTTCACCCCCTCAAAGAAATGTAACAGGTTAGTGAGGCAAGATCTTCCCTTGCAGAACCCATGCTGAGTCTTCCTCAATAACCCGTGTTCATCAATGTGCCTACTCATTCTGTCCTTGATAATGGTTTCTACCAACTTTCCCGGTATTGAAGTCAGACTGACTGGCCTGTAATTTCCCGGATCTCCTCTGGAACCCTTTTTAAAGATGGGGGTGACATTTGCTACCTTCCAGTCCTCAGGAACGGAGGCAGATTTCAATGAAAGATTACAGATTTTTGTTAGAAGATCCACAAGTTCAACTTTGAGTTCTTTCAGAACTCTCGGATGTATGCCATCCGGACCCGGTGACTTATTAGTTTTTAATTTGTCTATCAGTTGTAGGACCTCCTCTTTTGTCACCTCAATCTGACTCAGGTCTTTCAATACCCCTTCCAAAATTAGTGGTTCTGGGGCAGGCAAAAAGTTCTCGTCTTCCACAGTGAAGACGGAGGCAAAAAATTCATTTAGCTTCTCAGCCATTTCCCTATCCTCCTTCGGTAATCCTTTTACCCCATAGTCATCCAAGGGCCCCACTACTTCCCTGGCTGGTTTCCTACTTCTAATATATTTGAAGAAATTTTTATTGTTGGTCTTTATGTTTTTTGCAATATGCTCCTCATAGTCCCTTTTTGCTTGCCTGATCACAATCTTGCATTTGATTTGCCACAGCCTGTGTTCCCTTTTACTAATCTCACTTGGACTGGTTTTCCACCGCTTAAAGGAGTCCTTCTTACCTTTTACAGCTTCCATTACTTTGTTTAACTATGCAGGCCTTTTCTTATGCCTGTTTGTGCCTTTCCTAACTTGTGGTATGTATTTTATCTGAGCTTCTAGGATTATAGTTTTAAATAGCGTCCAAGCTTCCCCAAGGGTTTTGACCGTATGTACCTTTCCTTTCAGTTTCCTCCTCACTGTTCTGACATTGTCTTTCAGGTATCTTTTAGGCAAAAACCCTGTTTGGTCATAGTGTATTGTAGATTGCAAAACTTTCTTCAGACGTTGCACCAGTATTGCAGCAAAAATTTTATAATCCACATTTAAAAGGGAAATTGGGCGATAATTTTTAATATCTTTCAAATCATTATTTTTTTTCGGAATCAGAGATATTATAGCTTCTTTCCATGAGTTTGGAATTTGACCTTTTTCCTGTATCTTTTCAATGAGGTGTTTCAATGGTAAAAGTAAGGATTCTTCATATGCTTTATAAAACTCAGCTGGTAAACCATCTGGTCCTGGTGACTTGCCGTTCTTTTGGGCAGTTAATGCCTCTCCAAGCTCCCTTATTGTTATAGGTTCATTCAGAATTTTTTGTTGTTCTTCTGTAAACTTGTTAAGGTTATTTTGTTTAAAGTATTCTTCTAGGTTTATTTTATCAACTTGCTTGTCTTCATATAATTTTTTGTAAAATTGTTCTACAATTTGTCATATTTCTAGTTTTTGGGATTTCTCTTTGTTATTCTCATCTCTCATTGTTGTAATTATTCTTTTAGCCTTCTCTTTTCTTATCCTATAAGCAAACCATCTTCCAGGTTTATTAGCGTGCTCAAAATAGTTTTGTTTAGCATATCTTAATTTAATCCCCACCTCTTCCATAAGAATTAAATTAATTGTGTGTTGCATTTCTCTCACCTTTTTTGAAATTCATACTTTGTTGGGTGCTGTTTAAGATTCTTCTCAGCTTCTCTCATTTGTGACATTAAATTTTGATGACTTTCAGCTCTTTCTTTCTTTCTGGTGTAGTGGTGAAGTGTGCAGACTCTTATCTGGGAGAACCGGGTTTGATTCCTCACTCCTCCACTTGCAGCTGCTGGAATGGCCTTGGGTCAGCCATAGCTCTGGCAGAGGTTGTCCTTGAAAGGGCAGCTGCTGGGAGAGCCCTCTCAGCCCCACCCACCTCACAGGGTGTCTGTTGTGGGGGAGAAGATATAGGAGATTGTAAGCTGCTCTGAGACTCTGATTCAGAGAGAAGGGCGGGGTATAAATCTACAGTCTTCTTCTTCTTTTTAATGCAGTATTTAATTGCAAGGCCCCTGTAGAAAGCTTTTGCAGTGTCCCACACTATTTGCATCTTTACATCTTGTGTTGTATTTTGTTTAAAGAAAGATTCTATTTCTAGTTTAGTTTCTTTAAGGAAGTCTTTATCTTTCAGAATTGCTGTGTTTAACTTCCATGATCATCTTATTCGTGCACCTTTTATTTTTATCATTACAGGGCTGTGGTCTGATATAACTCTTGTTTGAATCTCTGTGCCCATTAGGTCTTTAATCAAGCTTGTGGAGAGCCAACACATATCAATTCTGGGCCAGGTTTGATGACTAGGAGAGTAACAAGTGAAATCTCTAGAGTTGGGGTATCTTGTTCTCCAAACATCCACCAAATCCAATTCTTCAGCTAATTTCCAGAAGCTTGTAGGAAGCTGAGGGCTTTTAATTTTAGTTTGTTTATGTGTTTTCTTATCCAATTGCCTATCAGACACCGCATTGAAGTCTCCTATTAAACAGTATTCCACATACTCCAAGTTTGACAATTTAAAACACAAATCTTGAAAAAATTTCTCTTGATGGTCATTTGGAGCATAAATGTTTGCAAGTAGTATTTTTTTATTGTCCACCGTAATTTCCACTAATAAAATTCTACCATCTTTTGAAGCAAATTGCAGTTGTGGATTAAATTTATCTTTAATATAAATTGCCACTCCCCTTTTCTTTTTATGTAGCTCCGTAGCTGTAAACCAATTGCCAAGTCTTTTGTTCTTCAATAAATTTTGATCTTTAGTTAGGATATGAGTTTCTTGTAAACAAATTATGTCCATTTCCATTTTTGCCAAATATCTAAATGTCTTCCTTCGTTTGGCAGGAGAATTAAGTCCATTTACATTAATTGAAACAATTGAAGCCATTGTAGGTTTTGTTTATCACTATCTTATCTTTTTTAAATTATAGACTTGTATGATATCTCCGTGTCTGGTTTGGGTCTTTATCACCTGAATCTTCTCGCTCCTCCTCATCATCCTTTTCTTTATTTTCTTTCTTCTTTATATTTTCCAAAAAAATTCTGGGTTTTGAAAATGGAGTTGATCCTATATCTATTCTCCTGGTAGGTGAAGAGAAGGCCTTCTGGCATCAGCCACATGTAGGGTATCTCTCTTCCTCTTAGAAACTCTGTTAACTCTTGATATTCTCTCCCTTTTTGTCTCTCTGGCCAAGGAACCTCTCTTAAAATTTTTACCGTATTTCCAGCTATCACCATAGGTCTGTCTCTTGCTTATTTCAGAATGTCATCTTTAATCTTTTTTCTTGCACCTCAAGTGAACTTCAGTTGGAAGTTTGTTCCATTTTTTGTAGCTCGATGGCACCCTTCTGACTTGGTCAAACTCATCCTCCATCCTCTGGGGAGTCACCTGTAGAATTTCAGCCAAGGCTTCACTTAATATTTTCTGTAAATCTTCATTTTTCTCTTCTGGTATGTTTTGAAACCTCAGCATGTAGGCTGCTTTGTCTACTTTCAACTGCAAAAGTCTAGAATCTTGTAGGGTCTGTTCTTTTCCCAACAGATCCACTTTTTGAATGTTCTCTGATACCTGACCCCCTAATGCTTTTAAGGCCTTGTTGGTTTCCGCTGTCTGTCTGCTATTTTCTTTGAGCTCATGTTTAATCTCTGTCATTTGTTCATCAATCGTATCTATTTTGTTTGCCATCCGTGTTATAGTAGTCATTAAGGTAGTTTGCCAATCTTTCAGGTCACCTTGGATTGGTGTAAATTTCCCTGGACCCGGTTGCCCACCAGGTGAATAAGATGGTTTCCCTTCTTTAATTTCTTTTTTCTTGGCCTGTTCCTTGGGAATGGCCCCTGCTTTACCATCCACTGCTATTAGTGTAGACACACTCCAGATCAGCAATTAAAAAAAAAAAAGTCTCTGACTGTTTATTTTAGGTTTCTGTGTTCTGCTTTTGGGAAAGAAATAATCTTCTCCAAATATATCTCCTGCTGCCAAATACTTCTAAGAAAAAAATACCCAGGTTGCTAGCTTCTCTCAGCAGTTTGTAATAGTCAAAGCAGCACTGAAACTCTTGCAGCAATATCCTTCATCAAAAACACATTTGCACCTTTGACTTGCTCCTGAGACATTTTCCAAGGTACATTTGCTCAATGCTTATTTTAGTGCTTATTCCAGCCAGTTTCTAGTTCCTCTTTTAGGCAGCTGCAGCAAAGGCAATGGGTGAAGGATTAACTTCCTCTTTTGCTGCCTTATGCTTCTACAAGTTGGACACACTGCTAACTCCCCTAACTCCCCTTTCTTCCCTTTCACAATCTAGAAGGAATATTTCATAGAGGCATCTAGCAAGCACTTTTAAAATCTCTTTGACATTTTGTTTTCTTGCTCTTGTGCCTAATTGATGGCTTTCAATTTACCTTATTTAATATCTTTTTATTTCAGCCCTGCTTCAACCCCCCCTTCCATGCTCACATAAGTACTTACTGCACAGCTTGGCTTTTCATATACCATAGCCGGTTGGCTAGCGTCACCTCATACACAGGGTCTTGGGCCACCGGTTCTTCCTTTAAGGCCCTGAAGGATCCAAGATGTTCCATACATGCAGGAAGGCAATGAATGCAGCAACATAGGAAGATGCATAACACTATTAAAGCCATGATTACAACAAAACCCTCTCGCAGCCAGCTAAAACTAGAAAGCCAGCTTGTTAACCACTTGAATAAATTTCTACCAGATTTAAACTCTGTGTCATCTGTCTCATCTCTCTTCACCAGGCTTCTCAACGTCTTTTCTCCAGTCAAAATCTGACCCGACTCATCTGGAATCTATGGTCTCTCTTGCTGCCTCTGAAACTCCTTGTGCCATCCTCTGAGCTATAAGAACATAAGAGATGTGCTTATTTATTTTAGGAATATAAGGGGATTGGCTAATAAACTCTGAGAACTTTTTATAACCTTGATTCCTCTTCTCTCTCTCTTATACAGTCTTTCACACAGAGTAGTATAGCAAATATCAAACAACCGATTGCTCCTCCAGCCAGCCACATACACAACAATACCTACAGCAGACATCTATTTGTTAATTCTACACCTCCAGCACAAGTTATTCCATGGAGGGGGCCTTTCTGCACATTATCCTCATCCGGGCAGGGCAATCTTCCCTTTGCCTTAAAATCCACCAGAGTTTCCACTTTCTTCTTATACCTATATCATGGATACTTTTGGCTATATAAAAGAAGCACAGGTATGGCAGGTGCTCTATAACCCCAAACCTGCACAAAATAATGGGGACAAAGTTGTTCCTGACTTTCTAAAACCAAAAGGTTTGGCGAGGCTCTAAGTGTTTGGCGAGGCCCTAGGTGTATTTAGCCAAGGCCTACTTAGAATATTGAATTGGGTTTCATGATCCCATTCCTCATCATCTTTTGCAAAATGTTTATAAGACAATGACATTTCCCATTCACTCTGATTCGCGGGGGTCTAACTCAGCCAATGGGCTTTCCAAATCCTGATGGCTAAAATACTTTTCCTTAATCTCTAACTACAATTCCAACGGTTCGAATTTGGGACAGCAATATTTACAGAAAAATCCTGTTTTCCCAAAACTCTTAACTTTCACTTAAGTGTGGCCAAATCGCAGAATCTAGCTCCAGTACCTGCCTAAACACAAGTAAAGAATAAAACCTACAAAACATTGACTAGGGCTTGTTATAGGTCTTCAGCTTGACCAGTCAGTTGCTCCAATTGATGGCTTCTTCTCCTGAGGGTAAAGCACGTCAGCTAGCGTGACGGCAGCTAGGGGTCGTCTAGTTGCTTGTGAATCCCATCGTTGCCGGTAGGTGGGGTCCAGAGCTCGGTGGTCGGGTAAGTTTTAGGCCCAGGAACAGACTGTACCTGGGGAAGCTCATTTAAGATGAGTCCAGGTTGGAATTTATGCATGGGATGGTGCACCTGGAGAAGGAGAGTTTCTAATACATATTAAGATACATCATTCATATCTCTTCCTAACGAATAAATCTCTTGAAACCACACAAGTCCCTACCTGGGCTGGGTCTCCCTTACTTCCTGTTATACTAGGAGGGGCCTTCCATGAATAATCTTTTAAAGAACATAATTTCCAGCCCTTTTCTGGGTAAGCATCTCAGTTTGAACAAGGCAATGGGCAATGTGTTAGATTACTTAAAGCTAGTCCTCTGACACATTTTAGCTACTTAATTCTTCCAGTGGACCAGTGCGCTCTCTCACCTTCCTCTGGGACCAATATCTTAGAGGCCTTCTTGGTTCTGATGGGAAAGGCCTTATTCCAATTGGAGTAAGCACACAAAGACTTAGTGAGTACTTAGTGATCTGGGCAGCTCAGTGAAATTGATTATCATAAACTTAAATTGGGTAGTTTCTACATGCTGCACCCCTGGGGCTAATTTAGGCTCTGTCTTGGATTATTTCTGGCACAGGACACACATCCGGTACAAGGTGCTGGTTATTACCTTTAAAGCCCTATATGGCCTAGGACCTGCCTACCTGAGGGACCGTCTCTTCCCACACGTTCCCCAGTGAGCACTGAGATCGGGAACTCAAAACCTCCTGGTTGTCCCCGGGCCAAAGGAAGCCCGTTTGAAAGCTACAAGGGACAGGGCCTTCTGCGTAATGGCCCCATCTTGGTGGAACCAGCTGCCGGAAGAGGTAAGGGCCCTGCGGGACCTTACCCAATTCCGCAGGGCCTGTAAGACAGCCCTCTTTCGGCTGGCCCACAGCTAACCGGCATCAAACACTGAACACCGACATACTGAATTTGAAATCGAATTTGAATCGAGTGTAGCTTTAAGACCGCTGTATGATTTTAATGTTTAGATAGATAGATAGATGAATTTATTGTCATTGTTCTCAACAAAAAGAGAGCAACGAAATGAGGTGCTCTTCCACAAACATACCAACACATCAAACACACATATTCATAAACCATTTAAATACATCTGAAACCATTAAACCATTTAAACCATTATGTATATTATATACATATATTTATGTATATAATAATTGTTTAGATTTTTAACTATAAATTATGAAATGTTAATTAAATGCTTAATTTTATATTTTATGTTAGTTTTACATGTTGTAAGCCGCCCTGAGCCACCTAGTGGGAAGGGCGGGATATAAATCTCAGATAAATAAAAAAAAATAAAACATCTGGTTGCAGCTGTAGCACACAGTCCACAACATTTGTATATCTAGTAGCCTTGCTATGGCAGAGTCTCCTATAATGAGTTCCCTTATAAGTTTGCTGCACTACGGTCAAGCTATAGCTTTGGGGACAAATAAGTGTGTTATCAGATAGCTGTCCTTGATCACGATCGGTAGATGCTCCCTGGGCTTTCCCTCCTTCTTCTTCCTGGGTTCTTCCTTTTGCTACTGAATGGCTTTGATGTGCTGTACCAAAAGTCCAAAAGTCTCAGGATCTTGGGGCCATATGTGATAATCTCTTCTGCTGTGTGAATTAATTCCTTCTCATTAGATAGGGCTTCATAGGCATAGAGGGTCAAAACATATATGTTGAATTGGTGCAAATGCGTGCTCTGGCTTCAGCTGCTAATTCAAGTGTTCTGGTCAGGTCAATTGGCTCTGCCTTTGCAGGGTGACCACAGCATATTCTGCCTGGCGCACTTCATCTGGTACAGAACTGCTGCCATCAGTATAATATTCTGCTTCTGAGTTAGGCAGGGGCACAGCAGTCAAATCTGGGCAGCTTGGATCTACTCTAGGGCAATGGCTCTGAGGCATCTTGGCTATTACATCCAGCCGTTCAGACAAGTAGGGTACTGGCTGATGCCATGAATACAACATCTGGGTACAGACTCCAACTGCAGTCCCATATCTTTCAGGAATGAGGAGGGTGGCAGTCTTGCTGACATCAGGTAGCCCTAGGGCCGGAGCTTTTAACAACAGCCTTTTAACTTCTTTAAGGTCTGATGTTACTTAGTGTCTCACTTTAAAGGGTGTGCGCTCACCCCCCTTTGTAACTTCACACAAGGGTTTGGCAATTAGGGCTTTCTTTTCCTTGGGGACATTCCTGTTGGTGTACACCACGTCCTGGCACTGAGCCAGCTAGTTCTTCTATGCCTCTACCGTTTCCTTGGCCATCTCTCTCTTGTGCAATTTCAGCTTCAGCCTTCAGGCACGAGGCTTTATTGATGGCAGCCAGTTTCCCTTTGAGGATCTGCTCGGTCTTCTGCTTGCTGCCAGGCAGCTTTCCCTCTGCCAGCTGCTTGGCCTTTTCGTAGATGCCCAGGAACTCGGACACCTCATACATTGGGACCTCCAGGTCGATGACTCTCTGCTTCTCCATCTGGACCTGCACCTCTGCCGGGGTATTCTCTCTTATCTCCTGCAGCAACTGGGGTAGGAAAATGTAATTGAGGGAAACACTTCAGCCCACAGCTTCCTCCACATATTAATGGGTTTTGTGGCCGCCTCCTTTGTGCCTGCCGGTATTGGCTTAATAGGCAGATGGGAGCCTCCCGGTTGGCATTCCATATGAGGTCAGTTCCAGGGAAATGTAGCCCATCATGGCATGTTGTTCCCTTCCTCCTTCTGTCCCATCATAGCCCAGGAATTGGGAAGCCTGGATCTGCTGGAGGGGCATCACATGGCTGACTGGGACTTCTTTTGAGGTGGCAAGCTGGCCAGAGGCGGGGGGCTTGCTTCTGGAGACCTTCTCTTTGGGGAAGCCCATAGATCCGGAGTTCTTTGGTCTTAACCGATGAAGGGGGCGAGGGTGAAGTCCAAGTGGCAAAGAGGAAAGGCTGGGAGCTTTGCGTTGGGCTTGAAGGACCGGCTCCCTGCAAGGGGCGACTGGGACACTGCCCTATGTCCTAATATCTGGTTCCTGGAGGTGCTGTGGTGTAAATTGTCTTGGCCTGAGACTGAGATGCCTGCCCAAGAGTAGTGTATTTTGCAACCATGTAGGTGGTTTAAATCCAAACTGCTATGAAACAATATACAAGGACTGGTCTAGGTGGTCAGGGTAACTCATAACCTTTGTCACATGAACCCTTAGATGACTGAACAACACCAAATGTAGGTCATTCTAGAATCATAGAATCATAGAGTTGGAAGGGACCTCCAGGGTCATCCAACCCTCTGCACAATGCAGGAACACACAAATACCTCCCCCCAAATTCACAGGATCTCCATCGCTGTCAGATGGCCATCTAGCCTCTGTTTAAAACCCTCTAGTTCATAAAATGCTACAAACGCTTCAGGAGCCCTATCTATACCATAGTCTCCACTAAAACCTATGTCAGAATTGCAGTCATGCAGTCTAAGGGCGTCCCCTAGACTGTGATCCTCCCATGGTTAACCAGACAGACGAGACATTCTTAGACACAAAAGGGAAAAGGGGGTGGGTGAGAGAGCAGTCTCAACACAAGGAAACACATGTCGCTTCATAGCAGCTGCTGCCTTCAGCAAATGTCATGTCTCATTCATACACAATCTCACCACAAGCCCCTTCCCAGTTCCAGTACTAGGCTAGCACAGCTTCAAGGGTGCTGGCGGGGAGAACTACTTCCCCTTTCTTTCAGCGAGCTTTACTAGTGTGCAGCCGAGGGGTGATCAAGCCCTCCTTCCCTCCGAGACGGGTCGAGGCCAAACAGTCTCTTATGGAGAGGTTCTATCTACTAAACCCCATTCTCATACTCACCTGCGCAGGTCTTCTTACTAGGGCCAGTTCCTGAATGCCTTTCTGTGGTCTGTTTGGCGACCCATCCAGCCAGGCCAGGCCAGGCAGAGGCAGACAGGCCCAGCAACTGAAATCAACTGGGAGCTCCTTCCCGGACCCAAGGCTGGCCTGACCATAGCCCCAGGCTGGTCTGGGGGCCAAAGGGTGGGGCCCAAATCCCCCCCCTTTTTGACCGGCCCAATGCACCAAAAAAATGTAGCAGCAACCTTAGCCGTTGGTGGTCAGGCAGAAACGAGGCCACAGGCGAAATCAGGAAGAAACAGCCGTTTATTTAACGTGTACACGGACCCCAGACCAGACTCATGTCTAAACAAATCTGGGAGCCCCAGTTTCAGGAAGGTCTACAGTTTTATAGTCACAGACAATCATTTTCAGTAAACAATCGCACAATTACAGGAAAGGCCCACCCCATATCCCATACATCATTACAAGCGTCATATTACTAAAGGAACAAGGAGGAGACAGGGAGAGTCTTTCCATACATGGCATTGATGTTGCTAACACTCTTGCAGCAATATCCTTCATCAAAAACACATTTGCACCTTTGACTTGCTCCTGAGACTTTTTCCAAGGTACGTTTGCTCAATGCTTATTTTAGTGCTTATTCCAGCCAGTTTCTAGTTCCTCCTTTAGGCAGCTGCGGCAAAGGCAATGGGTGAAGGATTAACTTCCTCTTTTGCTGCCTTATGCTTCTACAAGTTGGACACACTGCTAACTCTCCTTTCCTCCCTTTCGCAATCTACAAGGATTATTTCACAGAGGCATCTAGCAAGCACTTTTAAAATCTCTTTGACCTTTTGTTTTCTTGCCCTTGTGCCTAATTGATGGCTTTCAATTTACCTTATTTAATATATTTTTATTTCAACCCTGCTTCATTAGCAATGATATAGGTCGTTAAGAGGCTGGGTCTTGGTGACATTTATTTGGTTTAAGAATAGTAATCACATTGGCTTCTGATCATGTTTTTGGCATCTGCTTAGTATTTAAAATGTGGTTACACAATGCTGTTAATAGTGCCATCAATTCTGCCTTAAAAGCCTTATAATATTCAGATGGTAAACCATCTCTGCCTGGGGCGGAATTATGTTTTAATTGGCAAATTGCTTCCAAGACTTCTTGGGAGGTGATTTCAACATCTAGAATTTGGTTATGAGTTGTTTATAGGGAAAAAAATTATAGGGAAAAAAACTTTTTACCATTCTAATCCAGTGGGTTAAAATAAAAGGGAGCAAAAACATGGGCTGTCACCTCCCTTCTCCCTCTTCTAATATAACTACAGGGAAATTATAATATCTTCCAATGATCAATTTGTGTTCAAATATATGGACAGAGCTCTTGCCGCCCTTAGGGGGAGTAGTGTTAAATATAAGTTTATATGACACTCTGGTAGTCCAAAATACAGAAAAATTTATAGGGTGCCATCTGAGATTTTTATTGTTTTAACTAATTTGTTGTGTTGTTTTTAACTTGCACACTGCTTTTAATGTACATTTTCTATCACCCAGAGCCTGGCATGAGCTGGGATAGGGTGATTAATCACCACCACCACCACCACCATCATTAGTGAAAGCTGAATTGACAAAGAGAGAAGCCAGAATCCATATCAGAAGCAGAGAGGGGCACACCATTATGTTTAACCAGAGGCTTAACAGGGGTTTCCCAGTGATAGTTTATGTCTGCAGAACATAGCTGTGCAGAAATCATTTTAATATTCTCATCATAGGAAGACAGCTTCCCTGGGAAGATCTGGGTAAGTTTTAAGATCAGTATAAATAAAATGTCCATGTTTACAGGCTTTCTGTAAAATTTTGCACTGAGTTCTGGTGTCAAAGAAGGTGACTATAAGGTGGCTGAGTTCTGGTGTCAAAGAAGGCAGCTGAAAGGTGATATGATCACCATCTTCAAGTACTTGAAGGGCTGTCATATAGAGGATGGTGTGGAATTGTTTTCTGTGGCCCCGGAAGGTAGGACCAGAACCAATGGGTTGAAATTAAATCAAAAGAGTTTCCAGCTCAACATTAGGAAGAACTTCCTGACTGTTAGAGCGATTTCTCAGTGGAACAGGCTACCTTTGGAGGTGGTGGATTGGAGGTTTTTAAACGGAGGCCAGATGGCCATCTGACAGCAATGAAGATCATGTGAATTTAGGGGGAAGTGTTTGTGAGTTTCCTGCATTGTGCAGGGGGTTGGACTAGATGACCCTAGAGGTTCCTTCCAACTCTATGGTTCTATGAATATCCTTGGGGCCATATCTGTTAGGATTTGTTAGTTGGTGGACTCTGTATGTTTTTATTATGAGAGGTGAAACATTTTCCTCTAGATGCAGCACAGATGTAAGCCAATTAGCAATTAAAGTAGAAATTTCTCTTTGTTCTTCTGCATCCTCTGAAAAGCCACTAAATTTTAAATTAATCTAATGTACCTCTGTTTGTTGTATAATTATACATGAGCTGTATAATATATATGAAATCTGAAATATTTACTATTTTAATATTCTTCCCTTTTTCTTAAGTGAGAATAATAATTGCAAAAGTTTGTGAAAAGATAAAATATTTTCTATCATAGATTTAATGTCCTACCTATTATGCAGTTTATATCTTGTATTTATCTTTGAAATATATATGTATTTTATGTATACTTGTTATTTGATATGTCAGTTTTTCTCTTTGTTCCTCTTTTTATCTTCTGTATCTATATTATATATATATTTTAAAATAAAAAATATTTTACAAAGAAAATTGTTTTGGTAAATGAGAAGCAGGGCTTTTTTTCTGCTGGAGCCCACAGGAGTGGAGCTCTGCCTGGACTGGCCAGAGCTCCAGCTTGCCCAACCCACATGTTCCCAGGACAAGCGGTGAGGCCTAATATGTAAATGAGCTCAAGCTGGGCTTTTTCTTTTAAAAACCCCACTGTTCAGAAGACTCAAGAATGTTCATGATTTGTGCTTTGTGAGACCTTATGAACTACAAATGGGGACAAACCTCCATTTTCCCGGTTCATGCCCATCCCTATTATAGACGTCAGCGAAATTATACAACAGAGGAATTTGACTAACTCTTTGTTTCTCAGAAAGTTGTCATCACATTCATTTCTACAGGACTACAACAGAATATTTGATCTTCCACTGATGATATGGATGTTTGTGTGCATGAGAGAGATGTTATACTATGATGTAGTAATCAGAATCAGAACTCCAATTTAACTACTGTTTAAGGCAGCACTGGGAAACTCAGAGGAAAGTAAAATGCTATAAACTGCTTGCATAGAATCTGATCTTTGTTTCAGTTTTTTTCCTGAAAGTGTAATCAAATTGGAATCTTAATAATCTTTTTTGTATTTTCTTCCTTGTAGCCAGCAGAGAAGCAGAAGAGAAACATGATGGTCAAGGCTGTGGCAATTCTCTATTAAAAATAATCATTCTGGCTCAAGTTCGAGGGTGGCATAAATTTTCTTTTTTCTGAATGTTAGACAAATTGAATAAATTTACATAGATTGGTTCCTATGCATTGTTAATTAAAGGAGTTCATGGAATGGATCTCCCCCCTTCCCCCTCCCACTTACAGTCTCCTACAAGCATACCCCAGCTGCTCTTGAGGGATCTGTTCTGTAAATGCTTTCTTCATGATTCACAGGATCCAATCTATATTTTCTTTTATTTTGTTTCTTCTGTTTTGCAAGCAGTCCAAGCTTAAAAATTTGCATCCTAATTCAGAATATTATGAAAACATTTAGCTCTCAGCCATCATAAAAATTGGTTTTCCTGTATTTGCATAATTTATTTTTTCCTAGTTTATTCTGATTTGGCAAGCAATGGGAAGGAGCTACACAGGATACCTTATGCAGTCCCCCATGTGATGTGTAATTGTAGCAGGCATTTCAATCTAAAATTTTAAAGAAGAAGAAGATGAAGAAGATATTGGATTTATATCCCGCCCTCCACTCTGAAGAGTCTCAGAGCGGCTCACAATCTCCTTTACCTTCCTCCCCCACAACAGACACCCTGTGAGGTGGGTGGGGCTGGAGAGGGCTCTCACAGCAGCTGCCCTTTCAAGGACAACCTCTGCCAGAGCTATGGCTGACCCAAGGCCATTCCAGCAGGTACAAGTGGAGGAGTGGGGAATCAAACCCGGTTCTCCCAGATAAGAGTCCACACACTTAACCACTACACCAAACTGGCTTTCACTTCTGGTGAAAAACAGAGGTTTTGGCAATTTCTAAAGAAGTGTGACACATTTTTCCTGGAAGTGATTACACACCATAGGTATGACAGATTTTTTTTTATTTTTTTTAAAAAAAATTCCCTCCCATCACTGCTTTGGGAAATGGGACTAGCAACAATACCGCTGGAGGAGTTCACTTCATATGTGAGTTGGCTGCGGGTACAATTCCAAATTCTTTTCAAATTTCTTTGAGCCTGTAAGATAAGGACCAAACTTTATGTCCAACAAGATAATTTTCACTCTATTGTATAACCAGATCCTCTGGACAAATGCCCTTTCTCAAGATTGAGTTATGAGAAGGTAACAGTTTGTTCCACTATATTCCAAATTTCTGCAATGGATACTGGTGATGGAATTAAGACCCAGCTGACTTCTTCTACTACTGATGGAACTGGGGCCCCTTTCAGTCAGCCTTTGTAATCCATTTTAGTTGCAAGTTGACAATAGATTTTTTGAGTCAGTTCAGAAACAAAAAAATTAGCAACTGGCTGCTAACAGACTTTAATTTACATGTTCATAGAGTGCTGCTTGCATCCCATTGGCAAAGCAGGGCTGAGCTGTCTTTAAGGGAAACTGCTTTCTTCCATTTTCACCTCTTTGTTGCACTTCTGAATCATTGTGATGTGCTGTTTAAAATGTCTGCAGCACTTTCTACAATGCCGCTTCCCCCCGCCCTTTTTCACCCTTCCCCTGAACATTCTAAATTGAGTGCTATAGCACTAAACCAATATAGCACTTTAGTGTTATAGAGGCATCATTGACTCTGTTGAGAGACTATATTGGTTTAGCACTATAGCATTCAACTTGGCATGTTTGTGTCAAGACCCCCATAGTTCAAAGAGCACAAATAGTTCACTTTATAAATGATTGTTTATTGACTCTTGACAACAGGTTACAGGCATGACGGCTTTTGCAAAGACTGGCAAGGTGGACAACTTGCTCCCTTATATAGGTTACTTTAATACATTACTATTTCAAAAGCAAGTGGGAAGCAAAAAGCAGGAAGCATCTATCCCACCCCCCAAGACATCTCACATCTCCTCCCAGGTGCATTTTGGCTATTGGTGCAGCCTTGGTAGCAATTTCCCAGGCCAGATGGAAAGAATTTGGATAATTGTTACAAAGAGATAAGCAGAGCAGCAGCAGAGCAAAGCAGCAGCGATGAGACAGTGAGGTTTATTCTTCACAAAAATGGCAAGGTACTTGACATACTGTCCCCACCCAAGCCCTCACCCTCCCCCTGGTTTATTTGGGAAGCAGCTGTGGAAGTCTTTGGTTAGCCTTGGGCTGTTTGTGTCTGAAGCTTTCACCCATTCTGCTTGGCTAATGGGGAAGTTAGTCAATTTGATGAGATAGTAAAGTTCACCCCTTTTCCATTTGGAATTCAGAATGCTTTGGAATTCAAAGTAATCTGACCCCACACTAGAGTTGGAGCTGGAGCAGTCAGTTGTGGGTGCCAAGATGAAGGTCCAGGGTCATGCTTGAGGAGGATGGCATGAAAACAAGGGTGGACATGTTTTAGTGCTTTAGGCAGTTCAAGTTCAATATTAACATTATTAATAATCCCTTTAATGGGGAATGGCCCCAAGTACTTTAGTCCCGACTTTTTTGAAGGCTTTGAATTAGGCAAGTTCTGATGGGGATGTAAACTGTATCGCCCATTTTAAGCTCCCAAAGTTTAGAATTTTGTTTATCGTGGTATTTTTGTAAGTCCCTTTGGCTCTCTTGAGTTCAGCTTGGATCATTGTTCAGCCTTAGGCTATGGACTGCCACCAATCGGTAAAGTCAGGGGAGTTGGCATTCTTGGGGCCTCCCGGCAGTTCTGGGAATGGTTTCCTTTCATACCCATTAACAATCAGGAACGGACTAGCGTTGGTAGAGCTATGAACACTGTTATTATATGGATATTCAGCAAACGGCAGTAATGAAACCCAGTTGTCCTGTTGGAATGACACATAACATCGGAGAAACTACTTGAGCACCCCATTCGTGTGCTCCGTCTGCCCGTCTGTTTGGGGGTGATAGGCAGAGCTTAGTCCCTGTTCAATGCTTGTTAATTTACACACTTGAATCCAGAAATTGGCAACGAACTGAGCTTCACTGTCAGATATCACCTTGGCCGGGACTGAGTGGAGTCTAACAATGTGTTGTAAGAAAAACTGGGCTAGTTTCTTTGTGGTGGGGAGTTGAGATAAGTGCAAAGGTGCAGCTTCTCATCCTGCCCCTCTTGGAGCAGGATGGCTGCTTGGACTACATCACTTACGTCACATTGCACCACAAACTTTTTGTTTTCATCAGGATGGATAAGGATCGGCTCAGAAGTGAACAGTCACTTGAGTTCTTTGAAGGCCACCTGGCAGCTAGGGGGCCATTTGAGGCAGACCTCAGGCTTTTGAGTCTCTGCACCTTTCCCCTTAGTTTTTAAAAGGTTGGTGAGGGGGAAGCAAAGTTATTGATGCAGTTTCTATAGAAATTTGCAAAATCGAAGAAGCTTTGGAGTTGTTTGCAGGTCTGGGGGGCTGCCCAGTTCACCACCACTTGTATTTCAGCAGGGTCCATCCCTAGCCCCCCCCCGGAACTTCCTGAATCTAATAAGGCTTGCACACTCATAAACCTTTTGGTCTCTGGGTTTACTAGGGTGATGGGATAAAATAAAAAGTCCCGGAAGTTCTCACCCATAGTGGCACAGCAATTGCGGCGACCTGCTGGTGTGTACTTTTCACAGCAGGTCATTGGCTTTTCCTGCCAGCGAGTCTTTCTGCTCTACTCCCCTGAATTCTCGGCTTTCAGCTCCACATAGTGGAGTAAGGCTGTGCCTCCCTTTGCAGCTGAGGAGGCTTTTTCTTTGGGTCCCCTTTCTTTACCCCCAGGACCTCTGCCCCCCCGTGGGGTGCTGGGACATTCATTGGCGACATGGTTCTCCCCTTCCTGCACTAGAAGCATAAGTGATTCTCAGCGTGCTGCTCTTTCTCACTGGGGGTGAGGGTGGGCTTGTGAGGAGCCCCCTTCTCTCCCCCTCTGTCTTTAGTCTCTTGGGGACTAGGGGCTCCCTGTTGCTTTTGGTGGAGTGCTACCACCTTCTGCTGGTCCTCTATCTCCCAAGCTAGTTGAATCCACCCAACTAGAGTCTGGGTTTCCTCATGGCCAATGCTTCCTCAAATAGTGTTGAGTTGAGCCCCCTCTTGTACTATTTTACCTGGGCCCCAGAGTCCCAATGGTGCACTTTGCTATTCAAGAATTGGAACTCCACCAGATAGTCACAGACCAATTTTGCACCTTGCTTTAAGTCGTGGAGAGCAGAGATAGCATTGGTCTCCTGCAAGGGGTCTTTGAATTGTTCACTTAAGGCCTCTGGCCAAATCTAAGGCAGGTGAGTGTGACTTGTATAGGGTAACGTACCAATCTGTGAGAAAAAGACCCCTAATTTCAGAACATTGTAGTCACCCGTTTGGTTGCCAGGGTGCCTGGAGATTCAACTCACACACATCTGCCAGGAGAACATGGATTTTGTCTACCAGAATGTAGGGACTTATGTGAGTACAAATAGCTACAACATTGCAGCAGCACTCCGTGTCTCCAGAAAAGTGCTAACCAGGAGAACAGATGGGTTTCCGGTCGCTCCATGTGATCACCATCTCGGCCGTTGCAGCGGAAGAAGGTGCACCGCCAGGAACTGTCCAGGCAAGCGGTTTCCAGCCTTAACCATAGAATCCATATGGGAAGGCTAACATCACCAGCAGCTATCTTCCTGCAGTGCCAGACTCCATTACAATGAAGTGGGAGGCTCACGTACTCAACATATGTCACCTATGCATAAGGCCATCAAGCTTATCTTAGGCATGAATCCTGTCAGACTGCCTAAGCCTTTGTCCAATGGAACCCAAAACAAAGGCTGGGGCCAGTAGAGGAATGAAGAGGAGGAAGAACATCTTCACCTAGAGCCAAGTGCCTTTGTATAGATTGGGTGCTACCTTAGGTAGCAATTTGGCCATCTATTGTCGCCTTTTAGATAAGTTTTGATAGCTTTAATCACCTCCACCCCAATAATTTCACCCATTCTTTCCCTTAATGGTCCATCCTGGAGCCTCCCGCTTGGCCCATTGTTACCTGGAAGTCCAATCAGGTAACCAGGGCCAAGTCTGCTCATTGGCCAGGTATGGGCATCCAATCACGTGCCCCCAATAAACTGGCTATTGGCTACCACATAAGTCCAGCCCGTATGGTCATTGCGGAGCCTCCCCTTTTTCTGAGGTCATGTACCAGCTGACCACCTGTCATCCACCCCTGTACCTCCCATCTCCTAAGGGCTCAAGGTAGTCCTTATAACCTGTGACCCAGCTCCCCACAGGTGTGCATCTAGCAGTACTCCATTCCTGCTGTTTAGATACATCCCCGATTCCTGATCAGTTGAGGGTCCCTTCCCCCTAGTTCTTTTTTGTCACCATTGGAGCCTTCCTTGAAGACTACGATCAGTAATTATCACCCTGTTTGTTCATCCTTATGTTACCTCTATGCATTTATCTCTATTTTTATTAGGACTATATGTGTGTTATATGTATTCATTACCTTGTATGTGTGTTCTGTATTTTTCTACAATAAATTTTTAATTGTTTTTATTTAATTAGTGTCCTTGGTAAATTTAAGCAATGATTTCTGGAAGTGGAATCCTGTATACATAGATTCTAGATCCTTTTTAAGCCAAAGGTGCCCACCTGTCAATTCCCCAACCTCTTTTGAGGGTCTTTTGGCTTACAAATCCGTGGCAGCTCTCTGAAGGCATCCCCCCAATGTAGATGACTTTGGCCTCGGTAGGGAAATTGTTAACCCATATTTGAAGGTGGCCCCTGATTTGGACCAGGAAATATCTCAAATTGGTGGGGTGCCTATTGAACCATGCCTCACACCTTTGGACCCCCTCGGGGTAAAGTGTGGTTCTGGGGGGCAACTGGTTGGAGTGGCTGAGTGGGCTGGACCGGTTGGCCTCCCCCATCTGGTGGTGGTGGCAGAGGTACCCCCCATCTGGAGCAGGAGGGGTGGCAGCTGGTGGCTGTGTTGGTGGCGCCCCAGTGACCTGAACAACTAGTTCCCTTAGCTGAGTGTCCCTTAGGCGACTGTCCTCACCTCTCGCATAAAGTACGTAATCATTCATGGTGAGCATCTTGTTTCTCAAGTGCTGACTGTATGCCAATAGACTCTCTTGCAGCTAGTTGGGCGGGCCCTCACCAGGGTGACCAAATGAAGCCCCTCTCATAGAACCCTCTGCTTTATCGTCAGACCCCCAAGCCCAATATTCTCCCTGCAATCCCGAGGAATGAGGGCGACTGAGCCTGGCCATTGTTTTCCTCTCCTCCCCTTCCATGAAACCTCTCAAACCTCGCTTGCTCCTCTGAGTCATAACAAACCTAGGCATGAGCTTTGGCCCTTCTGGCTTGGGCACTTCTGGTTCGATTGGGTCAGTTTGTATGTTCTTAGATATGACCTTCTCATCCTCCAACATTGTCAGTGGTGGTAAGGCATTCCAAGGATAAAGGAGTCTTCACAATATGTCAAGACTCCCATAGTTCAAAGAGCACAAATGGTCCACTTTATAAATGGCTGTTTATTGACTCTTGACAACAGGTTACAGGCGTGATGGCTTTTGTCAAGACTGGCAAGGCAGGCAACTTGCCCCCTTATATAGGCTACCTTAATCCATTACTATTTCAAAAGCAAGTGGGAAGCAAAATGCAGGAAGCATCTATCCCTCTTCCCAAGACATCTCATGTCTTCTCCCAGGTGCATCTTGGCTATCAGCGCAGCCTTGGTATCCCTTAGCCAGCTGGAAAGAATTTGGATAACTTGCAAAGAGATAAGTGGAGCAGCAGCACAGCAAAGCAGCAGTGATGAGATAGCAAAGTTTATTCTTAACAAAAATGACAAGGCACTTGACCGTTGGGGGGAAAGGGGAAGGAAGATCACATGGCAACAAAGGGTGGAGGAAACACATTTTGAAATGGCCATAGCACTTCAAAGACAGCTCATTAACAGGATACAGTTTCTTGTATGAAATCCCCATCCCTGTATCACTTTACTCAGAATCAGGCCAACAAAAGTTAACAACTGGTTTAGAATGGTAATGTGAAAGCAGCCTGGCTCTCCTCTGCTCCCAAAAGACAATTGAAAATAAATCAGCCAGTATCATAATGCCCCTGTATAAATTGATGGTGCGGTCTCGTTTGGAATACTGTGTACAATTCTGGTCACCACACCTCAAAAAGGATATTATAGCATTGGAAAAAGTCCAGAAAAGGGCAACTAGAATGATTAAAGGTTTGGAACACTTTCCCTACAGTGGCCCTCTCGCAAACAGCTCCCCCAGGTTACTCGGTCTTCCACCAATCGCGGACTAGCGGGCGGGGGGGAGGAGTGGCATTATTTGCACGGGAGGCTTACTCCTTTAGGGCGCTCCCGGCCCCAAAGATTGAGGGCATTGAATGTGCCGGGCTGGCGTGGGGGGATGAAGAGGGGTTGGCGATTTGGCTGGTGTACCGTACGCCTAACGCACCGGCCAACGCCTTACCGTCCCTGCTTGAGGCGGCGACAGGCTGGGCGCTGGAGCACCCAAGGCTGATAATCCTGGGTGACTTCAACGTCCATGCCGATGACCCGTCCTCCAGTCAGGCGACGGACCTAGTGTCTTCCATGGCGACACTGGGACTCTCTCAATTCGTTGCGACCCCCACCCACCAGGCCGGACACATGTTAGACCTGATCTTTGCGGCCGGGATTGTAGTGAGCGATATAACTACAGAGGTTGTGCCATGGTCGGATCACTTCGCCCTCAAGGCCCGTGTGAATATGCCCCCCCGAACCTGTTTAGGCGAGGAGCCGAT
The DNA here is from genome assembly GCF_032191835.1 of Heteronotia binoei. Lineage (NCBI taxonomy): Eukaryota > Metazoa > Chordata > Lepidosauria > Squamata > Gekkonidae > Heteronotia > Heteronotia binoei. The sequence goes on along the minus strand of NC_083224.1, from coordinate 130,371,303 downwards.
TATGGCTCGCCCACGGAGTCAAATGGACCCGGAACGGTTCCAGATGGCTCTGCGGGACTCCTGGCCCTCTGGCGGCTCCCTTGATGGCCTGATTGAGACCTGGAATAGCCGGCTCTCTAGGGCCATCGAGGAGATCGCACCTCGGCGCCCTCTGCGACCTCGGATTAAGCTGGCTCCGTGGTATACCCCGGAATTACGCCAGCTGAAACAAGGCCTTAGACGGCTAGAGAGGCAATGGCGACGCACTCGTGACGAGGCGACTAGAACATCTTATAGGAAGCTTATGAAGTTCTATGAGATGGCAATCAAGGCCGCAAAGAAAACATACTTTGCGGCTAGGATTGCATCCGCAAATTCGCGCCCAGCCCAATTATTTAGAATAATTCGGAATCTGACTACATTGCCTCAGGGCAATTCTAAAGCTAAGGAATTGGAAATTGGCTGCGAGGCCTTCGCGAAATTCTTTGCGGATAAGGTCCAATCGCTCCGCCAGGACTGCCCCGCCAATTTGGAGGCAGTAAGTGGACTCGAAGCCCAATGCGTGTCTTCTGATTCAACTCTGGATTGCTTCGACCCGCTCAGCTTGGAGGAAGTCGACAGAATTCTTGCCACTGCACGTTCCACGACTTGCGATCTGGACCCTTGCCCCTCCTGGCTAATTAAGGCCTGCCAGGAGGAACTAAGATATCCTATACGGGATATTATAAATCGATCCCTTTCAGAAGGTGTTTTTCCAACACCTCTGAAAGAGGCACTGGTCCGCCCTCTCCTGAAAAAAACGTCATCAGACCCGGCCGAATTGGCACATTACCGGCCGGTCTCAAACTTGCCCTTTTTAGGCAAAATTATCGAGAGGGCCGTGGCGGTGCAGTTACAGGAATTTCTGGAGGACGCTTCCGTCCTAGACCCATGCCAGTCCGGCTTTCGCCCGGGCCATGGGACAGAAACAGTCCTGGTCGCCCTCATGGATGACCTCCGACGGCAACTGGATCGAGGCGGCTCGGCAGTACTGCTGTTGTTAGACCTATCGGCGGCGTTCGATATGGTTGACCACCGGCTGCTGACCCGCCGCCTCGCCGACGCAGGAATTCGGGGGCTAGCCTTACAGTGGCTCTCCTCCTTTCTTGAGGGTCGGGGACAAAGGGTGGCAATCGGGGGGGAACTGTCTCAGAGGTATCCACTCCATTGCGGGGTGCCTCAGGGGGCAGTCCTCTCCCCGATGCTGTTTAACATCTTTATGCGCCCCCTTGCCCAGATTGCACGGAGGTATGGGCTGGGTTGCCATCAATATGCAGATGACACCCAGCTCTATCTATTGATGGACGGCCGGGCTGGTGATGTCCCAGCAAATTTGGACCGGGCACTACAAGCCGTGGCTGACTGGCTCAGGCTGAGCGGGCTGAAGTTGAATCCGGCGAAGACTGAGGTCCTTTGCGTGGGCCGTGGCGGACCGGGAGGGGAGACTACTTTACCGGCCTTTGACGGTGTGCCACTGGTACCGGTGCGCAAAGTCAAGAGCCTGGGGGTGCTACTGGAGTCCTCCCTATCAATGGAGGCCCAAGTAGCTGCCACTGCTAGATCCGCCTTCTTCTACCTCAAGAGGGCGAGGCAGTTGGCCCCCTTCCTGGAACGCGCCGACCTGGCAACTGTGATCCACGCAACGGTCACTTCGAGGTTAGACTACTACAATGCCCTCTACATGGGGCTGCCCTTGTACCGAACACGGAGACTCCAGGTAGTCCAGAACGCGGCGGCCAGGCTGCTGGAGGGACTACCACGGTGGGAGCCTGCACGGCCTGGGCTGTGCAATCTGCACTGGCTGCCGGTTGTCTACCGTGTTCGCTATAAGGTGCTGGTTATTACCTTTAAAGCCCTATATGGCCGAGGACCTGCCTACCTAAAGGACCGCCTCTCCCCATATGTACCCCGGAGAGCACTGAGGTCTGGTTCTCAGAACTTATTAACAATCCCTGGGCCAAGAGAAGTTAGGTTGAAGGCCACTAGGGAGCAGGCCTTCTCGGTGATAGCCCCTCGCTGGTGGAATGATCTCCCAGAGATGGTGCGAGCCCTGCGGGACCTGAACCAATTCCGCAGGGCTTGCAAAACATTTCTTTTTCAGTTAGCATTTGAGTCACCATGTGGTAACTAAGGCCGTTTTCCCACTCACGTTTTACTGGCGCCACGACCATCCTGACGCCGGCGAATCTGCCTGGATTTCGCAACAGAAGCGCCGGCGCTCCCAGAAGCGCCGGCGCTTTCCGTCGCTAAGCCAGCGCAAACGTTTTCCTGCATCTTTGCGATTTCCGTTTGCGCTGGCTTAGTGACGGAAGTAGCCGGCGCTTCTGGGAGCGCCGGAGCTTCTGATGCGAAATCCAGGCAGATTCGCCGGCGTCAGGATGGTCGTGGCGCCAGTAAAACGTGAGTGGGAAAACGGCCTAAGACAGAACCTGATTAATGAATGAATAGACACTTAGCCATCTTAAATACATCATTTTAGCACCTATTTTTATATCTTATATGTTTATATGTTTTTATGTATTTTAAATAATTTATTGTAATTAATGTTTAAATTGTTATGTTTTATGAATCACGGGACTCCCATGTCTATTATTGTTTAATGTGAATCATGAGACTCCCGTGTCTGTTAGCCGCCCTGAGCCCGCCTAGCGGGGAGGGCGGGATATAAAAATAAAATATTATTATTATTATTATTATTATTATTATTATTATTATTATTATTATTATTATTATTATTAAGAAAGGTTAAAACGCTTGGGGCTCTTTAGCTTGGAGAAACCGACTGCGGGGTGACATGATAGAGGTTTACAAGATTATGCATGGGATGGAGAAAGTAGAGAAAGAAGTACTTTTCTCCCTTTCTCACAATACAAGAACTCGTGGGCATTCAATGAAATTGCTGAGCAGTCAGGTTAAAACGGAAAAAAGGAAGTACTTCTTCACCCAAAGGGTGATTAACGTGGAATTCACTGCCACAGCAGGTGGTGGCGGCTACAAGCATAGCCAGCTTTAAGAGGGGATTGGATAAAAATATGGAGCAGAGGTCCATCAGTGGCTATTAGCTACAGTATGTGTATATATATATGTGTGTGTGTGTGTGTGTGTGAGTGTGTGTATGTGTGTATATGTATGTATATATGTGTGTGTATGTGTGTATATATGTATGTGTGTATATATGTTCTTATGTTCTTCTGTTCTTAACTGAATGGCCCAGAATGACTCCATAGAATGTGGGGGGAGAAGATATAGGAGATTGTAAGCTGCTCTGAGTCTCTGATTCAGAGAGAAGGGCGGGGTATAAATCTGGAGTATTCTTCTTCTACCCTGACCAGTGGCTCCATCAGCATCCAAAGACTGGAGTCCAGCAAGCATCTTGGAGTCAAAACACACTATCTGAACCAGAAACCTTTCACTGCTGTAAAAATCAAAATTCAGCCCTGTCAGTTTTCAGACAGGGCATGAAGTACGCATACACATGAAAGCTTATACCCAGAATAAAAACTTGGTTGCTCTTAAAGGGCTCAAACTTTGTTCTGCTGCTTCAGACCAACATGGCTTCCCACCTGACCCATTAACCCTAGTTCTTAACCAATAAAGTTTTCACTATGGGCTGAACCTGCTACCACCTCCTTATTCAGTTACCTACTTTTAAAATGACAATCCCTACCTCTGCAAAGAAGGCCAGTTAGATTGCTGAGCACTTGGTTCTTCCATTGTTACTCATAGTATGAATTACCCAGTGCGCAAGTACTCCAACACCAGCACTAAGAACAGTCCCTAGGTCCAGTCCCCTGTTCCTCCCCAAAACTCCCTATCAGATACCAGCAGAAAGCTATCATATACGCATACACAAACATTATGTCAGCTGCCAATCTGTCACTTATCCTCCACCTACCCTTGGCAAAACTTTTGAAGAGTCAGTCCATCCAAGCGAGCACAGCACAGCAGCTCACATCTTCTCAGAGCAGCACACAGCAAATCCCTGTGTGTGAGAGGCAGAGCTTGTTTATAAAGCTTCTGTAAACCATCTACATTGCCAACCCTGCCAATAACACTGCATGCTTTATTTGAATCAAGAAGGAGCTGGTACAACAGGATCCCTGGCTTTAATGGCCACAAATATATTATATTAACAAGTTGAATTAAAAATGGGTCAATAGACTTTTATCACGATCTTAGATAATGGAAGTCAGTTTATTTATTTATTTTTAATTTAGTGCAACTTAAGGAAACTTGAATAAAGAAGCAAAGAACTGTAGCCTTTGTCAATCAGTCAAGATGTGACCACTTTGGGTCATTGAAGAAATTTAACATTTGGACTGGATCAGAATGTTCCCAAAACCTCTCATATTTACAGTGGCTGAAAGCCAAACACCTCTCATAATATTATAAATTGGGATGCAGATTTTTTTAGGCTTGGGCGGTATCCAAACAAAAATTGCCTGAAGCATAATAATATAATACTTTCCAATAAAAGCAGATGCATCATGGGTAGTTGACTGATTCCAAATGCAAGTCAGTTGTAAGAACCAAGTAACAACTATCATTTGGGAAGGGGTGGGGGGATGAGATGGTCAAATTCAAGTTGCTAATGTAATGCCAGCAAGTGCTCAGGTTGCAAGCAGTGCTGTAATACAGCCCTTGTAAATCACTGCTCTATATACCAAACCCTGCAGGGGGCAGCTCCAGAGGTTTCCTTAAATATAGCAATAGGTCCTTTGTGAGGAAGAAAAAAACAGATCTGGGATAGCTCAGAGCTATCAGGGCATAAAGCATGAATAATTATAGAAGGCTGCAGTTGTTGCTGTTACACAGAAACCTGTTTTTACATACTCTGAACATTTAAGAACATGCCCTCATTAGAACAGTATTTTTTTCATGTTTCATTTCTCCTTGATAGTTATTTTGGTTGTATTTTCTTCCAAACTTTTCCTACAGTCATTTCAACTCAGGAAGCTGTCCTAGAAAAAATTGGTATGAATACTAAAAAATCAGTTCAGTTTAGTACAGTTTACTATTACAGTAATTGACCAGAACATTTTAGTCATCTAGAACAACCTTTAAAGTATCTTATAAAAAGTCCCACAAAGAATCTGCATGTTTGGTGTAGTGGTTAAGTGTGCGGACTCTTATCTGGGAGAACTGGGTTTGATTCCCCACTCCTCCACTTGCACCTGCTGGAATGGCCTTGGGTCAGCCATAGCTCTGGCAGAGGTTGTCCTTGAAAGGGCAGCTTCTGTGAGAGCCCTCTCCAGCCCCACCCACCTCACAGGGTGTCTGTTGTGGGGGAGGAAGGTAAAGGAGATTGTGAGCCGCTCTGAGACTCTTCAGAGTGGAGGGCGGGATATAAATCCAATATCTTCATCTTCTTCTACTTAAAATTTGATGACTTGAGGGTTATAACAGTAAAAAAAAGAATTTAAAAGATTATTATTTAACCCTTTAAACCATTTTAAAAAGTCACTTTAACATTTGTGAAAAGATTTACAGTTTGGCCTATTTGTCTTGCTTTTTGTATTCTTTATAAACCTGGGAACAGAACCTACTCACCTGTCTTGTTGTTTGTGGTTCCTATTTGACAGGAGATAATCTAATTTGAGTTTATTTGATCTGCCAGGGAACCCTTCCAGGAGCGGGTTAATAATTTCCCTTCGGCTCGCCGTATGAAAAGGACAATTAAAAATATATATGCTCCAGAGAATCTATTTCAGACTGGGAACAGGAACAGAGCCTAAGTGCATAAGGAGTTCCTTTATATCTCGCCTCAACAACCACAGAAGGCAGGGGCATACTCCTAGCTAAAGTGAAGGCCCTTCTAGTGTTGTGAGATTCAGTAAAGTATAAGTAGGGGGTGGGAGCAACTATGTATCTACTGTTTGCTGAAGAGAAATAGTCTAGGGAACTGAGAATATCTGTTTGTCTTTCTATATCTAGCACTCTCTGCTTAAAACATGATTTTGCCTGGTCTATGCCAAGTTTAGAAGGGCTTGGAGGGGAAACCCTGTCACGGGCTGGGGCCAGGCCAGGCGAAGTCCAGGGGCAGTCCAAGGTATGTAGCTGGGTAGCAAGGAGGGTCCAAAGCACCAAAACCAAATCACAGTCCAGGTATCGTAGGTCAGAGGTTCAGAAGCTGAAGTCAGGGGGTCCAGAAGTCAATGCCAGAGTCAGGGGGTCCAGAAGCCAAAGTGGATACTAGAACATCAGGTAAGTGACTAGTTGCTTCCACAAAGCCTTCTCTCAAAGCCCACAGCTATATAGCCCTCTGCTGTCTGTTGCCCATTTGGGCTAATTGCTGACTCAGAGGGCAGCCAGGATCCTGCTGAGACTCAAGCACCCTCACTCCTATAAGGGCCAGAATCCTTTCAAAACTCAGGGCTCAGGGAGCGTCTTGCTCGTGAGCGTGCCGTCCTCCTCCGATCCCTGAGGTCCTGACGAAGGCAGTCACGCACACGAGCCACCCAAGAGGGCGAGGCAGGGGGGCTTGGATCTTCTCCAGCAGGAGGCAGGGGCACTGGTGCAGGTGGCAGGGGCACAGTTTCTTCTGCAGGCTCGGCTTCTTCTGCAGGGCCCCCAGCACCCAGGACAAACCCCAACTTCCTAATGGCTTTTTGGACTGCTTGGAGCCAATTGCATTGAAATTCGTCGTGCAAGATAAGAGGGAACAACCCTTTAGGATTTATGTTACCAGTGACCCATTTATATATAGAAAGAACACAGATTCTAGCCTCTACTCAAGTCATTTCTGTTTCCAAGTGGACCCAGGAGTTTGATACACACTTGGGTACTGGATTAATGTTCTAAGAAATTTGGATTGGACTCTCTCAAATAGGGACAGGGAAGAAACTGAAGATCCCAGAAATGTTCCATAAGTTAGCTGGGTCAGTACCTTAGCTTCAAACAGGTGAAGTGCAGCTGGAACACTGTAACCCCCTGAGTCCAATAAAATGTCAGGATACTATTTATTGATTTCTCTCCTGTATCAGTGGCGCTGCTGTTATGGATTGTGTTGGAACCAGAAGCCTGTACCACTACTCCCAGGCATTTGAAACTAGATACTTGTTCCAGCTGGTGTCCTTGAATCTCCCAGTACCTAGCTCTTGTGTTTTTCCTGAAGGCCATAATCCTAGTTATCTGATAATTAATTTTAAAATGTTCAATTTCACAATAAAAGGAGAACTTTTTCAGCACCCATTTCAGTCCTATAGGCATTCTGGAGAGAATTATGGCATCATCTGCATACAATAGCACTTGGATGTGTTGATCTGCTAGTTTGTGTGTGTGGGGGGGTGTAATCTGGGGTCTTTCATAAAACTTACTAGGTTATTTATATAGAAAATAAACAGTATGCGTGCTAAAAGGCAACCCTGACTGACTCCCCTGAATGTTTGAACGGGGTCTGTCAGGTGTCCTAATTGGCTGCACCTCACTCTGTTTGCTCGTGAATAGCCCAAATAAGAAACAACAGACATCTATCAACTGTGGAAGCCTGTAACTTTCCCCACAACCTGGCTCTAGAAACTGTATCAAAGGCCACTTTTAAGATACTAAAAAAATCAACAAGTCACCAAGTAAGCAATGTTCCCTCTAAACTTCAGAGGCTTGTGAGCAAAAATTCTACTTTGTGATCTACTGGCATTAAAGTTATGAGCTATTGCATAAATTATTGTGCTCTGGGGCCATTTTTCCTGAGCTAAAACAAAAATCTGTGACCTGCAAAACAAGGCATGATGATAGTGCCAAGAGGATATGCCCAAATATTTTTATCTTTATTTGAAGTGTGGGGTAGAAAAATGCACATTAATTGTACAATACATATTTTGAGGTTTCATCAGAAATCTAATGCACAGTTCAAATTCTCTTGGTGTGAGTCAGCTGCTCTTATACTCTGAACATAATAATCAGGTATACTAGGCATTCCTCCCCCCCCACCCCCCATGAACTACCAGATTTGGATTGTAATCAACAGCCTGTTGACACAAATTGCTGTGATCTGTAAACAACCTTAATTAGAATGAAATAGATATACAGAACTACAGCATTAAGAACAGTTTCATGATTTGTGTAAAGATGAATAACTGTCAAGCAGCCTTGGTGCTAGGGGTTCTGCCGCTCAAGGTAGTTCCCTGTGCATGTTCCCCTCCACAAGCTCCATTGAAATCAGTGTGCATGGCATCACTGAAAGTGACGTCATTGTGCAGGCCAGGCGAGTGGGGGACAAGGGAGTGATTGGCGGTGCACAAGAGTGCTGCCGTGCTGTCGCAGTACATTCTTCAGAGGCTTCCTTGGGAGTCTCCAAAGAGTGCACTGTTTTATGGTTTATTGATTTTATGGCTTATTAGACTTATATCACGCCCTCCCCACCAAAGCAGGTTTAGGGCAACCAACAAACAAACAATATCACAACCAACAAAATCAAAACCAACAAAATCACAATAACATTTCAACATATTAATTACATCATATTTAAATTAAAAATTAAAACATTAAAAACAGTCTGGTGCTAATATCATTTGATGTCATTTCATTTCCGATGGCGTTCAGTATTTATTAGGTATCATTCCTTACTACTATATTGGTACTCCAGAAACTCTAGTGCCAGAGCCATTGAGTAGCATTCCATTGGAACCAATTATAACAATTAAGAAAAGGGGCAATAATACCAATCTGATTATCCCTCCAGACAATCCAATTTTGTACATGATCTTAGATGAACCTACTGGTGTTGAAGGAATAACTGACCCTGTTTCCCTGGCAGAAGCTTCAAAAGTATGATGGCCAATCCAGCGTAAAACAGGGAAGCCAAACCATCTTAAAGTAATCTCCTGGAACATAGCAGGCTGGGCCCGCCTAAGAAGCCTAGATCACTCCCCACTTTTTAAGACATATGATATTTTACTTCTCCAAGAGACCTGGACAGATGGGGAGCTTCTATTGGATGGCTACTATGGTTTCACTAATAAGGCTATCCCTGATGAAGGCGCTGGAAGGCTCAAAGGGGGATTGGAAATTCTAATTTCCTCAACAATTAAGGGTAAATGCGTACAACTAAATAATGTAAACCCATGGACATTGGCAGTTCTCCTTCATTTTAATACAAAGACTATTTTACTAATCAATGTCTACCTACTTCCTCATCAAAGACAATCAGACACTCTAGCAATCTGGAATGATTTTGAATCCCATTTAGAGGATCTTCTGAATGATACCCCAGCTGATATGATTCTAATGGGAGGGGACTTTAACGCTTGACTAGGCCCTCATGATGAGATCCTTATTGGAAAGTATGGATTTCCTACCTTCATCAATGAGGCAAGTCGCCATTCCACTCTCCTTCTACGTCTTTCAAAAGACCCAAGGGTAAACTTTGCAGGGGCTTGCTTAGCAAGGATGGCTAGAAGGTTTGACCTCTCCAAACTGAATGGCTCCACAGTAGGTGATTATCCTGGGGAAATCACTTTTCTAGCCAGTACTAGATGCAGCACCATTGATTATTTCCTTGCCAGCCCAAGATTACTTTCGAAGGTTCTTCATCTACAAATTCTACCCGAATTAGAAAGTGATCACCTCCCATTATTACTTACTCTAGCTCCTTTAGCTCCTGCGACTTTTCACAGTATTACGATGGGCCAACATCTGGTTCCAGCTCAACAAATGAGATGTTGTGCCAAGTGGTCTGACAAGTTGGCACAAATGGTGAGGGGAGTCTTGGAGAAGGAGGATGCTTGCTCCAAAAGAAAACTAATTTTGGATACTCCCCGTGGCTTGAACCCTTTGATCCCCTTCGATCATCTCCTCCAACTCATAAAACCATTATTGGTCCAAGATGCTTCTGTTCAGCATTGTAGATTCAAAAACGTCTCCAAGCCCTGGTTTGATAAAGAATGCAAGCAAGCAAGAAGAGATCTAAAAATAGCGTATCATGCATATAAGAATTCTGTGGGCCTTGATACTCTGTGTACACAACACCATCTCTCATGTTCTAAGAAGTTTTATAAAGAACTGATTGCCACAAAGAAGCGTGAAGCCATGAAAGTGCTGTGAAATAGCATTATACAGTCATCCAAGGAGAAGATCTCAACAGGGTTTTGGAAACTGATCTCGAGTCACTCCTACAAAGATATCTCCCCCATTGACTCTTTTGTCACCCCCAAGAATTGGGAATCATTTTTAAGAGCTGTATTCTGATCCCCACCATTCTGCAGTTCCCCTGATTCATGAGGCCCTTTCAGACCTGCCACCTTGGCCTCTGGTGACGGTTGGAGAAGTCAGATCTCTGATCAGCAAACTCAAGAGAGGCAAAGCTCCAGGCCAGGAATTTCATACCCCCAGATCTATTGAAAGATAATATTGACTGGTGGGCCTCCCTCTTGGCCCCATTGTTCACATATATTGATTCAACAGGGGATATTCCTGAGGCCTGGAGAGAGGCTATCATCATCCCTTTTTTCAAGTCCGGGCAGAAGGATGATCCAGCCAATTATAGGCCAATTAGCCTCCTGAGTATTTTGGGCAAATTATACGCTAATCGTCTCTTAGAGAAATTGCAGTGCTGGCTGATTCAGGAAATGTATTTGGTAGATGAGCAGGCTGGGTTTAGGGAAGGATGATCCATGTTGGGACATATTTTGATCTTATCCCATTTGATTGACAAATATGCAACCAGTAGAACGGTCTCTCTTTATGCAGCCTTTATCGACCTAAAATCTGCTTTTGACTCCATTACCAGAGGGAAATTATGGGAGAAGTTAAATGCCACCTCAATTGACAGAAGACTTTTATTCCTGATCCAGGCATTATATACCAACATGTCTATCAGGGTCAGATGTAATAAGCAAGGTCTCCTTACTGACCCTATCCCATCACAGAAAGGAGTCAAGCAAGGCTGCGTCCTGGCCCCTTCCCTTTTTGCCATCTTCATTAATGATATGATCAGCAACCTCCATCTAGTCGATACTCATCCCCCCTCCTTGGCCAATAGGCAAATGGTAGCCCTACTCTATGCAGATGATACAGTCTTGCTATCTAGAACTCCAGTAGGACTTAGAAGGGCATTAGTACAATTCGGTCATTATTGTGACCATAACCTTCTAGAGATTAATTATCAGAAAACAAAAGTAATGGCTTTCAGCCCAAAACCCAGGCTAAGGAGATGGAGTATAAATGGCCATAGTTTACAACAGGTAGTAATTTACAAATATCTGGGGGTTATGATTCAGTCCTCATGGTCAAAGAAGGCTCATCATGAATATGCTGCCAACTCTGGTTGTAAATCGACCCAGGTCATCAGTAGGTTTTTTCTTACTAAAGGGGGGCATTTTATACCTGTTGCATTAAAACTGTACTTGGCCAAAACAATACCTCAACTCATTTATGGAACCATGTTGGGTCCAACCTTATCAAGCTTCGACCCTCTTGAGAAAATTCAGTCCAAATTCTTGAGAGCCATTTTCCATTTTCCAACCTGTGTTTCCAATGCAGTACTATGCTTGGAAACTGGCTTGCTAAGGACAGAGGCTAGGGTGAGCCTACTTTCAATCACCACTTGGCTCAATCTCAGCCATTGCCCCACAAATATCACATCACTAATTTTAAAGGATAGATATTGTTCCTCTTGGGTTAGAGCCATTCATCAGAATTTGTCTATGGTTGGCTTTTCACCTGAATCTCTCCAGATAATGGCCCTGGACCAAGCCAGGGACATAGTCAAACAGAGATTACAAGACATTGAGAGACAGAATGATATTGCCAAGGTCTCAGATTATTTAGCTCCCCCCACCAAAGGAGATATGTGCTAGCTCCAGCCTCCTATCTCTCAAATCTAACACTACCATCCCACAGAAGGGCCTTTTCCATGGCCCGTTGCAATATCTTTCCTTCAGCAGTCATTGAGGGCCGCTTTAAAAAGGTGCCTATGGCTGAGTGGGTCTGCCCTTGTGGTGCAGATAAAGTGGAAACGATTGACCATGTGTTGCTTGGGTGTGGCCTTTACCTAGGCATACGCGCCAGGTACATCTATTCTTTGTTTGAGGGATGCCTGGGGTTCTCTGATTATAAAATCAGAAATATGCTGTTATCAGATTCTAACCCCCAATTTACATCTAATTGTGCCAAATTCTTGGCGGCAGCTAGGAGAATTCATGAGGATTATGTAACAAAGGGGTCTTGAAACTGTCTGTTTTTTAATTATTTTTGAATATTCCCAAGCTTATATTTTACTTTACCTTAACCCCTGAGTACTCTGTATACTAACATAAATGCTATTGAAACTGAAACAAATGTTAATCAGTGTTTTTTAGTTAATATTTTACTGGAGCTGTATAATCTTTTAATTTTTTATCTGTATTTTTAATATCATATGTTTTACCTTTTTAGGTCCCTCTAGATTTTTACAATTTTTCTGGGGGTGTTGTTGGTCTGCATTGTACTGTGTACTCCAGAATCAATTAATGGCTAGCCAGAATAATTTTGTCTTGCAGACCTTGCAGAACTGGGTGAGGTCCCACAAAGCCCTAACTCCCCCCAGCAACTGGTTCCACCAATAGGGGGCAGCAATCAAAAAGACCCTCTCTCTGGTGGATTTCAATCTTGCCTCCCTCAGCCCGAGGATCACTAATAGATTTTGCATTCAAGATTTAAGTACCCTCTGGGGAATGTGTGGGGAGAGATGGTTCCTAAGGTAAACAGGTCCTCGGCCTTATAGAGCTTTAAAGGTAATAACCAGCACCTTGTAGCGAATCTGGTATACTGGTATAGATCTACCGGTATACTGGTATAGATCTACTGATATAAATCTACCAAGGATAGCCGGTTTGGTGTAGTGGTTAAGTGTGCGGACTGTTATCTGGGAGAACCGGGTTTGATTCCCCACTCCTCCACTTGCACCTGCTAGCATGGTCTTGGGTCAGCCATAGCTCTGGCAGAGGTTGTCCTTGAAAGGGCAGCTGCTGTGAGAGCCCTCTCCAGCCCCACCCACCTCACAGGGTGTCTGTTGTGGGGGAGGAAGGTAAAGGAGATTGTGAGCTGCTCTGAGACTCTTCAGAGTGGAGGGCGGGATATAAATCCAATATCTTCTTCTTCTTCTTCTACTGGCAGCCAGTGCAACTCCCGCAGCCCTGTCTGAATGTGCTCCACCTGACTACCCAGGGCCACCTACCCAGCCTACTCCCACGAGCTGACCCTGCTGTCAAAAAGAATTTTAAGTTTCCAGATGATAGCATTCTCACTTAAGTGTCAACATACAAATACAGTCCTCCTTTAAATTGCCCTGTTGATCCCAGAAAACAGAATTTGTAAAAGGAATTAATTAATACAGCAAAGAACATGCCTTCATTTGTTCATGTAGGTGGAGTGACTATGTACCAACCAAGTTTGAATATTGACTATGTTCACCTCTGGCTATCTGGAGTGAATTACCATTGGGAAGAAGAGGTGCATCCTCTGCATCTTTGTATCACATTGGCTTCAAACCATTTTATATCCCAAAATATGCTGTTAACTTCACAAACATGCAGTTCTACATGAAGTTGCCACCAGTTTGTTGTTGCATACTGCTGGTCATATGAACACATTACACCTCCTTAAACAGAGTCAGAAACCATTGGTCCATCTAGTCCAGAAATGTCTGCTCCAACAAGTAGTTGATCCAAAATTTCAGGCGGACATCTTTCTCGGCACTGATACCCTGGTATCCTTTTTAAAAGCACAAATCACAGAAACTCAATCTATATCCTTCTGCATGCAAAACATATGATATATGCACTGAGATTTGGACCTTGTAAGGCAGTGATCCTCAACCTTTTTGACCTCAGGGCCCAGCCCAAGGGCTGGTCCACCGACCACGGTTCCAGGGCTGGCAGAGTGGGGGCACCCAATTTGCCCTCCCCCTGTAGCACCTCCTCCTACCCCCATTTTCCTCCTCCCTCCTTTTCTCCCCCGTGCAGCCTTGCCACCTCCCCCCTTGTTTTGTCCTCCCTCCTTCCCCCCCCCTGCACAGCCTTGCCACCTCTTAAAGGTGCAACTTGACTCCTACTTCGTTCTACTGCTTTAGACCAACACAGCTGCCCACTTGGATCTATCCTCCTCCCCCTGTTTTCCTTCCCCCATTTCTTCCTCCCTCCTTCACCCCCCCCATGCAGCCTTGCCACCTCCTCCCCCCCTTTCACCATTTTAAGGTCAGGGGAGGGGCCATGAAGCTCCTCCTAGGCTGACCCCTTCCCTGGGAAGGAGTCTCTCGCCATTGCTGCAGCAGTTTTCCTGGCCGATCAGCTGATCGGCGGTGGGGGGGGGAAGGTCACCCTGGGAGGCGCTTCACTGCCCCTTCCCTGACCTTAAAATGGTGAAAATGGGGGGAGGCACTGCAGGGGGAAGCTGGGAGGGTGTGGCAAGGCTGCGCGGCCCATTGCAAGCAGACCGCAGCCCAGTGCTACTGGAGCCTTCCTTGACAATGGAGGCCCAGATAGCTGCCACTGCTAAATCCGCCTTTTTCCACCTTAGGAGGGCAAGGCAGTTGGCCCCCTTCCTGGAACGTAGCGACCTGGCAACTGTGATCCATGCAACGGTCACCTCGAGGCTGGACTACTGTAATGCCCTCTACATGGGGCGGCTCTTATACCGAACGCGGAAACTGCAGCTAGTGCAGAATGCAGCGGCCAGGCTGTTAGTAAGACTACCTCGGTGGGAACATGTACAGCCTAGGCTGCGGGAACTGCACTGGCTGCAAATTGTGTACCGAGTTCGTTACAAGGTGCTGGTTATTACCTTTAAAGCCCTATATGGCCGAGGACCTGCCTACCTTAGGGACCACCTCTCTCCATATGTTCCTCAGAGAGCACTGAGATCTAGTTCTCAAAATCTTTTTAAAATCCCTGGACAAAGGGAGGCCAGACTGAAAACAACGAGGGAGCAGGCCTTCTCAACAATGGCTTCCCAATGGTGGAATCAGCTACCAGAGGAGGTGCGAGCCCTAAATCAGTTTCTCAGGGCTTGCAAAACCGTCCTCTTTCAACTTGCTTTTAAGATGGAACCCGGGTAATGATATCTAGCCATCCTATACATATATCTAACTGTAGCACCTTAATCTATAATCTATAATGGTTTTAACTGTTTTATTTAACTTAATTTATGAATGTAACTTAACTATATTTTAACTGTCTTTTATAGTAATTATTGTATTTTATTGTAATCATGGTATATACCATGTCCTGTGAGCCGCCCTGAGCCTGCCTTGGCGGGGGAGGGCAGGATATAAAAATAAATTTAGTAGTAGTAGTAGTAGTACTGGTGCCCGGCCCAGGGGTTGAGGACCCCTGTGGTAAGGCATTTATTTATTTATTTAGGATTTATATCCCGCCCTTCCCACAAAGTGGCTCAGGGCGGCTTACAACAAAGAGTCAAACATAAAATTAGACTAACATTTAAATATATAAGCATTTAAAATATTTAAAACATTAAAAACATTAAAAACATTAAATATCACAGCAAAATATATAACAGGAGTCTGGTAAAGCTACGTTTAGTTTCTCATCAGCTAGGTGTGGGTTAGCTGGAAGAGAGTTGTCTTACAGGCCCTGCGGAACTGAACAAGGTCTCGCAGGGCCCTCACCTCCTCCGGCAGCTTATTCCACCATGTAGGGGCCATAACAGAGAAGGCCCTATCCCTGGTGGATTTTAGGTAGGCTTCTTTTGGCCCGGGGATAACGAGAGGGTTTTGGGTTCCCGATCTCAGTATTCTCTGGAGAACATGTGGGAAGAGACGGTCCCTCAGGTAGGCAGGTCCCAGGCCATATAGGGCTTTAAAGGTAATGACCAGCACCTTGTATCAAACTCGGTACATTACTGGAAGCCAGTGCAGAGCCCGAAGACGCGGCAGTATGTGCCCCCATCTTGGGAGGCCCAGTAACAGCCGGGCCGCGGCGTTCTGCACCAGCTGCAATTTCCGAGTTCGACACAGGGGCAGCCCCATGTAGAGGGCATTGCAGTAGTCAAACCTCGAGGTGACCGTAGCATGGATCACTGTTGCTAGGTCGTCGCGATCCAGGAAGGGAGCCAACTGCCTTGCCCACCTAAGATGAAAAAACGCAGACTTGGCAGTGGCTGCTATCTGAGCCTCCATCTTTAGAGAAGGCTCCAATAGTACCCCCAGGCTCTTGACCCTGTCCGCCGCCATCAGTGGCGCACCGTCAAAAACTGGCAGGGGGATTTCCCCCCCCCCCGGTCCCTGATGACCCAAGCAAAGGACCTCTGTCTTCGCAGGATTTAGCCTCAGTCCACTCAGTCTGAGCCACTCAGCCATGGCGTGTAATGCCCGATCCAGATTTTCTGGGGTGCAGACCGGTCGGTCATCCATAAGCAGATAGAGCTGGGTGTCATCAGCATACTGGTGACATCCCAGCCCATACCTTAGGGCAAGATGTTGAATAAAATCGGGGAGAGAACCGCCCCTTGGGGCACACCACAATCAAGTGTGCGCCTCCGGGATAGCTCCCCCCCAATCGCGACCCTTTGTCCCCGACCTTCCAGGAAAGAGGAAAGCCACTGTAAGGCCAACCCCTGAATCCCCGCGTCGGCAAGGCGGCAAGTCAGTAACCGATGGTCGACTGTATTGAACGCAGCCGATAGGTCTAACAGCATCAGCACTGCTGAGCCACCCCGATCCAGATGCCGTTGAAGGTCATCTACCAGGGCAACCAACCCCATCTCTGTCCCATGGCCCGGGCGAAAGCCGGACTGAAATGGGTCAAGGACGGAAGCGTCCTCCAGGAAAGTCTGTAACTGCGTCGCCACTGCCCTCTCAATAAGTTTGCCCAAAAAGGGCAAATTTGAAACCGGCCGGTAGTGTGCCAATTGGGCCGGGTCTAAAGATATTTTTTTTAGAAGGGGACGGACCACTGCCTCTTTGAGGGGTGTTGGAAAGTGCCCTTCCGTCAGGGATCTATTTATGATATCCCGTACAAAATATCTGAGGTCCCTCTGTAAAGATTTAATAAGCCAGGAGGGGCATGGGTCCAATTTACAAGTTGTTGGGCGAGCATATAAGAGAATCCTGTCAACTTCCTCCAGGCTGAGGGGGCTAAAGCCATCCACAATTAAATCTGAAGACAGGCTCGGGGCCTCGGTTTCGCTAACTGTCTCAAAGCTGGCAGGGAGGTCGAGGCGGAGTGACGCGATTTTATCCGCAAAAAATTTCGCAAAAGCCTCACAGCCTATTTCCAATTCAATAGAATTTGGTCTGCCTTGCGGCAGCGTTGTAAATCCTCGAATTATATCAAACAATTGTGCCGGGTGTGAAGTTGCAGACGCAATCTTGGCCGCAAAGTACGCTTTCTTTGCGGATTTGATTGCCATCTCATAGGCCTTAGGTTTAATAGAGCTCATTGACTTGGCTCATTGGCATCAGGTTTAATAGAGCTCATTTACTTCATTTGTGTGTCTGGGAGCTGCTTTGGATGTTAAGATATGTCTCAAAAGCCAAAACTTGAATGTCTCTTTGTCTCACTATTCCATCTGAGTTTTTCAGAAAGGGAAGATGCACATTCTCCAAATGTAGGGACATGATGAGAATCTCCTCCAAATGAAGCAAATAGCACCCAGAAGCCATGATATGGAATGGACCATAGTTTACTCACTAGAATTTAGGAAGGAGCTGTTAAATTAAAGTAGCTCTTATTTCAACCAGATAACAGCAAGCCATTTGTTCAAAACTTCAGGTTCTGAACTTCTTTATAAAAAGAAGTGGAACGCATGTAGGTCAAAATGGTAGTCAAATATCCCAAAGTTATTTGGCACTGCTATAGTATTTTTCTCAAAGATGTTCTCTGAACCTGATTATACTGGGCATTCTTTACCTCCTAAGTGAGCTGTGTTAGTACACTCTGTTCTCACCCAGTTATTGCCCTTTAATCTACATAATATGTTCATTAACCTTGGAAGGAGGTCCAGTGAAATAAGTGCAGCTGCCATAATTCATCATAAGACTTTTCACCCCAATGTTCCTTAGAACAAGAGGTATATTCACATTGTCTAAATCACTTTTGGAACTAGCCCCAATTGTTATAAGTTTTCACCAGTTGAACTGGTCAAATTTGATTTGATTTTTTGCAAATTATTACTTAACTCCTGCATTTGTAATTATTACTTATTCTCACTTAACTCTACCTAAGTGAATAGTTATGGCATGAATTGAATTATGGACTATACAGTGTGGTAATATTGGGGTCAGCCAGGGGCTAATACTGGCCATTTACGAGTACTAAAAGAGTGAAATATGACAAATTGTTCTGTTCTGTGTAGACCTTACTCTATTTTCACATTTTTTTCTCATTGTTTGAAACAAAGTGTCACCTCCCCCTTACAAATGATTAAGACAGATAACAGAACTTCACAACACAGGCTGTCTGATGAACCTGTCCCATTGACATAGGCTTCTGAACAACCAGACAAGCTGTCTTTATTGATATTTGCTCTTGTTTCAGCACATGAATTATCCTCTTGGGCTATCCCAGTTGCAGCTGCTTGTAGAGCTGATGTCATCTTCTTTTTCAGCTACTCTTCACCTTGGATATCACAAATTAAACCATAGGTACAATTAGGTAAACCATTTGTAAGGTCAGTGAGAGTTTATTTCATATTTGATACATCCATATGGCATTTTCTTGTCTAGGTGTGCTTCCTTGTTTGCTAGCTGACCAATAGGATGCAAATAGCAAACAGCTGATGGCAGTGTCAATCTGCCTATGAAAGAAAAGGAAATCCCATGCCAAAGCAAATTAAAATGCTTTCAAAACTTTCTGTTTGCTTTATCGAAGATGTCTTCCTCAAGAGCTCCGTCGTTTCTCAATTAGTGTCTCAACCAAGTTTCTATAAAGTGGAACACAGTAGCCTCCAGCAATCACACAGAGCATAAGCTTCACAATTTTCCTAGACTGTTAAATATAGGAGCATAAAATTTATTTTAATATTTTCAAATGCTACTTTTTGAGTTTTAAAAACCTCATTATAATAACATTAGATGACAAGATGTACAGTAGTTATAGAGTTGCCAAGTCCAACTCAGGAAGTATCTGGGGACTTTGGGGTGGAGCCAGGAGCGAAGTTGCAACAAGCACGATTGAACTCTGAAGGGAGTTCTGGCCATCACATTTAAATGGACCACATTCCTTTTAAATGCCTTCCTTCCATTGGAAATAATGGAAGATGGGTGAACCTTCTTTGAGAGCTCATAGAATTGGACCCCTGGTCCAATCTTTTTGAAAGAGGGAGGGGTTCTGACCACTGGATGCTATGCTGAAAATGTGGTGCCTCTACCTCAAAAACAGGGCCCCCCAGAACCCGGATACCCATGGATCAAATGTTTCCATAGGTTATAATGGACTACCCACAGTACTGACCCAGCCCCGCATGGCACCCTAGGCAGACTTGCCGCCTTCCTGGATGGGAAGGAAATAGAGAGGAGTCAGCAGCAGAGAGGCTGCCTTTTTAGGATACTGGTCCTGACAGACAGTGAGTGGGGTCATGCGGTACAGTTTTACCCGCTGATCAACTGATCAGCAGGGGGGCACATTTAGATAGCCAGGAACACGGTGCTAGAGCCTGTTCTAGTATTGAAGTAGACATGGGGTGGGGAAGGAAGGGAGGAGGAGGCTGAGGAGTGGGCAAACCAGGCATTTGCCTAGAGGGGAGACCGAATTTGGCACCCTGCCCTGCTGGCACCCTAGGCAACCGCCTAGTTTGCCTAGCAGGCGAGCCGGCCCTGACTACCCAGCAGATATTTTCTCCGTCCCCTGCTTTCTGATCACTCTGAAGTGGGAGAAGGCATCCAAACCAAGGGATCCCCTGCCCCCAACGGCAGATTGACAACCCTAATAGTTAACAAATAAAACTACAACAATGTAAAATGGTTATTTATTAAAAACCTTAGGCAAGCCAAAGGCCTTCAAGAACAGAAATGTCTCCAACTTAGTTCAGAGGCCTGTAGAAATCACACTTGAAGGATTGCCAGAGTTTGGAGCAGCATACAAAAGGAAGAGTTTTTGTCAATCTTATTTCAAGTAAAGTCAGTTGCTGCATGATGGTAATAATAGTTACATTTGCTTATATGTATGTGCCTAAGCCTAAACTCTGAGATAATACCCTGGGCACAAGATATTTAGAGCTTTAAAGCAGGGGTATTGAATTGATTTGTTATGAGGGCTGGATCTGACATAAATGGGATTTTGTGGGGCTGGGTCATGTGTGTCATAAAATGTAATGCCAGGTAGCGGAGATACCAATTTTACAAAGGACACAGGCAAATACAATTAAAGATATTATTTTAAACTTAAAATACAAAAATGCTTAAAACTCCTGCAATATTTTGTTTAAAATGGAACATTAATTAGTACTCATGCTGCTGCATTTTGAAACCAATTAAGTTTCCAAGCAGTTTTCAAAAGGAATCTCACTATAGCGTGGGGGGTGGCGGGGATGAGATCTTTCATCCTTAGAATCATCAGTTATATAGCCTTTATTCTTTAGTACTATCAGCCACTCAACAACCAATGTGCTGGTTGGATCCAAAGTAGAATTTGGATGGATAAGGAGGAGAGGGGATTTTAACTGGTTTCTCCTCCATGTAGCAGACCTTCAACTCCCCCCTCATTCTATTCCTGAGGATTCCTTGCCCCCCAGGAGCAACATTACAACTGCAGTGGGAGGGGAGAACATGATGCTTCATGGGCAGAAAACCCTTCCATCTGTGGAAATTTCCATTGGATACAAATGAGTAACAAGTAGTAAACATCTGAAATGGGGACACTAACTCATTATGGTGCCTGAAATAGAAAACCCATATGGTGTCTCATAATGATAGAAAAATAAATTGAAGACACAGCACCAAAGGATCTGGAGATAGCAAGGCAAACCATCATACATGCATACATGGAGTAAAATGGCCACACCTGACAGCCTTGGCAAAGAATATGGGCAATGGGTCTGGGTATCTGCTAACCCACCTGCCAACTGATGAAGAAACCACCCCCATCCCACCTGCTGAGGGATACCATGGGATGACTTTATGTGGATTCCACGTGGACACAAGCCACTGCATGGTTTCCCTTCCACTTGAGAGGAAAGGTGCCCTGATAGCCCCCCCCCCCTTCAGCTGGGCATGTCCCCTGTCTCACTCCAAAATCCCTTAAGGTGGCATTTCCCAAAAGCAGGGTCGTGACACGGCACCGGGCCACAGAGGCCTCAACGCTAGGCCATGGGGTCCCCCGTCCCCTGGCATCGTGCCTCCACCTTGTGCGGTGTAGTTCCCCTCCGCACCTCCGTCTCCCTCCCTTCCTCACCTCAGCAGGTCAGTTCATGATGCATAAAGCTCACTCCACGCTGGGCCAAGCCGGCAGCTCGAACAGACCACATTTGAAAAGGGCGTGTGGCTTCTCCCCCACCGGCACTTCCTGGATGGGAAGGAAGTGCTGGCAAGGAAGGAGCCATATGCCCTTTTCAGAAATGGTCTGTTCGAGCTGCCAGCTTGGCCCAGCGTAGAGTGGGCTCAGCGCCAATTTCCAAGCAATTGGTGGGGGGGGGGGGTTACGCAGCATGAAACTGACCTGCCTGAGGTGGGGAAGGGAAGGAGAAGGAGCCGTGGAGGGGCATGATGCCGCGCGGGGGGAGGTACTATGCTGGGGGAGGCTTTACAGCCCAATCTCCCACCAATGGGGGGAGGCTTTACAGCCTGAAATTGATCTGTGGTGGGGAACGGAGGGAGGCAGCGGCGGGAGAGTCAGCTGCACGGCAAGAGTAAGTAGTTTTAAAGGTGAGTTGCTCCCATCCCGTTTCTTTCAATTTTTCTTTTCCTTCCTTTTCTCTTTCTTCCTTTTGTCTCTCCTTTCTTTCACTCCTTCCCTCTCTTTTCCTTCCTTCCTATATCCTTTATCTTTCTTTTTTCTATATTTGTTTCCAACTCCCCTCTTTCTTTCTTTCTTTCTTTCTTTCTTTCTTTCTTTCTTTCTTTCTTTCTTTCTTTCTTTCTTTCTTTCTTTCTTTCTTTCTTTCTTTCTTTCTTTCTTTCTTTCTTTCTTTCTTTCTTCCTTCCTTCCTTCCTTTCTTTCTTTCTTTCTTTCTTTCTCAGTCTTTCCCCCTGTCTTCACCTACCTTCCTTCCTTCCTTCCTTCCTTCCTTCCTTCCTTCCTTCCTTCCTTCCTTCCTTCCTTCCTTCCTTCCTTCCTTCCTTCCTTCTCTTTCTTTTTCTGTCAGTCTTTTCCCCTGTCTCCCTCCTTCCTTGCTTGCCATTGCTAATCTGAATAGACCCGGGGTGGGGGGGAAAGCTTGAAACACGCTGCCATTTCATGTTTTCCCAGGCTGAGAACATTTTATATTTTTAGTTTTCTGCTGTGTGGTCCTTGTGCTTTTTCTTAATATTTTATTTTTAAAATTACATTGCAAAATCCCACTATTCTCCTACTTTTCCTAAACAAAATACAATAGTTTTAGGCTTGTTTGAACATCATTTCCTGTCTCCTGGCTCCACCCCAAATTTTAGTGGGTCATGAAGGAGAAGTGTAAAAATAACTGAGCTATGGGAGGGGGGGGAAGTTTGGGAAACCCTGCCTTAAGGAATTTGTCAAGGATAAGAGAAATAGGCACACAGGCAGTGTTCTCCTCAGAATGGATCTGGCCCCATGCCGATACCATCAGAAAGCACATGAAAGAGAAAAGAAAAAAATAGAACAATGCACCAAGCAAACTACACTCAACATAAACACACCCTTAAGTACCTCAAAAAAGGTAGGAATGGATGGAGAAAGCAACATGGTGAGTTGAGCAACATGGCGAGTCCAGCCAGCAGACCAGGGGGAGGACTTAGTCCCCACAATCCACCCATCCAAGCCCTGCCCATGCCTGCACCAATCTGTACCTGATTGGCCAGGCTGGAAGAAGCTGCTACACCAGGCCTCTGCTGCTGAAGCTTGAGTAATCCTGCATGGCAGCATCACTGAGCACAAATGGCTGACCACCCACATCACTCTCTTCTCTGTCCCTACAGGTCCACAAACAGAGCTCCAGGTGAGTCTGGGGCCACTGTTTAACACACAATTTGTTACCAATTGGTATCTGTGAATCTTTCACATGAGGCAGTCCAGATCACCCTGCCCAGCTGTAGGAGAGGCCATAGTTCTTGTCCTTAGCAACTGACATCACTTTCTTATAGGGTTACCATTCCCCAGTTGGGGATGGGGGATCCCCTGCTTTCAGGGGTTGCTGCCTGCTGGTGGCCAGCTAGCCAGTGGGACAAGATTGCTCCCACCACAAACAGCAACATTGTGCACAATGCACTGACATCACCTGGAAATGACATAGGCACATCAGCGATGCTGGGGTAGGGGGAGTGTGACACTCTGCTTTTTAGGCAAAACTTTATGGTTTGAGGTTACCAGAGTTTTGCCCAAAAAAACAGAGCATGGCCCCGATATCACTGGCATGCCTACATCACTTCCAGGTGATATATGCACATCAGGCAACATCTTTAACCACTCCCAGAATGACCTTCCAATCCCTCTGCCAGTGCAACAATGGGACCTAACAACCCTACTTTCTTAGAGAAGCCTGCCTCACACTTTGAGAACCAAGATGCTCCAGTCACCTTTAAAAAATTCTGTACCATGTTGAATGAACTAGAGATGATGAGAAAAGTAGCTTCAGCTATGTGTGTGTATTTTTAATATAACTTGTCTTTCATTGTTTAATCTCTGCCAGTTTCCATGGTCATAAAAGTGTTTTCTTCACAGTTATTAAACATTCTTAAAATATAATTTCAAAAATGTAATAACCTTTGTCGTTGGTTCAACAGCTTGCCTTCAGCCAGAACACTGCTACTGAAGAAAGAATTTGAAATTAAATTTGCTAATCTCAGAGAAAAGGGGCACTTAACAGAGATATTGCCTTTATGTTTATAGTGCTGGGGTTAGCTAATAACTACTAACTCTATCGAGTTAACAAAATTATTCAGCTAAAAATATTTTACAAATATTATTGGAAAATCATTAGCTGAGTCTTCACCCCTATCTGTGAAGTACAGATTAATAAAAAGGCACTTTAAAAAGGTGTCACAGTTTAAAAAAAAAATTACAAGTTGGGACCTGCAAGAAACTTATGGGAGTGGCTATCCCATTTTCCCCACCTTTGCATCCTCCCCTCTTCATTGCCTTCTCTCAGTCTCTCACTTGTTCTACCTCTTGCAAACTCTTAGCTTTCTCTCTCTCTCTCTCTCTTTTCCATGCCTATCATTATCTCTCTTTTTCTGCTCCATCACTATCTCTTTCTTTTTCTACCTCCCCACCTCATCACTTTTTTTTCTGCCTCCCCACCTCACTACTCTTTCTCCCTATTTCTGTCTCCCATCACTCTCCTGTCCCCCCCCATTAGTCTCCTCCACCCCCCATTGTTAGTCCTGGATCCCTTCTCCCTCCGTTATGGACTATAGTGCTCTGGCTCTAATACCAGGCCCACATGGACTTACAGTTACAATGGAAAGTAATAACCTAAAACTCATATGCCTACTGCTTTATGGACACTCAGTCCCAAAGCCAATGTTTGGGAGTAGGTGGGGTAGGCGGCTACCTAGGGTGCCACCCCACCTGGGGGCACCATTGGACACCCCCCTCCCATGAGCTGGGCTCGGGGCTTGCATACCATACACCTTGCAAGGCACGCTGGATGCGACTGTCAACTTCCCCCCACCCCCAATCAGCATTGCAGGAAGCCTGAGTGGGAGACAGGGCTTGCCTTCCCCGCACCTTGCAAGACGTGCAGGGACGCGACTGTTGGCTCCCCTCACCCCAATCAGGAAGCCTGAGGGGGAAAGGGGCTGCTTGATGGCATGCAATTTTTTTCCTAAAAGGAGCTGGGGAAGCGCTGTGTTGGGGTCTGCCTTCAGCATCAGAACCCCTAGTGCCGGCCCTGCTCAGTCCTATTGGACTTTAAAACATTTGGCCCTTGTGCCAGCTCAACGTGGACGTTTACCCTGTATAGACTATGCAGCAGCATTTACAGCAAGGCCTGCCTGTAACTGCTATTGTGTGACTGTTTGTGCCTGATCTGAAAAGAGGATGTCCCCAAAACAACTTCTGCTCCTACAAGCCGCCATGCAGAGGAGATATGTGAATCAGGTCCCACATTCCAAGGACCAGGCATGCTTTGGAGATGTAAATTAAGAAGCCCACAGTCAACAATAGACTTTCTGCAATGTCCTCACACCTAGCAAAAAATTCTTCCTACCGACCATCAAGACAAGTGTCTTAACATTGTGGAAGATGATTGCTGTCATCTGCCTCATCCAGAGCCTGGTCAGACCAGTGGTCTGATTCAGTATAAAGCAGCCTTATGTGTTCATGTGTGTTAATATGTTCATGTAGGACAGATGCTGCACTGAGAAAGGGAATTGGGTGAAATTGAGTGGAGGTGGTGGTGGGCTCCAAACTATTAATCTGTATGTCTCTGATGTGATCTCTGTTCCTGTGTGGTAAGTGGAGCTGAAGCAGCTCTGATAGAAACTGCTCTTGAGAGGAACATCTCTGTGAGAACTTGTGACTGACTCAAGGTCACATCAGCAGGGTCCCCAATTTGCAGTAAAATGTGAAATCTTTTTTTAAAATGGGATTTTAAAAAAATGTGAAAATGATAAAAGGAATGTCTGTAACTTTAAACAATGGATTTCTTCATTGGCTGTTGCTAGGAAAACACAAGACTCCAGACTGACTGAGACTGGCAGCAGGTCTCCAGGGTTTCAGGCAGGTCTTTCACATCACTTCCTACCTTATTCTTTTAACTAGATATGCCAGGGACTGAACATGAGACCTTCTGCATGCCAAACAGATGTTCTGCTACTGAGCTACAGGTTTTGTCCATGTAGGTCCCATGATCCCTAGCATACCCCTCAGAGGTCATAAGGCACTTTCCCTCTTTTCACCAAGAAAAAAAAAACCTGGTGCGATACAGCAAAATGTTTTTTCTTCAGAAACTTTATATCTTAACAAATAATGTTACATGACTTTTACCTTGTAAGAATGCCCAGCATAGTGCAGTAATGAGATATAATGAGTTGCATTGGTTTGGTGATAATGCACAAATTCTCAGTCTATGCCCCTTCTATACCCATATATACACCTATCATACTTTCTCTCTCACCATTTTCTCTTTCTTCATGTTCATTGTATTTCCATGCAGCACTGCTGACAAATAAACAGGACCACTTCCCCCCCCCCCCTAAAGAAAATTATAAGTGTGCTTTAAAAAAAAGGAAGGTAGACTGCTTAGCAATAACGTGCACTGAATAATTTGTTAATTATTCCAGCAAAGCTGATGTTTACAAAAGCTCAATAGTAAAATAAAATAAAAACTTTTCATCCACCTAATGATAGTAAATAATAGTAAAATAAAATAGTAATATTTTATTTTAAATTCAAGTAGTCTCATTCTACAAAACATGTTTGAACTATAAAGTGCATAAAAATGCAGTACATACAAGTTGCCAAATATACTTCATATCCCCATCACTTCCCATTATGGCATTCACTGATTGTTTGAGGCCAACTGGCCTAAAGCAATGATGGGCCTGCCAATCAAAGCCATGGATATGAGCCCCAAATGATACTCTTGATAGGCTTCCATTTTTAACTAGTTAGAGATCATGGTTTCTGTCAATGTCAAGGGCAAAAGATTTCCCTTGTGGCATTCTAGAAATCTCATAAACTAACAGTCACAGATGGAAAAAAGAACCTGATCCTGAAAATTACTGGCACAGTAATTACATAGTATAAGGTACATTCTCACAGGGCATATACACTGTGTCCAAGATTCATTCAAACTCAGAGTATAGGAACATGGGTTGTTTAATGGCAGCTGCCACCAGCTTACTTTTAACTCTACAGGACAGAGTGGCCACAGTCTGGCCACAAGCATGAGAAACAGGAAGACTAGAGACAATCTTGTCAGCTTAGGTTCTGAGCTCTTCTTGACTGATCTGGGAATAGATCCCTTTCCTCCAAAATGAGAGAAGCCAAGAAATTTGGGTATGGTGTTTAATAGTTTAGTAAAGGAGAAGTGAAATCTTACTTGGGGACAAAGTTTTATTGGATAAAGTATTTTAACCCTATGATAAAACATCAGAATAATAATTGATAATTTTTGTATGACATTTTGTGTAGTACAGCCAAGAGATCCTAAGATTGTCTGGCAACCTAAAGTTCTAGATCTTTTAGCATTATGCACCATTAACTAGTAGCAAGCTAGACTTGTTTTCTTTTGGGGTGGGGCTGAGAGGGTTCTTGGGGAACTGTGACTGACTCAGATTACCCAGTTGGGTTTATGTGAAGGAGCAAGGAATCAAACTCAGTTCTCCTAATTAGAGTTCACTGCTCATAACCATTACACCAAGCCGACTCTCAACATCAGAGTATCAGAATTTTTTCTTTAAAAAATTGTATGGCGTTGTGTTTCACCTTTTTTATTTTATTTCATCTTTTATTTTACAGAAGCAAATCTTTTTACATGTGAAATAAAAACTCTATACATTTTATTTGATCACTGACCCAACAGGCTGTTTATTATTTTACTAGGAACAAGGCCTGTTGTGGAAAAAAATACAGTGGGCTCTAGAAAGAGCCTCTGAATAAGTGCCCCCTACCCTTGCTGTCTTCCCACCCACCCAAGTGAAGGCATTCACTCCCCTCCCCACCTCAAGGGGACAGTTGTTTTTCTGAGTGATCTCCAGCCCTCACCTGGAGATTGGCAAGAGTGGATCCCCAGGAAGAAATGGCATTTTCCTGTCTGAGGTCCCAGCCCTCCTCAAACCCCACCCTCTCCAAGTCTCACCCCTTAAATCTCCAGGAATTTCCTAACTTCAAATTGGCAACCCTATCTCCTTCCCTTTATCTGCACCTCCAACTTCAGCTCTTCATAGCCTTCCCCCTTCCTACAGCCTCTACATAGGAAAAGCACAGTCTTTCTCCACATTGTGGGGGAGACCAAAGCAGCTTACATCATTCTCTTCTGCCCCCTTTGATCTGAACAACAACCCTGTGGGGTAGGTTTGGCTGAAAATCTGTGACTGGTCCAAAATCACCCAGACAGCTTCCACAGCAAGGACCTGGGTGTGGCAGACCCCGCTCCAAAGCCCTGATTCCTAGGCCCTCCTCACACTCCACCACAGAATCTCCAGGGATTTTCCACCAACCTGGAACTGGCAGTTGTAGTCAGGACTGGCTTCAATGATTTCTGCCTCAGAGGCTTTTAGTGATACCTTTCAGAGCAATAGTCTGTCTCTGATAATGTTGTTGTTCTTAAGCACCCTACTTATCTGTCCACCCTGCAAAGTACCCATTTTCTCCAAGGAAAGTGATCTCTGCCATCTGGAGATTAGTTGTAATTCTGAGTGATCTCCAGCCCTCACCTGGAGATTGGCAACAATTGTCCCCCAGGAGGAAATTGTTAGTTTGGAGTATATGGCATTGTACCTGTCTGAGGTCCCACCACTCTTCAAACCCCACCCTCTCCACGCTCCACCCCTCAAATCTCCAGGAATTTCCCAACCTGGAGTTGGCAACCCTATGACCCCATCTTAGCCAATAATCCTGAGATGAGGCTAAGGGGAGGAGGGAGAGAGGGAGTGACAGGAAAGAGGCAAGAAAGACAGTAAAGGTGGGACAGCCATTGCCTCTAAGGAAACGCTCCTGGCTGTTGATAAAGACACAGAGAAGCAACAGAGATGTATCTGTCTCTGAGGTGAGACTGTTTCGACAGTTTGTTCAATATTCCTGGGTCTGCAGCGGGGGGGGGGGGCAGGGGTGTCAGTCAATGGGAGGCCAGAGACAGTGACAGATGCTTCATTAGGGAATGGTTGATACCCCACATCCAACCAGTGAGGAACTGGGATTTGCCACCATGAAAGGGGAATTATGTATAAAAGATAGTACTATGCATAAAGTCAGAAGAAAAATATAAAGGGGTTGGGTCTTGTTCTATCTTGTACAAGTTGTACATGTAACTTATGAAGATAAGATTATTCTCTCTTACATATTTTATACATGGGGGACTCACGGAAGGCTTTAAACTTACATATTCAATTGTTAAGTCTAGCAAGTGAGGACAAATATTAAATCCAAGACGTCACCCCCCAAAAGTAGGGCTGAAGCACTAGGTCAATATACAGGGGCAGATCTTGAAGGAACACACAAAAATAGCTAGTTACAAGTACATCCAGAAGGAAGAGTGTGTGGTGATAAATCATCTAGTGATAGGGCAGGGCCAAATATGGAGCTGTATGACCTTCTTAGTTATTAAGAGAGTCATCAATGCAGCTTCCAGAAGGATTTGAGTCCAAGACTGCTTTCAGTCAGAGACACTGCCAAGTCACAGCTGACTTATGGTGACCCTGTGGGGTTTTCAAAGCAAGACATGGTTCAGAACAATGTTCCCGCTAAGCTTCAGGGTCTTGTGAGCAAAAATTCTACTTTGCGAGCTACTGGCATTAAAGTTGTGAGCTACCGGCATTAAAATTGTGAGCTACTAAAGTTGTGAGCAGTGTGCTCTGGGGTCATCCTTTCTGAGCAAAGATAGTTATGTGTGAGCTGGAGGCTAATAATCTGTGAGCTAGCTCATGCTAACTCAGCTTAGAGGAAACACTGGTTCAGAAGTGTTTTATCATTGCTGGCCTCTGCAACATTTTTTTTATTTTTTTTATTTAATAGGTTTATATTTTGCCTTTTTCCATAAACGGGCTTAAGGCGGATCACAACATGACTGACTTCCTTGGTGGTCTCTCATGCAAATACTAACCAAGGCCAAACCTGCTTAGCTTTCAAGATCTGATGAGATGGGGCTGGCCCGGGCTATCAAATTAGGGCATACTAGCTTCAAAGAAAATAGGTTGGATCATACTCCTGAAAACTGAGTCTGAGAGACTTGTGAATCTAATATAAAGAGATCCCTTATGGGGGTTTTTCTGCTAATGGAGGAACATGGATGACTTTTGCTGATCCCTCTTTCTGTGGCAGATCTCTAATATTGCCTGGCAGTCCAAGACCAACATTTTAAGATACATTTTGAGCAGCAGCAGGAATGGAAAGGTGAGAAAATCACACTGTACTGACAGAAATCCTTTTGTAATTTTTTTTTTTGTAGGATCCAAGTCTTTTAATGTTGATGCTTAGTAATCTCTGTGAACATGAAATGGTTATACTGTTATGGTACAGAATCGTCAGTCCAGGATATTTTGAGTATTATAACAAGCAGCTGCATTGCTTTCAAGCACTTTCTTGGATAAATTCAAGGAAAATTAAATTCACATAAAATTTGTATGCAAGCCAAAATGAAAATGACTCCATTTTGTGAGTGGAAACATTGAAAGCAGAGGTGTTTTCAGTTTGCAAATGAAACAGTTTTGATTTGGGAGGGTTTGTCAAATGTGCGGGAAAATATTGGTCATAAACTGCAGATGATAAAACTAAAGTGTATCCAGTAGCTAGCAGGCATTTTACTTTTGTCACAAAATATACATTTTAAAATTTGAAATCTACACTATGAAAATCATGCTTTTAATCAATTCAAAATACAAATGTTTGAATTTGTGAAATGTGTCACATTAGTCAAAACTTTTGTTTACTTGGAGTAGTGGATTAAGACAACACACAGATGTGGAACTGTTTTATCAGCAACTTTTTATATCAACATAGGAGTTGCAGCTTTGTAGTGAAGCACATGCTTTGAACACAGAAGGTCCCAGGTTGTGATCTAGTGTGATTTATTTGCAGGTTTCATTCCTGGCACCTTCAGTGGGAGACCACATCGAACAGGTGCTGGGAGAGAGCCTGAAAGATTCTTAGAAGTTTCTGCCAGTCAAATGAGATGATAGTGATGAACTAATGGTCTGACTTGGTATGTCAGTTTTCTGTTTCCATGCAAATAAAGGCAATATCTAAGCTCTCTTCCCTTTTAACATACAGTATCTTGGGGCCCCAAAGGTGATCATCCTGTATTAAAACAGAATTTGAACTTTTAAAAAAATATTTATTTGACTAATGTAAAAGTGTTTCAGGTAAAAGATAAAATTGTTTAATTGTGACAGTTATCATTATTCACTTGCCATCTTCACTGAGACAAAAAACCCCAGTAGCTTTCTAATGAAAGGAGGACAATTCATCAGGTCCCACTCACTTTTCATGAACTAAGAAATTATGTCAGTGACTGTCAGATTCAAGTGATTTTCTCTATAAATCTTCTCTTTACTAGCATAAAGGAATCATTGTTCCTTAACAGTGCACAAGTTTTTGTTCAGGTTTGCTGTGTATAAAATTTAATGAGAACAGGCACAGAACACATCAAGAGCCGAGTATGTGTCAGTTAGAAAATGTATATGTTTGAAAACCTTTTTCTATAATTATCTGAATTTCCACTTCCACACTAAGGGGAAAGATGAAGAAACAAGGAGTGCAGGGGGAGGGGTGCCCTTGCTGAAAACAAGAGCTTTCCAGATTGAAAGGTAACTACAACTGAAGCTAATATGGCTCTACGGGGGGGGGGGGGGGGATAGATACAATAGATAATCAAAAGAGAGCTCTATAAGTGTTGCAAATTATATCTTTGTTGTTATTCATGTGTGCACAGAATACGGACATGATCAAAGCTTTGCTACTTTTTATTTCTATCTTTCCTTTTTCATCATGAGTTGTATGGTGCTTTACATAGAAGCATAAGCAAAAGACAAATCTCTGTTCCACAGATTTGATCTATGAAATCATGGTGTATAAAACACATAAAGAAAGAATATGTATATCTGCTGATAAATATACATAATTTCCGCAATTCCTAGAGCTAACCTATGTCATTTCTGGATTTTCCCTGAAACTGACATAGCAGCACAGAAATACCACATCCTACATGCCTCTGCCTCTAATCCTCCACAGTTTGCCAGACTCTAGAACCATTTTTGAATGTAGCTAAAAGATGACACCCCACCCCCCATCTCCCTTACATTACTAATTCCCTGTAAACTGGAAAATACTAGGCTAGATTTTTCCTTCCCGATATGCTAAGGCCAGGCCTCAGTCACATCCCTCTTTGTGACATTTAAGCATTCATATTCCTCCACCAAGGTCAGTTCTCTGTATACTGGAAGGATGCTGAATGCTGACAGAGGAAGAGTGTATGAGATTCCAACATGCTGGAGAGTGAGGAGAAAAATGAAGCAATTGATGGAAATGGAACAAGGGAAGGAGAAGAAAATTAGCATGGGATGAATACAATCAAATGCCATTTACCATCCTGCAATTGGTATACACATTTCTCCTCTTACCCCACTCCCCACTTTGTAACCCCATGAGAGTATGAGAGATAGTATGAGAGATATTAACTGACTGGCTAGAATTGGAACTTGATGGCCAAACTACAGATCTGAGTTTTTAACATGGAGTATTTGTGCATGTGTCAGAGAAAAATGGGGAAATAACTCCCGCCAGCATTGTTTCCACATGAGCCAGTCAGTTATCTGTTTTATTTATATCCTACCTTTTTCTGAAATGGGAGCCCAAAGTGGCATACATCATTCTCCTCTCATCCATTTTATCTTTACAACCATCCTGTGATTAAGCTGAAAGTGTGTAACTGGCCCAAGGCCACAAGAGCAAGCTTCCATGGCACAAGTGGGGATTTGAGCCTGGATTTCCTGGATCCTAGTCTGACACTTTAACTACTATACCACGCTGAGTCTCTCCAGTTCTAATTCACTGAGGGGTGGGGGAGAGTTATCATGAAATCCCCCAAAATTCTTAATATTAGCATTCATACGTTAATGCTGAATTAGTTTACAATCCCAAACAAATTTTATGAATACTCAAAAATTGTTTCCCTGCTTTTCTGACATGCATGATTAATCTGATGCTATTAAACGTATGTTGGTGTGTTGCCCTGAAACACAGTTAGTCTTCTGACACAATTAAGTATAAATTTTTTAAAAAAACATCAAAGAGCCATCTGATCATGTGACCTTGAATAACTCAGAAATGTGATGAATATAATTAAAGGCTGTGGAATTAAGCTAATAACAAAAAAGGAAAATAATGAAATGAAGATGATATTCTTGTATATAGGAAGATCAAGTCATAGTAGAAGTAGGGGGGAAATTATTCACAAGAATAAAGAAAAATGCAGCATGAACATTGTCTTGACATGGTGTTAGGGATGGGCGTGAACTGCATTTTGGCAGTTTGGTTCGATTTGTGGTTTGTGGCTCAACCACAAACCAATAGGTCAATTCACAAACCAAACTGGTTCATATCAGTTCATGAACCATTTAAAGTTTAACCCGCTGCTTTCTGCTCCCTGTGAAAAGTGGCAGTGATTCAAATGGCTCAGAACCATTTTAACCAAAATTTCAGAGTTTGTGTGGGCAGGGAAGAAACCAAGAATTAAAATGAAAATTTTAACAGATGCAAAAGAGAGAGGCGAATTTCAATTACCAGACTTAAAATTATATCATGAAGCAGTTTGCTTAGTATGGATAAAAGAATGGATAATGTTGTTAAATAAAAAACACTTAGCTTTGGAAGGTCATGGAAATAAATTTGGCTGGCACGCTTATATGTATTATGGGGGGGAAAAGATAGACAGCTTTTTCTCTCACCATTATATAAGAAACAGCTTGCTAAATACATGGATGAAATATAAGAAATATGGAGATAAGAGAAAACTGTTATGGATAGTGCCAGCCGAAGTGATAAAAATAACAGCGGAGACGGGTGAAGAAAAGTGGTTGTCGTATAATCAACTATTAAAAATACAAAGTGGCAAAATAGAATTGAAAACTGCTGAAGAGCTGAATAATAAATATGATTGGTTTCAAATGCAACAAATAAAGAGCTTGGTGGAGAATGACATTAAAACTGAAGTAATAAGAAAAAACAGAAATGGAAAAAGTTCTGCTTGGAGACGATAAATTAATTTCAAAATTATATAAATTACCGTATTTTTCGGACCATAAGACACACTTTCCCCCCCAAAAAAAAGTGTGGGGGGGAAGTGCGTGCGTCTTATGGTCCGAATACTAAAATATGAGGGGGGAGGGGCCTGCAGCCCCCGGGAGAGAAGCGGCGAGATCGCTCCCTCTGCCCCCATCGCCAACCCAGCACTTCGCAGGGAGCGATCTCGCCACTTCTCTCCCAGCCAGGCATGCTTTCCCCGTGCTTGCGTGCCTGGCTGGGAGAGAAGAGGCAGGATCGCTCCCTTCAGCGTGCTGGGGTGGGGGGGGGGGTGGAGGGAGCGATCTCGCTGCTTCTCTCCCAGCCAAGCACCCAAGCACGGGGAAAGAATGCCTGGCTGGGAGAGAAGGGGCAGGATCGCTCCTTTCAGCGTGCTGGGGTGGGGCTGGAGGGAACGATCTCGCTGCTTCTCTCCCAGCCAAGCACCCAAGCACGGGGAAAGAATGCCTGGCTGGGAGAGAAGGGGCAGGATCGCTCCCTTCAGAGTGCTGGGGTAGGGGTGGAGGGAGCGATCTCGCTGCTTCTCTCCCAGCCAAGCACCCAAGCACGGGGAAAGAATGCCTGGCTGGGAGAGAAGGGGCAGGATCGCTACCTTCAGCGTGCTGGGGTGGGGGTGGAGGGAGCGATCTCGCTGCTTCTCTCCCAGCCAAGCACCCAAGCACGGGGAAAGAATGCCTGGCTGGGAGAGAATGGGCAGGATCGCTCCCTTCACCCCCACCCCAGCACGCTGAAGCAAATAGATGAGGAGGGAGAGGTAGAAAGAAAACAACTTTAACTTTAAACGCATTTCCCAAGCTGCCAGCTGACTTGGCTTGGACAAGTGATTTAAAGAGACAAATGCTTTCTCCAAGCTGGCCAAGAGGGCAATGGGGGCTTCAGAAGAGCCACACAATATGTGTGAAAGAGCCACAGTTTGGCCACACCTGGAATAATGTATGGACTCTGGGGAGGAAGGGGTTTGAGGGAGAGGCCCCAAAGTTGCAGGGCAGCTGCAGGGGCCTCTCCACCATAGAACCCCCAAGTTTAAAAAAGATTGGATGTGGGATCCAGTTCTAGGGGCACCCTCTTCTATTCCCCATGATTTCCTATGACAGGAGGGAAAGGTGTCATTTCCCATTGTGGGAAAATTGACACTGGTGAAGAAGTGGTTTGAGGAAGAGGCACCAAGGCTGCAGGAACATGTCCCCCAAGGAACCACCAAGTTCCAAAAAAATATATAGGACCAGAGGTTCCAATTCTATGGGACCCCAAAGTGGTTGCCCCCACTTCCCCATTGTCTCCTATGATGGGAAAAACTTACAAACACAGGCAGCAGTCAGATTCTTCTAGATAATCTCTGCAGTGAAAGTCAACTGTGGTGAGGATGCTTGTTTGCAAGGTGTCATGAGCCCTGATGAGTGGGAGCTGGAAGGGTTAACAGACCTTGAAGAGTTGTCAGCCAGCTCCTAAGCTGAACAACCAGCAGCTGGCCCATCAATCACTTTCCCCACATTCCAGGCACCAGTGCTGGCTGTTGACAATCAATCTCCTCCAAGGTCTCCCCCTCCCATCTCAAGAATTTGAAGCAGGCTCTGGAAAGAATTTTCAGAGCGAAGACATGAGGCACGCTGATGCTTCAGATCTCTCAGCCCTGAGTTCTAGCAGAGTCGCTGCCACCCAGGGAGCAGGCTGATTGAGGCTCCCATATAATTCCCACCAGGACCTGGTAACCTTGTGGCAGCAGCAAGTCGATTCCCTGGCTTGCATCCACACTCCTTCCTGATTCCAGATCCTGACCTGCTTGAATTCCTTAGTACCCTTACCCTTTGGCTTTTGGACACTGACTTCTGATTCTGGTTTGTGATTTTACTTTGGTGACTTGGCCCCTGCTTGACTTCCTGGACTTTGACCTTGGACTGGCTTTGGACTCCTGCCTGCCTGCACCCTGAGAACGTGACACAAGGAGCATAACCGTGCTATGTGACCATCAGAACAAGTGCCAACACACAGGACCTTAGTTCAAATCTGAGAATCTCTGTGAATTACAAACCTGGGAGGATGCTTTATGCAAGGACCACAGCACAGAAACATTGCATTGAATGCACTTGTGCTAAGCAGCAGAACCCTGCACAACTCTACCAACTATTGCCCAACAGCTGAACCCAGTGCCCTTGTGGCCTGCGAATACCAAAAGATAAATGGACACAAATCTGAAATGAGGATTCACAAAGCTGAGCAACCTGTTTTACTGCAACATCATTTCAGAAACAGGAGAGGAGGGCAGGGTTAATAGGCAATTCCAGTCTGTTTCTGAAATGATGTTGCAGTAAAACAGGTTGCTCAGTTTTGTGAATCCTCATTTCAGATTTGTTCCTTGCAAACAAGCATCCTCACCACAGCTGACCACAATTGATTGCAGAGATTCCCTCATGGGGAATTTTGGCACCCTATTTGGGATTATACTGTACTCAATATTATTGCTAGAGAAGCAAGCTAATGCAGCTTCAAAAAAGGCTGTCTCGTAACTCAGCCTTGCATGTAAGATAGCCTTGTATCTTGTGCCTTGGCCACCTGGATCCATGCCACAGTAACATTAAGACCAGACAGCTATAGCACAATGTACATTGGTTTCTACCCTAAATCAACTCATAAATCAACTTGGAAATTCCAGTTGCTGCAGTACGCTAGATGGAGCTAGAGGAGGCATCCATTTACTCCCATTGTGTGGAGTACTCCTACTGGCTTCCTATTTCTTACCAAGCCCAATTTGCAAGGTATCACATGTAAAACCTGTCATGTCCTTGGTCCCTCTTATCTGTGGGATTTTCCTCTATGTTGTGCCACAACAGCTTCACTCATGTCAACAGGGGCTTCTGAGGGTGACAACCTGCAAATGGGCAAAATCAACAACTGCCCATATACATGCTTTTTTCATTGTGGTACCTTATGAAATGGCCTGCCTGGCTTTCTCCAAACAATGGGTTGCACTGTACAAAATGATTCCCAAAGTTAATTAAATAAATTATTAGGGACTGTGCTCTATACTCCTGTGTTTAGCTTGCGGAAACGAGGACCCCTACTATGTAATTTTGCATCATTTAACATGTCATATTTATATGTATGCTTTATTCAGTTTTGTTTTCAGATTTCCTGTATATTGCATTGACTCACTCTCTGTAATCCATCTTGATTCCAAATGAAGAAAGGTGGACTATAAATAACAAATAATAATAATAATAATAATAATAATAATAATAATAATAATTTGGGTGTTATAACAAACTGTAATTGTCTGAAGCGTTCAAACATTCCCCACATGCAAGGGATGGGGGAAAGGGAAAGGAGGGCAGAAATGTACAGACATGACAAACAAGTTTTATTCATACCTGTAAAAAACTGAGGGGTGTTTGTGTGTCATATTAAAAAAAAAGAATAGAGGTGTACATCTTACACAATTTTGGTTCTTTTAGGATAGTCTATGTTCAAGGAGTCCACATTTTTCCTGTCTGAATTCTTTTCTTAAAAAAAAAATCTGAATTAGGCTAGTACACTGAATTTCAGTTTACTGCTTTAAAAATCTGTTGCAGGACAGTAATTTTTAAGTACTTGGTGCTTTTTCAATTAAGTATAGTGTCTCCTGATGTATAAATTGAATCAACCTTCTTTGGTTCTGGTAAATATGTTATCAAGGGATTATCCACTGCCAATTAATACCCTCTGAATGGGGAGGATTTACTTGTAATCCCTGAATCTTGAATTTCTTCTATCAAAGTTCATCTTTACGGGGAACAGTTGTCATTATGACCTGAGGAATTTTTTTTTAAAGAATCATCACAGTAGAACAAACAAACATTCTTTTGGCAGTTCCAAAACAGAATGCAAAATTTAGAAACTTCAAAGACAATAAAAATAGCATCAAAGTTAGGCATATGAACCCATGGTTAAAAATAGAAATAAATATCCACAGCATGGGTCTAAAAAATAGACACAGATAAAACTCCTTTCAGAAGTTTACAATAAATCTTCATGGAATCCAAATCTAGAAAAATTAGCAATTTAAAACTCCAGCTCTATTTCTTAACAGCATTCTTTGATCAACAGAAGTGCAAATTAAAATACACAAGATTAAGAATATTTGGAAAATAGCACTTAAAACACAGAGTGCTTTAACCAGAGGTCCCTAAGTAATTCCATTATGCTACACTCTTTCCAACAAAGAATATAAAAGCTCTTTAACAGAAGCAATAATTCTGCCTTTTATTTCTGAATATTATGTTACACATTTCAAGATTACTTCCTCTCCACAAAGGTAAGTAGCAGGCTGAAAAAGTGACTTTAAGAGAAAGAGAATCCTTACATTGTTCAGCCACATTTCACAATTAGGCATTAAATCAAATTTCTTACGCTTTTTTTTCAGTATTGCTGCAAGTGCCTGCCTATAGTAATATATAAAACTGCATTGATATGGATGGTATACATTTTCACTGCCTTACATTGGCAGCTATAAATCTCCTCTACAAATCAAAATGAGTATTTTGACTTCAGGAACTTTATAAAACAGCACTGATCCCTTGGGTTCATGCTGTGTTTATTCCTCTATCTAAGGTATGTCAGTTATTTTTAACCTTTGTAAATGCATTTTTGTATTTGAAGTAGATAAATTATTTTAGGGTATTTGCCTTTTAGGTGTAATAACTGTGTGCCAGATGAAAAACATATTGCTGAAACATAAAAAAAACCCCTATGTACATTTCTGGAAGTCATCTAGTACAAACATTCTCCTGGTGTTTTTCTTTTATAGGCCAATTTACTTGGTGCACCATCCATTTTCATTCCTATATAGCCAGTGAAGGTAATTATTTGAAGACTACAGTCAACTGTATGAAGAAAGAACATACAACGCCTTTTTTTTCTTGGGACATTGAAGGACAGGGATACTATGGATAAACTAGTTGATATGATCACACTTTAAAAACCAATTGCCAATCAATATGTATAGAGGATTATATTTTGAATATCTGAAAGTTTGAACCACTTCTGATTCTGACACCATGGATGGATGGATGGATGGATGGATGGATGGATGGATGGATGGATGGATGGATGGATGGATGGATGGATGGATGAAAAGGTCTACATTATTCCCAAATTATTATTCCCTTCCAAATCCTACATAGTTCAGACATTCAGTTGTGTATTTTTCATCTGACTTGCTAAAACAAAGCAGAAACATAACAGAGAGACTACAAGTTTGAGTGGGCAAACAGCAGTGAAAAAGGTTTCTTTGACACTTTTGTTTCTGCCAATTTCACAGTTGCCTGGTTAAACTGCTTTTATACCCAAAAGGGGGGGAAATATGGGTATATGAGGTAGGATTGCTAGTAGCAAAATGGCCACACAGGAATAAATAAAGCAGCTTTCTTCTCTACCTTCTCTCACCTCAGTTTTGAAATATCCAGAGGGTTTTTGGGGGGGATGTGGGGAGAATTAAAAAGCAATATCAGGTGAAAATTACTATTTGTAGCACATAATTCAGACCTACAAATTGTTCAGTGAGTTTTTTAAAATCAAAAGTTTTGGACAATATGACAATAGAGATACAAGATTTGGATTCTTCTTGCCTTTATTTTCTTAGGCAGCAATAATTCCAGAAGCATCAGTTGCCCATGCCTAACATAATTTAAAGTGCTCTTCTCATTCCATCTGTTCTCCTGAAAAATAATTTTAGCTTTTTCTATCCCATGAAGTTCCACCGTAGTAATGATGGCAATCCATAAAGACAAAACATGAAAGGGAAGACATCCTACTCACTACACTCTGTTATGATGGGGAGGGGATAAATAACAAGATTTTTTTTTCTTTGACTTTAGGGAAAATAAAAAGCCAAACATTCCACTCTTTAATATATTATCATTCTTGTGCTTTTGAGACTAGATGTTCAAACTGTTACTATAGTGCTCAAGTAAGTAATGTACTTAGTAATCTTGAATCTGCCTACCCTGCATAAAAAGGGCCTTCTGTGGCTTATGAGGCTTACTCTGCTCCAGCTGTTTATCCTCTCTCCCTAGGTTTCAGGACATCTATGGTTGTGTGCTGTTTGGTTTTCAGAATTTGGGTCTGTCTTGCTCTCATCACAACTTAAGATGGTTGTGGCACTGGTCTGAATCCAGTTTTGAGGAGACTTGGACATGTTCGAGCCCGCTTGTGGGGAGGGCGGGATATAAATCCAATAAAATAATAAAAATAAATAAATACTCCCCTGGTCAGGAGTCTTCTTAAGGGACCTTAGGGGTGGAGACTTGTGGTAGCATGCCCAGCTCTGGGGCTATCAAACTCACCATGTTGAAAGATTATAGGGGGACCATGTAGTGGAATGTGCCCTTGTGCATCCCATCTGACCTGCCATCCTCAGGGTGTTCACCTCAGTAGGCAGGCTGAAGGACAAAGTTCTCATTGGTGGGCAGGCAGCTTCTGATGTTAAATCCACAACCACATGTCAAGTCAAACCTCTCCAACTGTAATCAATAAAACTGTGGTCTTTTTATACCTCACTAAGTGTGCTGCTGTCCTTGCATTACCATTCTCCCACTATCGTCCACCCATTCACCACTGGGGCCACAATTGCATATATTCTCTTTGGGGCAGGATGATTGGAACAACAAATTACTTAAAAAGCTGTATAAATTCATGTGGAATTATATTTTAAAATCTACTTTGAATTCATCATGTTTTGTAATCTTGCCAGTTTGCATCATTTACCATTATGTTCTTTCTTCACCTTGGAAAAAAAAAATATTCCTTTACCAGTATTGTGATTTGGATCCTCCACACTGCCATGAAATTTCATTGAGTGACTTGTCCAGTCACTATTAGCCCAACATACTTCACAGGGTAGTTATGAGGATAAAATGGAGGAAGGAGGGATGATTAAGTGCCCCCAACATTTTTGACTCTGCAGGCATTTTTGGAATTCTGACATAAAGTGGAACCACAAAATGGCCACCACAGGAGGCAGAGGCAGTTAAAAAATGACAGGGAGTGAAGTTATGCATAACTCCAACAGTTACTAGATCCAAGTGGGCAGCCATGTTGGTCTGAAGCAGTGGAACAAAGCAGGAGTCAAGTCATATCTTTAAGACCATTCAGAGTGTAAGCTTAGAGCACATGAAAGCTTACCCTCTGAATAAAACTTTGTTGGTCTTAAAGGCGTGACTTGACTCCTACTTTGTTCCAACAGTAACTGTTCAACATTTTAGGCAGAAGCTCTCTTTAACAGGATTCCTTTTAAAATGAACATACTGACCTATTATGGTCAGGTGTCTTGCCTCACTTTCACTGTGCATGTCCATCAGGTTTTCTTTCTCATTCTGCATTTCATTTCCTGCCTTCAGTGCTCAGGTCACTTTCTGTTCACTGTTTCCCCAGATTTTCTGAAAGTGTTTTTGTGCCATTTCCCCCCTTGTTTCACATTCAAGCCAAAGGAAAGTCAAAAGTGCAGAGATTACCTTAGATTTCCGCCACCCTGTCCCTGCTCCTCATAGGCCACTCTCCTGCTCACATTTAAATTTTATTAAGTAGCATAAGCCTAGTGATATGTGTTACCCTAAGGGGTTGTGAGGATCTCCTGAGTTTGTTGGGGGGATTAGCTAGGAGACCCAGACAAGTGAGAGTGGGTAACAAGCAGGATCTCCACCTATGTTTATGGGGATTTTTCCTCAGTAGAACTCTTAAATGAACCAGGCCTTAATTAATTAATTGTTTTTTTATTAATAAAAGTTAAAGAAATAAAAGCAAAAACTTATCAGTTGAAGAGCA
Source organism: Heteronotia binoei (assembly GCF_032191835.1). Taxonomy (NCBI): domain Eukaryota; kingdom Metazoa; phylum Chordata; class Lepidosauria; order Squamata; family Gekkonidae; genus Heteronotia; species Heteronotia binoei. Next base: position 130,329,484 of record NC_083224.1, on the reverse strand, counting down.
CTCTAAACACACATACAAGTTCAGAAAATAACAGTAGTAGCTTATAGAGACAAAAAGGAACTTATTCTATGGGACTATATTACCTGTCCAGAGAATATGGATCCAAGTAGAAGGATGAGCAAAACGAACCAGCATTCCACTCAAGTTTACCCAACCTTGTGGTTGGGGGTATAAGGCAATGGATGTCCAAACACACACACACTCTCTTGGACAGAGGGTGGTTGATATAACTTTGAGCAATAATGTGATTGCTCCTAACAATTCTGTGATGGTGTGAATGAAACAATGTATTTGAACCAGGGAAGTTGCATAGCTTTCCCATGGGTTGTGAATGCAATGTAACATTCTATTGTGCTTGAAGACCTCTAATAGACAGGATAAAAGAACTATTACAAAGGGGTGTTATGGAATTAAAATGGTTTTGACTATAGACTCACATAGGATGAACCAGGTAGGGGAAAATCAGGCAAGGTGGGGGAATGGGTTAGTTGTACTGCCTTTTCTGGAAATTAATCTTTGGCACTGATTGATTTAAAAGAGGGAAGAGAACTGTCAACTGGTGCACCTTTAGGATCATTTTCCCCAGACAAGCCTCTGGCCAGTATTTGATGACAGACATTCCATGTGATTGTACGACCTATTTTGATCCTATTTGCAGACCAGGTAAAAGTCTAGAGGAGTGAACCCGTGAGATGTTGAGAAAGAAGGTTGCCTGCGTCACCTTGTCCAAGGTACCAGACTAGTTTTTTGAGAGAGGAGGGGTCCAGGCAAAACATATGAGACCATCACTAGTCTCATGCCATTTGTAAAAAACCCAAAAAAACTCCCAGCTGAGCTGCTCTCTCCTGCCGCCTGGTTTGAACTGGGCAGCATGAGAAGACAGTGCTGAGCTATGCCTGCTGGGAGCCATCATTTCCCACATGCACAGTGAGCCTGGCTTTGCTGTCCTCTCATACTGCCTGGTTCAAACCAGGTGGCACAAGAAGTCAGCACAGACCCTGGTGTATTTATTCTGGGCTGAAGAATAAATATATTGGAGGAAAAGAATGGTGCATACTGCAGGCACAGAATCCAAAATCAAGCTTAAAGTCTTGACTGCTCAAATTCTCTGCAGAAAGCTGTGTGGAGAATAGACCTTTGTTTGAAAATATTTTATTGCATACACACAGCATACCTTCAGTGACACAATAGAAATCCTTGTGCTGTGGAGGCAACTGCCCCCAAAACAACACATTAAAAAATCTGGCCAATCAGATCTCCAATGGCCAGTCAGAAACCCTGCTGGGCAAAAGTTCCATCTTGCCCTGGATCACTTTCTAAAACACTTGTTGGGTGCCAGGCTACATGTCAATGGGCACCTTGGCATCCATAGGAACCATGCTGAGAATCCCTGGTTTAAGTGATCTACATTTTCATTTTACATATGTCCTTATGGAACCAGCTTGGACATTTTCTTTAATCTGGAAGGACCAGGTTTGATTAACCATTTCTTCACATGCAGCCAGCTGGGTAACCTTGGGCAAGCCACAGTTCTCTCAGAGCTCTCAAAAGCATTTCTCAAAATGCTGTCTCAACCCCAAGAACCTCACACAGGGTATCTGTTGTTGGGAGAGGAAGGGAAGGAGATTGTAAGTTTCTCTGAGACTCCAAGTAAAGGGTGGGGTATAAATCCAATCTCCCTCTCCTCTTCTTTCCAATTTAACCTCTCAAGAATACTGTTAGGTACATTAGGCTGTGAGAGTGTAAATGGCCCAGCATCACCCAGCAAACCAAGATAGAATGGAGAATCAGAATCTCTCACATCCTAGTCCAGAATTGTAGTCACTATATCACACTGGCTCAATACACACTGTACAAACTACACAACCAAATGCTATCATTGTCATTTACGTGGTAATTTATGACATCGTATCAGCAAACAATCTAAATATTCTTTAAAAAATGAGACTTTCCCCTGATTTTTTCATTGTCACTAGAATAACATGATAGTCCTCCTGAAACTAACTTCTGGACAAAGTTGTAGCCAGCTTTGAGACTATGTCATATTGTTACCATAGTTGGGATCTAGCAAAGATGATGAAAGGGGAATAATAGAAGATAATTCAAATTGGTAGGATTACAAAATATAATAAATGCAAACTATATTTTAAAAAAGAGAACAGGGCTAGTAAAATCTTACCTGTAATCTGGATGTCAACTAATAATAATTTAGCTTTAGGAGTAACTATATAATACATATGACATTATTCAAGTTGGTTCAGGTTTCCACTGTGCTTGCCCATGTTCTACCTTACTACCATGCTCTACCTTAAAATACCTTAAAAATAAACTGGTGTATATTAACACATCCACTTGCAGACATTCATGATGCTGCAAAACTTATATTTTGAAGCACAGCAGGGCCTGATTCACATCTTGGGAGCCCAGGTAATGAAAAGCTTCAGTCTTCCCTCTTGTACCATTTTCCCGAGTCAAAGCGACTGTGGGAAGCCCCACAGTGGGGCCTCCTGTGAAACAATAAGTACATATACAGCACCAAAACTGAGGAAACAGCCCTCCTCCACAGCCATCTAAGTTCAGGAAAATGATGCAGGAGGAAAGGCTGAAGTATCTCCTCCCCCATAATACTCCCAAGCTATATCGTTCCAAGCACATGCTCTTAGCGGAATTGGGCCTTGGTACATTTGGGAATGTTAGTTTCCTGATTTCATGAATGTCATCTAGTTTGATCTTGTACGAGTGAAAACAAGAGAGAAGATGCAATTTGCTTTTATAAGCATTACTGTTACTGCATAATAAACTGTGATGTGCTGGTGGCTGAAAGGTAGGGTTGAGCTGATTATCATCAACGTTGCCACCACTGTCGCCATAATCCTCTCTGGTCTGAGTTCTGGAAAGGTCTCTGGCAGAAATTGTAGAGAGCCTCAGTCAGTCAGCGCTGAGTTTGCTAAACTGATTCCTGACTTGATGCAAGCTAGTGTCATCTGTTCAAAATGCAGGCACTTATTGCAGATTGTTGGAGCAGCATTACCATAACTGGGACTCAAATGTTTAAGAATTTGGTGAGATGCATATTCTCAAATTTGATTTTTATTAAGCTTTATTCTTAGATTAATGAGAACAATTTTTTCTCATTCTGAAAACAGATAAGTGGTTGTCTGTGTGTCAACAGTCCGCAGGGCCTGTAAAACAACCCTCTTCCGGCTGGCCTATGACTAGCTGGTATAAGAAACTGCGCGCAGTTATATTGGATGTTCGCTGCCTCTAAATGTTTTAACTGTTTAAATGTTTTAAATGCTTTAATGTTTTAAATGGTTTAATGTTTGAATTTAAATGTTTTACACTTAATTCCTATTTATGTTAGACTCCTATGTTGTAACCCGCCCTGAGCCACTTGTTGGGAAGGGCGGGATAGAAATAACAAAATAAATAAACAAACAAACAAACATGACTGGGCCAGTAAAATGAACATTTTCATTGCAATATGTAGATGATAGGTATTTGGAAAATATAGAAATCCGATTTCAGGAACTTTCAAAATGAAATGTATTAAATGTCATTGTACTGAGAATAACAGCATCATAACAGGTTTATTTTAAGTATGCAGCATCTGTAGAAACGGAAGACAAGAAACAATTTAAAATTTGAAACTGGTTCTACCCTTAAAAAAACCTCAATGTTTTTTTTTTAAATATTAGCATTAAATCAGACTGAATTGGAAAGTGGCTCAGTTCATCTAAGGGGTCCTTCCTGTTAGTATATAGCACAAGGATTCCTTGTTTTAGTGAAAATTAAAATGATTATTAGATGTCACATCTTATTGATTTCATTTATTTGCATTGTGTAAACCACCTTGAGTTGCAGAGAGAAAGGCAGACTATAAGTAAACAAAATAAATAAACATGTGCAGTGCTTTAATTGTTTACACATTGTATATTACCTATAAACTGCCTTGAGCAAAGATGCAAATGTTTTTAGATAATTAAATAATCATACATTAACTATATAACAAAAAGAACTCTGGGAAAACAGACAAGCTCTTTTTAAAAACTTTCTGAGAAAGCTCATAAATAACAAGCCAATTCCAAATTGAGTGAGGGGAGGTCACTCATCACTATAGCTGGGATCTCTTGATGCAGTTTCCAAGAACAAAAGGCACAGGAACATCTTGCTACCTCAGGAGTTTCCTCTGCGATAAAGCTGCATTGCTTTCAAATCATAATTTGATACAAAGTGAGCATGATGTCTCCATTATGTTTCCACTGCAATGTTACCCATCAGATGTTCTCAGTAGGTTAAACCAGACTTTATATTTGCATATACATATATATGTGACACTGAAAGCCAAATGTCCACTGATAATGACAATATTTTCATGGAAATTATCTGTTAAAGTGTTTCCAAGGTAACCGAAGAAAAAGGGGGGAAACTGCTTTTTATGACGGGTGGTTTTGTTTTTGTTTGCTTGTTTTGGTTTCTTAGCCTTATTGACATACAGAAAGATTATGCAGCCACAGAGATTCAGGAATACATCATAATAACAGATAATCACCCATGACTATATCTTCAATCAATTTAGAATAAATTGGGCATCTCTGTTTATATATGTAAAAAGAATACCCACAGCTAACTATCCATGCTGATACCTACTTGTTTGAACACTGCTGCCACCATTCTATATTAACTTGTATCCGGGTCCAGTTGTAACTTTGCTGCCAATACAGTCCTGGTGACAAAGGGGTGACACATCAGAATGTCGAATACGTTTTGTGGAATGTATGATGTTTTGCCACTGCACAACTTTGACCTTTTCAAAATGTTTCATTTCAACTAGCTGGTCAGCCCAATCCTTTGCAACAGGTTAGCTAAGCTTTCCTTTTTTAATGTTAAGAGGAGGAGTGGAATGGTCAGCTATTCAAAATACTGAATATTAAAAAGGTCAACAAAGTACAGCACAGCAATGTGGAAATGAGACAATGTGATTCTGGGTACCTCATTTTGGTGACAAAGATTCTAGCAAGGAGAGAAAATGTCACAACACAAATCCATTTTCAAGGAAAGATTGGAGTATGGCGGTGAATGAATCAATTTATGCTAATATGTTAAGACTGTGGTATCACTGTTTGAATGTCATCTGAGAAAAGTTGGATCTGTACTGGTTTTGAAATATTCCTTCTGGATAAAGGAATCAATCCATTCTTTTTAGGGGAAATGCATGTCAGCAAAAATTCATTCTTTGGAACAGGATTTTATATATCTTTCGTGAATTTCAAAAAGAGTATTGTGTAAATAATTATAGTATATTGTATTGAAATGAGGGAATCTGGGTGATCTTGAACTAGTCACTGCCTCTTAGACAGATCTACCTGACAAACCTAATCGAAGCAATCCCATCCTGGTTGAGGATTGTATACGCAGAACCAAATTGATTGATACTGCTCATAATTCCCTCAGTGAAAATTAGACTAGAATATAGGCAAACAAAATCTGTCATTTTTTTAAAAAAAGTTTTAATTGCAACATATATTTTTATTACCATTGTAAAGCTTTGAAATGTCTTATATCAAATTAATAATGTGATTAGGTTGAGCAAGGTCTGATTTATCTACTATTATTCTATGTTGTTTTTCTTGTTAGGGTTTACTGTAAACTCAACCCTTTAGGGATAAGGAATTAATGATATGTATAAGCTGAATTGAAATACAGAAATTAACATCTACCTGAAATAGCTTTATGTTAAGAATACAACCTGACAATGCTATGTATAAGCTGTATTGAAATACAGAGTCAGGTTCTTAACATAAAGCTATTTCAGGTAGATGTTAATTATAAATTGCATCCAATGCTTGCTTTCCACTGGTGGAGAGTTTCCACCCATCAAATCTTACCTTTCCCTAAAGAGTCCTGAATAGCACTCAATGCTGTTCCTGGGGCTTCTACATCCTAGAGCAGTGGTTTCAGAGAGCACATGGGCTGGATTTGAGTAAACACTCTGTGTATATGGGTAAAGAAAGAAAAAAATTCTATACACATTCCTATTGAGCTTACCAACTGCCTGAGCAGCAGCCTCTGACTGCTTCCTTATGTCCCATTTCCTTCAGTGCAATGTGCTCTTTAGATTCCCAGTCATATCCTGATTGCAGTCAGATTTCATATATAAGCAGGTTTGGCAGCAGACAAGAAATTTCATCTCTCATCTCTTGGCATGTAAACTCTATGAGACTCTGAAAAAAAACCTCCTATACAGAGGAAGTAAAGCATTGTAAACTTCAATATACACTGAATGTCACTGCAATATATTTAGACATTTTTGAGACAACAGATTTATTTTTATATATTATGTAAGATATTATGTATTGTTTGCAGCAGTACCTTTTAGGTACCTCAATACCCTTTTTGCAGCAGTCCAATCTTTCATAAAAAAGACATGCACACTTCTGACACAACATATGAAATGCAATGCAGATATCTGGTCTTAACCAACATGCTATATACAGTAGGGACCCAATTAGTGAGTGATACAATGCCTTGTTTTCAAACTCTTTGTCATCAGGCTCTTTTCCATAGCTCGTGGTCATTGGTGTAGTAACACAGTTTGCATTTGACATGTATTCTTCAAGCAGCTTTGTTATTTTATGCTCCTGACTGAGCTCAAAACATCCATTTGTATTCTTTGTGATGTCTACACCCAAGTAATGCTGAATGCTGCCCAAATGTTTAATCTTAAATAGGCGAGTTGTTTGTATAAACCATTGCAGCTGCATATCATCATGGAACAGAAAACATATATCATCCACAAAAACAAACAGATAGCATTTAGTTTTCCCAATGGTTTTGCTAAACATACATGGGTCAGCAATTCCTTGTGTAAACCCAAGATCAGTTAAGGCTTTGATCAAACATTGATTCTATGCTCTTGCACTCTGCTTTAAGCCATACAGGGCTTTGTTTAGTTTCAACACAAGGTTCTTGTTAGTGCTTTCAAACCCCGGGATTTGCTCCATGTAGAGCTGTTCATCTATTCGGGCGTTTAAATACGCAGTTGTGAAATTGAAATGATGCACCTGCACTTTATCAATCCCAGCCTTGCACAATGCTGTTTTTAGCGTATCAGAGTTGACAGTAGGGGCAAACACTTCGTCATCATCCTGTCCTCCAATCTGGGGAAAAAACCTGGCTACTAGCCTGGCTTTCCTTTGTAGCCCACCATCCGGTAAGGATTTTAGTTTGAATACCCAGCGGCAACTGATGTTTTTGTCAGCAGGCAAATTAGTCAGAGTAAACACTCCACTTTCAGTAAGAGTATCATGTTCTGCTTGCCTGGCAGTTTGCCAAGCTTGCCTTTCTGACTCAAGGCAAAGTTAACACTTTCTGATAACTCTTCAGCTCTCTTACATATACATGATTTATAGTAGTGGTATCAAACCCAAATCTGACTGGAGGTATACCCTTTGTACTTCTGGTAGACACTCTAGGCACCTGTTGCTCACTCTATTCACTCTCAGAGGATTGTTGCCTAGGAGACACTATCTCTTGTTTTACACTTTGGGTTTCCTCTGATAAGGGGAGTACGACCTGCAAGAGCAATTCATTAGCATGCACTCTGTGTCAATTCTGGTCTTCACAAAAATTGGCAGACCTGCTAAAGCTCAGCGTTTGATGTTCATTAGCAAACCTGTATGCTTTCATTCCTGTCTGATAGCCTAGGAATAGAAGCTTTTTAGAGTGAGCTCCCCCTTTCCTCCTTTGGTTTAAAGGAACATTCACCCAGACCTTGGTGCCAAAAATTCTTAAATGTCCCAAACTGGGGTTTTTGTTGTACAACACCTTGTAAGGAATGTTATCTATGGACCTAGTCCAAATCCTGTTGCTTATATAGCATGCAGCCTTCAATGCTTCAGCCCAGAAAGTGATAGATAAACCAGCGTCAGTAAGCATAGACTGCATCATATCTTGCAAAACTCCCCTCTTTCTTTCAGCCACACCATTCTCCTGTGGTGTTGACACATTTGCCACTCTATGAGTTATGTCTTATGTTTGCAACCATAATTCACCTCCCATGTCAGTCTGCAAAGCACATAATTCACCCAATTGTTTCTGTACCTTGCGTGCCCAATATTTTACTGTTGTGAACACCTCAGACTTCTTTTTGAGCACATACACCCATGAGAATCTTGAAAAATCATCAAACAATATTGGGGCAAACCTCTTATTAGAGTGGCTTTTGGGGTAAGGTCCTATCACATCTGCATGTACTAAAGCCAACGGCTTTGCAGACATTCTATCACTTTTCCTGGCAACCAGGAGTGCTTTTGATTTTGTATGTTTGCACACCACACAATCAAGAAACACTTTGCATTCCTTCACTCCCTCATGCCCCAGAATAGCAAGTGTTTTGCTTATAGTGTTAAAACTGGCATGCCCCAGCCTTCTGTGGAGCAAGTGCACACAATTATCATGAGGTTTGTTGTTAGTTACCACCTGTGCTCCCACAGATAAATTGTCTTTAACATAGACATTGTTTTGCAACCTTCCTACAGCAAACACCCGGCCACCCTTCTTTATTCTTGACATCATCTCCAGCTGCTGAAGGGTCTGGGGGAGCATCGACATATAGCCACAGACCTTCAGGTTTCAGATAATGTTCCATTTGAAGAGTCCACACATTATAATTAGTAGAAGTGAGCTTCTCCACCAGCAGAGCAGTCGGTGCCTGGGCCATGCTGTCGTCTTCAGCCAGCAGCTGGTCCTCAGAATCACTCCCATCCTCCGAGCTGTTATCAGGAGCCTGGCTGAGCACATCTTCCTCCTCAGCTCCAGAAGCGGAAGCTGCAGACATCCACTCAGTCACAGGTCACCACAGCAGTTTAGCCTCATTCAGAACCTCCAGAGCAAGGCGCAGCAGAAGTGTGCTGGGCCCATAACCCTGTTGGCATATTCGCTGGTATACTCTGGATTTTAAGGCTTAAGAATAACTATTTACATTTATTTACAGATATACAAGTTTATAGTTGTTCTGGTATACACTCGACAAAGTGCTTCGCCAGACACCATGTTTGAGAGCAGAGAATACAGTGTACAGACTCTTCCCAGTTATATACAAATAGCTATACACAAGCACCAATCAGCACACAGTGCTGAGTCATTCTGCATAGGCACAAGTACTCTGGACAGAACCGGTATGTACCTGCTAAGGGAAGCTGTCAGGAACTGTCACAGATCATGAACTGTCATTTGCATTAGACTCCAGCTTGAAGTCTTACTAGCAAGCATATGCTGACACCGAGGTCGGTAATATGAGTACCCAGCTTGCTGGGGGGAAAGTGTAGATGACTGGGAAAGGCAATGGCAAATCACCCTGTAAAAAAGTCTGCTGTGAAAACATTGTGAAAGCAACATCACCCCAGAGTCGAAAAGGACTGGTGCTTGCACAGGGGACTAACTTTATCTTTTTACAAGACTTTAAAGGGACTCTACAAGACAGTCCAAAACAGTTGAGTGGCAAGTAGCATGCTGCTCCCCATGGCTCAGCTATTTTTGTGGCTTTCACAGGGAACAGAAAGCAGGGAGTTCCTTTAAACCCCTGCTTTCTGTTCTATCCACAAACTGCTATAAACTGCTTAAAAATTTCATGGAAGTTCATTATGGTGGACCTGGCACAAACTTTGGTTCATGGATCATGAACAGGGCAAAATTCATGACAAATTTTGCTTCGTGGTTCAGTTTATTAAAGAATCATGTTTTGGTGGATACATCAGAGGAGGTCTTTTCAGTGGTTTCCCCATAATTTTGGAACAAGCTCCCCGAGGTTCACCAGGCCCATTCACTCAGTCTTTAGGAGGCTGTTGAAGACAGTTTTATTTAGGACTGCATTGGTTTAGTAGTGTCCTGAGTTGTAACTTCAAATTTAGGTTTTTAAAATTTAGGTTTTACTATTTTTAATGTATTTATTTTTGTTGTGTCTTATGTGTTTTATTTATGTTGTAAGCCAACTTGAACTTCTTAAGGAAGAAAGACATCTAATAAGTATTTTAAATAAATACTCATCTTTTTCTATCAACACTGATAAATTTGCAAGAAATCTCAATACCAAAATTGATAGTTGTTTTTTTGCTGGTTGTGTAAAAATGGCATTCATGTAAAATCATACTAATGATGTAAATAAACAATATCATGGTGTATCACATAATAATAACATTGAAATATAATAAAAGAAAGAAGCAATGAGAAATATGCCAAAGAAAATAGGTGAGATTCAAATAATTTTCAGTACCATGAATGAACAGAAACAACAGTAAAACACATCCCTGCTTGTACAATCACTGGTAAGAGGGAAAATTGCCCAAATTATGTTTGTCTGACAAGACCGTCAATTTGAGTATCCAAGAGTTGTGAAGAATCAGCATTCAGATTATGGAGGGTCTATTGGGTTTTTAAAATAGGGCTTGCACAAACTGGATTATATGGGAAAGCAGAGATTTTTCTTGACTGAAACATGGGGGATTGATGCCCTTGTCAAAACCAATTCAGTATTAAAAGCACACTTCCATTATACCCTCAAAAGAAAACTCCTGCTCTCTAAATAAATTAAAGCAGGCTCTCCTCATGGCTGTTGTGCTGTTACAGTCTAATGAAATTGTACTGTCAGGCAATGACAGATCAAGCATTTCTTGGAGATCAAGTTAAGCTTTCCTTCTTATGTTCTATCCTAGGCAATTATAGCTCACACAATCACTCTTAATAGAGGGCAATATCTTGTGTCATCATTTGCATGATGTCACCAATTGTAGTGATTGAGGTTCCCAGAAAAAAAAAAAGTACTCAAAACCCCAAATCTGTACTGATTCTTAAACAAACTGGTACAAAATGTAGCTTAGTTCATGTATATAATCAGGCACCTTCTATAACTAGTTGTTAGGTTTTTCTAGGAAGAAAAATCCTGTGGAATGCAAAATCTCTTTGGGTAATTCTATAGTATAGTGCCAAGAACAGACCAACTGAAACTGTGATAACAACATCATTTGGCTAATGTACTGTTTATGTATACAAAAATGCTTTTGCAAATGGTGGGAGTGAAATCACTGGCAGAACAGTTTCTAAAAGCATCTGAGTTTTCTAAAGCCACACTTATCTAAAATTGTAACAAAGAACAGCAGCAGGAATGTGACAATAAAGCCAGAGCAGAAAATGGGGGAAGTTTAGCCAAATGTCAAATGAGAGCAGAGGGAAGGAATTTCTGATGCAAAGGTGGCGGGGGGGGGGGGTTGTATTGGGAAATGGGAATACAGTAGTTTCATAGAGATTTGGAACTTTAAATTATTCAGAACTGATACAATCCAAAGTAAAACACATGTATGTGTACCATCTGTTTGTATCCAAAGAGCATCCTTCTGAGAATTAATTTCAGCTGCCAGAGATGCACAGTTGGAAACTAGAGTCTGGTTTACCCCAATCATTACTTGAAAGCTGAAACTTAAAGAGAAAGAAGCACAGTGAGTCTCCACTGAGAGTGATGCCCCTGGGAGCACAACAATTGCTTTGAAGTGTCTAGATATGAAGAGACAAATGAAGTTCAGCCACTGAAGCCAAACTCAAGGATAAGGTTGGTTGCTATTCCTAAAAGGAAGGTCTTCTGAGTCATTCTTGAAATCTGACTTTTGTGGCTTAAAAACAGTACTTTTGCTCCTTTTGTTCAAGGAAAAAGGAAAAGTTAAATCAGCTGCTTGTTGGCACTGTAGAGGAAGAACATGATCTGTGTACTTCCAGAATGACCTTCAGCACTTTGGTTGAGTGTGCAGGTACTAGACCAAGGCCACAGGTTTCTGTCATTTTGTTTTATGTTTCCTCCCATAAAGCACATTGAGTCATTTAGAATCATAGAATGATAGGATAGAAAAGAACCTGTATTTTATTTAATACACTGTCTAGCAATAAAATGGAGATCTCTAATGCTCAGGATGTTCCTCTCATAGATTCGCCTCTAACTTTCCAACTATTGTGCGGAGAAGCAAGGAGAAGAAAAGAGACTAAAATGGTGGCCGTTGCACAATGGTGGCAGTTGTACAAAGGATTAGTTTATTAAACACTACCAAGCTAAGTAAAGGAATAAACATACCATGCTACCAACCACTCATAGAAGGTTTAGGACAGATTTTTTTTACACCAGAATCAGGATCAATTTATCATTAAATGTGAAATTGATGCTTCTCTGTCAGCTTTGTAGAAGAATCTTTCCTTGTTCATCTATCCCCATAAGCGAATGCCAGACAGACGAGGTGGGCTTGATTTATTTACTAACAACTGTTCTGTGCACTTTATTTATTTACAGTCCATCTATCTCACCAATATTAAAGTGGATTACAAAGTCATAACTACAATAAAAATAATACTTACAATAAAACAATAATACATACAATAAAAGCTATCTAGAAAATCTTCACAAACATTGGAATTTATATGAAACTAAAAAAGTTTGCAGAGTGGCATCTTCAAAGGGTTTGCTCAGATGAGCAAAGTTGGTTCAGCAGAATATATCAGGAGACGTGCTGGCTGCATATGCAAAGGACCTGGAAGATTAACCAACATGCAAACAAATAAACACAAGAAGAGCCTGCTGGACCAGACTAGCAGTCTATGTAGTAAAACATCCTCTGTCACACAATAGCCAACAATTTGCCCTAGAGGACAAACAGGGAATAGAGGCTGAGGCCTCCCCTGTTGCTGCCTCCCAGAGCTGATATTAAGAGGTTTGCTGCCTCTGGATATGGCAGCTCTGTTTAGGCTTGCCAATCCCCAGGTCCCAGTGGGGGTTCTCCCACTTTCCCAGGCTCCTTCCCGCTCCCAGTCAGCTGGCCGATGGGGGGAAGCCCTGCTCCTATAGCCACCATGTGCCTTTCCACCTCCAGAGGCTTCAGACTCCACTTGGAAAGGCTTTCTCTTGGGATGGTGTGTCTGTGACTTTAAGGCTGAATAGGGGCAGGGGCAGAACAACATGGCTGCTCCCAGTGGCTGTGAAAGCAGCCCAGACACTCCGTTGGTTGTACGATCTTTTCAGAGGTCATTTGCATAGAAAATGTAAACTTGAGCCTTTGGTTGTTCTGTGTTACTTTGAAGAAGTTGGAAGTTCAGCAACTCATGAGTAGAGATGCCAATCCCCAGGTGGAAGCTGGCCCTCCCCCACTTCAGAGTCGTCAGAAACAGGGGGGGGGGGAGGGAAATGTCTGCTGGGCACTTCATTATTTCCTATTGAGATTGATTCTCATAGGGTATAATGGAGAATTGATCTGGGGATATCTGGGGCTCTGGAGGGGCTGTTTTTTGAGGTAGAGGCACCACGTTTTCTGATGACTCTCCTCAAAATACTGTCCAAGTTTCAAAATGATTGGACCAGGGGGTCCAGTTCTATGAGTCCCAAAGAAGGTGCTCCTATCCTTCATTATTTCTAATGTAGGGAAGGCATTTAAAAGGTGTGCGGTTCCTTTAAATGCGATGGCCAGAACTCCCTTTGGAGTTCAATTGTGCTTGTCACAACTTTGCTTATGGCTCCACCCCTAATGTCTCCTGACTCCACCCCCAAAGTCTTCTGGCTGTACCCCAAAGTCCGCAGATATTTCTTGAATTGGACTTGGCAATCCTAGCTCTGTTCAGTCACCATGGCTAGTGGTCATTGATGGATCTCATCTCCATGAATCTTTGGAACCCCCTTTAAAGCTATCTATGCTGATGCCCATCCCCACTTCCACTGGCAATTACTTCTACATTTTTTTTTTTATTTATTTGGTTCAATTTCTATCCTACTCTCCCTACAAGTGGGCTCAGGGCAGGTTACAGAGTCACACAAGATCATGACAAAAACAATATATTAATTAGGCAATTAAAAACAATATCCACATCTAGAGTAAAAGTACAAAACAAACAACTGATAGGCAGAATGCCTCAGTGGTAATGCTCAATTTGGGTTGGACAGAGAAGAGCACTGTCAGCAAGGGAGGCCAGTATGAACTTAGATGCCCACCGAGAGCCTGGCAAAACAGCTCCATTTTACAGACCTTGTGGAATTGTAACACATTCCACAGGGCCCTTATCTCAAGTAGGAACTAGTTCCACCAGAATGGGGCCAGGGCAGAGAAAGCTCTGGCCCTAGTGGAGGCCAGCCAGACATCCTTGGAGTCAGGGACAATTAAAAGATGCTGATTGGTTGAGCATAGTGCTCTGCTGGCATGTATGAGAAGAGGCAGTCCCAGAGATATGCAGGTCCATTGCCACATAGGACTTTGAAAGTTAAGACCAGAACCTTGAACTGGATCCAGTATTCTATTGGCAGGCAATGCTGTTGGCGCAGCACTAGCAGAATATGAGCCTGCACAAGTGTCGCTATCAGCACACATGCTGCTGTATTCTGCACTAGTTGCAGCTTCCAGGTCAAGTTCAAGAACAATCCCTAGTAAAGTGAGTTACAATAGCCAAGTTTGGAATTAACCATTGCATGGATCACCCTAGCTAGGTCCAAGGAAGTGATTAAGGTCTCATTTATGTCAGATCCAAATAAGTTCAACACCCCTGCTCTAACTAATCCCATCATTTTAGCCTTTTGGACTTCGGACCACATTTCTATCAATGTGGATGTTGAATTTAATAGCATTGTGGTCAATGTTTCCAACCAGTGCAATAACATTTACATTTCACTTCATGTCTTGAGCCCTAATAACAACTAAATCCAGAGTTGCTGTGCTACTAGTTGGGTTTGTGAGCAACTGCTCCAGTGCACAGTCATTTATGATGTCGAGAAAGCTTGTTTCTCTGGCATGACTTGAGCACATATTTAAACACCTTGAAGGCATGTTGAATTGAACCCAGAAACTAAGCGTAAACCACAGGATGGTGTGATGGACAGGTTAGGTTCTATCTCCCTATAAGAATGGTCAATAGGAGCTAATGGAATGCTGGTGAGAGGGACAGTTGAAAACAGCAGTTAGTTTATTTGGGAGTCAGTCTGGCTGAGTGAAATATGTGCCAGAAGAGCAGGTTAACACTGACTGGGAAAAGGTCAGCTTATAACAAAGAATTTCAAATGCCTGAAAAGGGAAGTAGTTCAAAAGTTCAATCAAAAATAAATTTGTATCCTAAATCTGATTTACTCCAATTATATGTTTAAACTATAAATAAAAGTTAACTTATTGTTTGTTTAACCCTGTAGTGTAAGCCAAAATGCCCTCAAAACGAGGTTGGGGAATTAGTCAGGTGGGCACCTGGCTCACTCAGGATCTTTTACCTGTGTATACAAGATTACCTGTCCAGAAAAGTAATGCTTAAGAATATTAGGGACTCTAATTTAGTAAAATCAATTAAAATTTATTAAGAAAAATATAGGCTTCCATACAAGATAAAATACTCATAAAATCACACATTCAGTCCTAGGAAATATGGATGGATGGATGGATGGATGGAGATAGATGATAGATAGATAGATAGATGATAGATAGATAGATAGATAGATAGATAGATAGATAGATAGATAGATAGATAGATAGATAGATAGATAGATAGATAGAGGAACACATGGGTAGACAAACAGGGTGATATTTACCTATCGTAGTTTTCAAGAAAGGCTCCAATGGTGACAAGCGAGGAAGTGGGAGAAGGTCCCGAAACTGATCAGGAATCGGGGATGGATCTATGCAGCGGAAGTTGGGATACTTCTAGAAGCACACCTGTGGGTAGCTAGTCCACAGATTATAAGGACTCTCTTGAGCCCTTAGGGGATGGGTGGTATGAGGAAGGAGGAAGGTGGTCAGCTGGTGCGTGACCTCATGAAAAGGGGATGTTTTGCAGTGACCATAAGGGCTGGACTACTGCGACAACCAATAGAAAGTTCATTGGTGGCACCTAATTGGGTGCTTGCTCTTGACCAATGGACTTGCCTGGATCCTGGATACCTGAGTGAACTTTCAGGTTGAAATGGACCAGGGGGATGCTCCTAAATGACAGTTGGGGAGAAGAATGGGAGAGATTACTGGGTGGGGTGTACTTAAGACTAAATAGTGGCAGCAGAAAGCCTAGCATTGGCCCTGCCTGAGCCCACTTCAGTGGGGACAGTCAGATAAAAATTGAATTAATAATAATAAAACAGTAATCAAATCTATCTGGGTGGAGGCAGAAAACCAACTTTCTCAACTGCAGAAAATCGATCACATTCTGCTCAATTGCAAAAACTGTACTCCTTCACATAGTGTCCTAGGTGAATATTCAGACACAAATGTATAGTAGAAATTGATGGCATTCTATTGTAAACTCAAGTGGCATACTTGATGGCTCATATCACAAGGTGCTGTTCCATTGCTCCAAGATATTTTTGTGTATCTGACTAAAGTTTATACATGGATGACTGGTTTTCCACTTCTTGCAATATCCAGGGTCTCTGAAGTGAGAAACTAAAATAAAAGCCATTTTTCTTTTTTTTTTTCTTTTTGTTCCCTAGATCATAGGATAGAAATCGCTTCAGGGCCTCAGTAGGCTTCTTACAGTCTTCCTTCCAAAGATATTTAAAATATTAAATAATGACTGTAGAACTGCCATCTTTATGTCCCCTAATAAGCTTTACCTTACAGTAATTGAAATTGGACAAAGCCATTTGGTAAGCACAAGCAAGGATCTTAATTGCTTGATGAGTAGTCAATCAAATATATATATATATCTTGAAGACAATAACACTGTCTCAAAACCATTAGCTGAGTTGTACAATTAATTATCTAAGTGTTGTTATTACTAATGTGCTACTAATAGACTTTGTAGAATAGACTAATAGACTTCATAGCTATGTATACTAATAGACTTCATATATATATATATATATATATATATGAGATTGCCTTCTAGCTTGGAAGCCTGGAAACTGAAATGTAAAGATTTATTTATTTGTTGTCACCCCAGCTGAAACACACCTGCCTCTCATTGAAGAGCAGCCGTTTTGTTTTTATGGCTCATTTTTATGTTATTAGCAGCATAAATACAGCATTAGATGCACCAGTGTAGTAACCAGGCCTCAGATTCAGTGGGAGCTCACAGAAGCACAGCTCCTGAACCTTTCTGACAGTTCCACCTGCTTGTCCATTAAATAGCATTGCAGATGCATAACAATCCCTGGATGAGCTCCACCACCTCTTTTTTCTACAAAACGACCCCTGGTAGTAACACATTATACAACTGGAAGCTTCTCTATTCTAAGAGCATAGCAATCAGTTTTGCTTTAAACACTAGGGCTGCAGTCAGATGTGCTGTTTGATCTGGTGTCCTGTGGATCTAAAATGCATGTTCAGGCAGCAATACCTGTATCTTGATCCCCAGTCATAGTCACCCCCATTCTCATCCCTCTCCGAAGTGGATTTTTTTTTTTTTACATCGGGGAAAGTCAGGTCTTTGTTGATGGTGTCACTTCTACCCCACATTTCTATATGTATGAACTTTCCCATTTCAATCTCAAGCCAGACAGGAAGTCTGAGTCTTCCCTTCTGTTTTTGCCCCTTTTTAAAATAAACCCATCAGCAACATGCGCATAAGTGGGTCTCTGTTTAAAGGTTGTAAGGCACCACTTTTGTGTTTATGTGCCCCAGTATTTTGTTGGTAATGGAAGCCCCAAGGGGGGTTGTTTTTGAGTGACAAGTTCAATGTAAAAAGTTCCTTTAAGCTGTTTTTTGTGGTAAGATGCCAGTGTAAATAGTCCTTAGTTGGGCTTGCATATCTGCAGCCATGATTCTACCTCCTTTCCCCTGGATTCCCTACAGAGATAGATTCCCCTGGAAAAAACGAGTGCTTTGGAAGGTGGATTATCTGGCGTTGTACCCCACTGAGATCCCTGTCCTTTCCAGGCTCTATTCCCAAATCTCCAGGAGTTGTTTTTCAACCTGGATCTGACAAGTCTACTCCCCACCCTTCACAAATTGGAACTTTCTCCATGCAGCCTGTGTTAACTGAAAAAGGGGTTTCTGCCTCAGAATTGCTGCTTGACACTCTCCTGTATCTGACATAGGAGTAAATGTGCTGAAGCCAATGGGGCTTCTCTCATGGGGCTTCTCTCTGCATGCCATGCTGCTGTATAGTTTCAGTGCCGAATCCAAGCATCCGCTTTAGACCAGTAATGTGAAAAGGGGCTCTGAAATCCTTAAAGCTTTAAATATAATTTATGTTTAGTATACAGGCTTGATTTGTAATTCCCTCATAATAACAAATGGTATGTTTAGTATGAATTTTACAATGCTTCCCTGTGAATGTTACCAATTATTTGCAAATATCACAATTAGAAATGAGTAGAAATACCTCTGAGACATGTCATCAGTCACATAAATCATCATTAATGGGACACATAACAATTAGGTTACCTATTTACATAAAAAGATACCCTTCCCATAGGTAATCAGCTATATACATACAAAGATACCATTCCTATCGGCTATATACATAAAAAGATACCCTTATACTCTAAATTAGATACCAAAATATCAGGATAAAAATGTCAAAACAAAACTTAAAAACAGGAGGTGAAAGTGAATTTTCTCATGGACTTCGGAGTCTCCTTCATGCTAATTTGATCTAATTCAGTAAGCAACAGGCTGATCCCAGCAATTTCCCACTTAAAGGTAAAGGTAGTCCCCTGTGCAAGCACCAGTCATTTTCGACTCTGGGGTGACGTTGCTTTCACAACGTTTTCACAGCAGACTTTTTACAGGGTGGTTTGCAATTTATGATTAGCTGGAGCAACCAGCCTTTTGCTAGGCAGAGGAATTTCCCTGGAAATAAGTTTTCTCCATAACTCAGTTTGGATGGGGTTTGGGGGGAGGCCTTCCTTCCAACATCAATGAGGTATGACTAGGCAAATTTCAGGCCCTCTGGGAAGAGCCTAGAAAACATACTTAGAGAAACAAACAAACAAAACAACAATAATAGGTGCTTTTTTTTCTTGTAAAGCTTTTCCTGGCTGTCCACAAATTGCCATAACTTGAGCTCAACCCTGTTGAGATAGGGTTGCACACATTAGATAAATTATCACACTTGTTTTGGACTGGAGACTTTCTCCTCCTCACATGGAGTCTTAGTTTGACAAGGTCTCTATCCTTCCAATGTTAAAAGGCAAATTTTATACACCATACATTATGCAGAATACAAATCCACAATATAAACCTATGCATCACTTCTCATGATTCAGGCTAGTTACACCCATATAGAAAGCATGCACCTAGAGATTTGTGAGACGCTTTTTACTTTGTTGCAACAGATATGAATTTTAAAAAAAGAAAACATGAAATTGTGCATAAAATTGGGGCACCAAAAAGAGATTACCAGAGTTGGAATTACCCCTGGATTCTGAAAATGGTCAGAAAAAGGGAAGAAAAACTTTTGTTATAGCTTTGGAACATATGAAATTGTCAAAAATAAGAAAAACTTCAAAAACAAACAAAACAAAACTGAGGCCTCAATAGAACAATGCCAGCTTTAACATACATGTATATGAGGGATCAGACGCAAAATGATTAGAGAACTGGATCAGAGAATTTAAACCATTGGAAATCAGTGGGGTGATCAAGTCCCACTGAACCCCATTTTTCTCTGTGCCAGCTCATCCAAAATTTGTTCTGTGGGTCTCACATAGGTGTGAGAGTGGGTTTCAACAAACTTTAACAACAAAATCCTAAAAGCAAATTCTGGTTAATACACCTTGACAAACACACAAAACAATTCTTAAATCTATATATAATAAGCATGCAATATATATATATATAAACTTAGGAGAAAATCTAGTAAGGAGCTTGCACAGCCAAGAAGATGTGTGGGGCAGTGCAAAGATATAATTCAAAACTGATGCATAAAGAAGGGTGCTAAAACATGAACCCTGATGAAGAAGGTTGAAATAATGGAGAGGCTGAAACTTAAAACAAGCAAATGGAAATGTGTTATCCAGTAGCAAGCCTGGCCAGGACTGTAGACTGGATTGAAACACAAAATCAAGCAGAACTAGAGTCTACCATGGTAAGAACATGAAATATAGAAAGGATTTTCTAAACAAAACACTCAGAAAAGGTCAAACTCTAACAAGATACTCTAGAGGCATAAAATAAAATAGATAAGCATGTAGATGCCTCTTTCCACAGGTAAGAGGTTCACCAAATAGCTAAATAGGAAGATTGATATGTACAGTTCATAGATGGAACATAACTATAAATAACATTAAGAGAGCAAATGAAGATATACATTTGAGGAATGTAGAACATTATTAAAGTCTAGATTTCTAATGAAGACCAAGAGTTTTCAGGAATTCTGCCTAGTGAATTATCAACAAATCTAAAAAAGGTATTTCTGTGAGAAATACGACATTGAGAATAATTGGGTCACTGGTAAAACAAGGTATTAGTTTTTCAATACTTAAGAGAGAAGATGCACAGTGAGAGTGTAGTATTATCCAAGGAAGGGTACAGATGTTCTTTTATAACACATGCTATAACTTCAAATGAAAAAAGGTCTTGTAGGAACCAAAATTTGTGAGATAGCATTTTAAAACACTGTTATTTTCAGAAAATAATTCATGTGTCTGCTCTGTGCCTGCAAAGGGGTGCCTCTGCTTGTTACAGGACCATCATATGCACCCTGATTTAGGTAACACTTCTCCCTGGCACCTCCTGCCTGGGAAAACTATGTCTCAGTTGCATGGTGCTGGACACCAGGCTGGGTCCTGTTTTACACTGGGGGAACTTGCAAGGCCTTATGAGGGGCACCTAACTTCCTTCTGTCCACCTCCCCATACTATTTCCTCTTTCTGTCCTACTGTAAGCCCCATATAATTACATTTCCTTCACTTCTTCCTTCTCTCCTCCCAACCATCAACCAGCTACCTTTTGACTATCCTTTATTTTCAGCTGTATTTATTATTTGCTTTATTTATATCCTGCCTTTCCCCACTATCAAGACCCAAAGCAGCCTACATCATTCTTTTTGTTTTTCTCTCATGTATTTCACCAAACCTACACATTCACCTCAACACTTCACTGTGTGTGAGCTTTAGTGAAAAATTATAAATAACTGAGTCCTGCTGACATCAAGCATCCACTTTGTAGGCTTTTCTCTTTTTCCCTTCTTGACCAAGACTGGATCCTTTCTTTGTCAGTCACATGCAGCCCAGTGCTGAGTGCTAGCACCTAGAACACAGAATCAGATTCAACCCATGTAGTGACTTGGAACTACCAGATAATCCCAGCATGTGTTTCAGGAGGAGGGGCAATTTCTAGAACAATTTCTAGGGGCAATTTCTAGAACCTAGAACACAGGATCAGATTCAACCCATGTAGTGACTTGGAACTACCAGATAATCCCAGCATGTGTTTCAGGAGGAGGGGCAATTTCTTCCAGTTCCACTCTTCAGTGGAAGATCTCCTTATACTGTTCTTGGTGGTCCCCCGTTCCATTGCAGCAGGAAACATTTTGGATTGTAGACAGAAAGTGAGGGAGAAATTGCACTCCTTAAATGGAAATATCTTTTGTCTGCTGATACCTTCTGTAGGATCCAAGACATCATACTGACTGGGAACAAAAACAGGTCCAGAGAGAAAAACAAAAGATTCTCCATTTAACTTACTCCTAAACCATTAAGTATCTTTACCTACTCTAGACCTCTCAATAAGTAACAAAGAATACTTTAGTACAAATGATCTAGTCACCACCTTGGAACCTAAACTTTAGAAAGAACTAAAACCCATTTTAGTTCAGAATGATGAAATTTATACTGACTGAAATTTCCTGCCACATATCCTGACTCCTCATGAAGTAACCAAATACCCCTCCTTCCAACTTGTCTCTTTTCTTATACTGACATTTTTCCAGAATCAACAGACATCCATCTTCCTTACCTTCAATCTTACCATTTAGCTCACCAGGCTTCCTCCCTGCTTTCCAAGCTTGAAAAGAAATACCTTTTAGTTCTTTTTAACTCAAGTTTCTGGCCCTATAACTGCAAGCCCCCCAAACATGCTTTGAAGTGCTCATGGCTGGTGCATGGGAGTAGGCCATGTAGGCATCTGCCTAGGACGCTGCATGGTCTACAGGAAGCTGCTAGGTGCCCTCTCTCCACATGCCAGCTAGCCCAGCACGGTCACTTTTACCTGCCTGAGACTTGGGCAAAGGAAAGAGGCCGTTCAGCCTCGCTCCCAGGAAGGAAGGGGGGGGGGTGCATGGCAGGCTCCTCAAGAGGAGCCATACAGCCTTGCTAGGCTTTCCTGCACTGCAGGAAAGTCGAGCGGGGGTCATTTGCATGGCTGGCTCCTCAAGAGGAGGGCAGGGCCTTGCCAGGGGTGGCAAAAGCTGGGGCTGGAGGTGCTCCTAACCACCCACACTTGAGCAGTGGCACAAGTCTCTATATACTACAACATGACATATATATCGCTTTTCTCCTAGGATGTTCTTCTGTCTGGACCTCTGCATTTGGAACTGGAGAAATATCAGTCCTGTCTGGATAGGCAGACATCACCTCTGCTATACCCTCCACTTTACCTCTCTGGCCTTCAGATTCTTGACATATATACATTGCACGGTGTGTGTGATGTGAATATTTCTATATTAATATGGGCATTTTAGTACTGGATAGTATTATCTTATTGATATTCATGTGACTCTTCAAATTATAATCAAAATGTCAGACCAATTCTTCACTAGAAGCTCTTCTGCCCCAGGATTTCTGCTTTCCCCAGTTCAAGCGATCAATTCCTCACTAGTTGTTGTGCGGGTGCATTTTGATCTGTTGCTCCCTCTAGTTTCCTTCATGGTTTCTTGTTCTTGTTTTTTGGAGAGGAAGAAACCACAAGGGAAATTGGAGGGAGCCACGGATCAAAATGTGCATGCACAGCAACTGGTGGGGAATTGATTGCTTGAGCCAGGGAAAGCAGAATCCCAGGGGTGGAGCAACCGCTTGTGAGGAATCAGTCTCAGTTTTGCAGTAGGAGCCTCATCACTTTATCAGTAATCCTTCTGCCATTTGTGTGCATTATTGTCCATATGGATAGACCCACAATGTTTTTTGCATCCAGTTATACCCCATAGGTGGGTGCAAAAATCTTGTAGGTCTGTTAGCCTGGGAGAGGCAGTGGAAAAAGGTTACATAGTAGTTGTGTTAGTCTACTGCATCCAAAAAAGCCAGTACTCTTGTTGCACTAGAAAGACTAGCCAACAAATTTCCTGTGGCATAAGCTTTTGTGAGTCAGAGTCTACTTCACTAGATGCACTGTGTTATGTGGAAGAAAGGTGGTTCCATATGCTTTGGTTGCTCTAGTATCCATGTGTGGCAGACTGGAAAGCAAGCTGTGTTCACACAGACATGTATATAAGATGACTAGACATGTATATAGATATCCCCCTGACCACACATACTAACGGCCCCATTTACAGAGCAATGATTATGCAAACTGTTATGTAAGCTTTTCTGTGCACATAGGAATACTCCTGGACAGAATTAGCAGGTCGTGAGAGTTCATCATCTTGATTGATGTTCAAGATTTTTTTCTTACACTGTCAAAATGGATTATTCACAAGACTTGGGTACTTGACCTCTCAAGATCATTACAGCTATTACTATGTTCAAACTGCATTGGCCTTCTGCCCATTCTCCTAAACGGGTTTCTATTAACTTCTCCAGAGATGTGATGCTTCTATTATGATTGCCACCTCCCTGATAGTTATACATGAAGAGATGGGGTTGCCAGTCTTTTACCCCTTCTGGAGCTATTAAAAAGCGGGAAATACAATTTGTCCTGGGGAAATAGTCCATGTGCTTAGTGATTTCACATTCAGCTACAGACAGACAAGGAGATCCTGAATCAGGACACAGAGAAATTATTTAATCCCCCCCCCCTTATTACTGATTATTCACATTTTGCCTAGTTGTGCTTATGCACATTTGGGCCAGGGAGTGTATTACCCTCTGCTTATAAGTACTTCCTTATGTTGAAAATGCAATCAATATGTATGTGAAATCAATGAAACAAAAGATAGAATTCACAAGGATTAGTGGGAGGTATCTCACTCCCCCCCCCCCCCCGCAATCCGCTTTCCCACTATTTCCACTTTACCTTTCCTGAAAGTCCGTAGAAGTTCTCCCCTTTTCTTGTTTCCTTCTCTCCTTCTAGGGCTGCCAACTTCTGGGTGGGGGCTGAAGATCTCTTGGAATCACAACAGATCCCCCAGCTACAGAGATCAGTTACCCTTCAGGTTGCCAGACTGAGGTTGGGAAATCCCTGGAGATTTGGGGGTGGAGCCTTGGGAGAGGGAGGTTTGGGGAGGGAAGCAACCTCATCAGTGTATTGTCAAGCATGGTAAAATTCCATTGATAATTGATTGCTTTAGGGTCCTCCATAACACTGGTCTGTGAAGTATCTTGAAGGACCAAGGACTGTTAGCTCTGTTATTCTTTCTCCTCCCCCTTCCTGCTTTATTGTTTGCAAAGTAGAAGTAGAGAGAAACGAAGAAGTACTTGAGAAGTACTACTTGAGAAGAAGTAATCAGCACCTTCCCATACATTCCTGGTAGGGAGTATAACACATCTGGGGAAAGCAAGGACAGAATCCTGATAATGCTATGGGAATGTAGACATTTATGATAGTTTATGTGTGAGAGCTATTCCTCACCCCCACCTTTTGGAATCCTTTTGAAGTAAGCCTTAAAAGTATTGTATCAATGTATTTGCAGCATCACTCTCAAGAATCTGTTACACTGAAAGTATCAGATTATCAATAAATGTAGTTTTGTATCAACTTTGACTCATCATTAAAACTGCATGCTTGACAGCTATAATTCCAAAAATTCTACCCTCCAAAGCAACCATTTTCTCCAGGGAAACTGATTTCTGTCATCTGGAGAACAGTTATAATTCCAGGTGATTTCTAGCTCCACCTGGAGGCTGATAACCCTAGTTCCCCTGGAGAAAATGGTTTGCTTTAGAGGGTGGAGTCTATACTACTCTGAGGGCCCTCCCCTCCTCAACCTCCCCCCTTCCCAGGCCTCTCCCCCAATTTCTAGGAATTTCCTACCCTCTTTCCCTCCTCTTGGCAACCCCCATATCCTCTTCCTGCCTTGTTCTCTCCTTCTCAGCCATTCATCAACCTACCTTTCATCTGCCTCCCATCTTCAGCTATATTTATTGTTTATTTACTTCATTTATACCTCACCTTTCTTTACAGCGGGGACTAAAGCAGCTTACATTATTATTTTTCCTTCTTTTTATCCACACAACAACCCTAGGAGGTAGGGTAAACTGAAAGTATGTGACTGGTCCAAAATCACTCAGTGAGCTTTCACAGCAAGATGGGGATTTGAACATAGGTCTCCCAGATCTTACCCTGAAGCTCTAACCACTACCCCACACTAGTTTTCACAAGGTTGCTGTTGTTGAACAGTCACAAGAAACCAGTCATAGTTCAGTTATACAAGTCAGGTGGTATCAAGACTCCAAGAGGTTGCTTCCCGACCCAGGGTTGCAAGCCTCCAGGTGGAACCTAGAAATATCCCAGAATTATAACTGAACTCCAGGAAACAGAGATCTGTTCCTCTGGAGAAAATGGCTAATTTGGATTATGGACTCTATGACATGCTATTCAACTGAGGCCTTTCCACTCCCCCAACCCTGCCCTCCTAAGATTCTACCACAAAATCTCCAGGAATTTCCCAATGAATCCTCCCTCAAAGGCCAAAATAGGCCCCACTCCCTGCCTTTTATTAACAGAACCCCAGCCTGGAAGATCATGATTGCCTAGCAACTGCCACTGAGGGAATCTGTTGCTTAAAACTATAGGAGCGCCTTTTGTCATTTCAAATTTTTTAAGCTGTTCACTGAATTTTTTTTTTTTAAATATCACCACTTTTCTGCAAACCTAGGGCCCTTTTCAAGCTTGTAGAAAGGTCTGTCTTGTCCATTCACAGTTCCAGTCATCAGATTTATTCCAGGCAGGTAGAATGCTTGCTCATCAGACCAGATCATTCACAGCTCCAGTCATCAGATGTATGCCAGGCAGGTAGAATGCTTGCTTCTGGTGTGTGCAAACCTAGAAGTTTGCCACTGCATGGTAAAATGGGAGTTTAAGCACAATTCATTCCCACTTTTCCCACTAATAGAAATGCCTTCCATCAGTGGAAAAATGCAGCCAGGATTCAAGCCACTGCCTTAAAAAAAATCAAAGCAATACTTACATACCAGCGTGATGAAACAAACCCCATATGAGCATAGAACAGTAGACCACCCACCAATTAAACACACTTAGGATTCAGGTTAGGGTTGCCAAGTCCAATTCAAGAAATATCTGGGGACTTTGGGGGTGGAGCCAGGAACAAGGGTGTGACAAGCATAATTGAACTCCAAGGGAGTTCTGGCCATCACATTTAAAGGGATAGCACACCTTTTTAAATGTCTTCCTTCCATAGGAAATAATGAAGGATAGGGGCACCTTCTTTTGGGGCTCATAGAATTGGACCCCCTGGTCCAATCGTTTTGAAACTTGGGGGGTACTTTGGGGGGATGCACTAGATACTATACTGAAAATTTGGTGCCTCTACCTCAAAAAACAGCTCCCCCCAGAGCCCCCGAAACCTCCAGATCAATTCCCCATCATACCCTATGAGAATTGATCTCCACATAGGGAATAATGAAGTGCTCAGCAGACGTTCCTCCGCTCTCTCTCTCCCCCCCCCCCCGACCCCATTTTCTGGTGACTCTGAAGTGAGGTATTGTCTTCTCTACTCACGAGTTGCAACCAACTTCTTCCAAGTAACACAGACACCCCATCTCAAGAGGAAGCCTTTCCAATCAGAGACTGGAGCCTCCGGAGGGAAAAAAAATCACATGGTGGCTTTGGGGGCGGGGCTTCCCCCTGCCGGCCAGCTGACTGGGGGTAGGAAGGAGACTGGGAAAGCTGAAGAACCTCCACTGGGACCTGGGGATTGGCAAGCCTAATTCAGGTTCAATATTTCACTTTTATACTTTAATAAAATTGAGTTGGCTTTCCAAAGTCAGATATGCTTCTGATGAACCCTCTTACAAATCATGGTTACCTGAGCATTCTCGTTATATTTAATGATTTCCTCTCCTTGCCAATCTCTGCACTTGTTTTGTAACTTTTATGCACCAAACCTTCTATATTCAAAATAAGCTACATTCTTGCAAACAAAACATGCACAGGCAACAATGATAGCACATTTTAAAAGATAAATACTACAAATCTCAAGGCAGAGTGTGACCATGGATGAAACATAAATATATCTAAAACCTTACATTAATGTGAACACTTAAAAATGTTGAAGTAATGGGATTTATGCCGGTACTTTTCTGTCAGGACAAGAAGTCATAGCTGAAAGAAAAATTCCACATATATATGTTTCACTGGCACTGTAGCACCCCCCATATGCAATAGAAACAATGGTTTAATTTGGGTTTTTTCCTTGCCATTTTGCCTCCTATATAAAAGCAGTTGTAGAAATTATTATCCACTCTACTTTATTCAAGCGTATAGAACCAACTGTGGTCGTTCACTAAAATATGAAATGCTTTATTAATGAGAGTAAAATTTGTTCCCTGAAGTGTATCCTGAAGTGAGTTTTTCAAGTTATTGAGGCAGGGTCATTACTATCCACTCTATTAGAGAGGCCATGAAAATGGATATTGTTATTTTTAATTGAATTTCCCATAAATTGCAATCTGGCCATTATAACAGAATTTCATTCCAATTTACCACAAATCCAGATGTTTTTTGAGTCCACTCACAGATTTCTTTTTCAAAAGTATTGAATATAGTCTTTAGCCAAGTGTTACCTTTAATTAGTAATGATTCAATTTTCACAAATAAGATGTTCAAATCAAACTTACCTTGCTCAGTGTACCAGTTCCTTTCAAGTTGAGCCTCTTAAATAATCACACTGCTGATTTGTTCCAATGGTGTACCTAGCCTATTTGATGCCTGGGATAGATCATTTTTTAACACCCCCCTCTATTTTTTTTACATCAGCTGACTTATGGCAACTCCATAGGGGTTTTCAAGGCAAGAGACATTTGGAGGTGTTTCACCATTGCCTGCCTCCACATTGGCTCTGCTTAACTTCTGAGATCTGGTGAGATCAGGCTAGGCTGGGTTGGGGCTATCCAGGTCAGGGCCCCTCTTTTATACAACAATATTATTTTCATTTATAATCATGAAATAAAACAAGTAATAATAATAACAGCCAGAAAATAGATTCAGGTGGATAGCCAGGTTGGTCTGAAACAGCAGAAGTTTGGTCTTAAAGGTGCCACTGAACTCAAACTTTGTATTCAGTGGCCAGGGAAAAAAAAACAGAAAGTGGAAAAAAAAATCCTTGTATTTAACTTCATATATGTAATTATGCCAGTAAAAACAATTCAAATTCCCGCACACTATTCCATCACAAAAGCCAGTAATTACAGTACTGGACTAGAATCTTGGAAATCCATGTTCAAATCCCCACTCATGGCATGGAAGCTTGCTGGGTGACTAGGCTTCCCAACCCTCCCGCCCTGGCGGGGGACCCCAGGATTTCCACCCTCTTCCCCCGCTCTCCAAAAGAACGGAAGTGGGGGAAGGGGGTGAAAACGGCGCCGGGGAGCATGGCGAGCCGCCCCATCCTGGTGCTGGCAAGGCTGCCGCGCCACTGCTGCCCCCTCCCCACCCACCGCAGCTGCTCCTCCGAGATGGGCCCAGGCTGAGCCCATCTTGGAGGAGCAGCCAAGAGGCGGCAACAGCGCAGGGGAGGGCGAAGCAGGCCAGGAGCATGGCGAGCCGCGAATCCGAGCCCTTCTAGGACCCGGACTCACGGCTCGCCATGCCCCCGGCCCGCCTCCACCCCCCCTCCGATTCCACCCCAGAGGCGGAGCGGGCGAGGCCGCCGCGCCGCTGCCACCTCTTCTCCACTCACGGTGGCTGCTCCTCCGAGATGGGCTCAGGCTGAGCCCATCTCGGAGGAGCAGCCACGGCAAGCGGAGAAGAGGTGGCAGCGGCACAGCGGCGTCGCCCGCTCCGAGACGGGGCAGCTGGCCACGCTCCCCGGCGCTGTTTCCCCCCCTAGCTCCACCCCAGTGTCTCCTGGCTCCACCCCCAAAGTCTCCTGGCTCCACCCCCAAAGCCCCCAGATATTTCTGGGGTTACACTTGGCAACCCTATGGGTGACCCTGAACCAGTCACATTACTCTCAGCCTAGCCTTGCCCTGGATAACACCAGGATAGACTGTTCTCCTCAGATCTCAGAAGCTAAGCAGGGACAATGTAGAGGCAGGCAATGGCAAACCATCTCCAAATGTCTTTTGCCTTGAAAACCCTACGGGTCACCATAAATCAGCCGTGACTTCACAGCAAATTAAAAAAAAATCCATCATAGCACTTCTGTTCTAAGCAGGCACTTGGGAGGGTTTCTTTTCTCCATTTTGAAGCCCAAGAAATGACCATCCCAAATATCTACAAGGCATTTTTAAGAGCCAGGAGTCTGCCTTTGAACTAACTTGTACTAACCAAAGCATCACAAAATACTGACCATAAGCTTCACCAGACAGGATGTTACAAAACACATTACCTCCCAAAGAAGGTGCTCCCATCCTCCATTCTTTCCAAAGGACAAAAGTCAAACCATAGTATATTTGCAGTAGAAACTGAAGGGGAGCATTTTTGGACCCCAGCAGAACCAGTGCAATGTACAGGGATCATAGCATAATATTAAGCAAGATGAGAAGGTCTTGAGACTAAGAAGTGAAAATAAGGGAAGGGGGAACACAGAAAAAAAAGAGGGAGACAGAAATGAATGGGAAATGTGTGGAAAAAAGGGAGAGAAATTAAGAGAGGAAAAGGCTGTTTTATCCTGCTGCAACACTCTAGTGCTTTGAAAGATCTGGCTGAGCTGAGTTTAAGGAAAGGGAGAGAAAAAGGCTAGGCTATTTGAGGAAATGTACCTGCAAGCTAGCAATTACTGTGGCAGGTATTAGCACAATCTGTTAAGGAAGTTGTTATGATCCTGGGCCTAGTGAGGCCTGCAGGCCCCAGGAGAGCCTGCCTAGGAGTATTGGGAAGAGCCTACATTTCCCAGGATCCCTTCTGTCCCTCTGATTAGGTGGCCAGGTTTTGGAGGGAAATCGGCCTGGGAGGAGAACATAAAAGGGCCAAGCCCAGGCAGGGGGTGTTCTTTTCTGGAAGGCTAAGCAGAAGAGCTTGCAGCAGGGGAAAGATTCCCTTACCCAAGGGGTAAGTGTTGGTTATTAGAGTAGGGACTGTATAGATAAACGCGTCAAGGCTCTTTGTTTATTTGCACCAACCTTTACTGTATATATATATTTCACTGTTTTACCCACTTATTATTTGAGCACTGTAAATAAACTGTTGTTGTTATACTCCTTGGGTCCTCATTTCTTCTTGGTCACAATTAGGAGGTATCTATTAATAAGGAGGATACAGGGGTGGTTGGGTGCTCTGGGCCCTTCCATACAGACCTGTACCAGAGTGGTGGCAGCCAGCAGACGGCCCTGCTAGGCCGGGCTGTGTGACAGAAGTTTAAGTCTTTGAGAAAAGGGGAACTTTAGGCTGGGTCCAAACTGACAGCTTCAGGTGCACTGGAGGTATCCCTAACTGGACCTGTTCAAAATGGAGTGGATTATTCCTGGACAGATACACCCATGCGAGTCACCCGTATCCTGTGTGTGGGGTGCTTTGGCATGGTCAGACTGCTGTTGCACACCATCTCCTTAGCATGGTTCAAGTTTTTTTCTTTCCCATATATTTTAGTGACCATACGCTTGGTGGCTATGTTTTTTTTTTTGGGGGGGGGGGGTTAAGCTGGAAGTGGCTTGGAGTGTCCTGGTGGGTTCACAACTCCAATCCGCTTCACTTGTGTGCTCCTGTGTTCAGATGCCCAGAAAGGTGGACGGCGTTTGGCAGATGAATTTGCTACCACTTCCTAAGTGGTAGCTTTTTGAGCCACTTCAGAGACACTGGATGACAGGCTGAGCATGGGAGTGGGACGGGAGGCAGATGTGTGCATTTGAACTTGATTTTTTAAATCCATTTATGTGCCATCCCTGTGTTGGCTTATACTGCCAGCCTGGACCCAGCCTTAGTGGATCCTAGAGATTTTTGCTATGCTCAGGCTTCTCTGTGTCCCTAGTTGCTTTAGACAGAACTGGATTTTAAAAATAAAAGGGAAGATGTTTGACTGGAGGCAGCATGGTGATGCTGGCTTTAAGGGCCACCTTCAAAAGTCTTCCTTAAGCTGCACCTGGGGAGGACCATCCCACAGCCACTGACACACCACTGATTTTTTTTAACAGTAATTTTGTGTTGATACCATTCAACATGGTGAATGGTAAGGAAGATATGGATGGTGCATGTCCACAATTTTACTGTTTCCTTGGATTATGTATGGTTTAAGGTCATCGTGAATTGGCCATACATAATTTCCAGTCAGCTGCAGTTTGAGATACGTGCTCCTTTGGTGCTTGTATTGTATTCATCATGTTGTTGCTTGCTTCACAATTATAGGCAGTATAATCAACAAAAAGGGATCACAGTTAATAAGAAAGATAATACAAAAAACAACTACTGTGATGTGCTGGCTAACAATATTTATAAAAATCATTTTAAAACCTTTGCAAATATTTTTTGTACTACATATTATGAGAGATCCATTTTCACATTTCAATATGACAAAAAAAAAAGTCCTATGAGCACCCAGATGTAAGCTCATTTCGTCAATGGACTTCCTCAAAAGTAATCTTTCATACAATTCTTCCAGGGTTACGAGCAAGCTGTTCTTTTGGATGGCCAATTGTGAGGAAAAGCCCCCTTTTCCCCGAACGTCATAGTCACCAGTATGGTTGCCAGGGCGCCTGGAGAAGTGAGCTCGCACACGTCTGGCCAGAGAGTGTGGGCAAAGCTATCCAGGAACCTAAAGGGATTTATGTGTACGAGCAGCCCCGAGTTTGCAGGCATTCTAACCCGGTACGGAGTGCTTGCTAACACACACACGGACGTTTCCCCGTCACTGCATGGGCCAGCCATGGAACGGAAGAAGCTGCGCAGCCAAGGAGCTATCCAGGCGATCGGTTATACAGTGCTGAACATGGAATCCACCTTGTAACGCTAACACCACTCGTAGCCATCTTCCTGCCAGGCTGGACTTCATTCCCTCATAGTGGAAGGCTCACGTACACACCCTATGTCACCCTTAGCCCGCAAGCAACCCATCTGCCCCATGAATGGATTAACAGCCCAACTGTTGTTCCTGATTGTCTGGCAAAACGCTAGACAAAGGATCCTGCCCAGAAGATGATGGAAAAGAGGAAGAACATCTCCTGCTAGATTCAAGTCTTTTGTCTAAACTGGGGATACCTAGGTCCATATTTGATTCCCTATTGTCACCTTCCCAGATAAGCCCATTTAATCTTAAGTATCTAGCCATTCCCCATTCTTCTCCCTGTCTGACACCTTGGAGCCGCCTCAGGCCCTGTTGCAACTTGGAAGTTTCCAGGTTCACAGGACCAAGGCGAAGTTCATTGGTCAAAAGCAGGCACCCAATTAGGTGCCACCCATGGACTTGCTATTGGCCCTGCGAATGTCCAGCCTTCATGGTCATCGCAGAGCCTCCCCTTTCTCCTCCCTGATACCTCCCATTCCCTGAGGGCTCAAAGAAGTCCTTATAACCTGTGGACTAGCTACCCACAGGTGTGCTTCTATCAGTAACCCACCTTCCGCTGCATAGATCCATCCCCGATTCCTGATCAGTTTTGGGTCCCTTTCCTCCCCCGTCCTCTTTTGTCGCCATTGGAGACTTCCTCGAAGACTGCGATAGGTAATATAACCCTGTATGTCCCCATATAACCTTTTATGTTCCCCTATCGATCTATCTGTATTTCTTAGGACTGTGTGAATGTGTGATTGTATTGTATTTTTATCTTGTGTGGAAGACTATATTTTTCTCAATAAATCATAATTGGTTTTATTAAATTAGAATCCTTTATTGAGCATCACTCTCTGGCTGGTTGAACCTTGTATACATTGGTAAAAAGATTCCTAGTGAGCCAGGTGCCCACCTAACTAATTCCCCAACCTCGTTTTGAGGGCATTTCGGCTTACACAATTGCTCTTCTATTCTCTCTATTAAATAATTAAAGAGAGAGAGTAGAAGAGCAATTGGCCATCCAAAAGAACAGCTTGCTTCCAATAAAAATATTGTAGAGCCTTAAAGGCCAGCAAACTCCAGAAGCCTTGTGCATCTAGTAAAAAAAATAGTTTGGACTGGCTTTAGCTCCTAATAGAGGTACATGCACTTAAGTGTTATTGTGTGGTAAGCTTTTCACAACAATATAAAATCTCATGTATTATGTATTTCCATTCAGCTTTGTGGTATGCTTTGTTGTTAGTATTTTCGTTTATTCCAGGATGAAAGAACTTGAAGATAGTGTAGAAGAGCATTTACACTGGGTTGTAACAAAAAGGCTGGTGACCCTGTACGAAAGAATTTGTTGTTCTTATGGAGAAACGTCGACTGCGGGGTGACATGATAGAGGTTTACAAGATAATGCATGGGATGGAGAAAGTAGAGAAAGAAGTACTTTTCTCCCTTTCTCACAATACAAGAACTCGTGGGCATTCAATGAAATTGCTGAGCAGACAGGTTAAAACAGATAAAAGGAAGTACTTCTTCACCCAAAGGGTGATTAACATGTGGAATTCACTGCCACAGGAGTTGGTGGCGGCCACAAGTATAGCCACCTTCAAGAGGGGTTTAGATAAAAATATGGAGCACAGGTCCATCAGTGGCTATTAGCCACAGTGTGTGTGTATATATAATTTTTTTTTTGCCACTGTGTGACACAGAGTGTTGGACTGGATGGGCCGTTGGCCTGATCCAACATGGCTTCTCTTATGTTCTTATGTTCATCAAATGGCAATTTGCAAAAACATTAAGAACTTCCTGACAGAGCAGTTCTTCAGTAGAACAGGCTTCCTCTGGAAGTGGTCGGCTCTCCTTCTTTGGAGAGGCTAGATAGCCATCTGACAATGCTGATTTGGGGAACGTAGGCAGATCATGTGATGGATGGCAGGAAAGGTTGCATCAATTGTTGTGGCCCTTTCTTACATGCCCAGGGAAATTCTGATTGCTGCTTTGGGATCAGGAAGCAATTTTCTCCGGGACACTTTGGCCAAGGATCCTGGAGGGTTTTTGCCATTCTGGGCATGGAACAGGGATCACTGGGGGTGTGGGGGAGGTATCTGAATAGAATCATAGAGTTGGAAGGGACCTCCAGGGTCATCTAGTCCAACACCCTGCACAATGCAGAAAACTCACAAACACCTCCCACTAAATTCACAGGATCTTGATGATGATGATGATGATGATGATGATGATGATGATGATGATGATGATGATATTGGATTTATATCCCACCCTCCACTCCAAATCTCAGAGCGGCTCACAATCTCCTTTATCTTCCTCCCCCACAACAGACACCCTATGAGATGGGTAGGGCTGAGAGGACTCTGACAGCAGGTGTCCTTTCAAGGACAACCTCTGCCAGAGCTATGGCTGACCCAAGGCCATACCAGCAGGAGCAAGTGGAGGAGTGGGGAATCAAACTCGGTTCTCCCAGATAAGAGTCCGCACACTTAACCACTACATCAAACTGGCTGTCATTGCTGTCAGATGGTCATCTAGCCTCTGTTTAAAAACCTCCAAGGAAGGAGAGCCCTCCACCTCCCAAGGAAGCCTGTTCCACTGAGGAATCACTCTATTAGGAAGTTCTTCCTAATGTTGAGCTGGAAACTCTTTTGATTTAATTTCAACCCATTGGTTCTGCTCCTACCTTCTGGAGCCGCAGAAAACAAATCCACACCATCCTCTATATGACAGCCCTTCAAGTACTTGAAGATGGTGATCATACCATCTCTCAGCCACCATCTCTCCAGGCTAAACATTCCCAGCTCCTTCAACCTTTCCTCATAGGACTTAGTCTCCAGACCAGAATACTTACCAGAGCTAAAGAGGAGTTGGCCAGCTGGAGCTGACTGCTTGGTAATGGCCTGCATATAACAGACTTGGTTGTCTGTCAACAAAGCAGGGTACTCTACCCTCCTGATCATAGGCCAGTCAAAGCCAGGCCTTCCTAATAGCCCAATGGCATGCCCAATGCAGCCAGGTCAGGTGAGGGAGGAACAAACACAACATGGGGTGGCCCTGAGTTTTAATGTTCCAGCACCAGCTGACTGTGGGGAAATTGGGCAGCAATTTAAAGGATGTGGAAGGTGAGGGGGAAGGCCAGCCTAGTTCAGTCATACCAGATTGGGAATAGCTCCTGTCAATCCAACCAAGGGATGAGGGAACCCTCATAGAGGCAGGAAGGGAGAAGCATATCCCAGAAAGTCTCCTTCATAAGGACCAGAGACTAAGGCCTAGGAAGATAGGCTAGCCTTTTTGCTAGCTGACTACAGGGGACAGCAGTAGAAATAGAGGATGAAGACTTAGGGTTCTGTTAGCAATTTCCTCTCTCTAGTCTAAGCCCTGTTGAGGCCTCCAAGGGGGACTCTGGAGGGTGCATTGGCCCTGCCCAACCCTGATGGTGTGGCAGACATTCACAGTAACTTACTATTTTAATTATTAAGGTTTTTTTAAAAAAAATGTGTCAAGGAATAAACAAGTAAATGGCAGTTAAGTAACTTCTATCCTAAAGCAATGCTAGTTGCAGCAGTCTTTTTTCAGTGGAGAACCTGTGGGAAGAAAGATTTCTTTCAAAAAGCTATACTTAAAAAAATCAGATTCTTCAGTGTCTGCTGGAATCTGTTGTTGATTTTTATGGAAAACTCCTGCTGGAATGACAGATATAATTATTTTGAAAAGTGTCTGTGCTGTGCATATTTGCACTCTGTAATGGATCTGATATTTCCAGGGAGCAGAAGTGAGTGGTTTCAGGTCCTTCTATATTTGTCTTTAAGTTAAAGTGCAGAGAATTTCAATTTTTGTTTTATTCAAACAATATTCTGCAGAGTTATTGGAGTCATGGGACTGATGTCAGCATATGAGTGTACTGAATAGATGAGTATTTAGAATTCATTCAAATTCCCACTAGTCACAACTCATTTGTTGTCTTTGCTGTTCTGATTTGTACCTACGTGCTTTCCCTTTCTCAAAAAATACAAAATCTTAGAAACCTGTTCTTTCCTCCTATGTCTGTAAGATTCCCTTTCGACTTGAAGGGAAAATTAAGGCTACTATAACAGGCCACGTTCCTTGCCTATGTAAACAACTTTATTCCCTTTTATCCATTTATGTGAACGATCTGGAAATCACAAATATGTCCAATATAATTTCCATAATAGTGGAGGATAAATGAATATTTGTAATGTATCTTTGCTTCACAAGAGCATGTACCCAGGAAGCCAGAATTGAGGGTGCAGGTGAGATATGTATTATGTGAATGGCTGCTTTCGAGATCTTGAAATCCAAGAACTGATGCAAGCCACCTTGAATCCCTTTTTCCTGATGGCCAGCATCCTCCAGCTAGGCACACAGATGCAGTTTCCAGAAATCAGAGTTTGTAGAGCAATTCCAGGGGTGCAGCCAGACGTACCATTAGTGGCAACACAGCTCCGTCTCACTGACAGATTAAATGTGTTCGTTCAGACATCCACATCTGGCAATCGAGCGTCATCCAGGGTCATTCCGACTTGCTGCGGATCAGTGCCGCATTAATTTGACAGCGCAGAAAGTCTGGCCCTTTTTCAAAACAGCGGCACAAAATCGGCTTTTTCCCGTTTGGACAGCTCACGCGCGATACTACCCCTTGGAATGTTTACCGCCCCTCCCACTTTTTTTTTTAAAAAAAAGCCCCGCAGACATGTGCACTGCCAGATCATCCAGGAATCTGAGGTGATGCTTCTGCTTCTCCAATCAACACAGGATTGGAGGGGGGGGGACGTTATCCCACT
Source organism: Heteronotia binoei (assembly GCF_032191835.1). Taxonomy (NCBI): domain Eukaryota; kingdom Metazoa; phylum Chordata; class Lepidosauria; order Squamata; family Gekkonidae; genus Heteronotia; species Heteronotia binoei. Next base: position 130,292,495 of record NC_083224.1, on the reverse strand, counting down.
CTTCAGAACAGGAAAAAAAAATCTTTTTTTTTCAATGTGGAGGATTTCCAGATATTATTGTCACTGCCAATTTCTAGGAAATTAATTCCTGGCAGTTTCCTGGTTTGAATCTGCAATGTTAATTCCGGAAATTTCCCCCCTTCCCCCCTGCCTCTGAAGCACTGTTTGACTTCCCACCTCCAAACAGTAGGGCGCATGTTCAATGGACCCCCCCTCTCCCAGAAATCAACATCTGATCACGCATGCTCCAAGAAAAGAGCGTGATAGTTTTGGATGTGTGATCGCTCAACAACAGAATGAGTTGCATTCTTGGATGCTCGTCTGAACAGCCCTGCATCGAATCAATATTCAGCTGTTCAAATTTGAGCGCTACACACCCGCTTTTAATGTGAGGTGTGGCCGCACCCCAGGCATCAAAATACAGTTCCAAAGTTCAGGCATGAGGTAGACAATACTCACAGCTACAAATCCAAAGAACAAGAATATGAAGGTACAGGTCAGGGTCAGAGACGAAGAGGACAATCCAGAGCAGAGGCAGCAAGGCCAGTAGGTATCAGACAGTTGCTTCCATATAACTAACCCTTCTCTGTTGCTTCTAGGTACCACTGCTCAGCAGCCTGTGTTACATCACGTACATGCTGGCTGCTTCAGTCCTGATCCTGTAAGCACTCTCCATCACTCTTGGTGCTTTTAAAGTTTTAAGATTTTAATAAGTTTTTAAGATGTATTTTTAAAACAATCCTCTCCACCAATGGAAGGGCAATTTCCACCGATCCCCCGTTCCTACTGCAGACTCCCAAATAATCTCTCATGCCATTCCTAAGTTCTTCCTCTCCCCCAGATGCAGCATATCAGTGGGCTGCAACAGGGCAGTGGGAGGCAAGGAAATTCTGTATTGCTGATAGAAGTGCTTTCTGTTTGTAAAAAAATCAGTGGATCCAACCCCAAATTTGAGAATGCTGAAATTTCAAGTCAAATATAAAGTATGATCCAATTAAATTTAATCACATTTAATTTAATTTATTCCAGTCTGAAGCAATTCCTTCAGTTTCCTCCCATGGAAATCAATGGGTCCTTTAAACATTTGCCTATATTCTGCCCTTAAATAAATGATACCTTGTATTTGTGCAAAGTTTGGGGTCACGGTATGATTTAGTTTTATACTAATTATTTTACTAACACATTTACAGCCAGTCTTTCTGTAACACCAAAGTTGGACTTGAGGCAAGTAACAAAAATTAAAAATAATTTTAGCAAAAATAAACAGTTCAGCAAAATATAACCTTGACTCATAACTGTGCTGTCACATAATATGGCATTTTTTGTACCCAAGAACTAGCCAAAAAGTATAGACCTCCCAAAGGATCTTAGGTACTCTCTTTAAAAGCTCAGATTTGCATCTTCTTCATGTTGGGTGCTCAGGAGCCCATTAACCTGTTGCCTTAGAGCTAGGTTGTTCACAGTGGAAAATGGAAACATTGCCTTAGCAATAAAACCCACATGAGGCTTGCTGCTTTAAGAAAGAAATCACAACTTTTTACTGTTAAGAAGCTAGCTACATACTACTACAGCAAGGAAATAAAAAGCAGCCCCCCCCCCCCATCGTCTGGCTCCATGCAGCCTTCAGGTTGGGGGAGAGGGATGAGTGCAAGAGCAAAAGCCAGAAGAGCCTATGAATCATAACTGTGCCCTCATGTTATATGGGGTTTTTTTGTACCTAAGAACTAGCCAATGAACTAGCCAGAGTACCCAAAATGGTCTTGTACCCTAAAACTAGCCAAAATGATCTGGGGAAGGGGATAGATGGATTTTGCAGACTCTTATTGAATGAGGCAAAATTACCTTACCCTTCATTGATCCTTCCCCCCATATTTATTCCTATATGTATTTGCTTTACTGCTCCTTGACGTCCTCTCCCTCAACAGATGGTTAAAAGAGAGAGCCATGGGGTTGATGCTGTCCCTTATAAGACCTTTGTCTCCTGCTCCCTAGGGCTGCCAATCCCCAGGTGGGGGCAGGGGATCCCCCGTTTTGGAGGCCCTCCCCCTGCTCCAGAATTATCAGAAAGCAGGGGATGGGGTGGGGAGAAATATCTGCTGGGCACTCTATTATTCCCATAGGGTATAATGGAAAATTGATCCATGGGTATCAGGTGCTCTGGGGAGGGTGTATTTTGAGGTAGAGGCACTGAATTTTCTGCATGGCATCTGGGGACTCTACTCAAAACATCTCCCATAATTCAAAAATATTGGACTGAGGGGTCCCAATTTTATGAGCCCCCAAAGAAGTTGCCCTTATTTTTTATTATTTCCTATGGAAAAATGGCATTTAAAAACAGCATGGGCCCTTTAAATGTGATGACCAGAACTCCCTTCAGAGTTCAATTCTACTTGCCACACCCTTCTCCTGGCTCCACCCCCAAAGTTCCCAGATATTTCTCGAGTTGGACTTGGCAACCCTACCCCCCCCTCCCCAATTCCAATTCCATCATCAAGAAGGCTGTGTCATACTATCTGTCTTTCCCCTCCACATGCTGAGGCAAATCACATCCCCTACCCACACCTCTTTACATCATGGGTTCATGTGTATGCCTTGGTAGGGTAGGGAGACTAAGAACAAACGTTATCAAGAAGAGCAAAGCTGTCACAGCTTTATACAGAAAGTTGAGAGAACTGTTTCCTTAAAACATACTTTAGACCATTTTAACTTTGAAGAAAATTGTGCTGTATAATATTTGCTATACTTTTTAAAAGTCCAACTTGTGGAAATTAAACTGCCAAAAATAAAATAATAATCTGGATTTTAACATTGCCATTGAAAAATTTTAAGTACTTGGAGTCCTAGTTATCAAATCAGAATGATGAATAAGACATCGTTATACACTCTAGATCAGGCACTGAACTATCCAATTTACCTAATTAGCCTTCTAAAGTCTTAATTCCTTGACCACAGTTACTTTGCCACAGTATTGATATTTCACTACAGCGCATCGGATTTGGATTCTCATTTTCTCAAGTTCAATAAGACAGGAAGGCTTGGGATATGCTTTTATGAATGTAAAGGGTACCTCATCAAGTTTCCATCTACTTTTGCATTCTGAATTGACAACCTATCCTCTTATATTGCTTTCTGTTTTACTTTTTCTTTGCCTGTTAACTTTGCCAGCTGTTTAGCTCTGGCCACAAGACATCAGAAATGTACTTACTGCTGACTTTTTGTAAGTATTTTCTATTAATTTGACAGAATTGAATCTCCTGGTAGAAGTGCAGCAAAAAGCAACTTTTCTCCCCTGATACTGAATTATGTAACTTAAAAAAAAATTCTGGAATCCTAGGAAAATAAGAGTTGCCAGTCACCTCTAGTTTCATGAATCTCTTGTGCCAAACAAACATGTTAATTGTAATGAATTACTGGGTTAGAGAGAAAAGCATAATTAAAATGGATCCAACTAGTGGAGCAAAAAGTGCATTTCTTATATACATATAAAATATTCTTGCAGGGGGGAAAGCAACTTAGCATTTGAAATACATTGGAACTGTTTTCAACTACTTTCCTTCAAAAACGCATCTGTTTCATATTACAGTGCATTCTTGAATTATTTTTACACATCAAAATACAAAAATTATTTATTCTAACCTGCTTTTACAAAAAAACAAATTAATGTTTCTTTATTTCTCCACTTGTACAGCCAAGATTACATTATGGCTTTATCAAGTGGTTTTTTTAAATAGAGAAAGCTATTTCGATCCAATTCTGTATGTCATGTTACAGATAAATGAAAGCAAAGACTCCCCTGTATTGTATGTGAAATCTCTAATATCATGGCTCTAGTGTAATGCCTTAGACAATCAAGCTAAATATGTCAAGGGACTTTTAATACACCATACTGATGAAGCAAGAGTATTAAATTTATTCAACCATGAAGAAGACTTTGATTATTATACACCTCGGCTGTACTGGAGTGTTGACCATGAGAAAAAAAATAAAATAGAAAATGAAATGTGATTAATTCCTGATGGGTTTAAATTTCTTTTTCTATACATGACATGGAGCAAATACGTACATATTATTACTTTCTTTCAATGACACCCCGCCCCCCCAAATCTCTTCTGCAACCCAACAAATCAGTTTGAAAACATTCTTATCAATATCTGAATTGAAACATATGGGCAGGTAGAATTATTGTCACTGCATTTTTTTTTCATTTGTCTTGGCAGTTTCATAGTGGGCCACCCGGGTCCATAAAAAGCTGTAGTAATTATAATTTTGGATAACATTGGCTGAAAATCTACTGCGCACTCACTTTTTTGTCAATATACTTCACAATGCAGATTCCAAAACCAGATAAGTTAAGTGATTTTTAAAATAAAATTATTTGGCAGTTTAAGCTTAACAAAAGCCTATTTTTAACAGCTTAGTAAAGTTGGGAGGAAACCATAATGCATTTGAGCAAGACATGATTATAATACATTTAAACCATTGTCAGTAAATGGAGAAATTATGGGCAAGTTTAAAAGCCTGATAATTATAGAGTCACCTAGATTTGGCAGTACTAGAATACTATTTAAAAAAAAAATCTTAGTCAGATGCTGGATTCTGAAGGGAGAGAGAGCAGAATTGAAAAAGGATGTGGTGGGATAGATTTATCTGCTGAAAACTTACAACTACAGTTATTTCACACATTTTGTTTGTGAGGAGCTGCAAATTATGAAACATGGTTTTTTTCATGGAATTCCCTAAGAAGTGTGAATTAAGTTTTCAGTGTTGTTAATTGTTTCTATCATATGATAAGTTAGTGTGGGACTCTAAAATAAGGAGCAGATGTACGACAGCTAATGGGTTATAGTCCCGTCCCCCCACATACAGTTAAATCTCAGAAGGATATTAGAACACCTTGACACAGAAGGCAAAATGTCAGATCAGACCACTCATTAGACTGAATGCGGTTTATTGGTGATGGATTCTGGCTCCTAAGTGCTTGATAAGAAGGAATTATATCAACTTTTGAACAACATGATTTGAATATCCCTGTTTTGATCTCAAGAGTCTTCATTTTCACAAGTGAGGACATCCAGGGATAGGGATTTTAAAAAATAGCCTAGAAAATGAGACAATAGTTTTAAGCAGGGGTGTCAAACTCATTTGTTATGAGGGCAAGATCTGACATAAATGAGACCTTGCTGGGTTGGGCCATGTGTGTCATAAAATGTAATGCCAGGTAGTGGAGACCAGTGTTCTCTCTAAGCTGAGTTAGCATAATCTAGCTCATAGATTTTTAGCCTCCAGCTCACACATTTTTGTCTTAGCTCAGGAAGGGATGCCCCTAGAGCACAATAATTTATGCAGTAGCTCACAACTTTCATGCCAGTAGCTCACAACTTTAACACCAGTAGAATTTTTAAAGTAGAATTTTTTCTCACAAGACTCTGTAGCTTTGAGGAAACATTGGTGGAGGCATAAATTTTATAAAGGACACAGAAAAACACAATTAAAAATTATTTTTTTTAAAAAAAACCCTTTAAATAAAACATGCTTAAAAGATTAGCACTCTTGCGATATTTTATTTAACAGCCTCTGATAATTGAAGGAAGCAAGAGAGAGGGGGAAGGAAGCAGATATGCTTGCGGGCCTGATAGGAGCCTTCTGGGGGTCTGATTCAGCCCCCCCAGGCTGCATGTTTGACAGGGGGGAAAGGCTTAAAAAATTAGACAATGCCAAATTGCAAAATCTCTGTTGCCATTTTGGTTGTTCCCTGGCTACCCCAATAAACATCCAAAATTGTGGTCCTGGTCAAAGAGAAAACAAAGGGGCAGAAAGTAGAGGAAGGGGCAAATAACAAAGTGGCAGAAGGGCTGGAGGAACAGAGGTTTCAGGGGAAGGATAATGGCAGCCAGTGTTCTCTCTAAGCTGAGTTAGTGTGAGCTAGATCACAGTTTTTTAGCCTCTGGCTCACACATTTTGTCATAGCTCAGGAAGGATGGCCCCAGAGCAAACTAATTTTTGCAGTAGCCAGATCACTTGCTCACAACTTTAATGCCCGTAGAAGTAGAATTTTTGCTTACAAAACTCCACAGCTTAGAAGGACCATTGATGGCACCAATGAGAAGGAAGCAGAAAGGAAGGAAGCACCCAAAGTGATCATAGGAGAGTAGGGAGAAAGAAAGAGTTGATGGCAGCAGGACTGTGGGACATGGTTGAGAAAGGCACAATAAGAGACTGGGATGGCCAGTGAAGGGATGGAATTTTCTCTGTTGTGAATTTATCATAGGTTCCCTTCTTGTATTTGTGTAGAGTTATTAATAATAGAGTTTATAATAGTAGAAGCAAGAAGCAGAATTGCAACCAGCCCCCATAGCAGTCAACAACAACTTTGTGGTTATCTTCATGTTATCCAGCTCCAAATATTTTTATCTAAACTGGTTTTCACTTCCTGTCAAGGCTGGTAGGATTCATGCTAATATGCCATCAAAACCCCAAAATAAATAGGTAAATCAAAGTATCTTGTAATAAAGCAGCACAATGTCCATAGCCAAAGAATCTTGAAGGAAACCCCACTATTCTGCTTTAAGAAATAGGGAAAATGAGACCATCTAACTCTTGTGACATGGACCCTTCAGTATTTCACAAGTTGCAGAACATAGAAGAAAAAGTAAAATTTATAGGTTTCATGCTAATGAGACCTTGGGTATTCTAAGAAGCACACCATATCTAATAGTCAGTTTCCTAAGGCAGGCTGAATTTCTACATACTAATAGCAAAGTTGGCCATGTCTTTGAATACTTAAACCTGGTGACTGGAGCAGTGACTAAGCAATACAGATCTTTCTACAAACCTAAAAAGGGCCCCAGATTTGCAGAAAAACGTGAAATCTAAAAACAAAACGTTGGGGGTTTAAAAACAAAACTTTAAGCAACAGATTTCTTTCAGTGGCTGTTGCTAGTCAACAACAGTGTTCAAAGGCTTGGATCTGTCAGTAAAAGCAAAGGGAAGGGATGCTGAACCCTTCCCAGGCCTATTTTGGCCTTTGAGAGATGGTATATTGGATCCAGCCTGGCTAGTGTTGACAGCTCCAGTTTGGGAAATTCCTGGAGATTTTGTGGTGGAGTCCTTAAGCACAGTATCATTTACTGGTCATTGCTCTTTTGCCCCCCTACAAGTTTTCCCCATGTTTTTCAGACTACCACTGAAGCGGTGCTTCTGCTGCTATGCACTCTGTGCCTACATCCCTTCTCCCTCTGTAGCTCTTCCAAATGGTGCAAAATATAAACCGCACCATGCTTTTAGGGCCAGTTCCAGGTTTTAGGGAGCCCTGGGCAGAGAGTGCTCAGGGGCCCCCTCTCCACTGCCACCTCCAATGACATTACTTTCCATGCACCTCCTCACCCTTCTGTCAGCTTCCCACCACTGTCCAACTATATCTCTTTCCCCTGTGCTCCCAGCCACATGCATCACCTGCATGCCTTTCCCCAGTAATGCCGGGCAACATGTGCAGCCAAGTGGTAGGGCAGCTACATGGGAAATGGGCAAAAGCAGCTGCTTTACCTCAGGGTATGCTGCAACCAGTCCTGCAAGGAATCAGCCTGAAGAATCAAGTAACATCACACAAGTTATAGATCAGTCATATGTCTTCCCTGTAGAACAATTACCCTTGGACTAAGGACTAATTTCCATCAGGGAAATACCTCTGGAGAAGGAAGACAACCTGCTCCCCTAGCACTAAAGCCCCAGTGCAAATGTCCCTTCCTTGTGACTGCTTTAACTTGCAATTGGTAAGAAGGATTTTAAAATTGTCTAATAACACACAAACAACCCCTGAGATAAAATTACTGGCCCAAGGACACCCAGCAACTTTCGTGGTTGAGCTGGGATTTGAGCCTGGGTTGCTCAGATCTTATTCTGACACTCCAACGCAGGGGTGTCAAGCTCATTTTTTAAAAAAATGGGCACCTCTATTCTGACTGAGTTTTAGATAACAACCTGGAGCAGATGGGAAATTTACTTTTAAAACCTAAAATGTGTACTTTCTCAAATTGGAAGAAGTTTAGGCAATGAACATTTCACAACTATCTCTGGGTATAATTTATATTAAAAGAATTTGGACACAATTGATTGAATGTAACTAGCTTTTAAGAAACCACTCATATAAATGAAACATAAACATCTTGTGCCCTGTACTATAATGATAAATTATAGGGTACTGTTTCTTCGTGCGTATTTTCACCAGCATTGTAATACTTCATGTTTTGCTTTAAAAATTGCTTTGTTTTTAAAAAACCAACATGGACTATGTAAGTTTCAGTGATAATTCTTCAGATTCTCACACCTCATACTATTACATTTTATGGCATTTGAGAATAATATTTAATTTATATCCTTCCCTCCCCGCTGAAGCAGGCTCAGGGCGGCTCACATAGCATAATATAAAATGCAAACATTACAATAATACAATAATAAAGTACACTGGTTACATAACAATATATATTATAATTCAATTATATGTATTATTACCTTAAAAACATCTAATTAAAACCATCAAATTTAAAAACTCACAGAAAGCACAGGACAAATTGAACAGATTAGTATCAAAAAGAAAGTATGAAAAGGCCAAGGAAGGAACAAAAAACTGCATATATGCTGGAATATAGCCTTTATATTGAAAAGAGAATGGAACTCTGGGAGACAGTAAAGGATGATACTTTTTCATAAAGATAAGCAACTGCAAAGGGCAAAAAGCCCACAGCAAAGGTCAAGTGTCTTTAAAAATATGGGATGCATTTTAACTAGATCACTCAGAAAAGGGAATTGAATTCCTTTTTCTTTTAAAGAACTGCTGGAGAATGCAAACAAAATGTTGCCAAATTGGTTCTATTTATTTGTTTTCTACCCAAGACAAATGATAATGACTATTTTAAAGGCCTCCAAGACAATTTCATTGTAAGACAAATGTTCTCAGACCTTTAACCAGAGCAGCCTTGTGAACATATTTATAAGCAAGATCCCATGGATTTTGTAGTTGGAGAAATGTTTGTAAAATCAGGCATTTGTCACAGAATGCTGAGGAAATGTTCTGTGGCTGCAGAAGGCCCCCATTAGAACTCAACCACCACTGAAAATAAGGGTAATGTAAACATCTCCAGGCCATGATCTCTCCTAGCAACACTGCCAGCAACATCACCTCCCTGCCTCTGAACTGCTCTGGCCCTTTTATTGATACTTAATAATGGTTGGGGCTCCCCCCCGCCCTTATAGACTCTATGAACATGAATTTGCTAAGAAATTACCATTGTTTTCTTGGGGCTAGTTCCCCCCTGCCTCATGCTCACTTGCAAATCTGCCCCCAGAGGTTTTGTTGGACTTTTCCAGGAACATGCTAGCTGTATTTCAGCTAAATTGCCTGTAGATACTTTCTCTCTGTCTCCTAACTCTTACTGTTCAGGTAGGCAGTGAAGATGGATACCACTACAGAAAGCTGAGGAAGAGTGTCATTTGAGAGAAAGTGAAGATTCTTCTCCAGAAGTCATTAAATACTGAAGAAGAGCTTCATCTCAAAAGGCATTTATTTGATTTGTTTTATGAGAACATTGAAGAGGAGAGAAAACATTGAAGAGTAGGAAGGATAGTAAGGTTACAAAATTAAATCATTTTTGTATGAGCACATTTGCCTCTTGCCCATTTATTTTTCCTGCTTCTCTTTGCATATCCCCTGCACCCTATAATTATAAAATGAGACAACAGGGTATGGATCGAACAAGAGTTTTATTAATGTCTAATCTGCAACAGCTACTTAAAATTGTACATGTTTAAAAAGTGTGAGTTACTATCTAACCCTGCAGCTTCTGTTTTCTACATTTCAGCAACCCCAATAAGGACGAGCTGAAGAGTCTAGAATTCTTAGGTTAGGAGAAAAAGACAACTAAGATGGGTTATGATGGTGGTGGTAGAGTGATCAAGTTCCAGCCAACACAAGCAGCCTTGCAGGGGTTAAGGCAAGAGACGTCCAGAGGTGCTTTGCCATTGCCTGCTTCTGCATGGTAACACTGGACTTTCCTGATGGTCTCCCATCCAAGTACAAACCAGGACTGACCTGCTTAGCTTCTGAGATCTGGCAAGACAGGGATAGTCTGGACATGATAGAGATTTATAAATATATGTGTGGGATGGAGGAAATGAATACAGATACCTTTTGATCACTCTCTCACAGTACTAAAACTTGTGGCCACCCAGTGCATGTCCAAAAGATTCAGGATGGCAGAGTGGACTTTAAGGAAATATTTTCTTATGTATTAATAGGGATGAACATAAGACCATAAGGGAAGTCTAACACTCTGCGTCACACAGTGGCCAAAAATTTTATATATATATACACGCACACACATATATATACACATACATACATACACACTTATATATACATACATATATACACACACACGCACACACATACATATACATATATACACACACACTGTGGCTAATAGCCACTGATGGACCTCTGCTCCATATTTTTATCTAACCCCCTCTTGAAGCTGGCTATGCTTGTAGCCGCCACCACCTCCTGTGGCAGTGAATTCCACACGTTTATCACCCTTTGGGTGAAGAAGTACTTCCTTTTTTCCGTTTTAACCTGACTGCTCAGCAATTTCATTGAATGCCCACGAGTTCTTGTATTGTGAGAAAGGGAGAAAAGTACTTCTTTCTCTACTTTCTCCATCCCATGCATAATCTTGTAAACTTCTATCATGTCACCCCGCAGTCGATGTTTCTCCAAGCTAAAGAGCCCCAAGCGTTTTAACCTTTCTTCATAGGGAAAGTGTCCCAAACCTGTAATCATTCTAGTTGCCCTTTTCTGCACTTTTTCCAATGCTATAATATCCTTTTTGAGGTGCGGTGACCAGAATTGCACACAGTATTCCAAATGAGACCACACCATCGATTTATACAGGAGCATTATTGATGGACACAAACTGCATTTCTTATGTGCAGCTCATGGGTTGTGGCTGAATCAATAATCAAATCACAAAACTATATGAACTGGGAGGTTGGCTTGCAAGCCAAACCAGTTTGCATGGGTTCATGAACACTGCTTTCTGCTCCTTGCTGCTTTTCATAGGAAGCAGAAAGCAGTGGTTTAAATGGCTCAGCTGAATCCAAGAAAGCCCCTTTAAACAGCTGAGTCACACAGAGCAAAAGTGCACCATGGGTCTCTGCTGTTTAAAGGGACTTTATTGGGCAGTGAGCCCCAGGGATTGGCTACCCAGTTTCAGTTTATTATTCTTACAATCCAAGATCAGCAGTCAAGAATTCCAACAATACATAATACACATTGTGTACATAAAATAGATATTCTGTACAGAACATGTACAACTAATAGAAGTAATAAAATTATCAAAATACTAGACCGTATTCTTTTACCTTGATGCCAGAGCACAGAATCTTGCTACCTTAATTTCAGTTTCATTAAAATGGTCAGCAAGAAGAAAAATATAAAAATCATTTTATTTACATGGACAGAATTGGTGTAATGTACATGTTCCTGGTAAAATCAACAGTGTAAGAGGACGTGTTGATTGTTTCTGTCATTCCAGACTGACATGGGCAGAAACATAGTACATGTGGGATATGTGCATATCTCCCTTCAAGAAGGGGAGATGGAAGGATATTAAAATGGACCAGAGTGATTGGAGAATTCTCATGTATGAAGGTAATTTGGTGGAATGAAAATTTTGTTACAGTTCCCAACTACCTGTGATCTGTCGGCTTGAAGAATGGTATCCTGTAGTCTGTTTGATTAGTGTCTGCCTGGCTCCTGAGTACCCAAGATGCAGTAAGGTTGTGCAGGAGGAACTTAATAGCTGCAATTTGTCCTCTACAGCTCTCACTCACCTTGAGTGAAAATTGTCTGAGATGATTAATGAAGTTAATCCGGGGGGGTGGGGGTGATCTTGAGCCAGAAGCCGATAGCTTAGGAACCAGGCACCTGCTTCAAGTGGATCCAAACCTGCTTCTAGACTTAGCAGGGTTTGGAGTGCGCAACGATGTACTCCAAATAAGGTTCTGAGGAATTTGGATTGAACTGCTTCTAGTTTATGGCCATCATTGTACAGACTTGTCTGTGAACCATAGATGAGCTGGATACCACCATGCCCTGAAAGACTTTCAATGCACATGGTATGTGAGAACCTCCTTTTGAGAAGAAGCTTAACGTTACTGTAGCTGCTTTTTGGACAGATTCAGTTACATGGGAAAGCTGTGATGTCCATGCTCCAGATGATAGGAACACTATACCTAAATATCTAAATACTTTAACTTGTTCGACCTCATGGCCATTAATCTGCCACCTGTGTTTGATAAACCTTTTTTTTTTTGGAGGGGTGAAGAATATTGGTCTTTAAAAGACTGATTGTTAATGCTCCCTTTTCAGTAAGCTGTAAGTGCTTGGAGGGCTCTTCTCAGCCCTACTTTGGAGTAGGATAGAACAACCATATTATATGCATATAATAGTGTAGAGACTGGTCTATTTGCCATATTGGGCTGATGGAAGGCACCATAAAGTTTATATAATGAGGGAACAAATACACATCCTAGCTTCACACTCCTGCTGACTGGAATCATGTGGGACAGATGACCTTGTGGGTTGCGTCTCACTGACAAATAGCTGTTCTCATGAAATGTGCATATAAAGGCAACCAATCTATGGTCTGTTGAGGAAGCTTCAATATTTAGAATCATAGAGTTGGAAGGGACCTCCAGGGTCATGCAACCCCCTGCACAATGCATGAAACTCACAAATACCTTCCCCTAAATTCACAGGATCCTCATTGTTGTAAATGGCCATCTAGCCTCTGCTTAAAAACCTCCAAGAAAGGAGAGCCCACCACCTCCTGAGGAAGCCTGTTCCACTGAGGAACCGCTCTAACGGTCAAGAAGTTCTTCCTAATGTTGAGCCAGAAACTCTTTTGATTTAATTTCAACCTGTTGGTTCTGGTCCTACCTTCTGGGGCCACAGAAAACAATTCCACATCATCCTCTATATGACAGCCCTTCAAGTACTTGAAGATAGTGATCATATCTCTTCTCAGTCGCCTCCTCTCCAGGCTAAACATTTAGTTATAATCCGTTGTGTGCGATACCACTGAATATCATTATATAATCAACAAAGGCTGCATAAAGTGCACCATGCTGCCGGATGGTATATTTCTCCACCAGATGATGCAGAATCAGACACTAATCCATTGTGATTACTTCTGAAACCTGCTTGTTCCTCAGCTATGATGTTCTCCCTGTCGAGGACTGGCTTGGCTATCCAAGAAATCCTGTTTAAACAGCTGAGCTGTGGGAGCAGGTTGGCCCTGCAGTTCAGCTGTTTCTGATCTAAACAGATGAGTGGCCAGGAGCAGCCTGCTCCTTCAGCTCAGCTGTTTTGGTGGCTTTCACAGGGAAGATAAAAGCAGGGGTTTAAATCCTGGCTTTTTGATCCCCATGAACCTTCACAAACTCTCTTAAAAGTCCATGGAGATTTGTGGCTGGGCTGCAGTTTGTAAACCACAAAATTCATCACAAAAAAAGGTTTGTGAGCTGGTTCATGCCCATCCCTACTAATTAAATAACTAGAGTGTGTCCATTCTAGTGCCAATGGATGTAGTGATAGCCGTGAGTACAGGTGGCATACTGATAGAACGCATGAAACTGCCTTATACTGAATCAGACCCTTGATCCATCAAAGTCAGTATTGTCTACTCAGACTGGCAGTGGGTCTCCAAGGTCTCAAGCAGAGGTCTTTCACATCACCAGATCTTTTAACTGGAGGTATTGGGATTGAACCTGGAACCTTTTGCATGCCGAGCAGATGCTCTGCCACTGAGATTTATCTCCATCAAAGATTACTACTACTACTAAATTTATTCTTATATCCCACCCTCCCCCGCCAAAGCGGGCTCAGGGCAGCTCATGGTGACTAAAGGCATGGTGACTAAAGGAAATCTCCGTATTGGCATGGTGACTAAAGGAAATCTCCGTATTGGCATGGTGACTAAAGGAAATCTCCTTATTCAAAGGCAACTGATCTCTAGTGCTAGGAGGCAACATTTATTTATTATTTAATCATTTACAAAGCTTATACCTCGCCTTTCTGCCCTCATCAGGGCCACTAAATTGGCTAACATTAAAAACACGCATAATAAAACAACATATTTAAAACCAACCAAAATTCCCACATCATTAAAACAATTAAAATCAAAAACTAAATACAAAGAAAAAACATATAATAGCAATTAAAAAGCTAAAATTCAAAGAAAAACATATAATAGCAATTAAGATATAGGGCAGGAAGGAGGGATCATTGAGAGAAGGGCAAACAACCTGAAGTCCTCATCCTCTGGCAAGAAACAACAACAGGACAAACAAATAGCCCTGGTGAAAGAGTTTCAGAGATTTGATTCCACAACTGACAAGGCTCTCTCCTGAGTTGCCACCCACCTATCTCAGGAGGCAGGGGCACCTTAATTAGGGCTTTGGAATATGAATTCATTGGTCATGAGAGGCTTAGCCTCTATTCCCTGTTTGTTGGGCCTCCAGGGCAACTGATTGGTAACTGTATGAAACAGGATGCTGGACTAGATGGTAGTAATCTTTTTATAGTCAATCTAGCTCAAAACTCATGTGCCTTATTAACAAAGAGGAAAGAGAGATAGAAAGGAATAAAATGCATTGAAAGTTGTGACAAAATGGGAGACACAAGACAAACTGAGGAAGAGTTGAATTAAGGGCAGATAATGTCTGGAACAATAAAGAAATTAAATACACAAAATATCCTCATCTCTAAATAGGATATGATATAAATTGCTGAATACATTTTCATTTCTCTTCCAAATCACTGGTATTTGAATAATGATACCTCCATTATCATCCAGGATCCAATGTTTCACCTTTAGCAGTTGTCAGATCTTAAAATGTGAATGTTACCACATATCTTCCATCTTAAAGCAACTTCATGACAAGACAACAGAATTTGTCTTCAGACATGTCTAATTCTTAAATAAAAACTCAGGTGAAATGGGTACTAGATTCTGTGGCCATTTGCAGCCCTATCTTGGCAATGTTGAACTCTGTATCTTAAAGCATATGTAATATACAAATATTAAATATTGATATTGTTTAACCTCCCCCCCCCCCAAAAAAAAACCTTCAAAGATACTTGGGATGAGTTGTGATGTGGCATGATAACTGAGGTGGGCTCTTGAACTGTCTGAAAATGTCCCTAATTTAAATTATAAGGAAGAGAATCCCAACAGAAATTAACAGAAACAGGAACCACTTGTTTGAAAGCAGATATATTCATGAGGGACAATATTCTAGGAAATATGCTTGGCCAGTACAGTGAGAATTTTTTATAACTTGACACAAAAATGTGAAGGTTTAACTGTACAGGTTATGCTGCGAATGCAAAACATGCAACAGTGCATTGATAGCACTCTGAATCTTGAATGTGACAGATGAGAAAGATGTCTTGAGAAGTCTTGTATTTTAATAGTGTTTGGGCTGAAGATGATAAATACAGTCTTCAGCTAACACTCCAATGTTCACAATTTATTACAAAGTCAGACAAAAGAAGTATGTGAGAGAGACAAATGGCTAAGAATACCTTTCAGCATTAAAAGAATTCCAAAGAAAGAAAAATTATTCAGTACATGCAAGTAACCTTACTGGATTTGCTCCTTCAAGATGACAAGAAAAATTATATATAATTTTTATACTTTCAAGATATGGACTATATAAATATTCACGATGTGGGTAGCAGCTTGATATATAGATTTCCCTCCCTCCAACAATCAAATGTATATTCAAATCATCATCAAAGTTATTTTGCTCACACTGTGCTGATGGGTAAGACATCATATAGCCCTGTGTCAGGGTGCAACCAGCCCAAAATAACTGAACAATGACATAAAAGTAAAATGTTTCAGAAGAGGGGTGTTATTTGTTTGGTGTGTTTTTTTTTTCCAGCCTGTCAATGCAATGCAAAGCTGAAATGTCTGCTGTAATGAGTGCTTTTCTGGATTGTCTTTCAAATCAGTTAATAGCCTCCCCATAAGTGAACAAGCCCTCACAGAAAGCCAGAAAGATATATATTAACATAAGAACATAAGAGAAGCCATGTTGGATCAGGCCAATGGCCCATCCAGTCCAACACTGTGTCAGACAGTGGCCAAAACACCGAAGTGCCATCAAGAGGTCCACCAATGGGGCTTGAAGCCCTTCCACTGTGCCCCTCCCCCAAGCACAAGAATACAGAGCATCATTGCCCCAGACAGAGTTCCAACAATAAGCTGTGGTTAATAACCACTGATGGGCCTCTGCTCCATATGCTTATCCATTACCCTCTTGAAGCTGTCTATGCTTGTAGCTGCCACCATCTCCTGTGGCAGTAAATTCCACATGTTAAGCACCCTTTGGGTGAAGTACTTCCTTTTATCAGTTCTAACCCGACTGCTCAGCAATTTCATTGAATGCCAACAACTTTTCTCTTTTATTGTGAGAAAGGAAGAAAAGTACTTCTTTCTCTACTTTCTCTATCCCATGCATAATCTTGTAAACCTCTATCATGTCACCCCACAGTCAACGTTTCTCCAAGCTAAAGAGCCTCAAGCGTTTTAACCTTTCTTCATAGGGAAAGTGTTCCAACCCTTTAATCATTCTAGTTGCCCATTTCTGCACTTTTTTCCAATGCTATATTTTTTTTGAGGTGCAGTGACCAGAATTGTACACAGTACTTCAAATGAGGCTGCACCATCGATTTATACAAGGGCATTATGATACTGGCTGATTTGTTTTCAGTTCCCTTCCTAATAATTCCCACCATGGTGTTGGCCTTTTTTAATTGCAATCGCACACTGTCTTGACATTTACAGTGAGTTATCTACCACGACCCCAAGATCTCTCTTGTGGTCAGTCTCTGCCAGTTCACACCCCATCAACTTGTATTATAGCTAGGATTTTTGGCCCCAATGTGCATTACTTTGCACTTGGCCACATTGAACCTCATCTGCCACGTTGATGCCCACTCACCCAGCCGCGACAGAACTTTTTGGAGTGCCTCACAATCCTTTCTGGTTTTCACTACCCTGAACAATTTAGTGTCATCTTCAAACTTAGCTACTTCACTGCTTACTCCCAACTCCAAATCATTAATAAATAAGTTAAAGAGCATGGGACCCAGTACTGAGTCCTACAACACCCCACTGCTTACCATCTTCCACGGCAAAAATTGCCCATTTACAGTTAGTCTCTGCTTCCTATTAATTAGCCCGCTTTTGATCCACATGAGGACTTATCCTTTTACTCCATGACTCTCGAGCTTACTACCTTTGATGAGAAACTTTATCAAAAGCTTTCTGGAAGTCCAGATAAACAACATCTATTGGTTCCCCTTTGTCCACATGTTTGTTCACCCCCTCAAAGAACTCTAACAGGTTAGTGAGACAAGATCTTCCCTTACAGAACCCATGCTGAGTCTTCCTCAGTAACTTGTGTTCATCAATGTGCCTGTTCATTCTGTCTTTGATAATGGTTTCTACCAACTTTCCCGGTATTGAAGTCAGACTGGCCTGTAGTTTCCCGGATCTCCTCTGGAACCCTTTTTAAAGATGGGGGTGACATTTGCTATCTTCCAGTCCTCAGGAACAGAGGCAGATTTCAATGAAAGATTACATATTTTTGTCAGGAGATCCACAAGTTCACCTTTGAGTTCTTTCAAACTCTTGGATGTATACCATCCGGGCCTGGTGACTTATTAGTTTTTAATTTGTCTATCAGTTGTAGGACCTCCTCTCTCGTCACCTCAATCTGACTCAGGTCCTTCAACACCCCTTCCAAAATTATCGGTTCTAGAGTGGGCAAACACTTCTCATCTTCCACAGTGAAGACAGAGGCAAAAAATGCATTCAGCTTCTCAGCTATTTTCCTATAGCAGAGGTCCATTAGTGGCTATTAGCTGTGATGCTCTGTATTCTTGGTGCTTGGGGGGGGGCACAAAGTAGAAGGTCTTCTAGCCCCACTTGTAAACTTCCCGATGGCGCTTGGGGTTTTTTTGTTGTTGTTTTTGGCCACTGTGTGACACAGAGTTTTGGAGTGGATGGGTCATTGGCCTGATCCAAAATGACTTCTCTTATGTTCTTATGTTCAATAATCCTTTTACCCCCTAGGTCATCCAAGGGCCCCACTGGCTCCCTGCTGGTTTCCTGCTTCTAATTTATTTGAAGAAATTTTTATTGTTGGTCTTTATGTTTTTTGCAATATGCTCCTCATAGTCCCTTTTTGCCTGCCTGATCACAGTCTTGCATTTGATTTGCCACAGCCTGTGTTCCCTTTTATTAACCTCACTTGGACTAGATTTCCATCGCTTAAAAATGCAAATTTCCTCAAATGTATTGGACATTATTTCTTTGATGATGACCATACAGATACTCTTTTGTGCCCATGGGTATGAAAGTGAAATTCAACCTGGAAGTCACATTGCCTAACCTAAGGAAGCTACCCTGTTAGTTCTCCCACTTGTGCTTTAAGGGCTGATGCTGTGCAATGAGGAAAAGTCCCCATGCACTTGCTCAGACTCATTTGTGTTTGAAAATATTAGTATAATAATATAAGAATAGCCATACTGGATCAGACCAATGGTTCATCTAGTCCAGGATCCTGTTTCACACAGGGCCAACCAGAATCCAATCAGATGGCTGATAACCAAGCACATAAAACAATACCTTCCACTGTTGTTTTCCCTTAGCAGTGGTATTCAAAGGTGTTCTGAGCATGGAATGTCCATTTTACTTATTGTGACCAACAGTTGTTGATAAATCTATCATCCATAATATTATCTAACCCCCTTTTAAAAGCCAACTAAACTAGTGACCTTTGGCAGTGAATTTCACAAGGAATAATCTTTTGTATGTATTGTAATGATTGATTTGATATGCATGGCTTCTCTTGTATGGGAACCCCTTTACAATGTTTTTTGTAAAATGCATTATTTTACAAAAAATGTAAAATGCATTATTTAGTGTAGTGTGAATGCACCATGAGTCTCAGAGTAGCTTACAATCTCCTTTCCCTTCCCTACCCCACAGCAGACACACTGTGAGGTAAGTGGGGCTGAGAGCACTCTCCAAGAACTGCTCTTGAGCAGAAAAGCTCTGAGAAAACTGTGACTGACCCAAGGTCACTCCAGCAGTTGCATGTGGAGGAGTGAGAAATCAAACCCAGTTCTCCCAGATAAGAGTCTGCTCACTTAACCACTACACCAAACTGGCTCTCCTTGAGAAACCTCCTCAAATTCATCGACAATGCCTTAATATTAAAGGAGTACAAAATGTATGTAGGAGTATGGGAGGAATTGAATCCATAGAGAACTTGCAAAATGCAGTTGGAAATTCAGCAGCAAAAGGAACTACATAAGAAAATGACTTTTCTCAATGCCAGTTCTGAAGCAAGACAGAAAATAATTTTTAAACTATGTTTTTCTGACTTCGTAGTTTGTTCTGTTTGCAGTACACCCTCATAGCTCTTGTCATAATGTAAGCAAGTAATGATAAGATGGATGTAATGTTACGTCCTGCTGTCAGTCTCTTTCTTCAGGTTTCCAAACCCTCACACAGGAACCTATGATTATAGAAGGGCTCTGTGAGATAAATCCTTGAAAAACTGGATCCTCTATTATTCCTCATTTGTTTTTCTTTCAGTCTTTCTTTGAATGGCTTAACTCTTCAGCCTGCAATCAACAAGAATGACCAAAAAAGTCGGCCCCTTGGCAACGCAGAGCCTATTTTCTAGCTAGGTTCAATATGCTACCATCTGCGGTACTTTTCAGAAGATTCCATAAAATTCCCTATGTTAACAGACTGTGCACTTGTGCACATCCAGAGATAAAAATTTTAGAACATATGTTCCTAAACTGTACTTTTTATTCTGACCTATGTTCCATACTAATTGACCCCTGTCTGAGTAAGCAAACAGCGAAGCCTGACAAATGTAAAATTATCATCTTGCTGTTAACTCGGAACCAATTGATAATTGAAACTGTTGTAAAATTTTTGTATTTAACATCTGGGAAGTGCTTAATGTATTTGCAAACTGCCATTTGATTGACAGATTGGTTCCTTGCTATGTTGGATATCATGCTAATAAAGGTTATTGCTTGATTGTTGACCAAAAAGGGAGGACTTTTCAAATTGTCAAAATACTTCTGAAAAAGCCCCCACTTTTGCCTCAGTACCACTTGTAAATGTTGTCCAGTAGAATCCTATGCAGAGTTGGGCCCTTCTAAGTCCACTGTGATCAATGGACTTAGAACTGTTACTCATATTGATCGAATTGTCAGGCCCATAACATACAAAATGTTTTCTACACATGCTAGGTCAGATCATGTCACCAGAGCAATTATTTGGAAATGATCAGTCTAGTATGTATCCCAGTCCAAATCTGATACTGCACTCCAGTAAAGGAGGAAGAATGAGATATAGAGAGAATCTCAAAAAAAAGAGAATATGCATTGTATGGCATCAGTGGAAGAAACTGGAAGCAGAAGCAATGACAATGTTTAGATGGCACATCAGAGAGATAGAGAGATGTTTTGAAGTGGGTTGGTCCTGGCTAGTAATTACTTCTTGCCATGGGTGTGAATGAGGTCTGGAGACAGACCAAAGATCTTTAATTAGTCTGCTCACAGAGACTATGATGTGGCTGTAAAACCAAAGTTAACAGAAATGAAAAAAAAAACCAGTAAAAACCAAGGCTTATGTTGTATGAAAAGTTCTGGCAGCAGTAGCTCAACAAGTAGCCTCTGGCAGGATAGGCTGGGAGAGGGGACATGGGGGAATGCATGTGACATTGGTAATGTCACAAATGTTGCTATCAGGGGTCGTTTTGTAGAAAAATAGGTGGTGGAGCTCATCCAGGGATTGTTATGCAGCTGCACTTACTATTCAATGGACAAGGAGGTGGAACTCTCAGAAAGGTTCAGGAGCTGCTTTCCTGTGAGCTCCCACTGGCCTGGTTGCTACCATAGAGTTTCCAGCAATTCCTAGATTTACTCTATGTCATGTCTGAGTGTTAACTGCAACTTTAAAAAAATCACTTGCTTAGAGTGACAGCAGGCAACAAGGCTAATCTGCAGGTCGCCTCCTGCCATAGCAGGATGCCTGGTAGGGTGGCCAGACCGTCCCGGGAGCCCGGGAATGTCCCGGTTCTGGCCCCCTATTCCCGCCTCCCGGGCTGGCTATACCGGGACCCAGGGGGCCGGCGCAGCGGCACGCTGAAGCAGCCTGTCGGTCACTTCCGGGTTCCTATCCTGCATCTCGACCTGTGTTATTAGTGACAGGCTGCTTCGGCGTGCCGCTGCGCCGGCCCCCTGGGTCCCACAACGATGGGACTGATGCCACA
The DNA here is from genome assembly GCF_032191835.1 of Heteronotia binoei. NCBI lineage: Eukaryota > Metazoa > Chordata > Lepidosauria > Squamata > Gekkonidae > Heteronotia > Heteronotia binoei. Next base: position 130,271,066 of record NC_083224.1, on the reverse strand, counting down.
GGGACGGGCTCGAAACACTCTATAACCCCTCAAAAGAACAGCAGTCTAGCTCGCTTCCCCCGAGCCCTGCCACCATAAGCCTCAAGGGGGCTCATTTTGTGGCATCTCCCGGCGGGAGGGTGGCACCCACACGGGACACATATCAAATGAAAGAGGGGGCGCAGGGCTATCAGAAACAGCCGGCGGAGGGAGTCGGGAGACCACCCCACTGGGGGATCCACACCCCGAAAGTGATGAAGGTGGCGCAGATAGAGCCAACAGAGCAAACAGGACAAAATAAATAGGCTGCATTATGCAGCACAGTTGAGAAAGTGCCTTATCCCATATACTGATGAAGTATATACAGGATTTCAGAACAAAATTGTTTCCGGCGGTGATATTTGGGGGATTTTGGGGGATGTCACAGGAAGTGCTGTGAAGTCACTTCCTGTTTCCGGCAGTGGCATTTGGGGGAAATGATGTCACTTCCCATTTCCAGCAGGTGACGCGGGGAAATGATGTCACAGGAAGTGATGTCACTTCCTGTTCCCTGTGGTGGCATGACGTCACCGGAAGTGACGTCACCGGAAGTGACGTCACTTCCTGTTTCCGGCGGCGGGCGCGCACGCACCCCTACCTTCCCCCCCCCCCAACGTGTCCCTGGCTGGCCTTCAGACATTATGGTCACCCTAATGCCTGGAAAGGCTAAGCTTCAGCTTGAGACTGCCATTTCTTGCTGCTATTTGTACAACTCAAGAACTATGGCAGGTAAGTCACCCCTCTCATTCCTCAGGCATCTTGAAATACAGTGGGGCATGCTACACTTTCTGAGCTCCTGTGTAATGCAATTCTAAATAAAATACATCCTTCTAAGTCCATTAAAGTACATGGACTTTGAAGGATGTAAGTGTGCTTTGTGTTGCACTCTAAGTCTCCAAGCAGCTGAAGCCTAGTCAAATAGGAAACCAAAGCAACCTTTCTAAAGAGATATTCATCTACTACTGACCAGAGTCAGTGCATTAATTGTATTCTCAGAATCCTGCCTCTGACCAGCCAAGACACACTGGTCAGAGCTGTGTTCTCACATAAAGATTGTTCTCACATAAACACACATAGCCCAAAGGCTCTTTGATAGCAATAAAAAATAATAAAACCCAAATGCATTTTTTAAAAAACATGGGTGCTGTTTCATGAAATAATCTCAACTGCTGCCTACTTCCAGCAATCAAAACATTTTTTGCTAACCTTCTAAAAATGGGTGAGCTAATCAGTAGGGATTACCCATAAAGGAAGTTCCATAGAGTAAGCACAGCAATGGAAAACCCTGGAATCCTCCATCTATTTCACTGATAATAGGCCAGAGGCACATATATTAGATCCTCACTTAATGAACTTGCAAGTATCTGACTTATTGTTGTCTTAAGGAACCCCAAGGAGGATATTTTCAATGGGTAAAAAACAAGCTGACAAAAAGAGTTCAGTCTCCTGTTAGCCAAATTGCCTTTTTTGAATAAACTGGGGAATTTTAGTTAGGTGGGCAAGATAGGAAAAATATCACAGGATCATTAGCCTTATGTCTACCATGGTCAGTTTTCTCAAGAGCCCCTTAGTCAATGATGAGAGTTTTAATTAAAGCAAAATTATATTTTACTGAGGGGAAACTCAAGCATACAAGATAAAAACACACATTCAACATAAGCAGTTCAGAACTAAGAAGAAAAGGTATGAAAAGATTAGCAGGAGGTATCAGTGAAGGGTAATACCTCACCTGTTCCTGTAGAGAAGGTGAGGTTCAACAGCAAAGATGGGAGAAGGGGAAGCATGAGATGACCAGTGTCACCTGCAATAATGGACCCAAACTGATAAGGAGTGGGGATGGCTCTTCCATGAAGGTAAGGGTCTGGAAAGAGTCACATCTGAATGGCAACAGGCTTTGCCTTAAATAGCCAGATTCAATGGAGCTTCCTGGCAGACTAATGGCTCCCAGGATATTTGACAAAAGACACCTGGAGACTGATAATAGCTTCTCTGAGTGGATCATATGCTAAAACAAAGAAAATGATGTTGGGCAGTTTAGGATCTAATGTCTGCTATTGTGACACCTCTTGGGGAAACATAAGGCAGACAAAGGAGTCAGGAAGAGGGGAGATGGATGACAGGATGGTGAAAGATTGGTCCAACAATAATCTATTGACAAAAGTGATTTCCTGAATAGATGGCAGGAAAAGTTTTTTGTTCGTCTTCTAGTGCTGCAGATGCTCTATTATCTTAAGACTGGTAGCTTGCGTTGACATAACTAAAGCTTATTCAAAAAGCACTGGAATATAGAACATGAAGTAGCAGCAGCTCCTTCATGGCTGCCATATGTTGCCCTTTTTGAAACCCTCCAAAAGCAAGGCTTCCCCTATTCATGTTTCCAGGAAGCCAAGGTTGCAGTTGTTTGTCTGAAGTGTTTATGCAGCCATGGAGGTTTGTCTGAAATGTTTATGCAGCCATGATCTGGAGTCCTCGTGGCTCTGTGGGCAAGAACTACCAGTTATGTAATAATTCAAACAACAGTGCTCTGAGCCTGGTTGGGCTCAACATGGCAACAGTCCATAAGGGCCAACTGCCTATAACTGGCATGGCATGGATGCCAATCTGTATACAGTTTATTAGAGCCCAGTGTAAACATGGGGGTTCATTGAAAATCATAGTCTTTGGGGAATACTCCCTTATCCACACTATGGCACTGATCCATATTAAACCTTCTGCAGCTAAATTATATGTGAGATGATCTGATTGTGAGTCCTCAATGTCACATATGTTTGTGTGTGGAAAGTGCCATCAAGTTGCAGCTGACTTATGGTGACCCAGCAAGAACCTTTAAGGCAAGTGAGAAGCACAGGTTGCTTGCCATTGCTTTCCTCTGCAGAATCTTCCTTGGTTGTCTCCCTTCCAAGTGCTGACCCTGCTTAGCTTCTGAGATATGAAAAGACTGGGCTATACCATGCAACTTTCCTTCCCCAACGTCACATATAGTCAGATACTTATGAGGAGAAACATCCCTTCATATTTTAGAGAGCATAGCATGTAGCTTGTTTCATGGGAGGCTAAGAAATGCTGCTTGAATACAGTAGTTAATGGGAACATCTTCAATGTCATCAATGTATTGCAGAAAAACAAGCCATAGGCTGTGTCCCTTATTATTTAATTATTAAAAATGATCCAATATAGCATTAGGGGTTTGGTATGTTTGGCCATAGCTGGCATCAGGCATCAGATTAAGTAGCTTCAACAATTCCAAGGCTTACTTCTTGCTAATAATTTCAATATATGGTTTGAATGCAGCCATTACATATGATATTGTATGAAGACAATTTGCATAGATATTGCAATGACTAATATTCCTTATAGGGGGGGGGGAAGTCATTACAATTAAAACAGAAGTATGAAAAAAACCCTATTTTTTTATAAGAGCAGTGAAGAGAAGAGATCGGAATTCATAATTCATGTGCATGTTTTGTGGTTAGGTCTTGTATATAGTGTGGAGGGTGGGTGGGTGGGAATCTCCTTAGTGTCAGAATGATTGTAACTAATACAAAGGCAGGCCTGTCTTCTTTATCAGTAAAACAATGGAAAACTTTAATAATAATAAAAAAGAAATAGGCAACTTTCTCTTCTTGTGATACAGATTTTCCCCTTTTTATTAGGTCTGAGATTGAAAAGGGGTATTGTTAAGGAATACCAGCTTACTGCAGTGGGCTGTGAGATGAGATAAGAGTGAAATACTGAACACCCACACTCACAAACAGAATGTGTGAAAAATTGAAATGATAAGCTTTTTGAAGTAGGTTACTCTTAAAGTGATTGAGGTAGAGTACTGTATCATGTTTGTTGGGAAAGCTGAGGAAAATAGCAGAGTAATCAGTTAAAATTAATGCCAAAATGCCAGATAGAGCTGTTTATATATATATATATATAATTGTGTCAAGGTTATTTGACTTTGCAATAAGACTGTGCAACAGCCATAAAACATATCAATCACAGCTTGATAAAAATACAGGTTAGGTGGCTCTATATGGATTTGTCTAATAATAAATAATAATAATAAAAAGGAACTTGAAAGAATTTGTACATGAACTCTTTTTCTCTTACAAAACAGAGAGGGTAGGGTTGTCCAGGCCTCATTTTGGGCAGGAGCTCACTCTAGAGAAAAGTCACCAAGCTACAAGTGACTTATTCACTGCATAAGCAATTAGGAAGCATGGGGAATCTTTCCATGAACAAGTTAATAAGCTCCTTTATATATTCTCAAAACTGGAGGAAGTGAAGGGAGCTTGCAGAAGAAATTAAAGTGAGTTCATTGTATATGAGCCACTGACCTACATGTATATCATCTTGAATTCTGAAAGAAATGTCTTTTGATAGAGAGCCAGTTTGGTGTAGTGGTTAAGTGTGCGGACTCTTATCTGGGAGAACCGGGTTTGATTCCCCACTCCTCCACTTGCACCTGCTGGAATGGCCTTGGGTCAGCCATAGCTCTGGCAGAGGTTGTCCTTGAAAGGGCAGCTGCAGTGAGAGCCCTCTCCAGCCCCACCCACCTCACAGGGTGTCTGTTGTGGGGGAGGAAGATAAAGGAGATTGTGAGCCACTCTGAGACTCTTCGGAGTGGAGGGCGGGATATAAATCCAATATCTTCTTCTATTTCATGCACAGAAATCTCAAAAGAATCCACTTAATGCATTACCATGGGCAAGAATGGGACTATTTAGCAGAAGCATTTGCTCATAGCATCTTTTTCTGAGAGCATCCTTTCCTGCACTGGGAAAACAGAAGGGAAACCCCTTGCAACCAAAACAAAGGGAGAGGCATATTTACAAATGGATTATTTTTATAATAGTATTTTATTCTTAATACAATTATTTTCTTAATTTACAATTGGTTTGGTCATTTCAATATATATATATATGGCTTTTTTTGAACAGGAATGCAGTTCCGGCTGGCTTGGTGTCAAGGTGTTGGTGTTATGTAATGCCAGGTCCATAAATAATAAGACCTCAATCCTTCAGGAGTTCTTGCTTGAGCAGGACGTGGACCTGACTTGTGTGACTGAGACCTGGAAGCGAGATGAGGCGACTGTAGCTCTCTCCCAGATGCCTCCCCCAGGATACTTAGTCTTTCACCAATCACAGACTAGCGGGCAGGGGGAGGGGTGGCTCTATTAATACAAGAGGCTTACTCCTTCCGGGCCCTCCCAGCCCCAGAGATTAATGGCATTGACTGTGCCAGTCTGGCATGGGACGTTGGGGAGTGGTTGGCGATGTGGCTGGTGCACCGTCCGCCTAATGCACCAGCCAGCGCCTTACCATCCCTGATGGAGGCCATAACAGGCTGGGCATTGGAGTACCCAAGGCTTTTGATCCTGGGTTACTTCAATGTCCATGCCGATGACGTGACCTCCAGTCAGGTGATGGACCTAGTGTCATCCATGGCGACATTGGGACTCTCCCAACTTGTTACAACTCCCACTCACCAGGCGGGGCACATGCTAGATTTGATCTTTGCGGCGGGAGTTTTAGTGGACGGTATTACTGCTGAAGCAGTGCCATGGTCGGATCACTATGCCCTCACCCCAAGCCCGTTTAGACGGTGAGCACATTTTAGCTTGCCCACAGAGCCAAATGGACCTGGAACGGTTCCAAATGGCTCTATGGGATTCCTGGCCCCCTGGCGATTCCCTGGATGACCTGACTGAGTCCTGGCATGACAGACTCTCCAGAGCTATTGCTGAGATCGCACCTCGGCATCCTCTGCGCCCTCACTCTAAGCTAGCACCATGGTACAACCTGGAGTTGCGGCAGATGAAACAAGGACTCAGACAGTTAGAGAAGCAATGGTGGCATACTCGAGACAAAGCGACTAGAACATCTTATAGAGAGTTTATGAGATCCTATGAGATGGAAGTCGAAGCCACAAAGAAAACTTACTTTACGGCCAAGATTGCGCCTGCAATTTTGTGCCCAGCACAATTGTTTAACAAAATTTGGACCCTTACAACACTGCCACAAGGCAGGCCAAATTCTAGGGAATTGGAGATTGGCTGTGAGTCTTTTGCAAACTTTTTTGCAGATAAGATCTTGTTGCTCTGCCATGACCTCCCCGCCACATTGGAGACAGTATGTGAACTTGAGGCCCCGTGCCTGTCTTCTGGTTCTGTTCTGGACTGCTTCAATACACTCAGCCTAGAGGAAGTTGACAGGATCCTCTCTACTGTATGCCCAGCAACTTGTGATCTGGACCCTTGCCCCTCCTGGCTAATTAAAGCTTGCCAGAGGGAGCTCAGATATCCTACACGGGATATTGTAAATAGATCCCTTGCGGAAGGGCATTTTCCAACACCTCTTAAAGAGGCTGTGGTCCGCCCTCTCCTGAAAAAATTGACATTGGACCCGGCCGAATTGGCACATTACCAGCCGGTCTTGAATTTACCCTTTTTAGGTAAAATTATTGAGAGGGCAGTAGCGCTACAGTTACAGAGCTTTCTGGATGACGCTTCTGTCCTAGATCCTCACCAGTCTGGCTTCCGCCCAGGTCACAGGATGGAGACAGTGCTGGTCACCCTGGTGGATGACCTCCAGCAGCATCTGGATCGAGGCGGCTCAGTGGTACTGATGTTGTTGGACCTATCAGCAGCGTTCGATACAGTTGACCATCGGTTGCTGACCCACCATTTCACCGACAAAGGGATTCAGGGGTTGGCCTTGCAATGACTTCCCTCCTTCCTTGATGGTCGGGGACAAAGGGTGGTGATTGGGGGTGAACTGTCCTGTAGGTACTCGCTTGATTGCGGGGTGCCTCAGGGGGCGGTGCTCTCCCCAATGTTGTTCAACATTTACATGCACCCCCTTGCCCAGATTGCCCGGAGGTATGGGTTGGGTTGTCACCAGTACACTGATGACACCCAGCTCTATCTACTGATGGACAGCCAGCCTGACTGTGTCCCAGAAAATTTGGACCTGGCGCTACATGCCGTGGCTGGATGGTTTAGGATGAGTAGATTGAAGTTCAATCTAGCAAAGACAGAAGTCTTTTGCTTGAGTCGTGGTGGTCTGGGAAGAGAAATTCCCCTGCCGGCGGTGCGCCACTGGCAATGGTGCACAAGGTCAAGAGCTTGGGGGTGCTACTGGAGCCTGCCTTGACAATGGAGGCCCAGATAACAGCCATTGCTAAATCCGTGTTTTTCCATCTTAGGCGGGCAAGGCAGTTGGTCAGCTTCCTGGAGCACGGCGACCTGGCAATAGTGATCCATGCAACAGTCACCTCGAGGCTGGACTATTGTAATGCCCTCTACATGGAGATGCCCTTGTGCCAAACCTGGAAGCTGCAGCTAGTGCAGAATGCAGCCGCCCGGCTGTTATTGGGGCTCCCCAGGTGGGAGCACATTCAGCTGGGCCTGCAGGAACTGCACTGGCTGCCAATAGTATACGGGATTTGTTACAAATTGCTGGTTATTACCTTTAAAGCCCTATATGACCTAGGACCTGCCTACCTCAGGGACTGTCTCTCCCCACATGTTCCCCAGAGAGTACTCAGATCGGGATCACAAAATCTCTTAGTTATCCCTGGGCCGAAGGAGGCCTGATTGAAATCAACCAGAGACAGGGCCTTCTCAATTGTAGCCCCCTGCTGGTGGAACCAACTGCCAGATAGCCTTGCAAAACCTTGTGCAGTTCCACAGGGCCTGCAAGACTGTCCTCTTCTGGCTGACATTTAATTGACTCGGCACCGGTATTTAAGAGAAGTGGAAGAAGGCCGTCGCCACCAGAATAGCACCAACTCAATATTCTGTTTTATTCTGTTTTAACTGTTTTAATTATTGTATATCTATTTTATTATTGAATGTGTAATTTTAATGCTCATTAATTTAATTGTTTGTGGGATTTTATATTGTGAGCTGCCCTGAGCCTGCTTCGGCAGGGAGGGCGGAATATAAATAAAATAAAATAAAAGGGGTGTGGCCTAATATGCAAATCAGCTCCTGCTGGACTTTTTCAACAAAAAGCTCTGTGTGGAACAATGGTGATGTCAGGGGTTGTGGCCTAATATGTGAATGAGTTCCGGCTGGGCTTTTTCTGGGAAAAAAGCTCTGAGTATATACGTATATATAATTTTGGAATGACCAAACCAATTGTAAATTAAGGAAAGGATAAGAAAAGGAAAATACATGTCACAGACCACATTCCTTATATGCCCGATGATCAAATATTTATTTCTGGAGTTATTATAAGCAGAAGACTGTATATTTATACCCCGCCCTTCTCTCTGAATCAGAGTGGCTTACAATCTCCTTTATCTTCTTTCCCCACAACAGACACCCTATGAGGAAACTGCCCTTTCAAGGACTCTTGTGGGAGCTATGGTTGACCCAAGGCCATTCTAGTACCTGCAAGTGGAGGAGTGGGGAATCAAACCCGGTTCTCCCAGATAAAAATCAGCACACCTAACCACTGCACCAAACTGTTATACACTTTGTGGTAATCTTGCTCCAAAAGACCTCTACGTGGGTCTGCCTCTGCTAAGTTCCCCCATAAAAAGAGTAGACCCCCAGCATTTCTGGTAACACCTTAGTCACCACACATTGCTCTCAGTCGCCATTGTGCCCCCACTTCCAAGTTCTATTATGCTCCTGAGTGTTTAGGCAATCATCCCTTTAGACTCACTTGTACTCAAGTGGAGGATCTCCAACTCCTGTCAGATTTCCCCCCTGGATTAGTTTTAAAAATGCTGTGAACTTTTTTGGTATTAGTTACCATCAACCTGGTTTTATTTATTTCTGTAAATTTATAGACTGCCCTTTCCCATAGTGGGCTCAGGGCAGATTCCAACATAGTAAAACAATTAAAACCAGTAATAAAACAATCAAAAGTTAAAACAATTAAGCTATTAGGTCAGAATTAATTTAAGGCAACATGGATGATGTGAACACATAAATTAAGAAATAATTGTCATAGGCAACATAGATATCCAAAACATGTAAACTGTATTGGCCCAAATTTTAGCAATCAAGGTGGCAATCAGTGCTGGGACACCAGTTAGATGGTGTAATAAAATAAGGATGCCCGCTTGCTTCAGCCATAGGCCTGGTGGAACAGCTCCATCTTACAGGCCCTTTGGAATAGTAACAAATCCGGTAGGGCCCGAACCTCCACAGGGAGCTGATTTCCACCAAAGGAAGCTGGACGTCCTTTGGGCCAGGGATGGTCAAAAGATGTTGGTTGGCCAATCATAATAGAAGAAGAAGAAGAAGATGATATTGGATTTATATCCCGCCCTCCACTCCGAAGAGTCTCAGAGTGGCTCACAATCTCCTTTACCTTCCTCCCCCACAACAAACACCCTGTGAGGTGGGTGGGGCTGGAGAGGGCTCTCACAGCTGCTGCCCTTTCAAGGACAACCTCTGCCAGAGCTATGGCTGACCCAAGGCCATTCCAGCAGGTGCAAGTGGAGGAGTGGGGAATCAAACCCGGTTCTCCCAGATAAGAGTCTGCACACTTAACCACTACACCAAACTGGCTCTCCAGGGCTCGTATGGTGAGAGACGGTCCCACAGGTATGCCAGTCCCAGGCCGCGTAAGAATTTGAACGTCAGTACTAAAACCTTGAAGCGGATTCGGTACTCGATTGGTGGCCAGTGCAGACTGTGCAGCATCAGCCGGCTGCTTGCCCTTAAAGGCAATTCAGTCAGCACTCATACTGCTGTATTCTGCACCAGCTGGAGTTTCCAGATCAACCTTAAGGGCAAGCCTGCATAGAACGAGTTACAGTAGTCTAAGCTGGAAGTGACTGTTGCATGGATCACTGTAGCTAAGTCCTGAGGAGCTACATAGGGTGCTAGTTGTTTGACCTGCCGGAGATGGTCAAAGGCAGTTCGTGCAACAGCTGTGACCTGTGTCTCCAAAGAGAGGGTAATATCCAGTATCAAACCCAAACTCCTCACCTTCTGAGCTGGCACAAGAGGTGCACCATCCAGGGTGTGGAGTTGGATGCCCGATCGTAGTCCCCCCAAGGTTCATGTACAGGACCTCCATCTTGGTTGTATTAAGCTTCAGCTGCCTCAGTTGTAACCAACCACCCACTGCTTCCAATGCCCTGGTTAGATGGTCTGGGGTAGAGTCTGAGTGGCCGTCCATCAACAGATAGAGCTATCATCTGCATACTGGTGACAACCCAGCCCAAAACCTCTGGCAATCTGGGCAAGGGGGCGCATATATATGTTAAACATCATCAGCGAGAGAATAGCTCCCTGCGGTACTCCACACTCTAGTGGATAATGCAGGGAGGCTGCTCGCTGATCGCCACCCTTTGTCCCTGACCATGGAGGAAGGAGGAAAACCACTGCCCCCTGAACTCCAATGTCAACAAGGCGGTGGGTCATTAGATCGTAATTGACCATGTCAAACACTTGCTGAAAGATCTAAAAGCAGTAGCAGCGCTGACCCACCTTGATCCAGATGCCTTCTAAGGTCATCTGTGAGGGTGACCAGAACAGTCTCCGTCCCGTGACCAGGATGGAAGCTGGACTGGAAGGGGTCAAGGATGGATATATCTTCCAGGGAACCTTGAAACTTCTCTGCCACCACTTTCTCAATTATCTTACCCAGAAATAGTAAGTTCGAGACTGGGCGATAATTGGCTAGAACTATTGGGTCCAAATATGGTTTCTTCAAAAGCGGGCAAACCACTGCCTCTTTAAGCTTGGCTGGGAATACCTCTGATGACAGAAATAAATTTACAATCTCAGCCAAGGGACCCTAGATGTCATCCCCACCTGCTTTAACAAGTTAAGGTGGACATGGGTCCAGAGAACAAGTGGTGGGTTTCAGCCAAGATCCTGTCCACATCCTCCTGAGAGGGACAGCTGAAGTGGTCCAACATGGGACCTGATGATAGACAACAGGCTTCCAGTTCCCATACTGTATCAACAGTGACTGGGAGATTTTGGCGGAGAGTCAAGACCTTATCTGCGAAATAAGTCGCAAAAGCCTCACAGCTGATATCCAATTCCCTAAGCTTTTGACTGCCTGTTGGCACCATAGTCAATGATCAAATCGTTCTAAGCAACTGAGCTGGCACCTTTTTGGTTCAAGTTAAGCCCATCTCTTTTGCAACAGTTCATCTTGTCTCAGGAAGTTCCCCAGTGCCTAACAAATCTATCGTCTTCGTGGTCTCTGTGCTTCACACTCATGGGATATAGCGCCTGTGCCGATCCCCTGAATTGGTACCTTAAAAGCCCGGGATTTTTTCGCACTCGGCACCAGTGAGCATGCGCAGGCATCCCAGTACATTTGCTCACCAGAGCCAGCGCGAGGATCCCGCCAGTTTCTTTTTGACCGCCGTGCTGAGAAGATCTCCTTTCGTTTGCTCTGGTCGGTACTGTAATCCTTTGAATTTTCTTGTTGATATAGCCTGTTTGTTGTTTTCTTAGTTAATAGTTAAATAGTTATAGATAATTATAGATAGTTGTTGTTTTGAAAAAAAAAAAAAGACTGTTGTGGTTGGACTGTGCCCCTCAGGGCTTTATTTTCCCCCCCATTCCATCAGAAATTGTTCTGTGTGGGTTCCAGTGCCTATGGAAAGGCATTGGGGGTATTTTATATGTTGCTGCAAGTGTGGTAGCAAAATTGCACCTCCTGACGATCACTCCCTCTGCTTACTGTGCCTGGGCGAGGGACATTGTGTCGATTCGTGCCTGCATTGCTTGAGCTTCTCAAAGCAAACCTGAAAAAAACCAGGCGGGAAGGCTGTCGGCAGCACTTGTGGAATTGGCTCTTCATCCGCCGAAAATGGCTATGGGCCCGTAGGTATCGATGGGGGAAGCCACCCCGGCTCCAACGGTTACATCGGTCGATCCATTGTCACTGATACGAACCGATATACCAACCGAGCAAGGCCGATCCACGAAACGCCCCTCTGAAGGGCTAGTGGTGACTCCAGCCAAGAAACGTTGGAACTATTCGGGGACTCGATTGTCCCTCCTGTCAAAGTCTTAGGAGAAGCGAAAGAACAGACTTTCCCGCACTCCTTCTCAGGATGCTTCGGTATTGACTCAAGCTGCTCCACCCCGGAAGATCCTGGCATCTCCACGTCCAAGGAGTCCTTCGGTGTCGAGAAGCAGAGCTTTGCAGCTGCTCTGCCTTTTGGGATCGGAGCAGGAGATAGACCTGACCCAGTGCACTCACTCATCGAGATCGGGATCGCGTCTTTGGAGCGATAGTGGTTCGATATCGAAGATCAAGGCTTCGGTACCAAACGAACCCCTGGCACCTCTCACACCGACTATGGGACGGAGAGAGCTGGAACCAGCTGCTATGGTTTGACGCTTCCCGCCACTTCTGTCGTGGGATCGTCAGTGGCCTTACTCTTACAGTTACCCGTACCCACCATACCAGTGGTACCCTCCACGTGACTTCCCCAAATGGGATCAGTGGTCAGAAGCCTCTCATCTCTCGAGAGTTTCCCATCACTCAAGGCAACGAGCTTCAGCATCAGTGTCGATCCCTTCTGAGAGACGCAAAGAGAGGTTGGAAGAAGTTCAGGCGTGGTCATATATGAACATGTGAAGCTGCCTTATACTAAATCAGACCCTTGGTCCATCAAAGTCAGTATTGTCTTCTCAGACTGGCAGCGGCTCTCCAGGGTCTCAAGCTGAGGTTTTTCACACCTATTTGCCTGGACCCTTTTTTGGAGATGCCAGGGATTGAACCTGGGACCTTCTGCTTCCCAAGCAGATGCTCTACCACTGAGCCACCGTCCCTCCCCCTATCTCTGCGGTCACCCAAGCGAGCTTCAACTGTGATACTCTCAGAGCATTCTGTGAGAACTGACTCTTCGTCATCGGACTCCGAGGTCATCATCGGACTCCAAGGTTCACAATTCCACCCTCGATCATTCGGTCCCTGCAATGGTGGAAATCCAGAGACAACATCTGTCAGGGAGCTGCCTTCCACCTACCTGTAACAGTGATGATTACCATAGATGCATCTTTTTGGGGCTGGGGTGCTCACATGGACTCTCTCTGTGTGTGGGGGGGGGGCCTTGGCCTCTGCAATTTACTCATTGCCACATAAACTATCTGGAACTGTTGGCAATTCATTTCGCCCTTCAGTCTTTCTGTCCCATGTTGGCGGGGAAGGCAGTGGCCCTGTTGACAGACAATACTACAGCCCTTTGTTATGTCAACAGCAGGGCGGGACAGTCTCTTGATGGCTCTGTGCTCTAGCACTAGAACTGTGGATGGAGTGCTTGGAGCACAAGATCTACGTAAAGACTGCACACCTTCCAGGGGTGCTCAATCTGCAGGCAAACTCATTGAGCAGAGGAGCAGCATCTCCACACGAGTGGGAGATACAGTGGCGTTTCCTTCAACCTGTGTTTCAGCTCTGGGGATATCCTCAGGTGGATGTGTTTACCACAGCCGGCAATCGGAAGTGTCCTCTGTTCTCTTTCAGGGGGGGCATGGATCCAGAATCATTGGGAGACGGCCTGATGTTCCCGTGGAACGACTGGTTCCTATATCTGTTTCCGCCTCTTCCGCTGCTGACAAGAGTGGTCAACAAAATTGCAAGAGAAAGGCCACGCTGCATCCTAGTGACACCATGATGGCCTCAACAGAACTGTTTCCCGATCTTGCTTCAACTAGCGAGGGTTTTTTTTTAATCAGTTTCCGGTGGAACCGGACCTTCTGTCAGCCCAGGACGGTCACGTGTTCCATCACAACATGCCTCACCTGAAGCTGACGGCATGGTTCATCAACCTTGTGAGTTCTTCAGCAGAGTCCAACACGTCTTCCTAAATAGTAGGAAGTTGTCTACCCATACTTCCTATGACAGGAAGTGGGGGAAGTTTCTTCAGTTTTTGGCTGACCTTGCAGTCTCACCCCAACGGGTGGGGCTATCGGTGATTTTTGATTTTCTGTTATCTCTGGTGGATGCTGGAATTTCCTTTTCTTCTGTTAAAGTTTATCAGCAATACCAGTGTACCATGAGTCCATGGAGGGGCATTCAGTTTTTGCGCATCCTCATTCGAAGAGGTTTCTAAAGGGTCTGCTCAGATTGCATCCCCCGTCAAGGTCACCCCCACAGTTGTGGAATTTGACTTTAGTGTTGGACAGGTTGACTCGGCGTCCCCCAATGGCAACATGTTCGCTACAGCTTTTGTCTTAGAAGACTGCTTTTTTGGTAGCAATCACATCTGCACACCGTGTAGGGGAGCTCATGGCTATGCGTTGTGACTACCCATATTTAGTTTTTCAGGAGTCTGGAGTGTCGTTGGCTCCTGATGTTTCTTTTCTTCCCAAGGAAGTTTCCCAGTTTCACCTTAATTTGGATGTTTGGCTACCCACGTTTTATCCCACGCCTTCCTCGGATGAGGAACGTTGGTGGCACGCTTTGGATGTTAAGCGTGCGTTATTGTTTTATTTGAGTAGTTCTAAGAGTTTCCATCAGGACCAGCATCTTTTTATTTCTTATGCTGCTCCTAAGTCGGGCTCCAGAATTTCATCTCAGCGGCTTTCGAAGTGGCTCACTGAGACCATCAAACTGTGCTACCTGCTGGCAAAGAAGCCATTGCCTGGGCCCATTCATGGACGCTCTACTAGAGCGATGGCGATGTCGGTGGCATTCCTGAAAGGCATTTCCCTGACAGATGTGTGCAAGGCTGCCACCTGGTCCTCTCCACATGCTTTCATGAAGCACTACGCTCTGGATGTGCATGCTCAGCAGAGGACTCATCTGGGAGCTGTGGTGCTGCAAGCTGTCTCTTCTGCTTGACCGTCTTCCCGCCTCCAGGTATGTCTTGCTTGCTAATCTCCCATGAGTGTGAAGCACAGAGACCACGAAGAAGATAGACAGGTTGCTTACTTGTAATTGTAGATCTTCATGTGGTCATCTATGCATTCATACTACCCGCCCTCCTTCCCCACTTCCCCACTCCTTCCCCACTCCCTATGTTAGGGGCTTCCAGCGGTCAAGAAGGAACTGGCGGGATCCTCGCGCTGGCTCTGGTGAGCATGTGTACTGAGATGCCTGCGCATGCTCACTGGTGCCAAGCGCGAAAAAATCCCGGGCTTTTTAGGTACTGATTCAGGGGATCGGCACAGGCGCTATATCCCATGAGTGTGAATGCACAGATGACCACTCGAAGATCTACAGTTACAGGTAAGCAACCTGTCTAAACCCTTCCTCCCAGCATCACTCTCATCCATACATCTGGACCCCTAATCTGTGCCTGTCTAGCTGGACCCTAGCAGTAAATTATAGAAAGGCTGCAGGTCCCGATAATATCCCTGGTTGTGTAGTAAAGAAATGTGCAGGGCAGTTAGCTGGGGTGTGGACTGAGATTTTCAATCGTTCTTTGTCACAATCTATTGTTCCCACTTGTTTGAAGGCTTCTCTTATTGTCCCAATACCAAAGAGGACGCCAGCAAAAGTTTTAAATGACTATAGGCCAGTGGCCTTGACTTCTGTGATAATGAAGTGTTTTGAGCAATTAGTTCAAAAATATATTATTTCCTGCCTTCCTGCTGCTTTTGACGAACATCAGTTTGCTTACAGGAAAAATAGATCTACTGAGGATGCTGTTAATACTGTCCTTAATACTGCCTTATCGCATTTGGACAAAAGGGGGACGTATGTTAGAATGTTGTTTGTGGATTTTAGTTCTGCTTTTAATACAATATCACCCCATAGATTGTTGTTTAAGCTTAAGGATTTGAAGCTGTCGGACTCTATATGTGAGTGGATTTTGAACTTTTTATCAGGTCGTTCACAAAGGGTTAAAATGGACGGATATACTTCTTCCGTGAAGATCTTAAATACTGGCACTCCTCAGGGATGTGTCTTGAGTCAACTTCTTTTCACTATTTACACGTCTGATTGTGTTTCTAGTAGTCTGAGTAACAAAATCATTAAGTATGCAGATGATACAACGTTAGTGGGGCTCATCTCTGAGAATGATGAGTCTGCGTATAGGAGGGAAGTTCATCAGCTGTCCCTCTGGAGTAAAGTAAATAATCTTATTTTTAATGTAAATAAGACGAAGGAAATTATAGTGGATTATAGGAAGAGTAGTCTGGACTTTCAGCTGTTGTTTATTGATGGTGTTATGGTAGAACAGGTGACAGAATGGAAGCTTTTGAGAATTACTATGAAACAGGATCTAAAATGGGGGGCAAATACTTTAGCTCTAGAGAAAAAGGCCCAGCAACGACTATACTATTTAAGACTCTTAAGATCACAACAACTGTCAGGGAGTCTGCTGGTTGCCTTTTATCGTAGTTCCATTGAGAGCATTTTATCTTATTGCCTCTGCGTGTGGTTTGGGAGCTGCATGGAAGCAGAGAGAAGGGTGCTCCAAAGAGTGATGGTAAGAGCACAGAAGATTTGTGGATGTTCTCTCCCCTCATTGGTGGATCTGTATAATAGGGGATGTAAAAGGAAGATACAAATGATCTTAAGGGACCCTTCACATCCGGGCCACTTGCTATTTGAGATCTTACCGTCAGGTAGGCGATATAGAGTGTTGAAGTCTAAGACAAATAGATTCAAGGGCAGCTTCTATCCAAGTGCCGTGGTTAGGCTAAATGCAGGGTTATGAATGGTTATTTGTTTTTAGATGCATTTAAATGGTCTATGTATATGTCCTTTTGGGGGGGGGGGTGTTGATGCGTTGGTATGTTTGTGGAAGAGCACCTCATTTTGTTGCTTTCATTTTCTTTTTTGAGAACAATGACAATAAATTTATCTATCTATCTATCTATCTATCTATCTATCTATCTATCTATCTATCTATCTATCTATCTATCTATCTATCTATCTATCTATGTGGAACTGGAAACTCTTCTGAGAATATTATCTTTGAGGTCCTGGACTTTAACTTTCTGTCTAGTAACCAATTTTTTTTTCCTTCCAGGACCACATGACTACATTTCCCAATGTAACTGGGGCCAAAGTGCACTATGACTACTGACTCCTCCCCAACACTTATCAGTCCATTTAGACTGTAGTGTCCTCAACCTTCACATCAGGTGGGCAAGTCACCATGTGGTCAAAAGACCTGTCACAGACCACATTCCTTATATGCCCGATGATTAAATGGTCTCCTCTCCTCAGCCCCTACGGGGTATCCTTGGAATGAGAGGAAATTAGCCCATAGCCCAAGAAAGGAGGCGTTTTTATTGGATCATATCACTCCTCCTTAAACTGAAGCCCTCTGACCTCAGGACTCTTCGCTATCCAGAACAGCAGAAGAACTGTCAGCACAGGAGTGGGACTGTTCTGGTAAATCCTGAGGGTATCTTCCCCAAACCTCTCTCTCTGCATCAGCTTCTCCAGGTCAGCAACCCTAGCCTCAAGGGAACAAACCTGCTCCCTGACTCTAAGAACCAAGAACTCCATGCAGCTAGTACACACTCATGATTTCCACTCAGTGGGTACATAATCATACATGTGGCATTTTACCTTCATAACCAGTTTAGTGGTTTAAATGTACCTAGAGTGATGCAGGGTCCCCAGGTCTGATCCCCAAGCTAAGAGCCCTTTGATTTCCATCCTTCAGCTCATGGCAAATGTTCATTCCTCTGCCTAGGAGGAGCCTTACAGGTCAGAGGCCTAGAGCTCCCACCTCTGACCAGCAACAGCAGAGGGTGAAGCCTGTAACCAGTCCCAGGCAAACAGACTTTGCTTCGTAAGTACCAGACCAGACAAAGACCCATACATTCCCAGACAAAAAAACACTACTCTCCAGAAGTCTATAAACACACATTCATCCTCAAATTCTGTTCTCTCACAAAGCAACCCCAGTTAATGTTCCCCAATAGTTCAGGAAAGGCCAAAAAACCCTCCTCACCTTCCCAGAAGCTCTCTCCTGGGTTCTGTCTTGAAGCCCAGTCTCTCTTTATGTGCACGTATCCCCAGTTGGGAAAGTTTGGCTGTCTTTTCCTTGTCAATACAGGCAACTTGTACAAGTAACACTGCATTGCAACAAACTTTGAGATGCATCCTTTTTAGTAGTTTTATCCGTTAAAATAATTCTGAGGAGCAAACTATAATTACCATGAGTCTTGCAATAACACTTAAACACAAATTGAACTAGATACAGATAACTCAGCTACTATTTATGGATATCAAGTCACATTGTCAAAACACACTCAGAAACACCTTTTTGGTGAGTACTGGGAAGATGGTGAATGTCCCAAAAACCTGTAGGACTTACTATAAGAAGTATGGCAAGCACTAGTCTCATAAGGTGACTCAGTAAAGGCAAAGAATCTCTGTATGCTCAGGGAAAGAGATTATATGATTACAAACAGAGTGGCTATGGTCATCAGATGAAGCTTATCTTCCATAAGGAAACCAAAACCACATACATACACACACACACAAAGATTGTGCTGAGCCTGGAGTGTGTCAAGCCCAACTGCAGGTCCAAGAGGATTCTGGCCATTAAGAGGTACAAGAACTTTGAACTGGAAGGAGATAAGAAGAGAAAGGGTCAAGTCATCCAATTCAACTTGTACTTTTGCTATGGGACTCATTAAAATCTGATGGAAATGCAAGAAGAGTGTTCAGAGACACTGAAAAGAGAAAGTCTTAATACAAAATGACAAACATTTTCCCCCTTTATTAGTATCCACAGTCATTCCCCACTACCACCACCAACCAGACTTTTTGAGCTGCTATTCAGATGCAGAAAAATGGTCCATTGCACATTTGGCTCTTGTGGTCACTATCCACAAGCAGGAAACAAAATAAAATTACAGATACAGTTGTTTGCCTTTAAAGTTGTCCTTCTCATGGAAGGATTGAATTAAGTCTTTGAGGAGTGGAAGGCTATTCTGGGAGCAGATGGGCACATTTACATCCAACCCAATTTTGTTTTAAAAAGATATTCAAAGTAGTTCTAAATAAGTCATTTTTTCTACAGATGGTGGACATCACATGCATTAATTTTAAAAACAGTTTTGTACTATAATTAGTATTTTTTTTTGTTCTGGGATGAATTATGCACTTAATGAACCCATTCCATTTGAATAAAAAACCTGCACTGTAATAATTTCCCCTGCCATCATTTCAATATTCTTTTCTCATTTATTTTTGCTAAGCAAATATGTAATGCACTTTAGGTATTGCATCTGCTAATTATGTTGAACTTTTCACTGTATGATCATTTTTTTACTAAACCTTTCATTATACCTGTCATGTGAACTTTAAACACTTGACACATAATAAAGCTACAGTTATAAAAATATAGGCAAGATGACTTTAATAATCACACTACCTGTTGCTAAAAGAACTGCTGGAAGGATGAGACAAACTGAACAACAGACAATCCAAGTTAAAATGATCTGTGAAACAAGAGCTTGTGTGAACCAAGTGAAAAATTTCAATTTTTTGACTCCTGGAGATAGCTATATTTGACAGCAAAAGAATATACACATTTTTCAGCTAGGCATAATGTTCATACTAAGATTGATTTCCTGTTAGTGTCTCTCTCTTTACTTCTGAGTTTACAATTGGCAGAAGTAGTTCCAAAGTTGCTCACACTCTTGACTTCACTATTATTTAGATATAGGAAATATAGATAAACCAGATCATATTTGGTCCTTTAATATATCACTATTGCATAAGGATGAAATTAGGCATAATTTAGAGCAAGAAATTAAGCTTTAAATTGAACACAATCCAGCTCTAGAGACATCAACACCATTAGACAGGATGCTATGAAGGCCACCTTATGAGGTAAATTAATTTCAATAGTGACTGATCAGGAAAAAAACAGAAAGTAAAGTTTAGAGACAAACTGCTTGAAAATATCCACAAGTTAGGAAAAGAACATAAATTATATGGAGGGGGAAATATATATTAAAAAAATTACTAGTGGAACATAGGATCCTTGAATCATTAAAAACAAAGTGGGTTCAGAAACAGCTTATACATATAAAACAAAAGTATTGGCACCGTTTTTATTATTAGCATGGAAAGTGAAGAGTGAAAAGCAGTAATGCCAAATACATCAACTAAGGGATTCTATGAAAAACCTAAAAACAGCTTCCAAAAATATTAACACATTGCTTCTCGGCCTTTTGGCTAAAATCAGGTGTGTAATATTGGTAACATCATGTCTGAATATGATGCTACATTATATTCCTCCACCAAATCTAACACCCAGAACATAGATTTATTTTTATTTAAAAAAAATTAAATACTTTTCATTCTACTCTTTCAGATAATGATAGAGCAGTTTTGGATTAACCAATCACTTGCCAAGAAATACTGGCATTGATTTTAAAAAACCCTTAAGAACAATTCTTCTCCAGGAAATGATGGCTATCAAGCCAAATTTCACAAGACATTCCATACCAGATTAGAAAGACCCTTACTGAAACTTTCCCCTCTTTAGAGGGGAAATTCCTCCAACCTGGATATTTGCTTCTATAGTTCCCATATTGAAGGAGGGTAAAGATGTATCTAACCCTGCCTCATATCACCTAATAGCCCTTCTGAACACAAATTATAAGACTTTTACAACCATTTTAGCCAACCAATTGAAGGAAATTGTAGAAAAACTTGTTTGTCCAGATCAGAATGGATTTATACCTAATAGAAACCTTTCAGACAATTTTCAGCGAACAATAATATTCAGAGAACAATAGCCCACACTATTCTGAGTTTAGATATGAAGAAGATTTGACTCAATAGAGAAAAATATTTGTTTTCATTGTTTGAACATATGGAATTTGGCCCTGTTTTCCTTAGAACAATTCAGGTACTCTGTGCTGAAACTCATGCTCAAGTGAAGGTGGAAAATTTATCGTCAAATTCCTTTAACATCAGTAGAGGTAACTACCAGAGGTGCCAGTTGTCACCATTGCTCTTCGCTTTGGTGATAGAATCCCTAGCAGACACTATTAGACAAAATCCAGAAAATAAGGGGATTCAAATTGGTACAAATGAGCATAAATTGCTGCTATATGTAGATGATCTTTGGATTTATGTTTCTAAGCCTTCCACCACATTCAAAATCGTATAAAAAAACTTGTAGAATTTAAATTGTTAAATCATTTCTTTTACCTAAATTTACTTTTTTATTTTGATCTATCCCAGTGGCTATACCAGGAAAAAAAACTTATGGTAACAACTTCTGGTTTAAAGTTCTAAATGAGTTTAAATGGGCAAATCAGAAAGCTAGGGTTGGTCATAAGACATCAAATATGTCCATTAAGTCTGAGGGGTTAAATATCCCAAACCTTAAGTGGGACTTATATAGCTTCTACTTTAGCCAAATTGGTGAAAATGCTCAATCCAAAACCAGAAGAGGAGTGGATCTTCATTGAAGATTCATACTCTGCTCCTCTGAAGATTCAAAAAATGATCTGACTTAAGTGAAAAGATAGACCACGATCAATCAACAATCATTTTTATATAATGTATTCAAAATTTGGGATTCTTGGAGGAAGGTATTGGCCCCACATATCTCACCAATGTCCACATTCATGTATTAAAAGTGGTTTCCACCAGGAAACCATAGACAGGCTTTCCATGGATTGCTAGCTGCAGGTTTATTATTCCCTTTTTCTTTGTTGTTTATAACAGTTTTATTATCCTGTAATATTTTGCAATAATACTTATCAATTATTATAAATTAATACAAAAAACATTACGTTTTTCTCCTCCCCCCCCCCCTTTTCATGACCTCCAACGGTGTATTTTAAGTAAATTGCTAAAACTAAAAGGTAATTTTTTCAAATAAAGAATCTTCATTAAAAAATTTACAAGAAGATAAAAAGGAAAGAAAAAACCATATATAATAATTATAATTCATCTTCATTCTTCATCCTTTAGTCCTTATCAAAAGAAAATAAAAAAGAAAGTAAATTTCCGCTTTTGACTATAATCCATATATACTTCTTCCAAAGTTCAACTCTTGTCAAAAATCGCCAAGTATCCTTTAACTTTCCATTGTTTTTCAACATATATTTGAAATTTTCCCCATTCATTTTTAAACTTCTCTAAATCATTTTCTTTTAAGATTCTTGTAAGCTTGTCCATTTCACTCTAATGCATAACTTTCAAAGTCCAGTCCCACTTTTCTGGTATTTTATCCTGCTTCCACATCTGCGCATATAATGTCCTTGCAGCTGAAAGCATGTACCAAATTATCGTTCTGTCTTGTTTTGGAAATTTTTCCATTTGTAATCCCAACAAAAAGATATCTGGTGCCTTCTTAATATTATAACCCAAAATTTTTGAGATCTCTTGCTGAATCATTTGCCAAAATTGTTTTGGCTTTTCACAAGTCCACCACATATGGTAGAAAGATCCTTCATGTTTTTTACATTTCCAACATTTGTCCGACACCTGATTGTTCATTTTTGCCAATTTCTTATGTATCATATACCACCTATATAACATTTTAAAACAATTTTCTTTAATGTTATAACATGTCAATATCTTCATAGAGTTCTTCCATAAGTACTCCCATGTCTCCATCTGTATTTCTTTATTTATTTAACCATGTATTTAACAAATTGCTTCTTATATAGTGATGTGTGAAAAAACCATCCATCTTAATTTTCGCATAACACATATATGCATGTCAACCAAAAACATTTCCATGACCTTCTGGTACTAGTAGTTTTCTACTTAATAATGTCATCCATTCCTTGATCCACACCAGGCATACTGCATCATGATACAACTTTAAATCAGGTAGTTGGAAACCTCCCCTTTCTTTTGCATCAATCAAAAGTTTTATTTTAATTCTTGGTTTTTTCCCAGCTCATACAAATTCTGAAATTTTCCTTTGCCATTTGCTAAATTATTTATTATCTTTCACTATTGGAATTGTTTGAAACAGGAACATAATTTTTGGTAAGACATTCATTTTAATAGGGGAAATTCTGCCCAGTAAAGACAAATTCAACTTGTTCCATTTTATCAAATCTCCATCAATCTTACGCCAAAGCTTCTCATAATTATTTTTATACAAATCAATATTTTTGTTGTGATTTCCACTCCTAAATATTTTACTTAAGAAGTAACTTCACATTCTGTTAAATTTTGTAGTTCTTTCTGTTTACTCTTTGACATATTTTTGCACAATATTTTCGATTTTTCCTTATTTATGTAAAAACCTGCCAGTTCTCCATACTCTTGTATCTTACGAAGCAACAATGGTATTACATGAGTGGGATTTTCATTTATAAACATTACATCATCAGCAAACGCTCTGTATTTGTAAGAAAAACCTCTCAGTTTCAAACCCTCTATCTCCTTATCTTCTTGAATTTGCATAAGTAAAATCTCTAAAGTCAATATAAATATCAATGGAGATAGAGAGCAACCTTGTCTTGTTCCTTTACTAATTGCCATCTTTTCTGTCAAATCTGCATTTATACAGTCTTGCTTGTTGTTCACTATATATCGCCTTCACCATTCTTACAAAATCTTCTCCCAATCTCAGTTTCTCCATCACTGCAAACATGAAGTCCCATTGCACATTGTCAAATGCTTTCTCTGCATCAGCAAAAAATAATGCTACTTCTGTTTCTGGATGTTTCTCATAATATTCAATAATATCTACAAGTGTTCTAATAGTATCTCTAATTTGCCTCCTGGGGAGAAATCCTGCTTGCTCTTCTTTAATGACATTGTTCAAATGCTGTTTAAGGCGTTCTGCTAAAATCCTGGCATATGTTTTATAGTCATCAATTTCTGAAGTTTTGGTAATAGGACTTCCACAAGCACTTTATAAAATTTTGCTGTGAAACCATCTGGACCAGGTGCTTTCCCTAATTTCATTGAATTAATTGCCGCCTCTACTTCTCCTCTTTCAATTGGTTCATTTAGTACCTTCTCCATATTTTCTGTTAAGGGGTTTACTTTAATTTTCTGTAGATATACGTCAATTTTTCTCTTGTCCCCCTTTTGACCTTTAAACAACTTAGTGTAGTATTTATAAAATTCTCTTTTGATTCCTTCCTGGTCAACAATGTCCTTACCTCCTGATACAATTTTGTTAATAATTTTATTCTCCCTTTTTTTTTTCATTTGCCAGGCCAAATATTTTTCAGGTTTATTCACTCCTTCAAAAGATTTCTGTTGCAGTCTTTTAAAATTCCATTCCACTTCTTTGTCTAACAAATGTCTCAGTTGACTTCGTAGTATTGTAATCTCACTTATAATTTTCTTTTCCCCAGGTCTCTTTTTAAGCTCCTTCTCCTTTTTTCCAAATCTCTTTCTGAATATCCAACATTAGCTTGTCTTTAGCTCTTTTATCTTTATTGTTCAGTGTAATTAAAATACTTCTCATTATCGCTTTATATGTGTCCCACATAGTTTGAAATTGAATGTCCTCTTTTTCATTTATTTGAAAGAAAGACTTGGTCCCCTTTTCCAGAGATACCACTACTTCCTTTTTCTGTAGCAAATTTGCATTTATTCGCCATTTTAGAGTCTTTTTCATGGGTTTTGTAGATCACATTAATGGATTGTGATCTGCCCCTACTTTGGGAAGAATCTCTATTTTTTTTTGTTAAAAGTCCAAGATTTTTTGTACTCCATAACATATCAATTCTTGAGAAAGAATTATACCTTGCTGAAAAGAAAGTATAATCACGTTCTTTAGGATTAAATTCCCTCCATATATCTTCCAGACTTTTTTGCTTTACTAACTCAAAAAATGACTTTGGTAATTTTCCTTCATTATTTTTTCCCCAGATCTGTCCAGAATATTTTTGACTGTTCCATTAAAATCCCGCATTAGCATAATTTGCTCATACATCACTTGGTCTAATTGTTGCATGATATCCTTAAAGAGTTTTTTGCTCCATTTGGGGCATACAATCCCAATAACAAAGTTCTTTTGTAGTTCAACGTCACTTCCACCGCAATATATCTACCATCATCATTCTTGAAAATCAATTTTGGGTCCAATTCTTGTTTAACATAGAAAACAACTCCTTTTTTATTCTCCTTAGCCAGTGAACAGAATTCCACACCCAATTGTTTATTCCATAAAAATTTATAATCCATTTTTGACGTGTACTTCTTGTAGGCAAATTATATTACATTTTTGTTTCCCAATCCAATGAAACATTGCCTTTCTTTTTTGTGGTGAATTAAGTCCATTTACATTCCAAGATATTATTTTGTAATCCATCATGATTTTCTATTTTTAGTCTGTACCCCCAAACTCCTTATGATCATCCAAGAACTTTGTCATTTCCTGGGTGCTTGTAATTATAAATCTCTTCCCTTTATGTTCAAAACTTAATCTCTCTGGAAGTATCCATCTGTATCTCATTTCATTTTCTCTCAGCTTTTCAGTCAATTTTTTGTATAATCTCCTGTCATTTATAACTTTCCTTGGCAATTCTTTCATGATTCTTACACTACTACCATCCACCTCCAATGCATTTTCAAATTGTTTGCTTAGAATCTTTCCCACCATGTCTCTTGTCACAAATCTTACAACCACATATCTTGTTAGTTTGTTTTTTCTGGCATACTCTTTATTAACCCTGTAAATATAGTCATAAAAATAACTAGTTTCATCAGGGTCTTCCCCAAAAAACTCAGCAATGATTTTTATTATGTATGTCCTTAAATCAGTCTCAATAGATTTAGGCACCCCTCTCAGATGAATCTGATTTTCCATTAATTTACAGTCTTGTAGCACTGCTTTCACCTGCATTTTTATAGGGGAATCCACTGTGTCAGTCCTTAAGTCTTGGTCTTTCACCTTCTCTTCAACCTCCTGCACTTTCTTTAACGCTGCTTGGGAGTCTTTTCTGAGATCTTCAATGTCTTTTTAAAATTCTTTCTTACTCTCTGATATTGAATCCTTTATAACTTTTACCAGTCTTGCCTCCATGGGCTCCATTGCCTCCTGCCATTTAGACATTTTTGCTTCTTCAAGAGTCCTAGCCCTTGTACGAAACTGCTTTGCTCCTGCTTTATTCACAGACATCACTGTCTGCCCATTGCTGAAATAGGCTCAAAAGTTGACCTCATCAAATTAATTTTTAATATCACAGTCTTATAGATTAAAGCATGCCCTTTTAGATGAACCTAAAATCGCCGTTCTCAGAGTCTTCTAAGTTGAGATTTTAATTTTTTTTAATTTTTATTTTCTTCAAAATGGCATCCGCGGCTTTTCTGTTCCTTTTCTAAAAAAAAAATCCTTTTTCTCCTTAAATGCTCCAATATCGAATCAAAACATATAGTCCAACAAATCTTCCCTTTTAATGATGATATCTGCCGGCTCCACTATTTTTTAAAGTCCCATTTACTTTTAATTTTTTTTTAAACTTTTGACCTTTTTTTAATGGTCGCAGTACTTCTCTATGATTTATAGTTCCAGAGATGGCTAGGAGGCTTGCAATTTTCCCTTCTCTTAATGGCCACTTCCTTCCATTCCTGCCATGAAGTCTAATTCTTAATGGTTAAGAAGTCTTGCGTTAGTTCTGTAACATCATTTCCTGTGACATCCCACAAGTCAGCAGATCTGTTTTCAGAGGGGGTTGTTGAGCCCAACTTCAGGTATGCAAAACAACAGTTGTTTTTCTTCTTTTAACCTTATTTCTCCAAGTTCTTTAGTTCCAAATTTATCCCCTCCTTTATCTTCCTTACTTTAACATAGCATAATTGGATCCAGACCTTTATCTTTATTTCAAATAAGTCTTATTTTAGTCCTGGAGTGATAGATAAAGATCTTTTACCTTTGAAATTGCGATCCTTTTAAACACCGTTCTCTTCAAAAGTAGAATTTTTTTTGATGAATAAAATTTATTTGATGAATAAAACTGTCAATCCAAAATGTTGTAAACAATGCAATCAAATAGGGACTAATTTCCACAGTTAGTGGGAATGCAATGTCATTCAAACTTTTTGAAACAAAGTTCATAAGATAATTTGGGTTTTTCTCTCCCTTATTCTCTGGAATTTCTGCTGCTAGACTTTTGGGGAGACTTACAGTTTCCAGAACAGAAATTTTTTATTTCAACATTAGTGGCTGTGGCTAGATTGGCTATTGCAAAAAAAAAAAAAAAAAAAGGATGTTCTCCTTGTGTCCCACACTTTACAACTGGCAGGTAAATTTGTGGGAGCAATATATTACATGGAAGAGGTTTTTTTCTTAGACTCTTCCTGGTTGTGGGGTCATTTCGATTATGAGGAAACTTGGTAACTAGTTATAAAATATCTCACAGACTAGAGAATTGGTATGGTCAGTATAATGATTTTATGGTCAGAAACTGATTTTAATCTGGATGATACTTTGATGTTATGATATATACTTTTGAAAGTTATTTTAAAATTACTTTTTTAAAATTCTTCATTTTGAATTCTAACATAGTGTGAAAAAAATCTTGGAAGAATTTCAGTTTGGCACTACTCAGTACATATCTTGTTGCTAGCATGCTCAACTTATCTTCTGGTAGATTCATATTTAAATTTAAATATCTGCCCTCTAAATCTCTTAATTCTTCTATTCTAGTTGTGGGTTGTTTATTTAAATAGCTACTCCACACTTTTTCTTTGAAGGTAAGGCAGAATAAACTTTACCTAGTTTTTTTTATTATTTAGGATATGTTCATGTTTCTTTATATGAGTTTCTTGTAAGCATAAAATATCTGCATTTTGGTTTTAAATTGTTTAAAAATTTTCATGCATTTCGTAGGAGACTTCAGCCCATTAATATTTACTGATACTACTTTTAGTTTATCCATCTTGTCCAAATGTTGATGCCACAACCGTTTTATCTCCTTAACTCTTGCATGAACTTTGCTTTGGATTACTGCAAGATTTTTCTTCAGATCCTCTGTGCAGGACCTCCACTTGTAGTTCTTTAGCCAATAATTTAGCTTCTTCTTCTGTCTTGATTAATTTCCTTCCTTTTGGTAGATATACCGCTATTGTGAATGGTATTTCCCAGTGTATCTTCATTCTTTCTCTTGTAGACTGTCTCAGAAAATCAAAGTCTTTTCTTTTCCTTAACGTGCTTGTTGGTAGATCCTGAAAAATGTGCACTTCTTTTTCTGCTATTTTAAATGGGGATTCTCTTTGATTCTTTAATATGTCATCTCATGTTTTCTTATATATAAAGTGAACCAATAGAGTGAGGTAACTTGTTCTTAAATGTGAATCTTGAATTCACTCTGAATATCTGGTCAATGTCAAGGAAATCTCCTTGTATAGTCAAATAATCTTGAAGCAGTTCTCAAAATCTTTTCCACGTTTTGCTCCCCAGAATGTTCTGATATGCCTCTAAATTACAGGTTATTAGACCGGCATTGTGTTTCCACATTTTTGTATAATTTTCAAAGTAACTTTTATTGATACTTTGCAAAAAAAGAATAAAATTGAAATACATGTGATGCAAAATGTACAACTTGATCTTTGCAATATTTAAACTTAACAACACTATAAAATGTTTTAAAATGTCTTAAAATGTTTTAACTGTACTTACTGTTTGAAGTTTTGAAGTTCTGAACTATTTAATTGTATTTATTGTTTGAAGTTTTGAACTGAGTGTTAGCCACCCTGAGTCCACTTGTGGAGAGAGCAGAATACAAATTAAAGGTAATAATAATAATAATAATAATTAATAATAAAACTAGTTTGTAAACAGTAGTATACAGTGGTAAAATGTAATATGTTGCAATGCATTTTAAGAATATAACAATTATCTATTAAATAACAGCAATATATAAAACAATACTCCCAATAATAATTTTAAAAATACATACACCAATTCTCCTGTGTCATAGCTCCAACAATATATATATTGCTCCTGTGTCATAGCTCCAACAACAGCAATATATAAAACAATACTCCCAATAATAATTTTAAAAATACATACACCATATTCTCCTGTGTCATAGCTCCAACAAATCTACCTAAAAATCAGGTAAAGGAAGGGATGAGTGAGTACGTTTTAGCAATAAAGCATGTTGGTGCACTATTGGTCATAAGGAGAATTGTAAGTGGATGAGAAAAAGTTAACAAAGGGCAACCATTTCTCAGGGGAATGTGATTGTTTGGGGTATAGATCTGCTTGATGTAATTGATCAGTAATTTTTTCCATAATAAAGTGTTCCCAAACTTTGTTGAGTCAGGTTGTTCTGGAAGGGACTGTGGATACTTTCCAATATGAGGGAATGGATGTCTTTGCAGGAACAAGTAAGCTGGTTATTATTCCCGGTGTATTGGTGGGATGTCTATGTTGTTCCAGTTATTCAAAAAGATCAGTACTGGTGAGAGGGGAATTGAGTAAGATGTGATCAATTTGATTTGATGAAGAACATCATTCCAGAATTTTTGTAGCAGTAGGCATATGATCCATTGAGACCAGATTTCTTCCAGCATTGGGGCGAACTTGACTTTGAGTATTTAGCAGTTTTTCAGGAGTGACATACCAATGGTTTAAAATTTTGATGGATTGAAATCTGGTGGAAATAACTGGTGAAGTAAGCAATGAAGAATCATGAATATTGGACCATTGCTCTGTAGTTAGCAGTATTTTACAATTTTATTGCTAGCTATTTTAATAATGCAATGGTTTATCGCTATCAAGTCAGATGAGAATGTCACATATAGATGACATCAAGCTTTTATGGTTAGAATTGGAGTTATCCATCAACTTTTCAAATTGTGTGATAAGAGTATTTAGAATTTTGGAAAGATCAGTGCTGGATATTACATGATACAATTGGAGGTAGGAGAACCAAGGAATGGGAGCATTACGTTTTTTCTCTAAATCTGCTTTAGTAAGGAGTCCAGAGTATGAGGTGATATCCATCAGTCTTGTTAATTCAGAGGTCTTCCATTTTTCAGGTATCATGTGATCAAAAGCTTTCTCAGTATAAAGTGAAAACATAATTGCAGATCTGTTGGATGATTCACATGATGATAAAATATGTAATGTTTTATGAATATTGTCAGTGATTTCCTTTCAGGCATGAATCCCACTTGGTCTTGATTAATACAGTGTGTAATGACTGAGTTTAAGCATTTAGCTAAGGTAGCAGTAACTATTTTATAATTCTGGTTCAATAACAAGATTGGACAGAATGAAGTAGGATTTATACAGTCTTTGTCTGGTTTGGGAATAAGGATGATAGACATTGAATTCGAAGTGGGGGGTAGCGTTCCAGAGACCAGTACTTCATTGCAACAACAACAACAACAAAATTTTATTTGTATCCCGCCCTCCCCGCCGAAGCAGGCTCAGGGCGACTAACAACATAATTCAGATTTAGTTATACAGAAATAGATAAAATTACATTTAGACATTATAAACATTTTAATTAAAATTCTGCTTAAGTTTTAAAATTAATTAAGTTAAATTAGTAAAAGTGCTAATACTGTTTTGCTTTTTTGATGGTGGTTTCCTTAGCAGTTTCCATTTTCATCAGCGAAAGCCAGTCGGAAGAGGAAGGTCTTGCAGGCCCTGCGGAACTGTTCAAGGTCCCGCAGGGCCCGCAGTTCCTCTGGAAGTTGGTTCCATAGGCTCGGGGCTATAGAGGAGAAGGCCCGATTGCGGGTACTTTGCAGCTTCACCTCTCTCGGTCCGGGCATAGTCAACAAGTTCTTCCCGGTTGACCTCAGTGCTCTCTGGGGTTCATATGGGGAGAGACGGTCCCTAAGGTAGACAGGTCCTCGACCATATAGGGCTTTAAAGGTGATGACCAGCACTTTGTAACGAACCCGGTATATAACTGGCAGCCAGTGCAGTTCGCGCAGCCCAGGCTGTATGTGCTCCCATTTAGGAAGCCCCAACAACAGTCTAGCCGCTGCGTTCTGCACCAGCTGCAGCTTCCGGGTTTGGTACAGAGGCAGCCCCATGTAGAGGGCATTACAGTAATCCAGTCTCAAGGTGACCATTGCATGAAGACCGTTGCCAGATCTTGGCGCTCTAGGAAGGGAGCCAACTGCTTTGCCCGCCTTAGATGGAAAAAGGCTGACTTGGCAGTGGCTGCAATCTGGGCCTCCATTGATAATTCAGGCTCCAGTAAAACTCCTAGGCTCCTAACCCGGTGCGCCGCTTTCAACGGCACCCCGTCGAAGACTGGGAGAGGTATTTCCCCTCCCTGAGCACCCCGACCTAGACAAAGGACTTCTGTCTTCGCTGGATTCAGTTTCAGCCCGCTCCTCCTCAGCCAAGTTGCCAAATCCTGCAGGGCCCGATCTAAATTCTCTGGGACGCAGTCAGGCCGTCCGTCCATTAGCAGATAGAGTTGGGTGTCATCTGCATATTGATGGCACCCAAGTCCATGTCTCCTGGCAATCTGGGCAAGGGGGCGCATATAGATATTAAATAACATTGGTGAGAGAACTGCCCTCTGAGGCACTCCACAGTCCAGTGTGCGCCTCTGGGACTGCTCGCCCCCAATTGCCACCCTTTGTCCCCGATCCTCGAGGAAGGAGGAGAGCCATTGTAAGGCAGACCCCCTCACCCCTACATCGGTGAGGCGGCGGGTCAGTAGCTGATGGTCAACCGTGTCGAACGCGGCCGACAGGTCCAGCAACATCAGCACCGCCACACTGCCCCGATCCAGATGCCGTTGGAGATCATCTACCAGGGCGACCAGTACTGTCTCCGTCCCATAACCCAGGCGAAAGCCGGACTGGCAAGGGTCTAGGATGGAAGCGTCATCCAGAAAGTTCTGCAACTGTGACGCCACTGCCCTCTCTATGATTTTACCTAAAAACGGTAAATTAGAGACCGGTCGGTAGTTTGCCAATTCGGCCGGGTCTGCTGTACTTTTTTTCAAGAGGGGACGGACCAAAGCCTCTTTAAGAGATGATGGAAAGCGCCCCTCCGAGAGGGATTTATTTATGATGTCCCGTAAAGGACATTAAAGCTCCCAATTGCAGACTGTAGTTGTTGGCTGAATCAGGGAGCTTGCAGATTTTTTAATAGAATTCAGAGATTTACCCATCAGGACCAAATGCTTTGTTATTTTTAAGATGTTTAATGGTATCTAAAATCGCTTCTGGAGTGCAAGGACGGTCAAGTATAGAACAATGTTCTTCATGAAGCTGTTTAATTGAAGGATGAGTGGAAAGGAAGTTCTGGATTGATTCAGATGTAGGATTATGGGAGGAATAAAGAGAATGATAGTATTTACTGAAAATTCTATTAATGGATAAGGAGTCTGTGTAAATTTTCCCATTAGTACCCTTTGAAGTGTGGGCATGGTGTGATAAAGTTTTATCCTTTATCCTCCAAGAAGGCAAATGCAAGGAGCAAGGTGAGTGTATCCAATATTTCTGTTTAAGGAAAAGCCAATTCTTTTGAATTTGGGGACTTTCCAGGGAATCCATTTTTTTCCATTCTAGAGTAAGTTTCTGGAGAATTTTCTTGCCTCCTCTGCCTTTATGAAGTTTCTCAAGCATTTGTATCTTGTTCATGATATCCAACTTGAGAGCTTTCCAATGTTTTTCCAGATTGGATGGCATTGAAATTAAGTTACCTCTAAGCACAGCTTTTAGGGCTTTCATCGAATTGTGGGTGAGGTATCTTCAATGGTGTTTTCTTGAAGGTATTGCTGGATGGAGATCTCAATGCTCCTAATACATTCTTCATTATACAGCAATAATCTATTAAAAGACCAATGTTTAGGAGCATCAGGAGTTTGGGAAAAAGATAAGGAGCAGCTTACCCAAGCATGATCCGACCATATAATTGACCCTATGTTGGAAGCAACAACTGAAGGAAGAAGGGTTTTAGAAAGGAGTATATAGTCTATTCTGACACCTCTTACTCTGAATTATTGCATCAAAATCCAGAGACAATGTCTGTACTATAGCAATCTTGAGTAGGCTGTTCAGGTGATGTTCAGGTGTGTATCTGTAAGTTGCAAACCTACTTTTGATTTATTAATATTCATTACAAAAATCTCATGGACAATGCTTTGAGCCTAAGACCCAGGGGAAAATATGAAATGGCTGGGCACTGTGAACTTTTGTACATGTTGCTTCATGTGCTGGTCAACCAATGGAGAAAACAGAGGCTTTGGGCAAGTCTGGTAAAGCAAGTAGTGATGCAGAAGGAAGCAAGAGAGAGAAGGAAGCAGATGACAGTAGGTTGCTCATGGGCATGATAGGAGCCCTTCAGGGGCCTGATCTGGCCAAATGTTTTACACCCTTGTGCTAAGGGTTAAAGGGAAAAATCCCAAAATGGAAGAATGCAGAGGGGGAAAGAGGAGGGAAAGGTAGAATCCCCTCCCCCCTACTTATAAAGATTAATTTTGTAGGTATAAATGGCAAGAAATAGCATGACAGCATAGCAATGAACTGAAGTAAATATAATAAGACCAGAAATATGGACTATTCAGCCATAAATATATCAGACAGCAGGCATGATTCATCTGAGTACGACATTATTTCTGGATGGTGAGGATGGAGACCTTCTCTTCTGAGATTGTTTGGTAGGGCCTGTAAGACAAAAGTATTTAAACTTACTTTTAACATTGAAGGGAGGTAGCTATTACTCCACAGTACCATCAATCCCACTGAATTTTATACTCAAACAAGAACATCAGAGAAATTAGAAATGTACATCTTGGTTTTAGGACTGTAAATTGTATTAATGATTTTATTATGTATCTTATTTTTAAGGTTTATGTGGTTTAATTTGTTGTTAGCCGCCCTAAGCCCATTAGGGGAGGGTGGGATATAAATTTGATAAAATAAAAATAAAATAAATAGGATCAGAAAGCAGTGGAACAATGACTGCAGGAACGTGATTCCTGAGGACAGAACTTTGACAGAGTAAGTTGTGCTTTTGTGAGTGATTCGCAGCTGCGATAGAATCACCCAGTGATACTTGATTTTTGCATGCTGGAGGGTGTCAGTTACAGGCTTCAGATCTTTGTGCCGGGCTAGAAATTCCTAAGGCAGATCAGGGAAAACTAGTATGCATTCACCTTTATAATGCAAATAGCCAATTTGCCTAGCCACTTCAAGGATTTTCTTCCAGATGCAGAGATCAGGGATGACGGCTATTAAATCACGCGGCTCACATCTGGAAGTGTTATTCAGACTTCCTAGTCTATAAACTGCTACCGCCCCCTCTTCTAGGTGTAATTCATGAGACAGGTGTTCAGCAATAAATATATTTAAATCAGTGTTTATGTTTAGTTGTTCAGGAAAGCCTCTCAGCTTAATGTTCTGAATGCGTGCTGAAGATTCTAAGTGCAAGACACGGTCGCAAAGCACACCATTTTCAGTTTTAGAATGTACTCACATCCTCCTTCAGAAAGAGGCTCAGTTCTTTTGTGACCTCCACAATTTGTTGAACAGCTGACAAGGATAGTTTACATTCTGCAAACTGGTCAGCCGGTGGTTGAATCAGTGCTGACATTGTCTGTCTAATTTTGAGTTTCATAATAGAAAAGAGTGTAGAGAAAGCTGGATCAGTAGTCAAAGAAGGCAAAGAAGCACTAGGATTTTCTTCTGTCACCATTTTTGACAGATCTTCCGAGTTGCTGTCAGAGTGTCTTGAGGAATTTTGCAAAAAAAAGCAGCAATGTCCTTATCACTGGTATCATTCAATGTGGATTTGCCAGCATTAGTCTTGCCCATAGTTTATTCACGATAGAGAATCGATGTTCAGATTATTTAGGAGTTTAAAGTAGAAGGAGGGATGGAGCTTTTCTTTTAGGTAGCCTTCTGTCACGGCACTGATGCCACGCCTCCATTTCAATCCGGGTTTCCAAAATTTTGATTCTTTGTTCTTTTTCAATCTGAGAAACTTGTCTTTCTATATATGTCTTTTTCTTTTTGTTTCTTTTTTATACTTAAAATATCATGTTTGATCTTGCAATTATGCATTAATCTGATTGTTCGGTCAATAGTTTTTTTTTTTTAATCAAGTTTTTATTAAGTTTAAGTAAAAAGGAAGAGAAGGGGGAAAGAAATACAAAAGCAAAAAGAAAGAAAGGGGGAAAAAGCAGATTATACAAACTGCAATTATTTCTACTATAGAGTAAAGAACCAAGCTTATTCTACCTGCAAGTCTCCAAATTTTAACTAAATATTACCAATAAATCCTACAATTCTTTTGCTGTTATAGATTTCTATTAATCATTTTATAAATGAAGTCTGTTTGATCTTAATACAAAGAGAGTAAAACAGAAAAGCAAGCTAATTAATTTTAAAAATGGGGGGGGGGCACTGGTAAATAAGGAAATTGAATAGATAATCTTTGTCTAACATATTAGCTTGCTTGCTACCAAAGCAAAAAGAAGACTTCATCATAACCTAATCAAGCTACTTTATCTATGATAATAAAGGCAAGTTTCTGAGTTAATAATAAAGAGCAGGTCTTTAAAATTATGAAATACCTGTTCTCTAAATTATTATACATTAACAATAGAATATGTGTCTGAAAACAATTATTCAAAATTGTTAAAAGATTTTTGGAGATAATATATGTCCACATGTCATGTTACCTGTAAAGAAAAAGAGAGGGTAGACAAGAAATCCCAGTCTACCATATCCACTTATTTACTACCTAAGGAGAAAACAATACATTCCTTATAACATCAACTCCGCTAAATTGCTCAATGGTAAAAATTTAAATTTCCATTCCAAAATAGTGTGCCAGTTACATTAAGTTATACCGGTAATAACCAAATAAAAGTTAAAGTTTATAATCCCTTCTTCTTAAAAGCCTTCCAAATTTTGAACCTCTTATAGCTTGCCATGGACCTGTAAATTTTTGTTAAAGCCTCACATTTTCCCCTTGGATCACGCATCAGCTCTATGGGAAGCATTGTAGCCGCAACAAAGTCACTCCCTCCTGTATTAGTGTTGGTCGTTCATGGTTTCTTTTTCTCCTTCAGAACTGCATATGACTCTTCCATTTTGTTTTTATTCAGTACATTTTGAGACACTTGTCTATTCGCTTTTCTTGACTCCTTAGCAAAATCTTGAACACCTTGGCATCTTTGCTCCCGTAAATTTTCAATTTAGGTGTATTTTACCAGAAACTTTTCCACCCGATCTTTTATCAGCTCTGCCAGAAGACCCTCCCTGCTGTATAGAAGATATGGTACCCATAAAATCCTTTTGATCATCCATTTTAGTTTGCAGCGCCATCTTCTCCAAAGTATAAATCAATCCCATAACAAAAGCTGATGAATAGCTTAAAATCCCAATTCACCAATCCTTCCAAATCTCCACTTAAAATATGTTTAAGAAAATAAGAACATAAGAGAAGCCATGTTGGATCAGGGCAGTGGCCCATCCAGTCCAACACTCTGTGTCACACAGTGGCCAAAAAATTTATATATATATATACACACACACACACACTCTGTGGCTAATAGCTACAGATGGACCTATGCTCCATATTTTTATCTAAACCCCTCTTGAAGGTGGCCATGCTTGTGGCCGCCACCACCTCCTGTGGCAGTGAATTCCACATGTTAATCACCCTTTGGGTGAAGAAGTACTTCCTTTTATCCGTTTTAACCTGTCTGCTCAGCAATTTCATTGAATGCCCACGACTCTTACATTTCTGTTAAAATTACTTCAGTTCCAATAGATCATCAGATAAGCTTTTCTCACTTAAAGTCACTTCCAGTCTTTGTTCAGATTATAATATACTATATTGATATCCCAATTGATGCTTATTTAATTGTAAACCAAATTAGTTCAAATATAAATCTTCAATTCAATTTGTGCTGCTAGCAACAATGACAGTTTTTGCAAATTTGTTCTTTTTCATTTTGAAGCCTCTGTTGTGGAAGAGGGGTAATCTTTATCCTCCTCTCCCATCTTTCTGAACAATCACATTTGGTTTCTCTAATAGGAATTCCATTAGTCAGTAAGGTTGAAAAATAGACTTACTTGCTGAATGGCATTTCAGTAGTTGAAGTAGAAAAAAGATGCTTTAAAGAATTGCTAAGATAGAAAAGCAGTTGGGCATTCACCTCTTGATGCCATCATGGCGATCATTGTGGCAGAGTATTGGAGCAACAGGGTGCTCAGGGAACAGCCGCCGTTTTCCTCGGCCCCCGTTGAGCTCCTTACTGTCAGGGAATCTTTATTTAGGTCCCCCTTGGAGTACCACAGCTGTGGCACCCCTCCAACCGCCCAATTCAGGGGGCTGCTGAAGCCGAGTTCCTTGGACCGCTGCCGAAGCCGAGGTGCCGAAACCCGGAAAACCAGTTCAGTCAATAGTTTTTGACATGCTTCTTGAATAGTCTTCTTCCCTCAGATTCTTGAACATTCTTCTGGATACTCTTATTTTTTCTGCTGAGTTCTTTCATCAAATTCTTGGCTATTCTTCTGAGTTCAGCTTTGCATATTTTTCTGGATACTCTGAATGTTCTTCTGAATTCTTTCCTCAAATAGTTAGATTTGATTCACCAGTATTTGCATTAGTATTAATCATTTCTTCATTTTTTTGTCTTCAGTTCCATCTACTTTCCTTTTATCTTTCAGGTGTGTTCCAGTTGTCATTATTCTTTTTGCTCTTCTGTTTCTAAAAATATTGTACAAATTTTCCATATACTGTTTCTATCATTTTAGCACACTTTCTTGTTCCAATTCTAGTTAAGAAGTGTGTGATTTTTCATTGAGTATCTGCTACCTCAGAATAAGTGTCAATATATACATACCTTACTTACAAAGATCAGTCTATATTAGGATTTCAACAACTGATGCCAAGAGAGTAATTCCATTAGCAATAATTGTAAAAATAATCAAGAAGCACCATAATCATCCATAATAAAGAATGTCATAAGAGAAACTGATGCCTAAAATGCAGTCATTAATATTAAATATATTTAGGGCTTTTTTTGTAACAGGAGCTCCTTTGTCTATAAGGCCACACACCCCTGATGTAGCCAATCTTCCAAGACCTACTATAAGCTCCAGGAGAATTGGCTACATCAGGGTTGTGTGGCATAATATGCAAAAGAGGTCCTGCTAAAAAAAAAAAGCCCTGAATATATTTACAGTTTGGTGTTGTTAAGTCATACAGTCGAACCCGATTCTTTGCAACCCCACGGATAAAGTCACGCCAGGCTCTCCTGTCTTCCATCATCCTCCGAAGTCTGCTCAAATCCGTGTTTGTTACATCAGTAATGCTGTCCAGTCATCTCATCTTTTGCTGTCCCCTTCTTCTTTTGCCTTCTGTCTTTCCCAGTATCAGAATCTTCTCCAGTGAGTGCTCCCTTCTCATTTGGTGGCCAAAGTATTTGAGCTTCAGCTTCAGTATCTGACCTTTCAGGGAACAGTCTGGGTTGATTTCTCTTAGGACTGACTGATTGGATCTTTTTGCAGTCCAAGGGACTCTCAAGATTCTTCTCCAGCACCACATCTCAAAAGCAGCTATTCTTCTGTGCTCAGCCTTCCATATGGTCCAGCTCTCACAGTCATACATTACTACTGGGAATATCATCGTTTTGATTATACAGAACTTTGTTGGCAGGGTGATGTCTCTACTTTTTGTTATACTGCCCAGGTTTGCCATAGCTGTCCTCCCAAGGACCAAACGTCTTTTAATTTCATGGCTACAGTCACCATCTTCAGTGATCTTGGATCCCAGAAATGTGAAGTCTGTCACTACTTCCATGTCTTCCCCTTCTATTTGCCAAGGTGTGATGGGGCTGAATGCCATAATCTTAGTTTTTTGATGTTGAGTTTCAAGCCTACTTTTGTGCTCTCCTCTTTCACCCTCAACAAGAGGTTCTTTAGGCCTTCCTCACTTCCTGCCATTAGAGTGATATCATCTGTATATCTGAGGCTGTTGATGTTTTTTCCAGCAATCTTAATTCCAGTTTCTGCTTCATACAGACCAGCATTCTGCATGATGTACTCTGCATATAAATTTTTACAGTTACTGCATATAAATATTTACAGTTACAGAACCCTAAATGAGATAGGTAATCAAGTGGTTGATTTAAAGTTTAGATATAATATACAAAGGAAGAAATACAAAACACACTGAAGGAGATATTAGGTCATACTCTGCCTGTCCTATAGAGGCGTTTATATGTCAATTGCATGTCTTACTAGAGCTGTAAATCTATGTATTTAATTTTAGTAAGTTTTAATCATTTTATTGTGTAATCATTTCTTTTGTGTGATTGTTGTGAGATTTATATATTTCTATACTGGCCGTGGGCTGTTAATAAATCTAAATCTAAAAATATGTCAATGGTAGAACAGCTCCTAAAGCGGGAGGCCTCTTGGACACACTAAAAACATCCATAAAACAGACCTCAGACCAAAAACAGACCTAAAACAGTAAATAAAATAAGAAATCCCTTAGTTAAATTGATTAATTATGTATTGCAGTCAAAGACCAGCACAAAAATATATGTGTTTGTTAAGTGCCTTCAAGATGTTTCTGACGGATAGTGACCCTATGAATGTATGTCCTTAAAAACATCTTATCACTGACCATCATTCTTGGGTTTAAATGTCTCTGAACCCTTTGGTTCTGCTCCCCACCACTAAGGAGGCAGGGAGAAAAACCAGAGGGTGAAATGGCTCCATTTATCCCTCCAGTTCTTCTCCCCCCCCCTCTCCCTTGAAATGGCAGATAGCAGACTATGAGGGTTTAAATGTCTGGGAGCCATTTAACCCTCTGGTTTTGTTCCTCATAGCTTTGAAGCACAGCAAAACCGTAATGTTCAATATGGGGATGAAGTGCCTCCAGGAGGACTTCTCCTTTCCTTTCTGCTGGCTGCCCTCCATTTTATCTTCACAGCAACAACCCTGAGGTACATTAGACTGAGAAGGTATGACTGTCCCAAGGTCATCCAGCAAGTTTTCATTGCAGAGTGGGGATTTGAACCTGGGTCTTTCAGATCTTAGTATAAAACTTTAACCACTGCTCTACAAGCTTTTGTGGAGTGGATGCTTTAGCAAAGTAGCAATTATCCAAGAAACATGATATCAAGTAGTCCTTTGGTTGCTGCCAGGTCCGGCCCTTATTAGTCCTTACTCAAAGTCCTAGGAAGGACCCTGCTCCCTCCCCCAGCCTTTTACTGACAGAAACCAAACTTGAAAGCTGGTAATTCTGCTGGGTTGCCTAGCAACCACCACAATGTCACTGACAGCATTTTCTTAAAGCTGCATTCTCTGCTTCTATTATTTGGGGGATACAATGTATTTTAATAGTTTCAGGTTTTTCTTTGCAAACCTGGGGATTTGGGGTAGGGTCTATTCAGTTCATGACTCCAGCCTCTGGATTTAAATATCTGAAGATCTGGCCATGTTGAGAATTAGATGTATTAATGAAACAAATACAGTTTTAGCCAATTTTCTTATAGATGTCCATGTATAGCAATAAAACATTTCTTTTGAATATCATCCTTCTGATAAAGATAATTACTTATTCATTTAGCACCTGATATTCTGCAAATGTAAGTATGCACTTGACTACATTGGAAGCACTCTAGGCTTGAAGATAAAGATGTGCATTCACAACAAAATCTAAGGCATACTCTTTTTTTAAAAAAAAATGTGATTTCTAGACAGAAAAGAAAATAAGCTACTGAATAACTTTAATAGGAATGTCCCCCAAAGGGAGTATTTGAGTTCAGTGATTAATGGCAAGGATCCTGCTTAATTGCAACAATAATTCTGTTTAATTGGAACTTCTTCAGGCTGTGAAGTGATCCTCAGTTGCTTTTCTTGTATATCACTCCTCTATTTTGGATTTTATACACACACACACACATACACACACACAAAGATTTTAGTGTTATGTATTGAAAACGTCTTCAAATAATGCAAGCGTCCTTATTTCTCAGCACAGTCAATGATGCCAAAGAAAAAACACAGGTGGTGAATTTGATGTAATCCACACCTACGGTTTAGGAAATTTAGGGCATTTCCTTGAGTCATTAAAAATGAAGTTGGGAAGTATTGCCATTGTGCACTGAAGACACACATTTCAGACATTCAGAGTGGGCAAAGGCAACATGCATGGCTGGGAGGGAGGGGATCATGATGGTAAGCTTCACTATTGACATTGCATGTCTGTTGGTGTAGTGGTTAAGTGCGTGCCCACACCAGCTCATGAGCCATTTAAAAGTTAGACTCCTGCTTTCTGCAAAAATGGCAGGGAGCAGAAAGCAGGGGTTTAAAACTGGTTTACACCAGTTTGGTGTAGTGGTTAAGTGTGCGGACTCTTATCTGGGAGAACTGCGTTTGATTCCCCACTCCTCCACTTGCACCTGCTGGAATGGCATTGGGTTAGCCATAGCCCTGGCAGAGGTTGTCCTTGAAAGGGCAACTGTTGTAAGAGCCCTCTCAGCCCCACCCACCTCACAGGGTGTCTGTTGTGGGGGAAGAAGATATGGGAGATTGTAAGCCACTCTGAGTCTCTGATTCAGAGAGAAGGGTGGGGTATAAATCTGCAATTCTTCTTCTTCTTGGTACCTATGTAGAAAATGTATAGATATATGGGAGTCTCCATGCAGTCAGGGACCCTGCTTAAGTGAGCTATTTCTCTTTTTTATATCCTGCATGTACAAGTTGAAGGGTGGATCTTTCCTGACTTTCTCCTTCCTTGGGCAGTTTATAATGTAACCCAGATTCCTTTCAAGCAAAACTGAAGTAGAATCCAGTAGAACTATAAGGACTAATCAATCTGATTCCAACATAAACTTCATGAGTTAGAGCTCACTTAACCAGATGTACAAGAGTGTAAATCTATCAAGTTCCATATATATATACACAACAGAAAGTGGATGAAAGTGATGGTACAAAAATAGATTGGTTCAAAATAAGATCCAAAATAACGTCAAAATGCATAAATATTAAATTACAGTTGGTAAAAAAAATAATACATTGATATATGACACCAGCAAAACTGTACCAAGTTAATCCAAGTAGTCAGCCTGGTTGTTGGAAAAACTGCGGGGGAAAGGGAAGTTTTATTCACTGTTGGTAGGAATGTAAAAGACTTTGGAGGATGGTTGAAGACAGGAGGGCCTGGTATGACTTTGTTCATGGGGTCGCAAAGAGTCAGACTTGACTGTGCCGCTGAACAGCAACAAGAAAGGAATGTAAATCATTAGCATGTTTGATTTTAGCATTTAATAGAAACCAGATAAACTAACTAACATGTTCTGGACTAAGCTTGTAAAACAGCTAAAGTCAATTACTGACCTCACAATCCAAATGCTTCTGAAAACCATTCTAGTAAACCTTTGGAAAGACCCCACTATCCCAACCTTAAATAGAAATTTAATAGCTATTCCACAAAATTGGTGATAGCAGCCAACTGGAAAAGCTGCCATCCCCCATTGTTAAAACAATGGAATTGTAATTTTTTTTAAAAAATGGAAAAGTAGCAGATCACACCTTGCATTTGAAAAATTCTCAGTATAATTCCAAATTTGTAGAACAATGGATTCCCAGTATTGGAATATCTGATACTTATAGCACAATCCAGAGAGGGGGGGCAGAAAGTCTTTTGGGAGCAGACAAACTGCTACCTGGGCACAGGAAGGGTGTGAGCCGACATATTACCAGCGCCGCCACAGTGTAGGGGAGTTACATGGGCAGGGGGCCACCCAAGCACCGCTCCGCCTGAGGGCAGCGGCACCTGAGAGCTGCACTTGAGCGCGGGAGAAAGTGAGGCACAGTGCAGCATTCAGGCGGAGGAGGGGGTGGAGTTGGGGGCGTGGCCAGGCTTAGACCACTTTCTGAGCAGTTTGGCCCATGACACAGCCGCCCCAAGAGGCGCAACACCACGCCGGCAAAAATAGCAGCGTGTCCCATAGGCACTCGTTGAAACCAAAAACAAAGGTTGCCTCCGATGCTGCGGAAGTTCTCAA
Source organism: Heteronotia binoei (assembly GCF_032191835.1). NCBI lineage: Eukaryota > Metazoa > Chordata > Lepidosauria > Squamata > Gekkonidae > Heteronotia > Heteronotia binoei. The sequence goes on along the minus strand of NC_083224.1, from coordinate 130,228,231 downwards.
ACCCCTTAGGGAGCGGCGTGATTGCCTCACCAATCCCCTCGTGCCTTGGCCTGGAGAGCCCCCTCCCCGGCACCCCTGGCGAGCCCTCCCCTTCTAGAAATACTTCCGCTCTGTCTCGCACAACTCAGTTGTTAGGGACAGGTTCGCGTGGTAGGAAGCTCTGCCAGCAAGTTCCCGGCCATACAGACTTAGAGTGAGGGACAGGCAGGCACATTGGTGACAGGTTTTGCACTGCGCAGTTGCTTTGACAGTATCTTTGACTTGCAAGGGGGAGAGAGAGGTAACTGCTCTTGTTTCCAGGTCTCCACAGGTTCCGGGCTCCCGGAGGCTCTGCATGCGAGGGCTGTCACCCGTGGCTGGGTAAGTTCCACTGTTCCCCCCCCCCCCCGGGCCTCCCTCTCCCCTCGCTCTCAACCATTTGGTGTGCGAGCATCTCTGGCACTTGCACCAGGCAGTGGGCTCTGGAAGGGGGCATTTGCTGACTCCGCTTCCCTGTGCTGCCGCCTGCTCCCTTCCCTTGGTCTGCATCCCCAACCCCTGGAAGGGCAGGGTGTGTGTGTGTGTGGCAGCTGCCCTGATGCGGGGCGGTGGGTCAGAGATTGTCTCTTTAAGAGAGCACACGGCTGAAATGCAGTCTGCTCTTCCAGTTGCCTCCCCTGCAGGTGCTCTTGATCTCTTTGTCCGTTTTGCAGGTGGGACCCCAACATAGAGGCTTCCGCGTGTGTTGCTCCACTGCCCCCCCACTCCCTCAGCTGTTTCTGCCCGTTCCTCTGAATGGAGCCCCGCCATGGCGAGATTGCCCAGCATGTGACAGGGAGACTGTGCCCTCTGTTGTCTCTCCTTGGCATCTGCTGTACATTCCCTGGGCAACCCCCCCCCCCCCCGGTCAGTGGCCTCTCCGAAGGAATGCCTGGGAGGGTGAGCAGACTTGGTTTTGGGGGAGGCAATCTATGAACCACCACGCTGCCCCCCGCGTGGCTGGACAGGGAAGGGGACTGCCGCCCCTTAGACTGCCAGGGCTGACAGCCTACCTGACCCCACAGGGTTGTTGTGCGCAGGGCACTAAGGGGGGGCTGATGAAGTGGACTCAGATTCCTGCGGCTGACGCACTCACACTCTGAGTTCTGCGGCCCCTGGGGGAGGTGTTCCGTGCACATTGCAGGGGGCATCAGGGTAGCGCAGGGGGTCTCTGGTTGGGGGGGGTTCTGCTGCTGGGCTGCTCACTCCCAGACACACATTCCAGCCACTGTCTATGACAGCGAACTCCTGCACTTGGTACTTCCTGCTTGTCTGCCTGCCATTGGCAGAGTCTCTGACAGCAGGAGGGTGTGAGGGGATTGACAGCTTCTCTGTGGTCCCGTGCGGGCCTGTCTTGCCCCCACCCCCACCCCTTCCTCGCCACCAACCCAGGCTTCTCATGTGCGCATGCCCAGCCTCACTTCTGTTCCCTCCTCATGTTGGTGGGATGTCTCTCCTTTGCCTTTGATGGTCTGCCCGTCATTGGTTCTGTTCTCTGTTGGGGGGCAGGTTGGAGATGGCTATCAGCCTCTCTGGGGCCACCTCTCCCCATCCCTGACTGTCATGAGCCACGGGGCATGCACCAGGACTGGCCAATGGGGGGTGGGGTGGGCTGGCCCTCCCCTCTGGCTGCCTCCGCCTCCCTTGCATCCCTAAGCTAGTGGTGTTGCCATGGTGACCGTCTCCTTTACAGCAAGCTACGCCTCTCCCCTCCCCATGCTCCAGCATGCTGAAGTCCTCAGTAAGCCTACTAGCAGCTCGGCAGCTATGTCACGGCCGGCTACCACTTATGTCTGGATTGGGCTGCCCATGATCCATTGAAAAATTTCACTCAATCTAACTAATATTATTGTTTACTGGCTCATTTTTAAAAGTACATATAAACCAGAAAAGGGTTATGTTTTTCAGTCTTGGAGTCAACATACTGTAAAGGTTATTGAAAGAGTTACATAAATCTTATGTTTTTTCCTGTTGAGTCTTGTGAGCAAAAATTCTGCTTCATGAGCTATTGGCATTAAAATTGTGTGCTACTGCATAAATTAGTTTGTTCTGGGGCCATTTTTCCTTAGCTAAGACAAAAATGTGTGAGCTGGAGGCTAAAAAACTGTGAGCTAGAGGCTAAAAAACTGTGAGCTAGCTCACACTAACTAAGATTAGAGGGAACCTCATATACAATCTTGGAGTCAATGTAACATAATGGTTGTTGAGATAATTACATAAACCCTATATGTTGCAAGCAATTACCTCTCATTATCCTGTTGAGCTTATTCTTATTTCATACAATTTTATTAGTAACATATGGTGATAAATTTCAATTTCTTACTTCATTAATAAGTACTTTTTTTTTAATCTATCCCATATATTACTTTCTACCCACCCCTCCCCCTGTTACTTGACCCCCACCGGTGTTATATATTTAAAATCTTAATATTAAAGGTACCCTTAATTAATAAGAACCAAAATTAATATCCTCCTCCCTCTTGTACTTAGTCATTATCAAAAATTGTCCAATGTCCTTTTATTCTCCACTCTTTTTCTATGTATCTTCTTAAATTTTTCCACTCCATCTTAAATACTTCTAAATCATAATCTCTTAAGGTCCTTGTTAACTTGTCCATTTCACTCCATGTCATAACTTTTACAATCCAATCCCATTTCTCTGGTATTTTTTCTTGCTTCCACAACTGCGCATACAATGTCCTAGCAGCTGAGAGTAAGTACCAAATTAAAGTTCTATCTTTTTTTGGAAATTTTTCCATTTGTAATCCCAACAGGAAAGTCTCTGCAACTTTGTTAAATTCGTATCTCAAGATCTTAGAAATCTTTGTTGAATCATCTGCCAGTACTTTTTTGCTCTTTCACAAGTCCACCACATATGGTAGAAAGAACCTTCATGTTTTTTACATTTCCAACATCTATCTGGCATCTTATTGTTCATCTTTGCAAACTTTTTAGGAGTCATATACAATCTGTACATCATCTTAAAACAGTTTTCTTTAATACTCTGACATGTTGAGAGTTTCATAGAGTTCTTCCACAAATATTCCCATGTGCCCATCTGTATTTCTTTATTTACATTAATTGCCCACTTAATCATTTGAGATTACACTACTTCATCTTCCGTAGACCATTTTAAAAGTAATTTATAGATTTTCAAAATTAATTTTTCATTACCTCCAAGCAGAACTTTTTCCATTTCTGTTTGTTCTTGTCTTATTCCTTCAGTTTTAACATCACTTTCCACCAAACTTTTTATTTGTTGCATTTGAAACCAATCATACTTATTATTCAACTCTTCAGCAGTTTTCAATTCTATTTTACCGCTTTGTAATTTTAATAATTGAGTATATGACATCCCTTTTTCCTCTCCTGTCTCAGCTGTTATTCTTATTACTTCTGCTGGCACTATCCATAGTGGTTTTCTCTCATCGCCGTATTTCTTATACTTCATCCAAATATTTAGTAGATTATTTCTTATATAATGGTGAGAAAAAAAACCATCCGACATTTTCTTTCCATAGTACATATAAGTGTGCCAGCCGAATTTATTTCCATGACCTCCCACCGTTAAAAGTTTTTTATTTAACAGCGTCACCCAATCTTTTATCCACACTAGACAAACTGCTTCATGATATAATCTTAAATCTGGTAGTTGAAATCCTCCTCTTTCTTTAGCATCTGTTAAAACTTTCATTTTAATCCTTGGTTTTTCCCCGGCCGATACAAATTCTGAAATCTTTCTTTGCCATTTATTAAATTGTTTACTGTCTTTCACAATCGGAATAGTTTGAAACAAATACATTATTCTCGACAAAATGTTCGTCTTAATTGCAGCTATTCTACCAAGCAGTGACAAATTAAGCTTGTTCTATTTTATCATATCTTCGTAGATTTTACGCCATAACTTTTCATAATTGTTTTTAAACAAATCAATGTTCTTCATTGTTATTTCCATGCCCAAATATTTTACTTTAGGGGTAACTTCACATCCTGTTAATCTCTGCAATTCCTTTTGTTATTTACTTGCATATTTTTACACAAAATTTTAGACTTTTCTTTATTAACATAAAGTCCCGCCAAGTCTCCAAAATCTTGTATTTTGACTAACAACAAAGGTGTTAGCTGCATAGGATTTTCATTTATAAACATTATATCATCTGCAAATGCTCTATATTTATAGGAAAATCCTTTAATTCTCATTCCTTCAATTTCTTCCTCATCTTGTATTTGCATCAATAAGATTTCAAGAGTCATTATAAACAACAATGGTGAAAGCGGACAACCTTGCCTTGTACCTTTGCTGATTATCATTTCTTCTGTAAGATCTGCATTTATACAATATCCTTGCACGTTGTTCAGTATAAATTGCTTTTATCATTCTTATAAAGTTTCCCCCCAACTTTATTTTCTCCATTACTGCAAACATAAAGTCCCAATTCAAATTATCAAAAGCTTTCTCTGCGTCCGCAAAGAATAATGCAACTTCCTTCTCTGGATGTCTTTCATAGTATTCTACAATATTTACAACAGTTCTAATATTATCTCTTATTTGTCATTTAGGGAGAAAACCCTCTTGGTCTTCCTTTATAAAATGTATTAGATATTCTTTAAGCCGTTCTGCTAAGATTCTTGTGTATATCTTAGAATCATTGTTTAATAATGAGATTGGTCTATAGTTCTTTACATTAGTGACAACTCTATATTCCTTTGGAATCAACGAAATTACTGCTTCCTTCCATGTATTTGGTATTTTCCTATTTATTCTTATCACATTCATTAATTTTTGAAGTTTCAGTATTAATTCTTCTTTAAACGTTTTAAAAAAAATTGCCGTAAATCCATCTGGTCCAGGAGCCTTTCCAATTTTCATTACATTAATCGCTACTTCAATTTCTATTTTTTCAATTGGATCATTCAAAACTTTTTCCATATAATCAGTTGGGTGCTATTTTAATCTTCTGCAAATACACTTCCATCTTTTCCTACTTTACTTTAACACCTTTAAATAGTTTAGCATAATATTTAAAAATTCTCTCTTTATTCCTTCTTGATCTACCATCTCTCTTCCATCAGCCCAATTTTATTAATGATTTTACTTTCTCTCTTTTTCTTCAATTGCCAGGCCAAATGTTTTCCAGGTTTATTCACTCCCTCAAAAGATTTCTGTTTTAATTTTTTCAAATTCCATTCCAATTCTTTATTTAACAGATGTCTCATTTGTGCTTGCAATATTGTAATCTCCCTTATAATTTTCTTTTTTCCTAGCCTTTTCCTTAATTCACCTTCTTTTTCTTAATTTCATTATGAATGTCCAACATCTGTTTATCTTTTGCTCTCTTGTCTTTATTATTCAATGTTATTAGTAATCCTCTCATTACTGCCTTGTAGGCATCCCTTACCTTCTGAAATTCTATATCCTCTCTGTCATTTACTTGGAAGTACACTTTGGTTTCATTTTCTAGAGATGTCATTATTTCTTTATTTTGTAGTAAATCTTCATTTAATCTCAATCTTCTTGACTTTTTCGACAGTTTTGTAATCCACATTATTGGGTTATGATCAGCTCCTATTTTAGGTAATATCTCTATTTTCTTTGTTATAAGTCCCAAATCTTTAATAACCCACAACATGTCAATTCTAGAGAAAGAGCTATGTCTAGCTGAAAAAAAGGTATAGTCCCGTACTTCAGGATTAAACTTCCTCCATAAATCTTCCAAAGTCTCCTGTTTGACCAAATCAAAAAAAGACTTTGGCAATTTCCCTTCTTTATCACTTTTTTCTTCCCAGATCTATCTATCATATTCTGAATTGTTCCGTTAAAGTCCCCCATCAATAAAATTTGCTCATAGGTCACTTCATCAAGGTGTTGTGTAATATTTTTAAAGAGAATGTCTTTAGCACCATTTGGAGCATAAAGTCCCAACAACAACTTTTTTTTGGCATTCAAAGTAATTTCTACCACTATATATCTTCCATCCTTATCTTTAAATACCAATTTGGGGTCTAATTCTTGTTTAATATAAAAGACTAGTCCTCTCTTCTTCTGTTCAGCCAGTGTAAAAAATTCTAGTCCCAATTGTTTATTCCATAAAAATTTATAATCCTTTTGTCTAATATGCACTTCTTGCAAACATACTATATTACAATTTTGTTTTTTTATCCAATGAAATGTTGCCTTTCTTTTTTTGTGGTGAATTTAGTCCATTTACATTCCAAGATATCAATTTGTAATCCATCATGGTGCAAATTCTTTATTTTCTTCATAAAATCTACGCAGTTCCTGTGTATTTGTGATTGTAATCCTTTTCCCTTGAAGTTCAAAGCTCAAACCTTCAGGTATTATCCATCTATACCTCATTCCATCGTCACGTAGTTTTTCTGTCAATTTTTACATGCCTTTCTGTCAGTTAACACTTGTCTTGGCAGTTCTTTCATAATTCTTACTCTACTGCCTCCCACTGTCAATGACTTTTCAAAGTTTTTATTCATGATCTTTCCCACCATTTCTTTTGTCATAAATCTTATGACCACATCTCTTGGCAGATTATTCTTTTTTGCATATAGTGAATTTACTCTATACATATAGTCATACATATTTCTATTCCCTTCAGGATCTTCCTCCAAAAATTCTGCAATTATTTTTATTATGTATTCTTTCAAGTTTGATTCTTCATCTTCAGGTACACCTCTCAGACGAATTTGAGTTTCCATCAGTTTGCAGTCATGAATTGTCACTTTTTCTTGTAATTTTAACAAGGTGGAGTCATGTGTTTTCACTCTCTCTTCCACTTCTTGTACTTTCTTTGTTATTACCACAGTGTCATTTCTGAGATTCTCTATTTCTTTTTTTAATTCTTTTTTTGAGTCCTCAATATCCTTTCTTATTTCTTTTTTAGAGACAGTTATCATTTCTTCCCCCCCTTCATTATCCTAGCTTCCATTGCATCTAATTGGGCTTTCATTTTCTCTATTGAAGCAGACCTAGCACGAGTTTGTTTCGGGTCTGACATGAAAAAAAAATGGATCTCACCAAATTAAATTTGAACCATCAGGTTTGATAAAGTGAAGCTTTCCCTTTCCAATGCACCCAATTTTGCTGTCCTCTGAGCCTCCCAGGCTCAGATATTAATGTTTAAAGCTTTTATTTCTCCCAAAATGGAGGTCGCAACTTTTGCTTCGCTTTAAAAAAAAATTCTTTTTTCCCTTTTACCAGTTCAAGTCTTTTTATCTACTATCCAACAGTAGTAATTTTTAATTGCCAGATCTGTTAACTCCACCAATTTTTAATGTTCCAGTCACTTTAAAAACGATGTTAAAACTTAGTCCTCCCAACAACAATGGCCACCGATGTTTCTCTCTGGAATTATAATCCTAGAGTAGGCTGTTTGCTTCATTGACTTCCTTCTTCTTCCTCCAAAACTCCCTGCTTTTCTTGCCTTCAAATCTCATTTCACTGGTAGAGAAATCTCACAATATCTGACGTATTTTCTGTGTTGACTGTGAGAACTGCAGGTCTGTGACGATGGTGCTGCGTCCTCAACCACAGATAGACTAAACAATAAATTCCTTTCTTCTTTTAACACTGTCTTTTAAGTTTACAAAGCTCAAATTTAGCTCCTTATCTTCTTTTCCTTTCAGGCTTTCAGTATTTCCAACTCCCACCTTTTACTTTTGTTTTGTTTAACTTTAATTAGTCCTGGAATGAAGAGATAGCAAACAGTACCTTTTTTCCATAGTTTATCCAAATCAACACCAGTGCTTTGCAGTTTAGATGTTTAAAATTGTAAAAAAGGGTTTGGATCCTTTTGAGCTTATGCCAAATTGATGACTCTGGAAACTTCTGCAGACGATGAATATGCAACTTCTCTTCGGAGATCCCTCAAAGCCTCAAAGGAGGCCCCTCAGGGACTCCCTTTCAGCCAAGGTAAGTCTCCTCAAAGTATCTGTGCATATCTTGGACAATTCTCTAGCTAAGAAATGTAGGCAGAAGGCATTAATTTGCCTTTTACTACCCTGAACAGAAGTGCCAGCCTGCCCCCATTAGGGAAAGCAACTCAGCTCGCCATTTTCCAACCCTGGAAGTCCTCCTGTTGAGCTTATTCTCGAAGGTTATATTTTAACATATCTTGGTGTATATTATTACTTATATGTTAATTCTGAATGAATTCATGAGTGAGTGAATGAATAAATGAACGAACAAATGAATGAATGAATACCTGGCAGAAAGATCGCTGGCAACCTTGTTTGCTTGCTTGTAGTGGTGATGGGTTTTTTTAGCAGGAAGAGGGTTGGCTTTATCTATTTAGGTGTCTACCACACTGTTCTCTCCAAAGCAGTTTATGATACTGTTCTCAGTTTTTTCCTCACAATAGCTCTGTGAGGTAGATTAGGCTGAGAGAGGGGGGGGGAGGGGGAGTGTCTTTTCTAAGGTCAAGCAGTGAACTTCCATGGCAGTGTGGGAATTCAAACACTGGCTTTTAAAAAAGATGTTATAGACACTATTTTATCTCTTTTGTAAGACATGTTCGCAGGGGGGGCAGGGTATAAATTGACAGAAGTAAATTAAATAAATAAACAAACAAACAAATAAAATGTTCCTTATCCCTATTAATGAATTTCATCTTTCTTCCCCTAACTCATGTTGGCTTTGTTGGTATTTTGTGTATGTGTGTGTGCACACCTGGAAGTCAAGGTGATAATTAATCTGTTTTTGAAAATTGGTTACCAGTACAGGGGGTGGGGCAGAAGTTAGCCTTGCCCAAGGCACCAAGTAGTCTAGGACTGGCCCTGCATATACACAAGCACATACATACACCTCACACACATCTCCCCCCCCCCCCATATCATATAACCATTGTTTTTTCTGGTTTGGGCCAGAATTATTTACAATATTAATATGCATATGATCTTTCAAGGAGTCAACTGTACTGCACTGATATAAGAACTTACCCTTTTACAAATTTACCCCTATCATCGCCTCAATAAAAGCAGGGGTGGGGGTGGGAAGTGAAATCAATGGATTTAATGGCTCACTGCCATTTCAAAGAACAAAGAAAGGGGAAAAAACTCAACCCAAATCTGAACAGTGTAATGGAGGGTCAAGCTGCCTATAATACAAATCATAAAATTTGTAACATTTAATATAAAAGATACACAAAAATGAATTTTAAAAGCATATTGTTTGAATATTGGACTGCATAAAATTTGCAAATCATATACAATTTCACATATACATTTGATGGATTTCCAATAACTACACTGACCATACATGTTTTGGCCCCTTAGGTCCTTCCTCAGTGGTCAATATATTAAAATGTACAAAGACACACATTCAGGAATAAAATAATAGATAACCAGGTGTTGCTTCTTATATGAAGTGTGGTTACTTAAAATTATATAAAGTAAATCTTATCATTGGATATGAAGTAACACCATCAAAAGTTGCTTACTAATCTTGGGAAATACCGAGCAGTTGGGAGGAGTTTGCATTCAGTTGCCAACCTTGCACGTGCACCAGCTCTCTCTTTGTTTCTCTCTCTCTCTCCTTTCACACATTAGTAAGCAACTTTTGATGGTGTTACCTCACATCCAGTGATATTAGATACTCTGTACCAGAAAACAATAAAGGTGAATATTCTGATGTGTGGGTGAGGGCTTCAGGACTATCCAGATATGATTTACTTTATATAATTTTAAGTTGATCACACATCATATAAGAAGCAACACTTGGTTGTCTATTATTTTATTCCTGGATGTGTGTCTTTGTACATTTTTAATATATTGACCACTGAGGAAGGCCCTTAGCGGCCAAAACGCATATGGTCATTGTAGTGATTGGAAATCCATCAAATGTATATGTGAAATTACATATGATTTGCAAATTGTATGCAGTCTGATATTCAGGCAATATGTTTTTAAAATTCATTTTTGTGTATGTTTTATATTAAATATTATAATTCACTGCCATTTTAACCTAACAGTGGGGCAAATGAACTTGTCAGTTGTTAGGGTGAAATGGCTAGCAGCCATTTCAGCTTAACAGGTCAGATGCAGACCCATGCAGCTCAGCAGGGCCAAACAACCAAACCAGATAAAAGTCGAGTAAAAGTTTGAGAGCTCTGAATTGAATCAAGTTTGTGCCAAATTTTGGCTCATGAACTGATTCATGTCCATCGCTATTGCCCATGTGTACCCAGTCTTCAGTCTACAATAGTGCTACTCAGATGGAGATGTACCAAATTAATATGAAGGGGGGCAAAGCCATAAAAGTCAAGTAAAAGGATGAGTAGTCAAGGGAAGGCAAAATAGCAATATTATCTTACATGCTGTATTATATGATTGCATCAAAGAAGAAAACACAACATTTATCAATATTCTTTCCTCCCTTGTCATGAAGTTGCCACTTCTCTGCCTCATGATGTAACATAGGAAAGGAAGGGTCCCCTGTGCAAGCACCAGTCGTTTCCGACTCTAGGGTGATGTTGCTTTCACAACTTTTTCACGGCAGACGTTTTTATGGGGTGGTTTGCCATTGCCTTTCCCAGTCTTTTACACTTTCCCCGCAGCAAGCTGGGTACTCATTTTGCCAACCTTGGAAGTCTAAGTCAGCCTTGGGCCGGTTACCTGAATCCAGCTTCTGCTGGAATCGAACTCAGGTTGTGAGCAGAGAGTTCAGACCACAGTACTGCTGCTTTACCACTCTGCACCACGCGGTAACATAGCATAGGAATTATTCTCCAAATATTCATAGCTGAGCATCTTGATAATGAAGATTTTCTGGTTCAATATGTTTCCAGAACTTTTTTGTTTACCAGTAACATCTATTTTTTTGCACATTCCTAAATCCCTGGGGTATTTTCAAATGAAAAGAACACTCAGAACAATTGCCCTAAATTACAGTCTAAAGGAACAAGTTTCCAAGAAATTTCATGGCAAGAAGGGCATTCTTCAAGCTAAAGCAATTGCAGTTGAACATTCAAAATCAATTAGCAGGTGTCTGGGGCTTTTATAGTCCCAATTCAGTAGGAATTTGGCAAGTGGTGTTAGTTGTATAGAAGTGAAGGTCATGTAGTTCCAGCTTGCCTAGTGGCCCTTTACTTCCTGCTGCTTTAAGCGGATCTGTAGAAACTGCTTTCTGAGAGAGCCAAACATCATTTTGAAGGTTCTCTGTAAATCTTTGAAGAACAGGTTTGGAAGAAATAGCATACAGTTTTGTGCAGCAGGATATTCATTTAAGTCAACTAATTTGGCAACCCAATAAGAAGACGTGGTTATTATGATCAACAACCAATCTATTGTGCTAGGGAGCAAGCTGCAGTGCAGTACTGAAAAGGGAAGTAGAACTTCAACCTTCACTGTTTACCATAGGAAGGTGAATGAGTTTTCCATCTATCCTCTCAGTCCCACCAGTTCTCCTGGTCCTGTCTTAGTGTCTCACAGCTCCTGTGCTGTATATCAGCCACTCTAGGATCAAAAGAAGATTTAATGAGATAGTATGAAGTACCAGGGGTAAAAAAAGATTTTAAAAATCTATTTCTGGTTCAGTAAGTGGAATTAGAGAAAGGCACCTTAGCTGAGCAAAGTGCTAGGATACCAGCTACAGGATAGTATATTTCCAGTCTGTTTTGCTAAGTGCAAAGGATTTCCTCCATCCTAAGGAGGCCTACACCTACGTGAAACCAGTAAAAGATGCATTTCCCCTGGAGGAAGGATCCTTGTAGTGGAGGAAGTATACACATATGGATGGATGAAATGGTAGGATACAATTTAGTCCATGTGTGTGTATGCATACTGTGGTGGAATTTTGGGGTATGAGAGATTTGCATATTCATGAATATGCAGGACTGGCGTGTGGGAGTCAGCGAGGTAGGCAGCCTCCTCAGGTGCCACCTCACCTACAGGACACCTTCAGGCACCCTCTTCCACTGCTCCCTGCTCTCAGTTTCCCTGGTTGCAGACCCCAGAAGCTGAGAGCAGCAGAACTGCAGGCCAGTTAGTGCTCTCTTCCAAGTCTGGCTTCCTAGAGTGAGGCATGGCAGTCCCATGGCCCTTTCCCCTGCCCAGCAGCTGGGCAGAGGAAGGAGGTGGTGTGGCATCGCTCTGAAGCTGTTTCCCCTGCAAGGGAAGAAAGCCTCAGAGAGGCATGGCAGCCCCACAGCCCCTTTCCCCTGCCCGGCAGCTAGGTGAAGGAAGGAGGAGGCATGGCGTCACTGTGAGCGAGGAGGAGGCACAGCGTCGCTCAGAGCAACTGTTATGTATGTGAATCCATGTGTGACCAAATGGTGTTCTGGCCTGGCTCGTTGGAGCCTGAAGGATGAGTTTAGGGATTTAGGAACAATGGGCAATAGGATCCAAATCCTAACTGCCCTGATCCAATCACAGATCCCTGGCTTGTTTGAATGTCCCAGTCACACACACAGTATTATATATAGTTGGCCCTGTGGGGCCCGTCTCTCACTTGAGTCTGGGCAGCCACTTACAATGCTGTACCCCAATAAAGAGCTTGTTATCACTACCGCCTCGATTCTTCGATGATTAGAACCCACTATATTATAGCAAGGCCCAGCAGTTCTGCTGCACTTTCCTTTGGCTGGCAGCCAGGCGGAGGAAGGAGGTGGCATAGCATCGCTCTGAAGCTGTCTCCCCTGCAAAGGGAGACAGCCTCAGAGCGAGGCACAGCAGTCCCACAGCTCCTTGCCCTTGTCTGGCAGTTGTGAAGACCCCTTATGTGTATATGTATATTTAATGAGGATTTAATTAGAACTTTGGTTCTATTCCATGAAGTCTTGCAGCATGCCAGGCAAACACTTTGCCTCAAGTGAACAAACTGTGTTCCACTGAATAGTTTACATTCTTCAAGGCAGCATGTATCATCTTCAAGACACAACTTCTATAGGTTAAGTTAAGCTCAACCCCTGTATTGTCTGAGGGCCTCTTGTCCTGATAGATAATCCAAGGTTGAATGTTACATATGTTGCCATTAAGGAGAAGGGCCTGTTTAATATTATGTTAATGGACGTATTTCTCTGACACCTATCTTTGTAGTTATTAGGTATAGAAAGGTATAAATATTTTTTTTGTTTTTGGAGCTTGGGGCTCTACAGAGATCTCTTTTCATTTTTTTTAACCAGTGTACAATGTTTCTTTGATACCTGCATTAAGGTTTTCTGTTACTTTGGTTAAGGACAAATAAAACAGAACTTAGTGCAACTTTGTGTCTTTTTCTCTTGCCCACCAGGACTTGGCTCCTGCTAACCCATATCCATCCCAGCAACCCAGGGAGATTTGATTCTATTTTCTCCCCACCACATGTGCTATGAAGAGAAGGTGTCTGAGATTTAAATAAAATATTGCAAAAATAATTGTCACTTAAATGCTAGAATACCTGTTCTTCTAGACTTGTAGATTTGTTTATCATTCTTGCAAAAATGGACTATGCATTTCACTGAATGAAAGTATCACCATTTAACAAAGATAAAATATATTTAATAAGAAAATCTCTCAGGTTTTTTTCCGTGAATAGAGAAAACACTTAGAATCATGGAAATGGGTCATGGTAACTTAGGTACTATGGCAACAGGCCATCTAAGAAAATAGTTTCTTAGACATTTTAAGAATAATGCCATATGACCTTGATATGCTTTGCAGTGTGCAAAATGCTTCAGGATACAATTATTCACTTGCTTACACATTTTCAGTCATATTTCCAGTAAAGATTCCTTGAGCCTGTGTAAAATTAGAAGCCAATTAAAGCAGTGCAACATTGTTACAAGAGGCAAATACATGTAGTCTGGTAAATGTTAGAATTTTCAGTTCTGCATAGGGATTTTAGGTCAGAGGCAAATTGTTCTAGGCAAAGGGAAATTAAAATATGTCAAGTGGTGCCCTGTGCATCTACAAGTGTACTCCCTAATGAGTTGTCAAATCTCTGGAATTGTATAATTAGAAATGGAGATGCTAGATCATCTCCTACAGAAGATTTATACCTATATTCATATATATGAGAAGATACCAGAAATTAATATATTAGAAGATTTTCTAAGGTCACTATGCCCCCCCTTCCAAGTCCCTCCCTGAGAGGCAAGATTTTCCCTGTTTTTCTTTCCCTTAACTGACGGAGCCACCCTAGTAATGTGTTTCTTTTTTGCTAAAGAACTCTGGCTGTCCTACCCTGTCATGATGCAATATTTTGGCTGTTGGCTCAGCCCAGGAATCTGAGGGAAGGGTGGTTTAATTTAAAACACTGGAAATGTTTTGAAATTGGAAATTAACAAAATATTTTGTTCAACATAGAGGGAAAAGGTCAAGTGAAATCAGGAGTTGAAAGTTCTGAGATAACACAATATAGATAACTCTAAAGTAAAATCAATACATGCACAGGTTTTTGTTCTTATGTTTCAGGATAATGAGAATTCCCTAAGCTATTCACAGTTACTTAAACCTCTATGTTAAGGGGCTTCCCCCCAGTATTTTCCAAACACTCCAGTACACTGAGTATTCACTGACTATTTTAGTTTCCAGCAGGCTGGTACACACTTTCCAGTTCCCAAACCCCTTTCCTTAAAACACCAGTAATCTTGAGTTTTTAGCTTACTCCTAAGGATTCTACAGGGAGTTTCCAACCACACCATACCAAAGATCTCTGCACTCTTCAGAGCTGACTCCCTGTTTGACTGGGTAGGGGAATTGTCCTCTCACTAGAAGATTTATCCTCTTTCTTTGGCCCAAATGGGAGTCTTTTCCTACTTCCCAAACTTCATTGCCAACTTTCCCCCAGTTCTCCATCTGTGTTAAACTGCTATCAGCTTAGGCTGAAATCAGACTGTCAGTACTCAACTCAGTCAAGAAAGAAATTTGACTGACTCTTTGTCCTCAGCATGCAGCTCTCAAGTCTTTCTCAGATCAGCTGATGCTAACCAGTCAGATTGCTCAGACCAGCCTGTCACTCAAGGCTTTATGTTTCTGTGAAGAATTAACCCTTCAAAGCCCTTCAGCTGTTTGTACAGCAGTTCTAAGCTTTTAAAAAATTCAGTATGTCACAGTCACCTATCCCCTTTACTTTGAAAATTTAAAGACAAAACAAAGGAGCTTGATATGACCAGTAATGTTCCTTAGTGCTGTTCTGTACATTCTTGCCTCAAAGTCTACATCATACACATGAACAGCTGGTGCTGTGTCATAATTAAAAAAAAAGCAAACCATGAATATGCAGCTCTTCTTATTTTCTATGAAGGTAAATTTTATGCGTTAAAGAATCAATGTGGGACTTCGGAAAGAATATCCTTTCCTGATGGTCTCATCCAGGCCTCATTTTGGGCAGGAGCTCACAGGAGCAGAGCTTTGAAACCTTTGCATTTTACTGTGCTCTTTCTTCCTTACCCCCTCCCTCAAATTACTTGCTTCTGGGCTCCATTGTTCAAACCCCCTGCTGTGAGAATTTTGCTGAACTCTTAAGATTTGACAAACTTTTTAAAACTTCCCCCCACAAAAAAATGGGAAAATAACCAAAACTTATAAAGCAGACAGATGGAAATCTTCCATCATGCCACTGTGGCCACACAGGAGGAAGTAATTTTAAAAGTATGATGGGAGTAAGGTTTTAATCTTCTTCATGGTCTCTGTGCTTTACAACAATGGGATATAGTGCACCTGTGCTGGTTCCGATCAGTACTTCAAAGCTAATTCTAGAAGGATTTTCGCGCCCGCTCCAGTGGTCATGCACGTGGGCTCCACCGCGCATGCCCACTGGGACGGGCGTGAGGATCCCGCCAGTTCCCTTCTGACCACCGCGCAAATAGGTTCCCTCTTCATCTGCTCATCAGTACTCACCCTCCTTTTCTCTTCTCAGTGTTTTTGTCGCCTTTCCCCCCTGAAATAAGGAAAGAAACCTTCAGTGACAGGGTAAGCACTATTACCCAGATGCCCCCCCTCCCGGAGGGGGAAATGGCCTCCAACCCACCCCAGCCTTTAGGGCAGTGTGGTCCCCCGGCACCGCATGGGAAAACCTTGGGGGTTCTTCAAAAGGTGCAAGTGGCGTGGCAGTAAAATCCCCCCTCCAGATGGTCACGAACTTTGCCTGTTGTGCCTTTGGGAAGTCCACCAACCAGACTCCTGCACACATTGTGCGAAATTCTTGAAGCAAACAAGAAAAAATTGTGTGGCAAGACTCAAAATAGCTCTCATGGAATCTGCACTTACTGCACAGTCCATGGCTCCGTCGCAATCTGACTCCAGGCTAGCTTCCACCTCAACTGCTACGCCCTCCGCTCAATCCAATGCCTAACTGTCAGTGCCGAAATGCTCGACCCCGGCGCCCGAATTGGAAGCCTCCACTCCTGCAAAAAAAGAGCATAAGAAGGAGGAGAAAAGGCGCAAGAAAGACTCTGCTAAAAGCTCACGCCCACCTCCATCGTCACCGGGCCCTCTCCTGGCACCAGAGAAAATACCACTGCTCCAACTTCTGCATTCTCTGACAACTATCGGGACAGAAGGGAGACACCCAGGACACTAGTTTGTCTGATTTTGAAATGGACCTGATCCAACAATCATCCAGATCTACCTCGTCGGGATCAAACAACTTTCCCACACAGCCAGCAGTCCCCACACTGTGGGATACTCCCTCAACACCGAAGCCACTGACCCAGCCAACCCTGGAGCAACCAACACTGAAACAGCTGGAAGCTCTGAAACCACCACGCTGGGGCCTGCCACAAGGGCCATACATGTATGGGACCTGCCCCATGCCATTCCCATGAATGCCTCGCTCATACCAAGATTGGGACGCATGTTCAATGATGTCTCACCACTCTAAGCGTCGAGACCGAGACAGGCCACCACCCACGACATCGGCGCCAAAGAAATCTAGACGAGACCGTACCCCTCAGCCACCGAAGCCGACTCCGAAACCAAGCGCTCCACCTTGATCACTGGGGCTCTCGGAAGGCGAGACGACATCTTCTGACTCAGGCTGATTCCAATCAGTCCAAGCACCCAGAAACAAGCACGGAATCCTCTTCACCTCAGCAACCTTTGGAGGAGGACTTCATCTCCTCCTCTGAAGATCTCAGCGCTTTACAGCGATTTCATCAAACGAATGGCACAAACCCTCTCACTTTCGGAATCGCAACCGAAACCCATCATAACAGACACGGTCTTCGACATCATACAAAAGGACGCCTCGACACCGATAGCTCTTCCCATGACTTCAGTACTTCTTCAGGCTGCCAAATCACATTGGGATAAACCAGCCTCCACACTGATCTCCTTGAGAAGGATTGATCATATGTATAAGATCCAAGAAACTGAAGCCAGTTTCTTTTTCAATCACCCTAAGCCAAACTCGGTGGTAGTATCATCCTCCTCCAAGAGCAAGAAGATGCACACTTCTCTACCTGAGAAGGAAGGGAAGAAGCTTGATGGGATGGGCAAGAAATTCTACGCAGCTGGAGCATTGGGGATAAAAATGGCCAACTTCGCAGCATGCATGAGCCGTTATCAGTACTCCCTGTGGGAAAAAGCTGCACAGTTCACCTCCATGCTGCCGGAGGACAAACGCCAAGACTTCAAACGTCTTTTGAGGGAAGGGATGTTGGTTGCAAAACATCAGGTCAACATGGCCAAACACTCCCTGGACATATCTGCCAAAGCACTTACGTCTGCAGTCACCCTCCAAAGGCATTCCTTGCTCTGAGTGATAGCACTCTCAACCAACACCAGATCTTGGGTCGAAGACCTACCATTTGAGGATGAGGGTCACTTTAGCTCAACCAGAGATACTGCCCTCCAAGAGCTCAACAAGAGCATTAAGACATCCCGAAATCGAGAAGTCTCTACATCCTCCAGAATGTAGAAACGCTGGTCCAAACCCTGGTCCAAAAAACCGAATTCTTAACCATCTCCAGAACGACATGGTCTCCCCGATCACAACATAGCCAATCTAGACCAACCTATGGAGCAAAACAAAAGTTCACCCCGATCCATCAACAGCCGAAGCACAAGGGCACCAAGGCAGCAAAACAGGGTCTTTGACTTTACCCCCCGAGACCCTCCCGCATCCCAACCAGCCTGTCTCTACCCATACTTACCTGCCTGGCAGAGGATAACATCTGACAAGTGGGTCCTTACGATCATCTGGGAGGGATACCACATAGAGTTCCTCCACATTCCTCCTCCCTCCATCATCATTGTCACACCACCAACACCCATCCTGTTGAAAGAAGTACAAAACCTCATTACCAAAGCAGTAATAGAACCAGTCGTCACACCCACCTACAACAGTGGTTTCTATTCCCGATATTTTACTGTTCCCAAGAAAGATGGGGGCCTCCATCCCATCATGGACCTCAGAGCACTCAACACCTTCATAGTCTACAAAATGTTCCGGATGGTGTCCCTGCAGAACATCTTGCCTCTCCTTTGAGAGAATGCCTGGATGGCCACCATCGATCTCAAAGACGCTTACTTCCATCTATCCATCCATCCATCCTTTGTCACATCCTTACCTCTGTTTTGCCATTGGAAACCAACGTTTTCAATATACAGCCCTCCTCTTTAGTATTTCTACAGCTCCCAGAGTGTTCACGAAGACTATGGTGGTCATCGCAGCACACCTACATCTGCAGGGAATACTAATATTCCTGTACATCGACGACTGGTTGGTGGTTGCGAAATCCCCCCAGCAATTCCAGGACCACCTACAACTCACTATGACACTACTACAAGACTTGGGGCTCCAAGTCAATCTGAAGAAATCGCACCTCATACCTTCTAACTGGCTGCAATTCATAGGAGCAATCCTAGACTCATCTTGCTGCAGAGCGTTCCTACCTCCCGACAGGATCCTTGCGATCCAAACCCTTATCCGCACCATCCATCTACACACAATTACCACAGTGCTCCAGATCCAATGACTCCTTGGACTCATGGCATCCATGTCCTTGGTCTTGCTACATGCGCAACTGCGCATGCGCCTGCTCCAAGTGTGGTTCATCTGAGTATTCAACCCGTCTAGGCACCTTCAATCTCACAAGCTCACTCTACTACCATGCGTCCTGCACTCCCTGACATGGTGGGAGTCAAACCACAACCTGGGACGGGGAGCTCCTTTCAAGTTTCAGACTCCCTCCAAGACCATCACAACAGATGCCTCCCTATGGGGATGGGGAGCCCACCTAGCAGGGATTTGCATAGGGGGCCCTTGGGAGCCACACTTCCTACAGTGTCACATAAACTTTTTAGAGCTGCTAGCCATCCAGTATGCTCTCCACTCCTTCCAGCATCTGATTTAAAGCTGTGCTAACAGACAACACCACGGCCCTTTACTACCTCAACAAACAAGGAGGTACAGTCTCCCTCTGTTATGCAAACTGGCCATGGACATATGGGAGGACTGTCTGACATGACAGGTTCATCCGATTGCCTCTCATCTCCTGGGTGTACAGAATGTGACAGCGGACTCCCTCAGCAGAGGAGGAGCGTCCTTTCACAAATGGGAGTTGAACTGACTGTACCTGAAACCCCTTTTTCAGAAATGGTGGTATCTGAACGTAGATGTTTTTGCCACCAAGGAAAACAAAAAAATGTCTGGCATTCTGCTGCAGAGTGGGTGTGGACCCTCTAGTGCTTGGTGACGGGCTCCTTTACCCGTGGTGCCACAGACATCTTTACATGTTCCATCCAATACCTCTAGTGACCAAAGTCCTGCACAAGATAATGGAGGAACATCCAGTGGGCATCCTGATTACCCCTTGGTGGCCATAGCAACATTGGTTCTCAGCACTGCTTCGTCTCTCCAACCAATCATGGCACCAATTCCCACCAGTACCAGACCTCCTGCTGGTGCACCGGGGCATGGAACTCCACCACAACGTACCCCAGTTGCAGCTGACTGCATGGCAACCGCCCTGACTCAGCTGTCTGACAGGATACAACATGTCCTGCTCAATAGTTGCCGGCCATCCATCAGTAAGTCTTACGCGGCAAAGTGGGAGGCCTTCGTCCGTTATTGTACAAGCTGGGAAGCCCATGCGCCCCAGGCAGACCTTACCCTAGTCTATGGCTTCCTGCTCTCCCTCACAGACAGAGGGCTGAGTCATTCATCCCTCTGAATGTATCTCAGCAGCACATGCAGAGGTGGACGGTTCCTCTGTGTTTACGCACCCATCCACTAAATGGTTCCTCAAAGGGCTGACTCACCTTTTTTCTCTGTCTTGCAAACCGGCGCCAGCATGGGATTTACCGCTCGTGTTATCCAAACTGACAGCGAGACCTTTTGAACCCATGGCTATGTGTTCACACCAACTCCTAGTGTGGAAGACAGCCTTCCTGATATCATTCACGTCCTCGCACCACATAGGGGAACTTTGGGCGTTACGATGCAACCCACCCTATCTCACCTCCACCCCAGATGGGGTGAGCCTGGCCCCTGATCTGAACTTCTTACCGAAAGTGATTTCAGAGTTCCATTTATCAGCGGACATTGTTCTACCCACCTTTTTTCCTGCTTCCTCCTCGGACAAGGAGAGGAGATTGCATACTTTCGGCATTAGGCGAGCCCTGTCCTTCTACCTCCACAGGACACAGGAGTTTCTCCATTCTCCCTCTCTCTTTGTCTCGTACGCAACCCAGACCAGAGGGATTAGAATTTCTGCACAGCGGCTATCTAAATGGATTGTAGAAACCATTGTTATGTTACCTACTGGCTAATAAGCTGCTCCCGCGTTTTGTTCGTGAACACTCTACGAGGGCACTGGCTGCTTCCATGGCCTTCCTCAGGGGGCTCCCCCTGGTGGACATCTGCAGAGCTGCCACCTGGTCCACGCCGCACACGTTGATGAGACATTATGCCCTAGACGTCCATCGCTCTCAAGCAGCTCCGGTGGGCCGGGCAGTCTTGGAGGCAGTTTGCTTGTGAGAACCTCCAGCACCCTCTTTCCAGGTAAGACATATACTGCTTGCTATTCTCCCATCAGTGTGAAGCACAGAGACTACAAAGAAGATAAACAGGTTGCTTACTTGTAACTGATGATCTTTGAGTGGTCATCTGTGCGTTCACACCACCCGCCCTCCTTCCCCACGGCTGTCGGTCCTTCAAGGGTCACAGCGGTCAGAAGGAACTGGCGGGATCCTCGCGCCCATCCCAGTGGGCATGTGCAGTGGAGCCTGCAGGCATGACCACTGGAGAGGGCGCGAAAATCCTTCTAGAATTAGCTTTGAAGTTCCATCGATGTGAATGAAAAATTACCTGTAATTGATGATCTTCACTCGAAGATCATCAATTACAGGTAAGCAACCTGTTTTTATGACAATTCTAATTCAAGAAGCATTTTAAGGTAGATGATGAGCTGATATAATATAGTACACTTTCTGGTAATGTCAGGGGTGTGGCATATGCAATGAGTTATACAAATTAGCTCCAGCACCTCTTTTTCTACAAAATGACCCCTGGTCTCATCACAGATTTTTAAATTGCAGCTTTGCTCCCCCCTTATGGTGGGTGCTATGCGAATTTCTGAATAATCAATTTAGTTGCAGGTTTACATTTCCTGGCTCAAATACTTGACCTCTGAGTTTCCATAAGGAGATTAGTTACACTGCCACCTACTGTAGTGTTACTTTTCTAATACATTTGAAGATGTGTTAAAGTGTTTGGAAAATAGCATGCTTGTTTGTTTGGTATTGATAAGGCATGTAGTAACGGTTAAGAATCCCTGCAGACAAGTAGACTCTGGCACAGAAATACTATGGTCCAGTACAAATTTATCATCTCAAAAGTTTTGCATAAAATACACACTATTAAAGGCATCCTAAAACTTATCAGTTTTATGGAAAACAAAAAGCAAAGCAAAGCAAAGCAAAACAAAACAAAACCCACCCACATCTAGTCTTGAAATAATTATAATGTACTGTCACTTAGTTGCATTACTCTGGAGGGAGTAATGAGTAGTGCCAATGAGTAGCCTACTGTATGGATCTGAATGTGCTAATGCATGACTAAGTGATGATGAATGGCTGTTTATATCAAATGAGATTAATTTAGACAGTTGATCAAAACTATTCACTATATTTCTGTAAAAAGCAAATGATAAGCAAAAAATTATAAGTAAATCATTAGGACAATATGGTACTTAACTTACAACATATTATGTTCATATACACAGGTAGATACACAAAAAAGTATATGTGTACATGTATGTGCAAGGAGAGTTTTTAAAAAGGTAAAGGTAGTCCCCTGTGCAAGCACCAGTTGTTTTTGACTCTAGGGTGATATTGCTTTCATGTTTTCATGGCAGACTTTTTACGGGGTGGTTTGCCATTGTCTTCCCCAATCATCTATACTTTCCCCCAACAATTTACCGACCTCGGAAGGATGGAAGACTGAGTCAACCTCAAGCCGGCTACCTGAACCCAGCTTCTGCCGGGATCGAACTCAGGTCGTGAGCAGAGCTTAGGACTGCAATACTGCAGCTTTACGATGCTGTGCCATGGGGCTCTTATAACTGACCTGTAAAAGAGGTTAAACTCAGTAGCACAAGAGTGGAATTAAAGATGTCCAGCAGGTATCAGCTTTGGCAACAATCATCTAATATTATATTACCAACAATTTACCCTTTAATATAGGAGCCTCGTGGGGCAGAGTGGTAAGCTGCAGTACTGCAGTCCAAGCTCTGCTCACAACCTGAATTCGATCCCGGTGGAAGCTGGGTTCAGGTAACCGGCTCAAGGTTGACTCAGCCTTCCATCCTTCCAAGGTCAGTAAAATGAGAACTCAGCTTGCTGGGGGTAAAGTGTAGATGACTGAGGAAGGCAATGGCATACCACCCTGTAAAAAGTCTGCCATGAAAATGTCGTGATGCGATATCACTCAGTGCTTGCACAGGGGACTACCTTTACCTTTTTACCCTTTAATATAGGGAGCTCTGACAGTGGTTGTGACCTTTTGCCATTCCTTTAAGCATGAACAACTTTGGATCTGTGTAATGAAATGAACAGGAAATTCATTGTTGTTCATTTTTTTAAGCTGACTTTGAAGCCACATAAACTAGTAAGAATTAAAAGAATTTTAAAGGCTTTGTGGATACAAAAAAGGCTGCTAAATGGCTGTATAGCTCATTCATAGACATTAAGAAAACAAGCAGAGTTACCAACTAGTACTCCACAAATGTATTTGCATCGCTGTGCTCAGCCATAAAGTTCTTTGGGTTGGCTTGAGCAGTCATTATTTTATGTGTGCCATCAAGTTGCTGCCAACTAATGGTGACCCCACAGGGCTTCCAAGGCAAGAAATGTATAGAAGTGTTTTGACATTGCCTGCCTCTACATAGCAACCCTGGACTTCGTTGGTGGCCTCCCAATTCAAGTACTAACCATGGCTGACCCTGCTTAGCTTCTGTGATCTGATTGAGCTAGCCCTGGGGGAGTAGCCAGGTCAGGGAAATTATTTAATAGGCTAACTTAAATCCAAGGATTGTTGTGAGATCAGAGAGGAATACCCCAAGTTTCTTTGGATATAAGTGTGACATATAGATATCTATGGATAAGCAGACATAAGTGTGACATAATAATAATAATAATAATAATCATCATCATCATCATCATCTTTTATTTATATCCCACCCTCCCCGCCGAGGCAGGCTCAGGGTGTAGATATAGATATCTATGGATAAACAGACATATACAGACCACTTGTCTTCATTAGTCTACTTAGTTAAGTCAAATTATGGAACATTTGTACACATACAATTCCAAAACACTTGGAAACGTAGGTTGAATTTGGTAATTTTGCAAACTTGTGATATTTAGTTTACAGAATATTTTTCAGCCACCTAAAGAAAAAAATGTGGCATATATTTATATGTTTGTATATATATGTATGTGTGTGTAATGTTAGTGTATATACACTCAAATGACAGAGTTTCTTGGAAAGATAAGGCTATAATGCGGTAAACAAATATCTAAGAATTATGACCTACTTCCCAGTAGTGAAAATAGGTTAAAAAAACAGATTTTCTGTTCCAGAGAAATAATTCCCATGGCATCCTCTTTGGCATAATAGTTTTTCTTTGATATTCAAACTTGTAGTTTGTGCTTTTTATGCATCCCACAAGTTTGAAGTATTGACCAAACTTAAGAAACATGCACACAAAAAATATTAATGTCCAGTAGTGTTGATTTTATAAAGATATTCCAATTTGATTAGGAAACTTATCTTCCATGTAACTGTATGTTTTTTTTTTTAAAAAAAACAAATCTTTGTTTTAAGCACTACTTTAGTCAGCAAAAATTTCTGCAGGTTTCACATTATTATGGCCCTTTCTGCACTTGGACCTCAGCTCAGTTTATATCGAAGCTCAACTTGTGGCCATTTTCCTTGCATTTATTTCTGGTTATTATGACATCCATATATCCCAGGATAACTGTGGGGCAAAACGAGGGTGACCTCAATTAAATGTTGAAATTAAAAAAAACAAACCCTGAGCTTAAAACAAGGGTGAACTCAAATGTAGTCCCTCCCTCCCAATTTAGTGCATCTTATGGTCCTATTAGGAGTCCACCCTTACCAATACAGACGTTTTGGAGGTTTTCAAAGTGTACCCCAGTGGATCTGGTCACACCTGAAATCACCCCTCACAAGCAAAAATTTTGATTCCAGCCTCATCAAAGCTACAAACTAGAAGCTGGAATTCTGCTATCCCCCACAAAGCAGTCATTTGTGGTTTTTGCAAAGTACATTTTAGTGGATCTCCAGATCCACTGTTGGAAATCTGATGGATGGAGGAGGAGAGGTGGCAGACCAAGGCAGTGAACTTGCCAGCTTAAAGAGCTGGAGTTGCTTGCTGTGTACTAAGCAGAAGCGTGTGTTTGGAGACAGGTCAGAGAGGCAGGCAAATGGGAGGGAGCAGCCACTGTTGGATTGGAGGATGCTTTGGTGGCAGGCGTTGTGATTGGAGGCCCTGTCTGCATGCCAGGAGACACAAAACAGGAAGTAGAAAGAGAGGAGAAAGTGGCTGCTGCTCAATTAGACCAGCAGCGCAAAGACTGTAAGGGGGGACTGAAAGGGGGGGCCATAATGGTTTCAAAGAGATTTGATTGGTAGGGCTATGGACCTGGGTAAAGGAAGGGTATAAGTCAACCAAACCCTTAGCATCATTCCTCTTAAAAACAACATATGATTAGATAGTTACTCCGGGACAGAGCACAACATTTTTGTTTGCTTGTTTCTTCTTAAACTGGGTAAGAGAAGAATGTTTCTTTATCTGCTTCTCATGTTCTGTCTCAGCTTCAGGTCAGCACTTTAACAATACAAACCTATTCCCCAAAAGCCAGGAGCTCATTGCTCCAAGCATATACTCAGATCACAGTGCAATACTTGGGGGGTGGGGGTTGTCTTCATCTGCCCACTAACTTTCTACTTTCATGACTGGTTTTGTCATTAAATGCTCTTTAAGTAGAAACAAAGGTCTTGAACTATGCAGCTATTGATTAATGCCAGAAATAGTCTAGTGCCCTGGGTTTGTTGCCTTATTTCTGAATATGCAAAGTTACTCCTTTTATTCTTTTTCAGATGCCATGGCTATGGCTGTGATGGTTCTTCAGTGGGCCTCTCTTGCTTTCAGAGATGGGTAGTAAATTAAACATTGCTTAACAAACCAAACTTAAGGTGTAAGGGTGCTTTCAGATTTCATAGATCTCTTCTAAAGGGGGCCTAGTCTGAAAGAAGTGCCTTTCTTAAAGTGTTTGCTAATAGATGATTTAGGCACATACACAATATGAGTTTTGAGAGTCCCTTCATGATCTAATGTGAGCTCTTATTCCTAGGCATCCTTTGCCTTGTGTAAGATAATCATTAAACAGTTCTTGAATTCTGAAAAGTTGGCCAGTACTGACAGGCTGTATTGCTTCTGTCAAGCTTTAATCACCCATTCAGATGTTTCTTGATCTTTGGGGACTCTTTCTTTGGAAACAGTATGAAGAGTCTGAAATGGTATTTAATAATAATTGAAATGTATCATTTGGACAATGTGTTTTTAATGCTTGAAATATACGTTTGGGAGGATGTGAAGAAAAATCACTATCACAGTATAGTCTTCTTCAAATAGAGCCAGTTTGGTGTAATGGTTAAGTGTGAAGACTCTTATCTGGGAGAACCGGGTTTGATTCCCCACTCCTCCACTTGCACCTGCTAGCATGGCCTTGGGTCAGCCATAGCTCTGGCAGAGGTTGTCCTTGAAAGGGCAGTTGTTGTGAGAGCCCTCTCCAGTCCCACCCACCTCACAGGGTGTCTGTTGTGGGGGAGGAAGGTAAAGGAGATTGTGAGCTGCTCTGAGACTCTTCGGAGTGGAGGGCAGGATATAAATCCAATATCTTCTTTTTCTTCTTCTTCAAATATGCAGTCATTTTTTTAGATGTTAGGTTAAGTGATTTTATTTTAAAAGGTTCTCTTGAAATATTTGATGGCTCTTTGAAAAAAGGTATTCACATCTCTACTCAAGCAGCCTAGTTTGGAGTCTTGCATAGAAAATTTGAAAGTTGCATACTGATGTGTGATATTTTGATAATACTGATGTGTGATATTTTGACATTTTGCTTTTGATCAATATGGTCACCTGCAATATAAGTCTTTCTTGGAAGTTCCTAAATGTGGCCAATAGAAAGAAATATTCTTCAGGGGGAGGAAAATGTTCTAGAAATAGATTGTGCTTATGGGGCTCCCCCATCAACATCAATACTATATTACGCCATTTGGCTTCCACTGACTATGCCTAGTTCATCAACTAAAATTGATCAGGATATTATTAATACGACTGCCATGCTTTTGCTTTACTGTTGGTCTTTTACAGGATATTTCTATTCTATGTGGAGTTAGAGAATCATTTGACCACTTAGTTTCAGTTGGAGACTACTATTGTGCCTTCCCCTTCTCAGAAGCTCAAGGATGCAACCTTGTAGCATCTCCACCCAGTACCATTCTATCTATTCAACTTACTTGATGTTTCACATGATAGAGACAAAAAATGCTTAAGATTGTTGCTTGTTCTTTTTCTTCTCCTATCAATTTTTGTTTGTTTGTTTTAACATCCAGACTGATGAAGATTTATGGAGAACATGGAAGCTTGTATAGTTTAATCAAGCTACTACATAACTTTAGTCTGGAGAGGACACTTTTGAGTCAGCAGAATGGAAACCACCACTACTGCTACAGGTCAGATTCTTTGATGTATGAATGATTCACAGTTATAGGTACACCATGAATTTTGCACTGAACATGTTTTAACAGTTGAACATAACATGTTCAAAAGTGTCAATCAGACATTAGTCAATCACCCAGTCAGTTTGCTTCATGATGAACGGCCACAAATGCCTGCCAACCATGTTTGCATTTATAGCTGAATCTGCTTAGCTGGCCCCAGTTTTCAGGCTGTCATGCACCAGAAGGTTTTGTGTGTGTGTTTTTTAAAAAAATCAGTAATTCTTTTGTGCTAACAAACTAATGTCCTAACAGCTAATTGCTATGATCATTGAAGTCCCAACTTTTTTAAAAAAGAAAGTTTCTAGCCCTTTCCTTTGCAAACCTGTAAGGGGCAAAGCATGGGTAGCAAATGAAAGCTGAGACTTCAACTATCATGGCAATAGATGGTTGGAAAGTTAGATCATAATAGTGATCACTAGGTTTTGTTTTTTGTGTTTTTTTTTAAATCAAAATTATTCTAGTGGCACAGCTGGGGAAATGGTGGCCATAGCCAGGTCCGGCCCTGCCACTAGGCAAATTAGGCATTTGCCTAGGATGTGGGCCTGTACGGGGCACCAAATTGACAGCGGGGAGACATAGGGGACGTGGGGGGAAGCCCAAGGAGATCAGAATGTTTGTTGCCTTGCAAAAGCCCAGGGAAACTGGACAGTCTATTGGAGGCTGCCTCCTCCACCATAAGAGTACCTGGAAGTCATGGTGACCATTCATCTGTTTTTAAAAATTGGTTATCAGTGCGGGGAGGGGAGCACCAGAAGTTAGCCTTGCCTAGGGTGCCAGATAGCCTAGGTCCAGCCCCGGCCTTGGCTACAAGAACAGTTGATTACCCTGTACTGTACTGTTAGGAGGGAATACATGGATGTAGCCTGTTGAACAACCACAAATGCATCAATGGACAGTTGAAAATTTTAATTGAATAATCAGCTCCCTGTTTGTGATTTGCAAACCGGATATGAGCTGAACTGGTGAATGTTTGAGTATCCCTGTCTAGCTATTGCAATCGTATATTTGTAGCAATTGCTGAATCTATGGAGATGAATACTGAAGTTTCCTTAGGTCTCCTGTTTAGGTCTTTTCAGATTGAAGTAGCTTCTATATATTCACTGTCTATACAAAAAGTGAGAACAGTGCAGCCTCTTCCAAGAGCATACAGCATCACTTTATAAAACAAACAGCTATTAATCACTTTTATGGCACTTTGGAGTATTCAACACTTTATAGTAATTATTTAATATATTCTCACAACAACATTATGAGATTATTACTGTACTTCTTTGCTGGAAAGCTGGTGCTGAAATGTACTAATTTGACCAAGACCATCCAGTGGGATCATAACTGAACCGGGATAGTAAACACTAGCCTACAAGGTCCAAAGGTAGCAGTTTCTCTATCAATATTAACATTTTTTTTCTTATAGCAGGAAGCATAAAAAGGAGTTTGAAGCACCGTAGTGCACTGAATAAATGCATTTTAATTGTAAAGTATATTTGCTATGTAAAAGTGAACCCAATAACCTCTTAGCTATTGTTAACTACATAGTAAATTAATACATTCATTTAACTCATATGAAGTATCTTCAGTGAGTAAACTACAAAAAGCAAACTTAACTATAAGCATATTAATAACATTAATCACAATTTAAAAAATGCTTTTGAGACAAAATATTGATCTAAATGAAGTTTATTGCCACATGAATGGCTCAGAAACACAGTTTTCATACTAAGTGGAGAGTGACTAGGTTGTTCTGATACAATAAATTCAGGATGGATGCTAATGTTCTTTTCTCTTAACTGTATAAGTGAGGAAATTTTGTAAAAGGCAATATATTCTTGTCTATAGCTTTTCCATATAGGCTCGTATATAGCCCCCAAATATTTAGTTGATGTTTAATGAGCGGAAAGTGTTTTCTGAATGCTTTCTGGTTCAAGCCTCTCCCATCACCACCACTGGCCAGCTGATTGGGGGTTGGAGAGTTACTAGAAGGATGGCTCAAAGCCACCTGTGGTCAAGTTGTCACTGAGTCCTCTTTATTGTAGTGGCATGAGATCTTAGTCAGCATTGTTTTTGTTTTTTAGTTTTCTGTACTTTTAAAAGTTTTTTTATAAGTTTATAAAAAGTTTATTTTAAAAACTTTTCTTTCTTCCCTATTGTTAATCCACTCTGAGGCAAATTTTACAAGTAGATTTATGATTTGTTGCAACATGTGATCTTCATCGTGGTCTCTGTGCAGTCCCACATATGGGTAATCCGCAGGATCGGGCCCGACCTCGGAGAATTCAAAGCAATCTTTAAGCGTTAAATTTGGCGTGCCTTCTCCTTGTCCTGGGGAGGAGGCACCGTCTGCGCATGCCTGGACGAGGGGGAGGCGCTAGCCCACTCAGTTTCTTTTTTACCGCCGTCCGGATCATACCTACCTCGTTGAGTCTCCTGCTTCTTCATCTCAATCTACCTTCAACGTTCTTTTCCAGCTTTCTTCAGCTTCTTCACCACTTTACTCCTTCTGGTATCGTATATATATAAAAAAAACCTTACTATTTTCGATCTTCTCCTTCTCTACACCCCCTCCCCCCACTTTCCCTCCGGGTGGATGGAAGGAAGAGCCAAAATCACTTTCAAACGCTGCGTTCGCTGCTCTGCTAAAATCCCGTCTTCTGACGGACATTCCTTGTGCCTTTTCTGCCTCGGTGAGGCACATCATACGGATTCCTGCCATCACTGCATTCAGTTCGGCAAGCAGGCTCGTAAAAACCGCGCCGCGCGGCTTAAGAGCCATCTCCTGGAATCCTCCCTTCGACCAGATATGTCTCACGCGGCCCACCAATCTACGCCAGCTTCCCTAACTACTACGGGAGCGGCGCAGCCGGCAGCTTCCGTGGCTCAGGTTCCCTGCAAGCTTAAGTCCGGAAAACATCCTAAAAAATCGGATGACTCCAAAAAGCGCCATCGTTCCGATTCGACTCATTCGGACTCGACCGGCCTTAAAACTTCAAAGAAGCCTAAGACCGTTCATAAGTCTTCCGACTCTAGGCCTTCGACTTCGAACCCGATGACAACCTCCACCGTCTCGATTCCTATCTCGCCAGGATCGAGATCGACTTCGACCCCTGCCATTACGCCGCTCGAGATAGTCCGTATCTCGTCTAAATCGCCTTCTATTCACGGCTCTCCACCGGAGAAAATACTGGACATTGACTCACCTAAAAGCCAGCGTCTCAATACTCTCGATGTACGCTTCTTCCGTGAAGTACCTCTGCAACCTCTGTCGGCCCTTTCCCTGGCCAGGGAACCTTCGACTCCTAAAGATGTACCACTCCGTCATCAAACACAACGATCCCGAAGCCACCATAGGGAACGTTACTATTACTATTCCCCTTCGAGGTCCAGATCGCCGTCTCCCCGGGACCGTCGGAGACATCGTAGATCTCCCTCTCTAGACCCTTATCGTCTGGCGGAGCCTAGGTACCGTGAGGATTTCCGACAAGACTCTCCTCGACGCCATGATCGAGCCTACAGAGATCATCAAGACCGATACTACGATTACTCTCCTCACAGACGCTATCTCTGCTATGAAGATCGACCTCGACACAGAGAAGAACCGGCTCGCTACATCTCTAAACCCAAACCAACTTCTCCAGCGAGGTCCACTTCTTCGGCTTCAAAGAAACAGCCTCCTACCCTAGAACCTCCGGCCAAACCTCGGGACGAACCCGATATTGACTCCGAAGCCGAGCAATCCGACTCTTCTCATTCTTCAACTTCGGACCCTCACTCTCCACTCTCTGACATAGCCAAGCCGGCAGAACTATTGCCTTCTGAAGGTCCAAAATCCTACCTGGACCTTTTGGCTAATATGGCCAACTCGCTTAATATCAAACTCACCTCTGATGCCCCCAGAGTCTCTGACGTTGTATACGACCTAGTGAATGCTGACCTTCCTGCTGGCTCATCCTTTCCCATGCTTCCCGTTCACCTAGAAACTCTCAAGGAAGCCTGGGACAAGCCGGCATTGGTACCACCAACCTCCAAAAAGGTCGAAGCACTCTACAAGGTCCATGCTCCAGAATCTAAGTTTCTGTTCAACCACCCTGCACCGAACTCTATGATAGTTCATTCCTCCTCTAAATCCAAGCAAACCAGACACCCTGTGCCTCCGGAGAAGGAAGGCAAGAAACTAGACACCATCGGGAGGAAGATTTACTCTCTCACCACTGCCACGACTAAAATCCATAATTACATGGCATATTTTTCAGCCTATACATTTAACCTGACATCTTATCTGAACACTCTGATCCCTTCCTTACCAGAGGAGACACAGAAACCAGCTACCAACGCCCTGCAAGAGATTGCCAGAGTGTGCAAGCAACAAATTAACACAGCACGCCACGCTGCTCAATGTTCCTCCAGAACTCTCGCCTCGGCCATAGCTCTACACAGGCATGCCTGGCTCAGATCCTCTTCGCTCCAACCAGATATTAAGTTCAAAATCGAGGATCTTCCCTTCGATGGTCTTGGACTGTTTAATGCCACCACTGACGACATCCTCACCAATGTAGACGATAGCCGTAAGAGAGCCAAGAGACTGGGAGTCACTCAGCCTCAACCTCATCTTGCCAAGCAAAGAAATTGGAGACCTTACTACTATAAAAGCTCAAGATCTCCTAGACAACCAGAAGCATGGAAACGTAAGCCTCCTCAATCTAAGCAGCCCTATCAACAAAGGGCTCACCCACAAACATCAAAGAAGACCACTCCTACCACCAAACAGTCTCTTTGACTCCCCTACCCCCCTAAGACGTCCAGACATTCTGCTTCAGCCACACCATCACTCAGACATCCGTCTCCTACCCTTTTACCCCAAGTGGGAGTCCATAACATCGGACTCATGGGTCCTCGCCATCATCCACAGGGGTTATACAATAGAATTCAGATCCACCCCAAAACATCACAGATTCATCACCACACCACCTTCCGTACCTCTTCAAGCGGAAATCTCCTCCTTGCTAGACAAGGGTGCGATAGAACCGGTACCCGCCTCAGTATCATCGTACCGGATTCTACTCCCGCTACTTTCTGGTGCCGAAAAGAGACGGGGGACTCCGTCCTATCCTCGATCTCCGCAAGCTCAATCTCCATATCACCTACAGGAAATTCCGCATGATTACCCTTCAGTCAATCCTGCCTCTTATCCCAGAACAAGCCTGGATGGCATCGATAGACTTACAGGATGCATATTTCCATATAACAATCACTCACCAGCACAGAAGGTTTCTGAGGTTCGCCATCGGAGATCAACATTTCCAATTCCGCTCTCTCCCTTTCAGTCTCTCGACGGCGCCGAGAGTTTTCACCAAATGTATGGCGGTGGTGGCCGCAACCCTGCGTCAACGGAAAATATCAATTTTTCCTTACATAGACGACTGGCTGATCGTCTCCCCCACAAGAGAACAACTCCAACTGGACGTCTCCACCACTCTTTCTCTTCTAGCCACCCTCGGCCTCCAAGTCAACACAGCAAAGTCCAAGTTGACCCCAACTCAATCAATACAGTTCATAGGAGCAAATATTTCTACAGTCTCCCAAACAGCTTCTCTACCTCAGGACAGAATGCACAGCATCCAATCTCTAGCCAACACAATTATCGCTCACCGCTGCCAAACAGCACTCGTCTACCAGAAAATGCTGGGTCTAATGGCAGCCACCACTGCAGTCCTCTGCTTTGCAAAGCTCCACATGCGCCCTCTACAACTATGGTTTATTAGGACTTTCCACCCTCAGAGGCAGCATCAGTCCATATTACTGACTCTTCCATCTCACATCATCCCATCCTTAAGATGGTGGACGATACAACGTCACCTCTCTATGGGAATGCCATTCAAACAGGCACCTCCCTCCATGATCGTCACCACAGACGCTTCCAAGTGGGGATGGGGAGCCCACTTGGGAGCCTTCACAGTTCAAGGCAAATGGACGAACTACGAAAGCTCGCTCCATATCAACTGCCTAGAACTTCTTGCGGTCCACAGAGCTCTGAGGTCATTCCTTCCATCTCTACAGAACTCCCATGTCCAGGTAACCTTGGACAACATAGCCACTGTCTTTTACATCAACAGACAGGGGGGCACCGCCTCCATCAGACTATGCAAGAGAGCACTGACTCTATGGCACTGGTGCATCAGCCAGGGCATCTTTCTCACAGCAGTCCATCTACCAGGAATCGAAAACGTACAGGCAGATGCCCTCAGTCGTCAGCTGGTCAACGACCACGAGTGGTCAATCAGCAAACAATACCTCCTTCCGATCTTCAAGCTCTTCGGCACCCCGGAGATAGATGCGTTTGCATCCCCATCCAATGCCCAGTGCATCCGCTTCTACATGAGAGGGCCCCCGTCACATCTCTCCTTAGGGGACGCCTTTCTCCAATCCTGGAAGGGAGCGCTTCACTATCTCTTTCCTCCCATTCCTCTCATAACCAAAGTCCTGCAGAAGATACAAGTGGATCACACCAACTGTATCCTAATAACTCCTTGG
Organism: Heteronotia binoei; assembly: GCF_032191835.1. Lineage (NCBI taxonomy): Eukaryota > Metazoa > Chordata > Lepidosauria > Squamata > Gekkonidae > Heteronotia > Heteronotia binoei. Next base: position 130,194,441 of record NC_083224.1, on the reverse strand, counting down.
TGGCCTCGTCAACCCTGGTTCACCACCCTCTTGCTCCTGTCCAACAACACATTCCTTCAGCTCCCTCAAGTACAGGACCTGTTATCCCAACAGCACGGCAAAGTCTGGCACCACAACCCAGCGACGCTGAAACTGACGGCCTGGAAAATCAGTTTTTAGACTTTCCTCACGACGTCCGTCACATCCTAGTGAATTCCAGGAAGCCTTCCACCAGAAAGTCCTACTCATTAAAGTGGAAACGTTTCTCCATCTATGCTTCCAAGAATAATTTTGACCCTGCCCGAGCTACCATCTCTCAGGTTCTATCCTACACTCTTCAGCTTTCTAAGGCTGGACTTTCCTACTCCTCTCTGAAGGTCCATCTTGCAGCAATATTGGCTTTCCACCCTCGCATCGAAGGCGTGACAGTTTTCTCCCACCACGGTACAAAAGCTTTCCTCAAGGGCATTATTCGCCTACACCCCCCAACTAGACAAATCCTACCGACTTGGAGCCTCTCTCTCGTATTAAGCCAGCTCATGAAGCCTCCCTTCGAGCCTATGGCATCTATCCCACTCCACCTGCTGTCCTGGAAAACGGCACTATTAACTGCACTCACTACAGGCAAAAGAGCCAGTGACATTTGTGCACTCAGGGCAGACTCACTGTACACCACTTTCCATCATGACAGAGTGGTTCTCCGCCCTGATCCCGCCTTCCTGCCTAAAGTCGTCCCACCCTTTCATCTAGGGAGACCCTCAACCCTTCCAGCCTTTTTCCAACATCCTTCGGATGCAGGTCAACGGGCGTTACACAACCTGGACGCACGTAGAGCCCTTGCCTTTTATATAGACAGGACTCGACAATTTCGTAAAGTTCCAAGTCTCTTTGTTGCTTATGCAACTCATAACAAGGGCAGTAAAATATCTACCCAAAGACTTTCAAAGTGGGTTATCGCTGCCATTGAACTATGCTACCAGTTAGCGAAACAGCCAGTCCCGGACCACATAAGAGCTCACTCACCAGAGCCGTCGCTACCTCGTCAGCCTTCCTGAGGGGCGTCCCACTAGAGGACATCTGTGCTGCTGCAGTTTGGTCCTCCCCATCTACCTTCGCCTCGCACTACGCACTCGATGTTCGTGCCAGGCGTGATTCATCGTTCGGGCAGGCTGTGCTACATTCCATCTTTGACTGAGTGGTTCTCCACACTTTATCGTGAGTACCTCACTCTCTGTTACCTTTCTTAACCAAATTTATCTTGCAGATCCAGCACCCTCCTCCTGATGGAATAGCTCGCTAATCACCCATATGTGGGACTGCACAGAGACCACGATGAAGATGGACAGGTTTCTTACCTGTAACTGATGATCTTCGAGTGGTCATCTGTGCAGTCACACATACCCACCCAGCCTTCCCCGCTGCTGGACACTTCTCAACTTTAATTTTCCACCTTTTCGGCGGCGGCAAGAAACTGAGTGGGCTAGCGCCTCCCCCTCGTCCAGGCATGCGCAGACGGTGCCTCCTCCCCAGGACGAGGAGAAGGCGCGCCAAATTTAATGCTTAAAGATTGCTTTGAATTCTCCGAGGTCGGGCCCGATCCTGCGGATTACCCATATGTGGGAATGCACAGATGACCACTCGAAGATCATCAGTTACAGGTAAGAAACCTGTCCTTTATGATACATTTTTGCTTATATTTTATTTTTGTTAAGATATATTTTATTCTTTATTTATTTTAGCTGATTTATATTCTGCCCTCTCTGCAAATGGGTTCAGGGAGGATTACGACATATAAAATAACGTTATTAGGTAAAGCATAAGTATATTAAACAGTTAAAATAATATTTAAAACAGATAGCCATTGGATAGGAAAACACAAAGACAGAGACCAGTGCCACTAAGCACAAACTTCTCTGAACTGGCTCATGCAGAGAAGGCTGTGGTAGGGAAGCCAAGTTACATGGATGCCCATCACCTCAACCAAAGGCCTGGCAGAACAACTCCATTTTGCAGGCCCTGTGGAATGGTAAAAGGTCTGGCAGGGCCCTGATCTCAAGGAGGAGCATAGTCCACAAGGTTAGGGCCAGGGCAAAAAATACCCTGGCCCTGGTTGAGACTAATTGGAGATTTTTCGGACTGGGGATAATCAGTAAGAGTGATTGGCTGAGTGTAAGGCTCTTCAAGGAGAGGCAGTCCTTTAGATACGTTGGTCCCAGGCCATGCAAGGCTTTAATGGTTAGTACCAACACCTTGAAACAGATCCAGTACTTGATTGGTAGCCAGTGCAGTTGCTGAAGTACTGGTCGAATGCAAGCCCACACAGGTGATGCAGTCAGTGAATGTGCCACTGCATTCTGCACAGCTGGAATTTAATTTCTGGATCAGTCTCAAGGGCATGCCTGTATAGAGCAAGTTATAGTAGTCAAGTCTGGAGTAACCATTGTGTGGTTCACTGAAGCTAGGTCCTGAAGGGAAGAGATAGGTTACCAGCTGCCTGATCTGCCAAATGTGGTAGGAGGCAGATCTGGCAACAGTGGTAACCTGAGCTCTACCTTCGGGACTGGGGCAAGTGTTGCACCATCCAGGGGTGGAAGCCTGACACCTGATCCGGTCCTGCCATGACCCAGGTACAGCACCTCCGTCTTTGTTGGATTTAGCTTCAGCCAACTCTGCTGTAAGCATCCAGCCATAGCCTCTATTGTGATATCATCAGGGCTTTTGGGGTAGAAAAGGCCCAGCAGGAACTCATTTGCATATTAGACCACGCTCCTGACATCACTTATTGTTTCACAGTGGGGAGATTTTTTGTAGAAAAAGCCAGTATTAACTCATTTGATTAAGCCACATCCCCTGACACCAAACCAGCTGGAACTGTGTTCCTGTGTGTTCCTGCTCAATAAAAGCCCTGGATATCATCCTCCATTTTGACTACTTAACTATGACTACAACAAAATAGATCTGTGTGCAGGGCTTGGCATACCATAATATATGACTTGAAAGTAGTGTTGGGTTGGTAGATCAAGAGCTGCGCTGTCTTGATCAAGGGAATCAATATTTGATTGGATAATGATTTACTGTTTGCTCCAGGCTCTACAAATACTCTGAGACAAAAATGCTTTATTGTTATGAGAAGCAATGAGTTTGGTTGCATGTTTCAATCCACAGCATTTGGTTTTTCATCTACAAATTGTATTCTCATTTGTGCCAAATACCACCTTTTAATTTTTCTTTTTGAGCAGATGCCAGAAAAAGCAAATATCTGAGATGCCTGACACAGTGCTTAGTTGGTGAATTATTAAGGTTTAGTAGATCTGAACACTTTCTCTTCATTTCCCCAAAAAAGGTTTATCTACTTCATCTCAAAATATAAACTTAAGTCAAGAGATAACACTCAGGTGATACTAAAATTAATTGACTTTCTGTGTGACCAACAGTCTGCTTCCAAAGAGTCAGTTTTATATAATCAATATTTCACCACCATTACCCCCCACAAAAACCAACAGAGCACTAATATCTTACTGATTACATATTCTGAAGATAGCTTACATTAAAATGATATTCTAATAGGCACTTTACCTTTGTGATCATTGTATGTATTGAAACTTTTTTTTTGCAATCGCATTAGCAATAGGGAATGCAGGTTAACTTACAACCTGAATTACCACCCATATGGCATATACTGGTCACAAAAAAACTGAGGGAGAATTCAAGGGGCCAGTCTTGATAGCATTTACTGGACAACTTGCTGCCACTTGATTTGCATGATTCATTGAGGCTCAGTTGCTTGCTATTGTTTAAAAGCAGCCACCCCACAAAAGTTAGTCTAGGTTTTATTTTCCTTTGTCCCATTTTGCCTTCCTCTTAGAATATTATCTTCATTTTTTTTCTCCGCAGTTAGTTGAGATGGAAATATGTACAATTTGGGGTTTTCCTTATGATCTTAGAAGTTTTCTCTAGATTGTTTCGAGTCATCAAAGAGAATGTTATGGTATAGAGATCAATTCCCTACTTTTATAATAAATTCCAACACCTCCCACACACGTCTGTTCCTTTTTGAACAGTATTGCTGTTCTGACCATTTATTATTACTAACTAAAGCCATATGTATGTTTTGGTCTTTCTGCCTGAATATTCTTCAGTGTCATGGAAGTTCCAGCCACATTATCTCCCCAAGCTAAACTGCCATCTAAAATCAAGGCTGGTCAAACCAATTAAGGCCAACCCCCCCCCCCCACCTCCCTGGTTCTTCTCCATGGGTTCCCTCACTTGGTGGACCACCAATGGAAATTCAGGAGCAAAAAGTAATTGTATGCTATAGGGAGCTCTCTTGCTGATTGCTTCATTAGGAAGTGTATCAGGCTGCTAAAACAGTTTATCTGGTTTTGGTAATCCTACTCTATATTTTTTACATATTTTGTTTTGAACAAACTGAAACTTTGTCCTATAAATTAAGAGGATACATGTTCTGGCATGTATTTGCAGTAGATTACAGATTGGATATAGAAAATTGCAAACAAAGCCATACATATGGAATGGATCCTTGCAAACTTACCATTGCATTGTAATATCTGATGTGCCCCCCTCAACCACTCCTGTGAACCAGGGGACTCTCAGAAGTGGTGTGAGATGTGGCAATAGGAACTGTAATTATATATGTTCTTCCTATATGAGTTCTTGCACAGTATCTCAGTATCCAATCATAAAACAGAGTGTACAGAGAAAATAATTTTGTATTTTGTGTTGCTGATAATGTGGCTGGAACTTCCATGACACTGTCTTGGCAACAAGGACTCTTGTTTGTTGCACTATTAACCCATAATAAACATTTCTGTAGCTTTTGGGGGGCACCCTGAATAATTATTAAACAGGTACACTTTGTGTGGTGTGTGAGAAACTTGAAAATGTTTGTATATATCTTTCCCAGTTAAATCCTTTCTTTCAGCTTTCATCCTTCTTTTGCTGGTTTATTTGTGAACTCAGTTCCGATTTAATTTTGTTACAATACTTTGTGAAGTCTAAAGCTATATTATATTTGATAATTAATGTACATTATTCATAACAGGTTCCTAGATTTTGCAAAAGGACATCTGGAATGCTAAACCATGTGTGATAAGGTCGATCGCCTCTGAGACAGAGCCTGCCATGGCTGCCAGAAACTCCAAAGATGTATAAAGGAAGGCTTAGCTGGTATAAAAGAGGCATATTCCAAAGCTCAACTGCCAAAACGAACCAGGAAGCCATAACAGAGATCATGCTAATTTATAGAGAGCACTGTGAAGGCAGCAGTTGTTGACATTTTTTAATGAAAACTCCCTCACCAGCAGAAATGGGAGTGGGCCAGATGTTTTATTGGGTTCCTATTCCTGCCCTCGTCCACCATGGCATGTCATAAGAGATTAGGAGAAGCAGAGAATAAGATGAAACTAATGCCTTAAGGATGCTGCAGCAAGTAACAAAAATACTAACTGAAAACACTGGATAAGAGACAGAGTCCTTTTTCCCCTCAGAAATTGGCATGCCAGCCAATGTTGTCAGGAAAAGATCCGAGTGTGCGTGAATGAGGGTGAGACTGGTGGTAGGGGGAGCCCACACGAGTCCTTTTTCCCTCAAGCAAGTAGCCACCAACGCTGTCAGGAAATGGTGTGTGTCTCTGTGTGAATGAGCGTGAGAGTGTTAGTGTGTGGGGGAGCCTGCACCAGTGCTTTTTCCCGTCAGAAACTGGAATGCCAGCCAGTGCCATCAGGAGAAGATGTGCATGTGTGTGTAAATGAGTTGGAGAGTGGGACTGCTGGCTATATTGGTCTCAATAATGTCTTGAGTGGTGAGGTGGGACATCGGCTTGAATGCAGATGGATGCATAAAAATGGAGGTCCTCACCCATGCCTCCTGACTGACCCTTACAAGGCACCAACTATGTATAAATTTCTCCTCTGGAGTATGGTAAAATCTGGAGGTCCAAAATCTAAGCCATCTGCAGCTGGTTCAGTGATTCTGAGAACCTTTCTCGACTCAAAAGAACCTGCTAAATTTACTGTGAAAATGACTATGCAGTCCAAAATGACTGCTGAACCTATAAAAGACTTGCCTTCCAGTTAGTTTCCCACTACACAAGACTTCCACCAAACTCTTAAATAGCTATTTAAAAAAAGATATTCTGGAAGACATTCAAGAAATTCTACATCCTTTGGCAGACCAGCTAGAAGCCCTCCAATCGTCTATGCAAGAGGTAGCACACACTGCCAATACAGCCAGCCATGTATGGCTGTATTGGCAGGGCTGGCAAATCAGGAGGGCATATACAGCTTCCAAGCCCATAAAAGATGGGCAACTGACAGAATTCTAACTTTAGAAAATAAAATTACCAATATTTTTAGAAACTTGGCTTACAACAACTCTCCAGTTGGAAGAAGGCATCACTCCTCGCTTCATCGAAGCCCGCAGACTGGGTCCTCTCTGCAAATCAGTCTTAAGTTCCCAAGAGACATAATTGGTGAGTTTGCCGACACCCAGATAAAAACAAATGGACACTTCAAGAACTAAAGGAGACTTACCATTCAAAGAAAAGCCCATCTCTTTTCTTCAGAAACACTCCACAGTTCTCAAACCAGAAGCTTACCAAGGCAAACATTTGGTACAAATGGACTCTGATTGGGAGGATGTCAGTGAGACACCTCAACAAGTCCTGGACTATTGACGATTTTGATGCAGGTATAATACTTCTGTAAAGTTGGAAGTACCAGTGGAATGCGAGAAAAAAATCACAGAAGCACAAGCTGGACTTTTTTTTGCCTTTCAAAGACAGCAAGCTTTTGGCAAAGAAGACTATTCATACTCACTGATGATTTCTGTATAATTCTTTTATTTTCTTATTTGGTCTGACATAACATGATAAGTCTATACTCTTGTTAAATTGTCTTTTCTAAAGTACTACCTTATAGTACATACTCGCTCAATTGTACAGGAGCTACAGAGCAAAGCCTCTATTTTCTCAATTGGCTGAGGCTCCTCCCTTGGGCAGGAAGGGGAGGAGGAAGAACTTGCTTTGCCAGGCTCTCTGAATCCCACAGCAGAGCCAAGCCTCTCTTCCTTCTATTGGCTGAAGCTCGTCCCCCTCCTGGTTCCTGAGAAAGAAGGAAAGAGCTAGAGCTTCCTTTGCCCAATTCCCTGGATCGCACAGGAGAGATACAAAGAAAGCACTATTAAGACCAGTGAGTGCTAATGTTTTAAGCATGATTTATTTTAAGCTTTTTAAAAAATGTTATGTTTGTCTGTGTCCTTTACAAAATTTATAACTTTGCTATCTGGCATTACATTTTATGACACACATGGCCTGGCCCGACAAGGTCTCATTTATATCAGATCCAGCCCTCATAAGAAATTAGCTTGACACCCCTGGTTTATATGTTCTACAGTTGTAGTTTTTGATCATTCAGAAGGGGTGGGTTGGGCGGAATAGGAAGGAGTGGAAAAGTATGTTTGGGTTTGTTCAAGTTATAGGGATGAATGTTAACCTATCACAATGCAAATACTGTTTCATGGCTGTTGTTATATTGTTAATATCACTGAATAATCGGGGGGAAGACATACCTCCTTATTTGACTGTTTTATATTTGCAGAGGACTTTTCCCTTTTTCTCTTTATTGCTGGTGTTATTACATTGGATAATTTGTGTAAGATCCTCCACTGTTGCGTTTATAGCCATTCATAGAGTATAGTCACTGCTGCTTTTTTGCTTAAATTTACTGTCCTTTTTGGACTTTCTTCCCTATCAGGGTATATAGCAAAGCAATTTTTTATACATAAGCTTTTGATTTCATTTTCATGAGATGTTTAATCCATTCTTCCCCCCCCCCCCCTCTTCCCTTATTTAACATGTCCTTACACATGTTATTTATTAGTCCTGGGTGAGGAACCACAAATGCAACCACAAATGCTTGGACCTATCTTTATAACTCAAAGAAGTGAATTGATGGACATGATGGAGGATTTTAATTCCATATCTAGACTGTATTGGCCCTTTCTGGATGCAACTCTAAACACAGTTAAAACTTTCTAAATCCAGTGAGGTAAATGGCTCAGAATGCTACAACCCTCTTGAGGATTTCACAGTTAGTATTACAATATAGTAATTAGAAATCACAGAATCAAATTGATTGTCAGTCAGTTCAGCACAGGCAAAAAGTACTTCTAAACAGCAACAGGAATAAAAATCAACAAGTCAAAGCTGTCATATACACATGGTTTTCTGTCAGAAGTAGCACAAAGGTTTAGCTGGTTGCTGGGTTTATATATAAACTATAAACCATTATTACCAGTTTAAGAATGCATGGCTTGGGGATTCTTGAATAAAGAAAGCTGCTTTTGAAACTCAAAAGTAGTTAATGCTCAGGAGGGTGTAGATGGAGTGCTGTTGTATGTTTGTAACTCTGGAAGTGATACATTTTGCTACCTTTAAAGCTTTCATCAGCTCTTTGACTTTTGGGTAAATCTGTTATTTTATTTGTAGTTTTTTGTATCTTCATATAACCTGGTTTATAACCAGATTCCATTCTGATCTGAAATCTCTTTGAAGGATTTAAGTTAGGAAACAGCTACCAAGACCCTTTTTAAAAACTGGGGATTTCTCTTTTTTCCCCTTAAATGAATAATTCCCACTCCCACTCCCAATTATTTGCTAAATGCATTTCTTCTGATTGATTCTCACCTCAACAGAGGTGGGTGATGCTGACCCAATAAAACTTGGCTCATAGGTACACAGTGTACCTTGATTTACTCTGGATTTCTAAGTGTGACATGGGAAGCACTCACTTGCAAGGGTAAGATTCCATAGTTTGTACTTTCAAAACCCTTACTTGGTTTTTGTCAACATTTTTCCATTTGAAAGATTAATTGAAAACCTCTCAAGCCATTAAAAATAATGTATTGGATCCAAGGTAGCCTTAGGTTCACAGAAGCAAGTCCCATTTATTGAAAGGTCTTCCATGGATAAAAGTTTCTTCAATGAATGGAAGTGTGCATTCAAATCTCACCCAATGCCAGTAAAATGAAAATGCTATCAATAGAACATTTGGATAGGAAGAACACTTTATATGTAGAGAACTAGGTCATGTGACTATGCACAATATCACAAAGATGTTTAAGGGATTTAATCTATTACAAACTCTTGGGAGAATCATGCTAATTTGTTGAATTATGAACAAATTAATCAGGTAAAATCAACTATTAAGCTATTCCTAAATAATGAATGGATCCATGTATTCTTTGTGGGTTTTCAGTTCCCCTCCCCAAAGTACATCTGAACATGACCAGCTGTCTAAAGAAGCACCTCATGAGTTACAAAAAAAATATATAAAAATAAAAGAAGACTCTTATGTAGGCATGCAAGTGTACGGAATGCTCCCACAGCTTCTCCAGATTCTGGCTATAGGCTCTGCATATTGATGATTTAAGCACAAAATGAATAGTGAATTCAGAAAGAAGAATGTCAGACTTGGGCACAAATCTATTTTTGGTATTTCTTCAGATTGCTCTTGAATTCCTTTGCAATGCACTCTAAATCCTTCAAATACTATACTGCTGACAAATATGATTTTTTTAAATAAAAAGAATTGCATACAAGAACAAATGTCTTTGATGCCTTATATGCTGCAGAAGGGATGTTTTGAATTTTGCTATTTTTGGTCCCAATGTGTTGTTGAAGGGTGCATCAAATAGCGATCTTACTAAAGTTGAGCAGATCTGAGTCTGCTCAATGTCTACATAAGAGACTATGCTGTCTACATAAGAGACTTTGCCTTTCATATGGAAGAGAAATGGGATAGCAGTGCAATAAATACATAAATAGTTAAGAAAAATCTTTCCATATTTAAGGGAAGAACATGTAACGGATGAGCCATCTTATGATGTTTGGCCCATGCTTCTGTTCATCACCCAAAGGTAATTGGATTGAATTCTGAATCAGGTCCACAGGGACCTGAAATTAAATCTTGCATAAAGGTAACTGATTTGGTCTTGAACAAGTCAAAATGTGTCAGTGAAACCAATTGCACAGGATTGTTGTAAAGGTAAAATAAAATACTCCAACCTGTGCTGTTTCCAACTAAGACTGACCATAAGCTTATGGAACAGAATTCTGTGTCACCACCACCCCTTGATGCCTCCAAAAGAGTGCCCCTGGAGAAGTTGCATGTATTCAGTCTTTTCTTCTGTCTTTTCATTCACAGACTCGATTAATGATTAGTTCTGAATTAAAAGCTCTTTAATGCACCTCCCTATGTAAAATTCCTGTTAAGAGTTTTCTTGTATTTCAATGACCAGTCTGCATTAATAATAGCAGCAAAACTTTGTTTTAGGTTTCAGTGAACTTTGCTTTATTCTGAACATTGGTTCTAAAGAGCAAGCTGGTTTTCAGACTTTATTTCACATGTAAGATAGCCATAGATATCGGGATTAAAATTGACTGGAGAAAGAGAGAAAGAAGATATTCTTAGGGCAAGTCGTATAAACATATTCCATTTTAGAATTGACTGTTGCCTAGCATCAGAACTGTATTTTTATTTATTTGTTTATTTTGATTTGTTGGCTTTCTTTCCCTGCAATTGGGGCTCAAGGCAGCTTATAATAAACAAAATAAAATGAAAAGATTCAATTTTAAAAAGTCAGTTCAGTTTAAAACTTAACTGGTTTGATTTTTTAAAAAATAAAATAAAATAAAACTTAACTGGTTCTAACTAACTCTGGGGCAATGTCACGATGTGTGATTTTAGTAAACATGAAGCCAAGAGGGTGAATAAGTAATCAGTAGGTAATTTATTTAAGGTCTTTTCAAAGATTATATCCCACAAACTGTTGGCACTGTTTGTGCGGTGAGATCATTCTCAGATGCTCAGCTTGAATACATTGGCTGTTCTCCCTCTTTTCTATCTCAACATCAATAATTTTTTATATGCCATTATGAATTTCCCTGCTACTGAAAAGTGACAAATGTATTCATCTTTATTTTCTGATGGCTCCTGATAATAAGCAGTATCCTAAAGAAGGTGTTTAGATTTTAACAGAGTACTCTTGTTCTGTTAAGGAAGTTAGCACTAACAATTTTTACTAACTACCACATTTCAGCCTTCCTTGTGATGCAAACATTTTAAAATGGTCAACAATCAGTCAGAAGCTGAAAGCAAAGTCAGCTAGTATCAGTTGCTCTAGTGGGAATACCTGCTTCTTGTATGCCTGATTTTAACATTAGCTTAATTGGTGTTTAATTATATGCAGTGATGTATGTTTCAGGGAATACAAGATACCCACTGAAGTTTATTTATTGACACCATATGGCAACCCTATAAATCATGGCTATTTGCAATTTTAAGAATTCTCCCCCAAGTGCAAGCTTTGCTGAATAGTGTGCAAGCATGTTTTCTGATCATAAGTAAAATATGAACATGTGGCACCATAATTTTGAAATAAGACCCTTACAAAATTCTGTAGAGACAAGAGACTATCACCATTTTGAGAAGATTCCTTTGGTGGCTTGCTGGGTAAACCTTCTAGCTGTTAGTTTGCTAAATTTGAGAAAATCAGCACTTAATCTTGGAACTACAAAACAATGTTGGCTGCAATCCTGTGAACACAGTGGAACACTGCTTCCTTAGTGGAAAACATGATGAAGAAACAGGAGTTGTTAGGATGCAGATAGTTTAGGGATGGAAGGATTAGGGGTAAGTTGCCTTGGTGAGTTCCCTGAGATATCACTTGGAGGGTAAAAGAGGCTTCCTTACACCATCCTTTCAGGGCTATTAGGTCCAACAAGAGGCAAGGCTGTTTCCACCTTGGTGCCAGTGACTCAAGTACTTAAAGCTGTAAGGTCCAGGAGGTTTTGATTGTCCTTCCCTGTAAAGTCTCCTAAACCAATAAATTTCTGTGTATAATAAACTAGAGGAAAAGCTAGATATTTTATTCTGGGGTCCTCAGCCATTTTTCATCCACTGGGCACCTTTGGAATTCTGACACAGGGTGGTGGGCACTTGAGGCTATACTACTATGTATAGTATGATCTATGCATCACTGTTATGTATGATATTATTAGGGCTTTTCTTTTTTTGCAGAAAGAGCCCAGCAGGAACTTATTTGCATATTCGGTCACAACCCCTGACACCAAACCAGCCAGAACTGCATTCCTGTGCATTCCTGCTCAAAAAAGCCCTGGATACTGTTATATACTTTTTAACATATTAATATTTATCCTTTGTTTCAGCTCTGTTTCACATTTCTTATTCGTTTCAGATTTTGGTAATACTAATCCTATTATCTTGTTTATTGGATGTTCCATTTTGGATAGAGGTATTGATTTTTGGTTGTGATTACTGAATTGGATTGGATTATTGTATGATTACTGGATATCCCACCAAATTGATTATACTGTGTAATCTGCTTTAAGTGTCAGTAGCAAAGGCAGACTATAAGTAAATAAATAGTTTTCAACCACTGCAATTTATTTGTATTTTAATAAAATTGTGCCCCATATCATAACCCATACTACCTACATTGCCTACTATTTGTGTTTCTGTTTATAACTTATATATTTTAAAAATATAAATATGCAAATAAGATTATTGGGAAATTAGTTAGGTAATTAATGAATAAATTGAACAGTTAAGAGATAAATGCACTGATCTAAGAGAACATTGGGAGCACTGATTTATTTGTACTAGCATAAATTTGAATTGCTTTATTGGTAACACACTCAGTATTGTACAATTTATATTTTATGGGATGAGTTAAGGAAATCTTAATGATTGCTGGTAATAATTTGATACATTTAATTTTTAGTTCAACATACTGACAGATCAGGTTTTGGAAGCTGTTTAATCAATCACAGGGAAAGACAAAATAAGACCTGTGAGTACTGCACTAAATGGATAGCTTGGAGAATTTACATTTCAGGTATTTTACTTTATTTCAGGTATTTTAGAAACAAATTCACAAGTTTAATCTAAATGCTTTACTTACGTAACATTCCTTGTAGGTTTGTCTTCCAGATTTGCTCGAGTTTTGTGTTCCATTAAATTTAGTGAAAACTGTGGCTACAGTTTTAGAAGACAAATGTCAAAGCTGCAGTATCTGTAAATCATAGCATGGGCCAATGTAAAGCTTGGTAGAAGGTGGAGAATATACTTTTTGGTGGGAATGTCAGAAGGGTAGGGATTTTTTTTGGGGGGGGGGGGTAGCATATCCACTGGCATAACACACAAATTCATGCCCATTTATAACGAACTTGTAAGTTCAGTCAGGTGATCAGCTGCAATCAAAATATTAAAAGAGATATGGCTGCATTCATACTTCTGCCCTGCCAGTGGCTGCAATCCTTGCTAAATTTGCAGCCAACAACTTTGTATATAAACAAATAGACTACTTTTTTTGCCTTACACAGGAATTTTGTGAAACATAATGTTAAGAAACATAGGCAAGAGGATTATGTTGGTATGCATGTACATGAAGTTGCACCTACTTTTAAAGGAACAAACTAATAGCATTAGTAATCATGTACATTTTAACACTTGTAATATTACCATACCATACCAAACCTTTAATGGCATAATAGATTCAGATAAAAATACACAGAATATAAAAATTTAAACATTGGAGATAAAATCAAAATAAAACCGAGCTTACAGATACATTCAAACATGGTCAGAATTAAATTTAAGGATGTCAGCCAGAAATTTTGCCACAGCCTCACTAACCACCCCCTCAGTATCACTCAATAAATAATAACAGGGTGGCAGAATAGACAAATCTGGAGAAAAAGAAAGCTTGCCAAATAAATCTTTACGGAGGTTATGGTAAAAAGAACAATCAAGCAATATATGCTGGATTGAGTCAGGGGTATTCGCTCCACAGGAGCAAAGTCTGTCGGCTAAAGGGACTCGCTGATATCTCCCTTGTAAAACTTTGGAGGGAAACGCGTTTAGTCTGGCCAACATAAATGCCCTGCGATGACTTGGAGTGGTTAGGTCTGATAGATAATTGGGCATTTTGCCACAAAAAGCATAAAGACCTAAGGAAGCTGGAGAGCAAGTATAAGGGAGAGTTGGCCGTAATTTCGTTTCCTCCAATTCCCACAGTCTCAGTTTAATACATCTGAAGATATATGACTCTTCAGAGGTAGAAAAATCATCTACCTCTAACCCCAATTGATTGAGTTTAGACAGAAGCAGTGCTGTCCAGGACGAAATATATGGGTCTCTTTTCATACAATCAAGGAGGCTGTTGGGATCTGTTCTAAAATGAATTTTGAGCCAGAATTTAAACACTGCAATCCAGGCTTTTGTCTCCACCAAAGACTGACCCACTTCAGAGCAGAGAGCAAAGTAGGACACACATTTTGGCAAACCAAGAATTTGTCTAAAGAATGAGGCTTGAATGCCCTCCACTTTCCTGGTAAAAGCTGAGATCCATATAGGGATACCATAGAGGATTTGGGCAAGCGTTTTGGCTTTGAATACTTTAATAGCTGCTGGAACTAATTGGTTGCCCCTTGCAAAGAAAAACTGTTTAATTTGAGCAGCTGAACACTTAGCCAAGTTGATGGTGTTGTTACGATGTGAAACCCAGCTTAACTTGTGGTTAAAAGTGATCCCCAAGTATTTAAAATTTTTTGTTTGCTCGATTGTTGAATTGCCAATAAACCATCTCTGTGGGCCCCAGCAATTTGAAAAGACAACTACTTTAGATTTGGCATAATTGATAGAGAGTGAATTACAATTACAGTAGTCATAAAAGGCGTTCAAATACCTTTGCAGGCCCACTCTTGTACAAGAGAGGATGGTAGTGTCATCGGCATAAAGTAATAAGGGGACCGCTCGGCCTGCAAGTTTAGGCGGATGACCATTGATAGGGGTCAAAAATTGTGCCAGGTCAGTTAAAAATAAATTAAAAAGATGTGGGGCCAGCACACAACCTTGTTTTACCCCCTTTAACACTGGGATTTTACTAGTCAAGTCACCGCTAGAAGAAAATTTCACTTGGCAAAAGGTATTAGAATGAAGTTTCCTCAAGAGAAACAGCAAACGAGGGTCCATTCCCAGGTAACCTAGCTTGATCCATAGTTGGGCTCTATCTATTGAATCAAAAGCACCCTTCAAATCGATGAAGGCAGCATATAATTTTTTTGACCCGGTATGCATATATTTTTCAGCAAGGAAGGCCAGAGTGCAGCAGTGATCCATAGCAGATTTGCCTTTGGAGAAGCCAATCTGTTCAGGACCTATGATGTTGCCTAGGCGCATCCAGTCAGTTAATCGGAGTTCTAAATGTTTTGCATACAATTTGCCCACTATAGATAATAAACTAATGGGGCGGAAGTTTTCTGGTAACTCCAACCCCCCCTTTTTGTATATTGGGATAATTATAGAGTCAGTTACAGGTGCAGCTGCTTTGAGTTAATGTGGGATCGCTTCCATTAGTACTCCATGTAATCTTTTAATAGATCAAGGAAGCGTTCATTACTTTGGAATCAGAATGGCTTTTTAATTTTATTTAATTTTATTGGATTTATATCCTGCCCTCCTGGCAAGCGGGCTCATGGTGGCTTTTTGTTTTTGCGCTCATGTATTTTTTCAGATTGGAAAGTAAGGCTTATGAGAAGAGCAGGAGATGTAAAAACCACATTTCCAGAGCTGTCAAAAGAGTAACTGAATGGAGAATGGAAAATGGCATCAGTTGTCACAAGGTTAGCTTCCCCTTGTAGGCCCTAGGGCATGAGTAGGGCTAGAATGGACCACTGATTATCTTGAGTGTAAAAGGTCACGGTTTTATTGAATACACCGCAGGAGCATTGGCATAGCATGTGGATGGATCCTGCATCAGATGACCTATCTGCCAACCAATGAACCTGCTGGGGGTAAAACTGATGAGTGGCAAACTACAGAGAACCACATAGGCAATGATCACTGTATGGGTTCTGTTGTCACCTGGCGGTGAAAGCCCCACTGACAACCCCCAAGCTGAGCATGCTGCTGAGTTGGCTCCACTCCAAGACCCCTTAAGGGATTCCTCAGAATGCAGGATGCGGACAAGCCAGCACTGCCTCCCTAGCCAAACTTATCTTTCCCAGTGCCCCAACTGCCCACAGCTCTGACAAATACAATGCAGAAAAAAACATTAAATAAGACCAATAAAAACTGAAGCACAGGGAGGGTGATAGGTAAGCAGCACAACAACTGGGTCAAGGGTGATAGGGAAGCAACAAAACAACTGGGTCAAGGCCCTGATGGCAGCACCAATTCTTGTACGAGCAGGGTGGGAGGTCCTGGCTCTCAAGACCACCTGCAGCCCTGCAGCCCAGCCTCCCTGTCCAGCCATCCTTGTGCCACCACAGACCTGGATCCTGTGCAGGCCAGGCAGTCAAACGACTAGAGACTGTATGGTCCTCTACTACTCTGCTTTCCCAAGCCCTGGAGCCCACAAAGGTGGCACAGGGGTATGTCCCAGTTACAGCTTTTCTTGCAACTATCCAGAGATTGTTTCATTGTTCCCAAAGAATCAAGTTCATATTTAGATGGTACAGGTTAAAGATATTCTTTAATTAAACATATTTTTGTACCTAACTTGCACTTTATTAAGTGAAAATATTTCCATGGACTTTATCATTGATGACCAAGAGTTAAAGCATAGCATGCTGATGAATATTTAATTTCTTTACAATCTATCCACACAATAAATATAACAGAAGGATTATTTCCATTAAGTTTTCACAATGCTTTTATTACTTCTAAGACTTTTTAAAAAATTAATCTCTAATTTGCAAAGGGAAAGAATATAGTATTTCTCTGATTGAGATGCCGCAAACTTTGCAGTGAATATGTTCAATCCACCATCATACAGTTGCGGTCACCTGCGAGTTAAACTGTCTCAGTTTGCTGTCTATCATATACCTTGAATGGTTGTTGAACTGGTGTGCAGCTGTGCAGTACTTGGTGGTAGAGTTTCATTTACTCATGGTGGTCAAATTTTATTTTGTTACCTTGTGGGGGCTTCTGCATTCATTCAGTAGTTTAGATGGTTCTACCCAGGGTAATGAATGGCTAGTCTAGTAATTAGAGTATGTTGGAGAAACTATGGATGAAAATGTGCATGAACAAAATATCTATAACTTAAACACAACATGGTAAGATTTTTTTAAAAAAAATGCACCATACTTTGTTTACAATATCTGGCTAACTGATTCATTTGCTCATTGTTCATTTATAGAATTATATGCTAAGTGATAATATACAGTGATAATATACATATGAGGGAGGGGGAAAGTGGGACTTCCATTGGGTTGTGTAAGAATGTATACGCATGGAGCAGTACCAACTGCACCATAGTGTGTGAAGACATGAAAAGCGAGTTGACAAACAGGCTTCAACTAGTCACAAGCAGATGATGCAAAAGTGATTTTAGTCTGTCAGTCAGTGACCTAGTATGGTGTAGTGGTCAGAATGTTGGACTAGGATTTGGGAGTTCAAATCAGTCCCTACTCTGCTGTGGACTTTTGCTGCCCAATCTACCTCATAGGGTTGGAAAGAGAAAAGGAAGGGTACATATTGAATGAAGTCTTACAGTACAATCCTAAACAGAATTAAACCTTCCTAAGGCTATGGATGTCAATTAATTTAGAAGGTATAATTCTGTGTAGGAGTTCTTCAAGTTACCCTACTGAACTGTGGTTTTTGGCAAGGTTTTCTGAAATTCAAATTAGATGAGTTGGGGGGGAGAAGCAAACAAAAAAAGCCCCTTGTAGCAGTACTAATATTGTTTTTAGTTCTTTCTATGGCTTGAATTCTAAAGTCATTTAATCTGATCATTTCTACTAAAGTGCTCTAGATTAAATGGAATAGAACCTGGATCAGTGGCAGATCATCCACCATGCATGCAGAAGGTCCCAGGTTCAATACTCAGTTTAATAGTGATCTCAAAGACCCAAGAACCTGGACAGCTGCTTACTGTAAGGTAGACACATGAATTCATCTATTGAATTACTGAAAGGTCCTGATTAGGAATGAGTACCAACTTGGGGAAATGGGGGTCCATTTCATTTTGTGATTTGTTTGATTTCTGACTGGATTTGTGGTTCATTAGTTCATTTGGTTTGGGAGGTGTAAAACTCACTGGGAGTCTTCAGCAGGCTCTCCTCCACCCACTCCACAGGTTTGGTGAAGATTTATTTATTGGATTTATATCCTGCCCTCCCTGCCAAAGCAGACTCAGGGCAGCTTGGATTTAGAATGTCCGAGTTATAGCCCCCCAAAGCAGATGTCCCTAGGAAAACTCAGCTTCAGCTCTCATGATGAAAACTCTCTTTGTCCTGAAATGCAAAATGAACATAGCAGAGTCAGGGTGTCTACTCCCACAGAGCAGAATGGGAGCTCAATTATTGTCTACCAGAGCTGCCAATCAAGCTATGGACAACTGCTATGGTTATTTCTAGGACTCCTGGAAGTACACCCCTAGTGTTGCCTAGTAATTGATTGAATCAGTGCCAGGCTGTCTGGGAAAACAAACTGCAAAAACAAAACAAATAAAGCACCATGGTCAGAAGCAGTTCGAAACAATGAATTGGCTCAATTCATGCACAAATCATGATTTGTGGTTTGATTCGTGCTCATACCTAGTCCTGATCAAATTATCTGGGGGCTAGGTAAAGGGAGAGGATTGTTTCTCCCAGAGGCAAAGGGAGGGGATTGTTTTCCCCAGAGATTGGTGCTGTTTCCAGTGGCTATACTGAGATTGTGGATCTCAGTTGTATTGTAGATTTGTTTTATAGTTAAACCAATTTAATTTTCTAAGCCTCGTGTGACTGGCTAAGAAGAGCTCCTCTCTGCACTAAGGCTGAGGCGCACAGAAACAAAATGGAAGCTTGATAGGCCACTGTTCTGAAATTAGGCATTGACCACTTGTACAGATACACTAAAAGGTAACTCTCTATTGAATGCAAAGTTCACACTGAGGCACAGGGAGAATACAGATGAAAACATGTGCTGGGAAAACTATCAAAGAAGGTTAAAAACATGTGTCCAGAACACTATAGGAAGGAAACTACTGAAGACAATGAAATATTTCTTCTATATACCTCCACCACCTCCTAGGACAAATTAAGTCACACTGCTCTGTGTGAAGCTTTCCTTCAGTCTTCCAGGACAGCTGCATCATTCAAGGGCTTTGGAAGGGTCCATGGACAATTTGGACTGAAGGATTGAACTGTATTGCATGATGTAATTAGTGAGCTAAATTATATCTGACATCATTTGTCCCTAGAGATTTCAAGAGAGTTCAATAAAATATGTAGAACTACAATGAGGGGGGGAAACATTTTATAGAGTAAAATTAATAGTTCACCTTTTATGTCAGCTTTTGAAAAGTCTGCCCAGATATAATTGAAATGCTAATATTAAGAATTTAAATATCACACAGAAGCAGGAACTCAACTATTAATTTAAAAAGAAAGATCACTTATTTTGTTTTAACCTTTATAGTGAAAATTATTTTTCTTATTTTAAAAAATCAAAGGCCTATTATTAATTCCTTTGTTTTTAAAAGGCATAATGAGCAGTAAACTCAGCAATTACATACATTTCTAAATGTCATTTGTTAAACAATCACATCCTGTGAAGAAGAGAGAGAGAGAATCATTCCAGAAAGAAACTTTGGTCCGATTTCATACTTCATGAATTTTCATTCTTCTCTACATGCATGAATAATTTTATGCACTGCATTGCACATAAAGGTAAGACTCTACTGATATCTGTTTAAATATATACTTAATTGAAGAGCTTTTTAAATTTTATATACCAATTCAAGCAGCAATCTCTTCTTTTAAAAAAATAACACTTCTGGTTTTTAAAGCTAGATTACTATTATTTTCAACTATGCAATCCATAAGAACATCAGAATATATATTGTTCTTGATATCTCATTAGGTCATGTTTTTCACGGCCCAATTTACCCACATCAGTGATTACTGAAGCCTTAGTAATTTAATTTTCAGTAAACATCACTTATTAAAATCAAGAAATATACACAAGAAATCAAGGGGTTTTTTTAATAAAAGATTTCTTGTGCAATTGTTTCAGTTGCTTTGGCTGATATTGTTTCAAAACCTAGTGGTGCATAATGTTAAAAGAATTAGTACTTAAGGCTGCCAGACAATCTTTGGATCTCCTGGCTATACCACAAACAATGCCATATGATTATTATTGTTGTTGTTTCAAAATTATGTTCATTGTTGTTATAAATTTACAGTGAGCAATTCAACAATGCTTCATCACAATTTATTTCTGCTGAAAGCAATGGAATGATGGCTCACCACCACCTTAGAGTACCAGCTATTTGGTACTCTGGTTTTGTGTATTACTGCTATTGTTATCAAGTGTATACAGCAAAGTACAATATCACAAATAAAATGAAATAATTCATGACTGGACAATACTAAGTCAGTCACAAGTGTTCTCTGCATCTGTGCCAACTTTCTGAAAAAATTAAATCACCTGTTTGTGCTAAAGAAATGTCATTTTGCCTTAAAGGGATCCAAATGAATCCAGGCTACTCTCAGTTGGACATAGTTTGTAATTTTCCTCATTTTTGTGAGATTGGCAGTGAAATTCTAAAGAGAGTTACTCCAGTCTAAGCCCATTCATTTCACTGGAGTAACTTTGCATAGAACTGCACTGTAAATAATTTTGTTTTATAAGTTATAAACATATCTTCTAACACCCTTGAATTCTTTCAAAATCTGGTTGTTCAGATTTTTTACTTTACTGACAAACACCAAAACATGCTTTAGTTCTGTCAGATTTATTTCCTGATGTGAACTCACCTAACCTAATGGGAAGTTAGAAAGTTATGGTAAACTAGGAATAAAGCCCATTGTGAAGAAAAATACAATGGGCTCTAGAAAGGGGCTCTGGGCAAGCGCCCCCCAACCCTTACTGTCTTCCCACCCACCCAAGTCAAGGCATTCACTCCTCCCCTCCCGGTGTCTTCCCACCCCTACCCCCAACCTAATACCACCCACCCCAACCAACTCTTCCTCTCAGCTACCCCCATACCCTTGGCATGCTACTACCCCCCACCCATGACATTCACTCACCCTCCACCCTTGTTGTCTCCCCCCCTCACAGTTGAGATGCTGGCTCCCGCCCCTGCATATGTGTGTGTGTGTCCCCATGTCTATGGTGGCTCAAAGCCCTGCAAGAGGCACAGAATGGAGATCAGACAGAATAATTATTGTGGACGGAGGCATGATGACAGTAATACAGATGCTAAAGCTCAGCATTCCTTTTGTTTGCAGTGCATTTCCCCCACCTTTTCCTGTCATATTCAGCCTGCTGATGTTTAGCATCAGAGTGAGCTTTTGGTGTAATCTGGTTTTTTTGTTTTTGTTTTTTGTTTTGCCTAGCTTGGTTGTGTTATGGTATACCATAGAGAAGGAGTGGCCAAACTGTGGTTTAGGAGCCACATGTGGTTTTTTCACACATATTGGGTGGCTCTCAAAGCCCCTACCACCCTGTTAGCTGACTTGGAGATAGCATTTCTCTGTTTAAATCCATTCTCCAAGCCAAGCTATTTAAAGTTGCTTTTCCCCACCTTTCTCCCTCCTTCCCTTCTTGTCTTGCAGCTCTCAAACTTCTGAAATTTATTCTATGCGATTCTTACATTAAGGAAGTTTGGCCATCCCTGCCATAGAGTATGTGCCTTGTGGCTGTTTTCTGTGGGGGAACTGAGCTGACATCAGCTTTCCATCTCTTCCCCCCTCCCTGCAGCCTCTACCTAGGAAAAGTACAGTCGTTCTCCACAGTGCTTTCTCTAAAGCAGGCAGGAAGTGACCTCAGCAGGGTATGCCACAGAGTCCAGCCTGCAAAGCAACCATTTTCTCCAGGGGGAGTGATTTCTGCCATCTGGAGAGCAGTCGTAACCTGAGTGATCTCCAGCCCTCACCTGGAGATTAGCAACAATGGTTTCTCAGGAGGAAATGGCTGATTTGGAGGGTGGAGCCTATAGCATTGTACCTATTTGAGGTCCCACTCCTCCTCAAACCCCACCCTCTCCAGGTTCCATCCCTCAAATCTCCAGGAATATTCCAGCCTGGAGTTAACCCTATCTCCTTACCAGACAATCTACCTTCTTTTATCTGCCCCTCTGACTCAGGTCCAAAGATGAATAGATAAATATATAATTTTGGCATCACTTTGAAATGGGACCTTTAACCTGGATTCCAGAGAGCTTACATCTTAATAATTATTATCACATTTGGAGAGGGGCCGAAGCAGGCTCCAAAGAGCTTGCAACCTTATATACAAGAACTTGTGTTTGTATCACCGCAAATATTCACCCGTAGCCAAAGCCTACGCTAATTACACAGGGAAAGATTAATGCATTGTTGTGTATGACTGGCTACCACTAAATTACTCTTATTGTTGTGTTATTGTGCCTGAAAGCAATGTATTTTTGATTTGGATTCTCCACACTGCAGTCCATTGTTTTGATTGCTGAACAGTAGCAAGCAACCAGGCCTCAGGTAGCTAACCTCCAGGTGGTGCCTGAAGATCTCCTGGTATAACAACTGAATTCCAGACAACAGATCCCTCTCCTCCTGGAGGAAATAACAGCTTTGGAGGGTGGACTCTGTGGCAGTAAAGGCCTCTCCCTTTGCTGACAGAACCAATATTGGTTGCCTAGCAACAGCTTCAGACTAGCAGCTTCCCCAGTGACAGGAAAGAGACAGCCACCATGGCCTCTGAGAAGAGGACACAGAAAGAACACAGAGAAGCGCTGGAGATGTGTCCGTCTCTGAGGTAAGATTGTTTTGGCAGTATGTTCAACTTCCAGGGCCTGCAGGTAGGTGGGGGCACAGGAGTCAGCCAATGTGAGGCCAGAGGTGCTGACCGAGCCGGGATGGGCCAATGGTTTATGGAATGCATAGAATGCACCCCTAAGCGAATGGGAGAGCTCAATTTGGCCACCCCACATGAGAATTATGATTTATGATAACTCCAAATCTGAACAAGATTCTATTGTGTTACTTTGGCACCACATGGATTAGTTTCATTTCTCTAGGCAGCAGGGGATGGAAAAAGGCATTGAAAAAGTGAACAAGAAGATGTGTCTATGAGGAATAGTGTTCAACCAGAAGAGTTTGCTGTTTCTGCTCAGTGTTTCTGCCCAGTGCCCAGAAAGTAGTGTTTCTGCCCAGTGTTTCCACTTTCTGTTAATCATTACTTTATGGTAGAGTGAGGGTGGAGGAGATTAGGAAAAGCTGGCTAGCTGGCAGCATCCCTGCATTGGTAGGGAAGGGCACAAACAGGCTCATGAACTAAAGTTTGTCACAAATTTTGATCAGTTTGTGGTTCACAAAGTGATGTTTGTGGCGGGGTGATTGGCACGAACTTTTATGCTGTTCATGGCAATTCATAGTGGTTTGTGAACTGATACATTTCCAGACAGACTGTCTCTGGTCAATTAAACTGTTTACAGAACTTCAATGCAATGGAGGAGGGATTCTCCAGCATTGGAAACTCCAATAGGGGCCCCCCAAAGCTTAATAGGCATTGCTGGCTACCAATGTCTGCGCTATGGGATCAGAATGCCTCATCTCAGCTCTGCAGACTCTTCTCTGTTGGCTTTTGGCGGTTAGACAGTGAGGCAGAGAATTTCTTATAAGCAGAGCACATTCATCATTTATTCCTGATTATGAACGCCTCTCCCTTGCTGGTGTTTGGGTGTCAGGTGGACTCAGGGTTCACTCCAAGCAGAGGGACTTAGCTACTGGTTGCCTTTGTTGAGAAACCACATTTTATACCCTCCTGATTGTGAAGCCCTCTCTCCTGCTGGGGTTTGGATGTTAGGTGGACTGAGGCAAAACTAGTAACGAGAGTTTCTTAAATCATTCACAGTTACTTAGATCTTTATATTGAGAGGCTTTTGATCCAGTGTTTTCCCAAACACTCATAAGAACATAGAACATAAGAGAAGCCATGTTGGATCAGGCCAACGGCCCATCAAGTCCAACACTCTGTGTCACACAGTGGCAAAAATTTTTATATACACACATACACTGTGGCTAATAGCCACTGATGGACCTGTGCTCCATATTTTTATCTAAACCCTTCTTGAAGGTGGCTATACTTGTGGCCGCCACCACCTCCTGTGGCAGTGAATTCCACATGTTAATCACCCTTTGGGTGAAAAAGTACTTCCTTTTATCCGTTTTAACCTGTCTGCTCAGCAATTTCATTGAATGCCCACGAGTTCTTGTATTGTGAGAAAGGGAGAAAAGTACTTCTTTCTCTACTTTCTCCATCCCATGCATTATCTTGTAAACCTCTATCATGTCACCCCGCAGTCGACGTTTCTCCAAGCTAAAGAGTCCCAAGCGTTTCAACCTTTCTTCATAGGGAAAGTGCTCCAGCCCTTTAATCATTCTAGTTGCCCTTCTCTGGACTTTCTCCAATGCTATAATATCCTTTTTGAGGTGCGGCGACCAGAACTGCACACAGTACTCCAAATGAGACCGCACCATCGATTTATACAGGGGCATTATGATACTGGCTGATTTGTATTCAATTCCCTTCCTAATAATTCCCAGCATGGCGTTGGCCTTTTTTATTGCAAACACACACTGTCTTGACATTTTCAGTGAGTTATCTACCATGACCCCAAGATCTCTCTCTTGGTCAGTCTCTGCCAGTTCACAACCCATCAACTTGTATTTGTAGCTGGGATTCTTGGCCCCAATGTGCATTACTTTGCACTTGGCCACATTGAACCGCATCTGTCACGTTGACGCCCACTCACCCAGCCTCAACAGATCCCTTTGGAGTTCCTCACAATCCTCTCTGGTTCTCACCACCCTGAACAATTTAGTGTCATCCGCAAACTTGACCACTTCACTGCTCACTCCCAACTCTAAATCATTTATGAACAAGTTAAAGAGCATGGGACCCAGTACCGAGCCCTGCGGCACCCCACTGCTTACCGTCCTCCACTGCGAAGACTGCCCATTTAAACTCACTCTCTGCTTCCTATTACTCAGCCAGTTTTTGATCCACAAGAGGACCTGTCCTTTTACTCCATGACTCTCAAGCTTTCTAAGGAGCCTTTGATGAGGAACTTTATCAAAAGCTTTCTGGAAGTCAAGGTAAACAACATCTATTGGGTCTCCTTTGTCCACATGTTTGTTCACCCCCTCAAAGAAATGTAACAGGTTAGTGAGGCAAGATCTTCCCTTGCAGAACCCATGCTGAGTCTTCCTCAATAACCCGTGTTCATCAATGTGCCTACTCATTCTGTCCTTGATAATGGTTTCTACCAACTTTCCCGGTATTGAAGTCAGACTGACTGGCCTGTAATTTCCCGGGTCTCCTCTGGAACCTTCTAGAGATAGATAGATAGATAGATAGATAGATAGATAGATAGATAGATAGATAGATAGATAGATAGATAGATAGATAGATAGATAGATAGATAGATAGATAAATTTATTGTCATTGTTCTCCACAAAAAGAGAGCAACGAAATGAGGTGCTCTTCCACAAACATACCAACACATCAAACACACATATTCATATTCATACCATTTAAATACATCTAAAACCATTTAAACCATTAAAACCGTTTAAATACATCTAAAACAGATAAACATTCATAAAACCATTAAAACCATTTAAATACATCTAAAACAGATAATCCTTCATAACCCTGCATTTAACCTAACCACAGCACTTGGATAGAAACTGTCCTTAAATCTGTTTGTCCTAGCCTTCAACACTCTATATCGTCTACCTGACGGTAAGATCTCAAATAGCAAATGGCCCAGATGTGAAGGGTCCCTTAGGATCATTTGTATCTTCCTTTTACATCTCATATTATACAGATCCACCAATGAGGGGAGAGAACATCCGCAAATCTTTTGTGCTCTTCTCGTCACTCTTTGGAGCACCCTTCTCTCTGCTTCCGTGCAGCTCCCAAACCACGCGCAGAGGCAATAAGATAAAATGCTCTCAATGGAACTACGATAAAAGGCAACCAGCAGACTCCCTGACAGTTATAGTGATCTTAAGAGTCTTAAGTAGTATAGTCGTTGCTGGGCCTTTTTCTCTAGAGCTAAAGTATTTGCCCCCCATGTTAGATCTTGTTTCATGGTAATTCCCAGAAACTTCCATTCTGTCACCTGTTCTACCATAACACCATCAATAAACAACGGCTGGATGTCCAAACTACTCTTCCTGTAATCCACTATAATTTTCTTCGTCTTATTTATATTAAAAATAAGATTATTTACTTTACACCAAAGGGACAGCTGTTGAACTTCCCTCCTATAGAAGATTCCCTACACAAACAGGGAGAGTTCCCTGGTCCAGTGTGATTAGAAGCTGCCTGTAGACTAAGTCATATTATTTGTATAATCACTGACTCTTTTTTGGTGTCCAGAAGGCTGGTACCTTCTTCATGGTACCCAAACCCTTTTTCTTTGGAACAACACTACTTTTCTTGAGCTGTTCACTAAGGTCTCTACAGGCAGCTTCTAATCACACTGGACCAGGGAACTCTCCCTGTTTGTGTAGGGAATCTTCTATCTCTAGAAGATCTATCCCCTTTCTTTTGGCCTGAATGGGAGTCTTCTCTACTACCCAAACTTCCTTGCCAAACTTTCTCCCAGTTCTCTGTCTGTGTTCAAACTGCTCTCGGCTAATGCTGAATTCAGACTGTGTTCAGTCAAGATTGAAAACTGACTCTGTCAGCACTAAACTTTTTTTTTCTTTCAAGGATATTCTCAAATGGTCTCAATACATATATTTTCTCAGTTAAGGCAATAATCTGACAGAATCTCCTCACAACTTTTTTTTGCTCAGCCAATGTTAACCAATCACACTGCTTAGAGCAGCCTGTCACTCAAGGCTCTCTGCATCTGGGAAGAATTAACTCTTTACAGTCCTTTAGTGGTTGGTACAGCACTTCTAAGTCTCTTAAAAAGTGCAGCTCATCACAGCCATACACAGCAATTATCTCAAGACTGCTTCCTGGGCCCTCCATGTAGCCTTTTTGACCTTT
This sequence comes from Heteronotia binoei, assembly GCF_032191835.1. Lineage (NCBI taxonomy): Eukaryota > Metazoa > Chordata > Lepidosauria > Squamata > Gekkonidae > Heteronotia > Heteronotia binoei. The sequence goes on along the minus strand of NC_083224.1, from coordinate 130,167,379 downwards.
TGGAGAGTGACTCTTTTTCCTCTATGGAGAGTCCCAGGAACAGATCAGAGAAAGGAGGTCCTGAGATACATGGTGATTCCCTGCTAGGGTGGGGCTCCAGTGGATTGGCAGGATGGGTTTGGTGCCTAGGGATGAGGGCCTGTAGTATGCAGGGGGTGGAGGACTTCTTCCCTCCACGATAAGCATTCTTTTCACCCATTTTCACCCTTATGGCACATAGAGATGTTCACACTCAGGAGGGGTGAGAGAGTATAAATGTGGGAGACCTTTTTTGACGGTCCACAGCTGGGACCCCAGGAATATAATCTGACCCCAATTTGGAGAGATTGTAGGATTGCAGGTGGCAGCGTGAGGTTCCCTGTGTGTTCCCCACTCACCTCACAGGGTGTCTGTTGTGAGGGAGGAAGGTAAAGGAGATTGTAAACCGTTCTGAGACTCTGAGATTCAGGGTGAAGGAAGGGGTATAAATTCAATATCTTCTTCTTCTTCTTGGTTGTGTCCCTTCATTATATACAGTTTTGAACCCGCAGCTGACAATTCCCCCCAAAGCACTTTCCTGGCTTGGCCTTAGTCCTATTGGGTTTGTACTGCCACAGTGACACTGGTTCTTCTGTGCTTGCAAAAATCCCCCACCCCACTCTATTGCAGAAATTCTGGACTGACCTTAATCCCACTGTATTTGCACTGCTACAGTAGCACTGGTGCTGCTGGGCTTGCAAAAATATCCTCCCACGAGGCTCCAATGAGCCAGGCGTGAACCTCAGTCCAATACAACATCAGTTCATATACACAACAGGGGAAAACAGCAAAAAGAAAAAAATAAATAAAAGAAAGGTCAATAGAAACCCAGCAGAACATTATCAAAGTCTCAGAGAATCTCTATAGTAGAAACTGAAATGGGGGGGGGGGCAGGGCTTTTTTGTAGCAGAAACTCCTTTGCATATTAGGCTACACTCCTCTGATGTAGCCAATTGTCCAAGATCTTACAGGCTTTTCTTATAGAGCCTACTGTAAGCTCCAGGAGGATTGGCTACATCAGGGGGGTGTAGCCTAATATGCAAAGGAGTTCCTGCTACAGAAAAGCCCTGCCCCCCACCCATTTCAGTTTCTACTATAGAGATTCTCTGGGACTTGGACAATGTTCTGCTGGGTTTCTATCGACCTTTCTTTTCTTTCTTCCTTTTTGCTGATTTTCCCTGTTGTGTATATGAACTGATGTTGTTGTATTGGACTGGGGTTCCTGCCTGGCTCATTGGAGCCTTTAGGCCTGAACTTGAGGACTCAGGAACAATGCGCAGTAGGATCCAAATCCCTGCTGTCCTGCTCCAATCATGGGCTTCCTGCTGGTTTGAATGATCCAATGGTGTCCTTTCATGGGAACCTTGATGTATAGTTGGCCCCATTGGCCAGTTCTCCAGTCTTTCAGTTCAGCCCTTGCCATGCTATGCTTAATAAAGGAGCTATGTTCACTACCACCTCACCTCTTCTTTGCATTGAACCCACTATATTATACCCCCCTCCAGGGCTTTTTTTGTAGAAAAAGCCCAGCTGGAACTAATTTGCATATTAGGCCACACCACCTGATGTCACCATTGTTTCACACGGGGTTTTTTGTAGAAAAAGCCCAGCAGAGACTCATTTGCATATTAGGCCACACCCCTGGTGCCAAGCCAGCCGGAACTGTGTTCCTGTGCATTCCTGCTCAAAAAAATCCTTGCCCCCCTCCCTAGGAAACAATGGAGGATTGTGGCACCTTCTTTGGGACCCTGTATCTTGAAACCCATAAATCCAGTCCTCATCAAACTTGAAGGGCAGGTAGAGGACAGTCAGCCAGAGATCAGCTGTGAGGTTGGAGCCTCTAGCTCAGGGGTGTCAAACATGCAGTTTGGGGGCCAAATCAGGCCCCCAGAGGGCTCCTATCAGGCCCCCAAGCAACTGGCTGTCATCTGCTTCCTTCTCCCCGTATTTTGCTTCCTTCTGCATAACAGCTTGCTTTGCAAGGCTTGCTCAATTGCACAGGACCTACAGAACAAAGCCTCTATTTTCTTCATTGGCTGAGGTGTAGTTGTTAATTGTGCAGATTCTAAAATGGGAGCACTGAGTTTGATTTCCCACTTCTCCACATACAGCTGCTGGGTAAACTTGGGTCAGCCACAATTTCACAGAGCTGTTTTCTCAAGAGCAGTTCTCTCAGCCCCACCTACCTCACAGGTTATCTGTTGTGGGGAGAGTAAGGGAAGGAGATTGTAAACCACTCTGAGTGAAGGGTAGAATATAAATCTAATCTCCTCCTCCTCCTTCTTGCATCATGAACCTCATGAACTGAACCATTTCATTTGGAGCTAAAAGTCCATGAGAATTCATGATTCACAAACCACAAACGGAGCCACATTTCCATGGTTCATGCCCATCCCTGAACATTGGTTGCCCTCTCCTTGTGGATACCTAAGGCCATGGCAGGACCAGAGTCTAAAGCCCTTGAGTGTGAGCTGAAGGGTAAGAGTCTTGTTATGAATTTCCTGTTCCAACATTATTTTTCCTTTATAAACACCTCAGCATATTTTTGGGGGAGGGGAGATACAATAGAACTGGTCACTGAAAGCACTCTTCCCTCAGTACTCACTATACTTAAAACTGTACTAACAGGCAGGGTTTTGAAAAAGTGTTTCCACATAGTCTGGTACATGTTTTTCATTTCCATAGTTTAAAGCCCAAGAGTTTCTTCTGCTGTTTGAGAGATCTTCCATGAACAGAAAACTCCTTCACTTCATGGAAGGAAAAACTCTTTATGTGAACATTAATATCTTCATTTAGTAGAAGAGTAACTTTAGAATCAAATCCCATGTGTTAGTTGCCAGCATGGGATATTGTTACCATGTCATGCTAGGATCTGGAGAGGCCCAGGTTCAAATTTTCATTCTGCCATGAAACTTAATGGATAGCACTGTATATGGCACATTACATTCTCTCCTCTTTGCCCTTGTGCTGTTAGTGATTATTTGGCACAATTTCAGATGACCCAATTAATTTGTAACTATTTCTGATCTCTTTGTGTAATGATTTATGATGCTTCCTTATATAGGAAATTATTTTTTTCCCTGTAAACAGTTCCAAGGTTCAACATTTTAGGACTGCCTTTTACCATAGCAACAGCAGCAGGTTTCTGCTACAAAAGTGTGTTTTAGAAGGTCGCAGTCCTTCCTTGCTTCACAATTTAGAAATGAGGGACTAATAATCAGGCTTTCTGAAGAGTGGCGATTTATTATTTGACTTGAAAAGAAAGAATAGAAAAAGAGGAAGAAAGCCAAGACAAGCTTTAGAAAAGGCCAAAGGTTCAGAAGGTAGGCTTGCTGAGAATTATGAATTAATCATTCAATTTTCACAAATTACAGAGGGCTACCTGACAATTTACTGGTCACTGTATGATGACCCATTTCATGTGAATAAAGCTGCTTTGGAAGCAGGGTACATTCACACGAACTCATTGAAACCTTTGATCTTTTAACACAAGATGTTCAGTGCAGATGATAAGCTTTTTTCACAACATTGTAGGTATAGTTCCCAATCACGGTGGATTTAAATTTTGGGGAGGAGGAACCATCATAGATGAGGAGAAACCATCAACCATCATTAGGTTTTGCTGTGGTTACTTACATTTAAATACATTTTGCTATATGTATGTTACCCTACTCTACTCTTATAGGTGTCAGTCCAAAATATTTCGTTTTCCCAGACTTTTAATTAACAGGGTGAACTTTTAACATAGATTTAAAGTTTGTTTCTAGCCTGATAACCTGTTTTGAGTTGCTCAATACTTCATGTTGTTTTTCTGCTTTGCCTGTTTTAATGATGGCTTTTTAACTGTTAACTTTTTTTGCACTTTATGTTTTTGTTCTACTTCATAACCTATCTCAAATACATTTTCTGAAAGAGAAATGTGTTAAATAAATACATAACCATTAAGTAGAAGCACTGTTCTTGAATTAAAAGGAACTTTTTTATTATTTGGGGGAAGGGTGGGGCATGGAAAGTTGACTGTCTGGCTTCTGCCAGATGCATGGGGTGTGGGAGGTGTGGCCAGCAGAGGCCCAGCTGGCCAACTACAGCAGGGTGGGTGGCTGTGGGAGGGGCATGGCTCTGGCAGGCTGAGTGACATGACTCTCCCTTTGGATGCTCCCCACTCCTATTTAAAGGACCACTTTAGGGGCCAATGAACTCTTGACTCCAGCTCTTCTGCCCACTCTCCCTGTGTGTTCAGTTGTTGCAGGTTGCATTTCAGTGTTTTGTTGTTATGTACTTTTCATGGATTGTGGCAGTCTGGGCATTAGGCCAGGTCTTTTAGGGGGCTGTTTCTGCACACCTGCATTCCCCATTTGGGGTCTCCCTTATGGGGTCTTGGGGATGAGCCATTCAGCAGCATGCCCAGCTTATAGGCTGTTGGCCAGCTCTCACCACTAAGTGGCGAGAAAACCACTCAACAACAACAACCTTTACTGGCATAGCAAAGAGAACGACTCAGTGGCTAGCACCCCTGTGGATCCCAGATATTACCACTCCATGACACCGCCCACTAGGCAGGTTGTGAGGTGTTCACTGGGAGGCAGGCAGGTCACCTGATGCTGGATCCATCCCCATGTTGCACCAATGCTCCTGTCGCAGTAATTTTAAAAAGCCAAATTCTTTCAAAATCCATTTGTATTTGTGTCTTCCTTCCTTGCCACACTCCCATGTACTCATGGGTCGTGGCAATGTACCAGTGATCTGTACTAGATCCCAGGCCCAGTGTATCCCTTACCACAAGGTGGAGAAGGTAGGTCATGGAAGGCAGGCATTTGAGGCCTTGACACTTGGCCACTGCCTTGATGTTTGAGCCGCCTTTCCTGTAGGAGAGTTCTCCCAGTTCTCTCCTGTAGGAGAGCCAGTTTGGTGTAGTGGTTAAGTGAGTGGACTCTTATCTGGGAGAACTGGGTTTGATTCCCCACTCCTCCACTTGTACCTGCTGGAATGGCCTTGGGTCAGCCATAACTCTGGCAGAGGTTGTCCTTGAAAGGGCAGCTGTTGTGAGAGCCCTCTCAGCCCCACCCACCTCACAGGGTGTCTGTTGTGAGGGGAGAAGATATAGGAGATTGTAAGCCGCTCTGAGTCTCTGATTCAGAGAGAAGGGCAGGGTATAAATCTGCAATTCTTCTTCTTCTTCTTCTTTTGTCACCATGAAGTCCATGGTGATGTCCCTGCCTAGCCTTATCTGCCATGTGATGATAGCTTCAAGATTGTCTGCTGTGTGCAGCACTTTGGCTGGTTCAGTGTGCGACAAAGCCCAGTGATAGCCCTGCCCACTGCTAGTGCCCTGAAGCTTGTTGGTTTGCCACCAGTGTGCACTCAGGGAGAAATACCCTTTGTGCACATGTAGGGAGATCCAAGGTGAAGTGAACAGTCCCCCTGACAGCACAGGACAAATGCTCCTTTGCTATGGACCTGGTGGCCCTATAAACAGATGGTATGATGGCCCTGCTCATGGTGGTTCAAGCAGGAACTTTGTACCAGGACACCAGGTACTCAAGCATCCCTAGCACCCCAGGATTCTCAGTCACCATGAAGGCAAGCCCATGGGCAACCATCCTGGCAAAGTTCCAGACAAGCACCCTCCTGCTGTCTTGGGGTGGCAGTAGAAGAATGCCGAATGAGAGATGGGAGTTCAGATGGTGGTGCCTCATGAATCTCCATCTCTTCCTCCTCCAGCCCTGCAGCCTTCCCTCTCCTCCTGACCACCCCCAGAAGGCCTGCTGGTGCCCAGAGGAGCAGAAGAGGTGGGTTGGTCATCCTCAACCAGCTTCCTTTCCAGCTCCTCCACCACGGTCTGCATCCTCCCTGGAGAGATCTCTTTGGACAGAAAACTTTTCTCAAAGCTCAGCTCCAAGGAATACTGCTATTGCTGCCCCTCCTCCTGCTGCTGAGGCCAAGCAACATCTGCTGGAGGAGGAAGTACTGGTGTGTGCTCTTTATTAAACTTCTCCTGACTAGAGTCTGGGACAAACCAGATTTCCTTGCAAAGTAGAAATCAGGGGTCCCCCTATAACTAGAGAAAAGCTGTGGCTCACCCTATAAAATGTAAAAGTGCAATGCCCTTCAGTGACTGAAGGTGAGATGCACAAACACCCTGGCCTCTTTTAAATGGAACCATTTCTGACCTAGTTACACTGCTTTTTTTAGAGAAAAGGACACTCTTTTGGCAGTGTCCCCTATCTGGCCTAGTCTGTTGAAAAGAAACTGAAGCCCTAAACTGCATTACTTAGACTTGTTTAAGAGAAGAAAACAGATCCTAAAAACACCCTCATTAGTGAGGCAGCCTATTTACTGGCCCTAGTCAAGCCAAAAACACCCTCAGATGCCACAAAAGCCTTAAGAACATAAGAGAAGTCATGTTGGATCAGACCAATGGCCCTTCCAGTCCAACACTTTGTGTCACACAGTGGCCAAAAAAACCCCAAGTGCTATCAAGAGGTCCACCAGTAAGGCTAGAAGTCCTTCCACTGTGCCCCCCAAGCACAAGAATACAGAGCATCACTGCTCCAGACAGAGAGTTTCAACAATAAGCTGTGGCTAATAGCCACTGATGGACCTCTGCTCCATATACTTATCCATCCTACTCTTGAATCTGTCTATGCTTGAAGCCGCCTCCATCTCCTGGGGCAGTAAATTCCACATGTTAATCACCCTTTGGGTGAAGAAGTACTTTCTATTATCAGTTCTAACCCGACTGCTCAGCAATTTCATTGAATGCCCACGAGTTCTTTTATTGTGAGAAAGGAAGAAACGTACTTCTTTCTCTACCTTCTCTATCCCATGCATAATCTTGTAAATCTCTATCATGTCACCCCGCTGTCGACGTTTCTCCAAGCTAAAGAGCTCCAAGTGTTTTAAGCTTTCTTCATAGGGAAAGTGTTCCAACCCTTTAATCATTCTAGTTGCCCTTTTCTGCACTTTTCCCAAAGTTGTAATATCTTTTTTGAGGTGTAGTGACCAGAATTGTACACAGTACTCCAAATGAGGCCGCACCATTAATTTATACAGGGGCGTTATGATACTGGCTGATTTGTTTTCAGTTCCCTTCCTAATAATTCCCAACATGGCGTTGACCTTTTTTATTGCAATTGTTAAACACAGTAAAAGAGCACCAAGCTAACATACAGTAAGAAACAAAACCACTGACCTACACAACTCAGGCACTCCACTGAACAACCCCACAACACTGCCACAGTCCTCCTCCTCTCTTACCCCAGCCAACAAACCAAAGGGAATTCAAGCGGAAAAAATTATCCTGAACCTGATCTAAAACTGTACCAAAGTCAACTAAGGCAATCAAAGCTACAAGGCTCCACCAGGAAAGAAGGGCAAAACAAAAGTCTCTGAAGTCAGAAAGCTCAGAAGAACACAAGGAAACACAGCAACCCACCCCCAGCCACCACCAGCTTCCTCCCAAGCAACCAAAAGGAAGACAGGGACTTAAAAATACCAAATCACACAATAACTCGCACTGTGAAGAAAAAGCACAAAAAAACCACCATCAGTGTCAAAGAGAAAACACACCACCACAGCTGCCCACCCCATAAAACAGTAGAGTCGTCAAAAATATCCAAAAACCAGTAACAATTCTTTAATATGCAAGTGCCATCGACAACAACCAAACGGTGAACAAAACACCCGGTCAATGTTCCCTCTAAGCTGCAGTCTTGTGAGCAAAAATTCTACTTTGTGAGCTACTGGCATTAAAGTTGTGAACTACTGCATAAATTATATTGTGGGGTGATTTTTCCTGAGCTAGGAGACAAATGGGTGAGATGGAGGCTGAAAATTTGTGAGCTAGCTCATGCTAACTCAGCTTAGAGGGAACATTGCACCCTGTCCCCGCACCCAGCAAAAAGTAGCCGCAAATGACACCAGAAAAAATAGGAAATACCAGAAACAATATATCTCAAATGCAAAAACTATTAAATACAACTATTCAACAACTTAAAAGACAAACTTTTAAAACTTTCACTAAATATTAACTTCTAGGCCAACTCTCCCACCCCAACAGAACCCTACCTCATCCACCCCAAGAAGCCACCCACCCTAAGCAGGAAAAGTAAAGGGACACTTTATTTTAAAAAGTGCTTTTACTTGCCTAGAATACTGTTTTTTAAATAAAATAAAATAAATTACCCCAAAATTTACCTGAAGATGTCTTCTCCAGATGTCATCCTCAGTCCAGTCCAGTCCACAGCAGCCATTCAGGCAGGCCAAGGCACACAGAGAGAACAGCAGCAGCTGAAGCCAGAGGCCAGTGCAGCACAGCTTCTGTCTTAGCCCAGCCAGCAATGGAGTCCAGCCTAGGCAGCAGGACTCCTTAAATGTTCTCTGTCCATGCACAGAACAATTTCAAAAAAGAACACTGCTCTGTGATAGGACAGAGAACACTGTTTACTTGCAGTTCTATTGGCAGACAGAAAGTAAACAATGTTGCTTCTTAGCTGGGCTGGTATAGGCCAACCAGCAGCAGCAGCCTTGCAAAGCTGCATGCATTTGCATTTTGCAAATGCATGCCTTTGATTGGCTTCTGGGGACCTGTCTCCACCTACCCTTCCCTCCCTTATCCCAGGGAGGCTTTTGGAGAAGTGGGAAAAGGCAGAAACGGTGGGAAAGGAGGTAATTAGCTTCCCTTTAAAGTTTAAACCCCTTCCTTGCTGTTATTCAGGAGCCCTGAATACCGCTGAATACTAATTTGGTGGTATTTGGGACAGCCATATTCAGCTCCCAAATGTCATCAGAGAATCTGATTTGGCTGTATTCAGGGATGAATACTATCAGCGCGTGTGTGTGCAGAGGGAGGAATAGAGAACTGTACAAGAGTATACTCCGGAAAGAAGATGAGCCAAACACCAGCACCTAGTAAAAAGCAGTGTATTTACAGTCTATATACAGTGCAACTAGTGCGGTGAATATTCTTAATCTGTGTGACAATGTGCTCCGCCAGGATCCACCTCTCGACTGAGAGAAATACAGGTTGGCATTACAGTCCTTATATATACAAGTCAGCCAATCACGGCAGTCCATATACTTGCTGACTTCAGCAGGTACTTTCCCTTAGTCATAGTCCAGCCAGAACCGGCTTGCTGACAAGGTTAATCTGACCTGACCTGTCAGATAGATCCACCTGCTTCTTTGTTGCTCCTGTCGTGCTGTGGAAGGAGGACTCAATACATCAACAGTACATCAACAGGACTCAATACATCAACAAATCAGTGGCTATTCAAGGGTTTATTCAGTTTGGCCAAACTGAATGCACACCCCCTACTGGGCATCTGTGCATGAACCCACACACAGGCATATGAAGATAGGGTCCTAATGGTGTTAATGAGTGGCACTATGCATTGCATTTTTGTAGTGTATCGGCAGCCACAAGCGCCATGCGCAGAGGCGACTGGGCCGTCCCAGGCGCCTCCAGCGCGGGGCGCATAATCCCCGCCAATCAACAGCTGCGGCAGGAAGTTTAACAGGTCAGGATTGGCCCGACCTGTCCAGTAGGTTGTACCGGAGATTGTACATAAGCGGGACCCGGCCCGCGAGTTCCCTCTCTTGCAACGTGCTCCTAATAAACTATGTTGCCCTACTCTTGTCTCCGCTTCGAGTACGTTACACTGGCGACGAGGATGGGATTCTAGCCTCATCGGCTACATCGGAGACCAAGGGCACCACCAGGCCACGACTGCTGCCGCAGCCACCATGGCCAACCAGGGCGGAACCACCGGTCACGTCGAGCCGTTCGACCCCGCGAATCCAGAGGCCTGGGAATCCTACCTGGAACGGGTCGAATGCTACCTGAGGGCCAACAAGGTCACGGAGGACAGCATGAAGAGGGATGTTCTCCTGAGCGTCTGAGGGGTGGCCACATTCGAGATCGCCAAGGGTCTCTCGGCCCCCGCCCGCCTCACGGAGAAGTCCTTCGCCGAGGTCAGCAGACTCCTCACCGGCCACTTCTTACCTCAGCCTTCACGGGTGGCCCGCCGGTTCCTGTTCCACAGAAGGGACCAGGCGGCCGGAGAATCGGCCGCCGACTACTTGGCGGCCCTCCGCAGGATCGCCGGGAACTGCAACTTCCCCCAGCTGGAAGACACCCTGGCCGATCGCTTCACGTGGGGCCTCCGCGACGAGAGGCTCCAGCAGAAGCTCTTCGCCAAGGAAGAGCTCACCCTCCAGAGCGCTTTCAACGAAGCAGTGGCGTTCGAGAGGACCTCCAGGACCTTTCCCAAGGCCCGGACCGACGCCGTCCACCACGAGGAGCTGGACCACGACCGCCCGGAGGAGGGAGAAGCCTACCAGCTGCGTCGCCCAGCCGGGCCACCCAACAGAGCAGCCCAACGCCCCCGAGCACCCGATCGACCACCAGCGTCGGAGAGGGTTCCTGCCACCAAGTGCGCCAGCTGCGGCGACCCCCACGACCGGAGAGACTGCCAGTACCGGACCTGGGACTGCCGGAGCTGCGGGAAGACCGGCCACATAGCCAGGGCTTGCCGAGCCAAGCCCAACCGCCGGAGGCCGACCACGCATCACGAGTCGGCGGAGTTCCACTCCACAGACTCCACGTCCCTTCAGGTACTGAACTTGCCCCTCGCCACCCCCGACAAAATTAAAATGGCGGTCCTCATCGAGGGGAGCCCCTGCCAAATGGAGGTGGACTCAGGTTCCTCCATTTCCATTATAGCGGAGGAGACCCTGAGGAAGCTGTGCCCCCGCCAGCGGCTTCAACTAAGGCCGGCGGACTTCATACTCCGGGACTTTCAGAAGAACACGGTGCAAATTGCGGGGTGGGCGCGGGTGCAAGTCGAGCGGGGGCCCTTCTACGGCCCGCTGGACATCCTGGTGGTAAAGCGCCAGCTTACCACCCTGCTAGGACTGGCGTGGTTCAAACCCTTGGGGATCCGCTTGGAGGGGGTGGGGCAAACCCTAACGCCCAGAGGGTTCGGGGAAATATGCCGAGAGTTCCCGGACGTGTTCGATGGGTCTCTAGGGAGCTACAAAGGGCCAGCCATTTCCCTACCACTAGACCCCACAGTCAGGCCGATTAGGCTCAAGGCGAGGAGGGTCCCGTTCGCCTTGAAGCCTAAAATAGAGGCAGAGCTAGACCGCCTCACGGCCCAAGGTGTCCTCGAGCCGGTGGACTACGCCACCTGGGAAACCCCCATCGTAACCCCCATCAAGCCAAACGGGGAGGTGCGGATCTGTGCCGATTATAAATGCACCATTAATAAGGCACTACAGGACAACCCCTACCCAGTGCCGGTGGTGAGCCACGTCCTGGCCGCCCTAGCGGGATCTAAGATATTTGGGAAGCTAGACCTGGCACAGGCCTACCAGCAGCTCCCAGTAGACAACAAGACGGCGGAGGCCCAAACGATCGTGACGCACAGGGGGGCCTTCCGGGTGAAGAGGCTACAGTTTGGGGTTAGCGTCGCTCCGGGGATTTTCCAGAGCATAATGGACGCTCTCCTTAAAGGGATCCCAGGAGTCCAGCCATTCTTCGATGACGTTTTAGTCGCCGCCCCAGACCCCGAAGAATTCGGCAACCGCCTTCGAGAGGTGCTCCGACGGTTCCAGGCAGCGGGGCTCAAGGTTAAGAGGGAGAAATGCTTGCTGGGGGTCCCACGGGTGGAGTTCCTGGGGTTCGCCGTCGACGCGGCAGGAATCCACCCAACGGAAGAAAAGACCCGAGCCATCGTGCAAGCCCCGGCCCCCACGTGTAAAGCGGAGCTACAAAGCTTCTTGGGGGTGCTCAACTTTTACCATTCATTCCTCCCCCACAAGGCAGCCCTGGCAGAGCCCCTTCACCGGCTGCTGGACAAAAAAGCCCCTTGGGTTTGGGGCAAACGACAGGCCGCGGCGTTTCAGGCGGTCAAGGACGTCCTGGTGTCCAATGCGGTGCTCCACCATTTTGACGAGGGCCTCCCCGTCATCCTGGCCTGCGATGCGTCGCCTTATGGGGTGGGAGCAGTCCTGGGGCACCAGCTTCCGGACGGGAGGGAGGTACCGGTCGCTTACTACTCCCGCACACTCACTCCAGCCGAGCGCAACTACGCGCAGATAGATAAGGAGGCCCTGGCAATCGTGGCGGGGGTCCGCAAGTTCCATGAGTATCTATACGGGAGAAGGTTCACCATTGCCACGGACCACAAGCCCCTCTTAGGTCTACTGGCCCCAGACCGACAAACCCCCCAAATCCAATGGAGCAGCCCCTCAGGGAACCCACACAATAAGTGGAGTGAGTTTAATTTTTTTTTTTTTTTACACAGTCCAGATTGTAATTAGTTTAACCAATGCATTTCTGGTGTCTTCATTTTGAGGGATGAAGGCAAATTCTTATCGGCCCAATTCCACTTCAGATGTTGGGGTTCCAAATCATTAGAACATTTAAATTCATGATTCTGTTCTATATGAACTAATTAATAGACTCAGATAGCAGGAAAACAAAACATTAAACTAAGCTCAATCCTGGGATTGTGTGTCTGACTGTATGCCATATAAAAGCTGTACAAATATTTTAGATTTGTGCTTGAGACTGTCACTGTTGAAATTTTTGTAAGAAGATTGAAAGTCAAGGAATAATAGCAATTCACAGCAATGAAGTCAATTCAGTTGGTAGAAATGTAATTAAAACAAACAAAAAAAATCTGTAGTTAAGTCTGAAACTAGTTCTACAGTTTTATGTCCCCCATGTGCTCCTGACAAAGACCGTCTCTGTACTCCATCTCTCATCACACAGATCTTACCCAAACATCATATGAAAACATATCAAATTACTTTCAGAGCTACATGGACTCCCAAGGTGCCCCTTAATCCCTTCTTTCAGCAGTCCTGATTCCAGTTCATAATAATGAATTTAGAGTTAGTTATAGCTCTGGTGCAGAAACATTTTCATTATAATACACTTTTTTCCCAAAGACCCAGCCTTGACAATGCATATACATTACTTGTTCTTCTTCCCAATGCAGATCTGGGGAAATTAACTGTGAACTTCTAAAATCTGTGTCATTGAACAATAAATCAATGTTATTATAAACTACAAAGGTAACACACTGAAACCTTCTCTTTACACAGTTTAACATTATCCACATTGATATTTCCTGTCAATATATAATAATGCAATGTCACACTTGATAGGTCATGCAATTGAGTTAATGCAGATGTAGTGCAAAAACCCACTATTCTACTGAATACAAAAGAGAAGCAAACGTGTGTATGTAACTATATGTAATTTTATATTGCATAATCAATCTGATTATTGATCTGACTGAGTTTTGGACTGATTGTTAGGTTAGGAGCTATAGAATAAAAATGCCTTTGCCTTATTGCAAAATGCTCTGTTAAAAGTCTGCATAAAAGGAGATTGATTTTATGTAGCTGTTCCATCTTGAACTATATGAAGCAATCTACATATTTATGGTAGTATGAGGTGTTTCTTTGCCTTTTATTGTTGTACTTATTTATTGCAAGTGCAATCCATTGTTTTATAGCAAAAGCAATTCCCACATGGTTCTAGTTAATGGTATATTTCCTGTGGATTTTAGTATGACTTGTACTACTGAATTCTGGTGAGTGAGCTAATCAATTGTACATAGTCAAGTGAGATAGGTGATCTTCTATTCTGTATATATAAAACCTATCACTAAGATCCGGCCCCTTCCCAGCCGAGCCAGCTCGCTGGCAATAGGCTGGGGGCCGCTTTTGCCTCCCCGGAAGGAGGGAGTGGCAGCAGGATCACCCGACATACGGGTGTTTCCCAGGGCGCGGAGTTGGGGCTATATAAGCCCCGGCTCCCGCCTTGCCTACGCAGTTGGTTTTCGGCTCTCTGTGGAGAGCCACGTGCGTCGGAGCTGCGGCAGGGTCTGGGCCTGGCAGCTCGAGGGCGTGTGGGCGCCTGCGGCGGAGACGCGGGCGCGGCTGTTGCCTCTTCGGATCAGCTGATCGGCGGCCTGGGATTCGGCGCTGCGAGGCGCGCTTGCGGCGGCTGAGACGGGCGGCGAGGCTGTTGTTTATAGGATCAGCTGTTCGGCGGCGTGGTGTTCGCGTGGCGAGACGCGCTTGCGGCGGCAGCGAGGCTCAGGCTGTATTGTTGAGGGCTCAGGGGGTGGCAGGGACGGAAGGGAGGCGCGGACGCTTCCTCTGTGGGCCCCCCCCCTTGATCCCAGGCGGCAACTGGTGGGCATTCCCACTTCTCTTGAGTTGGCCCGATTCAGGGCTGCGCGAAGCGGCCCCTGTGTTCTCAGAGCGCAAGCGGCTGGCCATTGACAGGGGTTGCCTTTCCCTGTGGGGCTCCAGGCCATCTCAATATCCAGTTTTCTTTCTGGTGGGGTGAGTCGGGCTCCGGTTTTGCTGGGGTGGGGTGGTGAACTTCCCCCCCCCTCCCTGAGTTCTACCTCCTGGGGGATAGTTTCTGGCCCCCTGCTTCAACTCCCTGGTGCTGGGGCTCGTTCTTTAGCCCCCCCCTCCCCCCCACCCTCTCTTCATCCCCCCTTTCTCTCTTTGGGGGTTGGAGTTTGAGGTGTGGCGCCTGCTCTGGGGTTTGCTGCTTGGGGCTTGTGCCTTTAGCAACCCCCCCCCATCATCATTATCTGGTGGCAGTTTGGGGGACACCCCTTTAACAAAGGAGCATACATCTCCTCTTATCTTCCTTGCCCGTGGGTGGGAATTCCAGGTGTACGCCCGTCCTGGGTGGCTACTGGTTGCCTGGTTTACCCCGCTAACAAGGGAGTATATTTTTCCCAAGTTTAGGTGGGTGAGGACGAGGCGGTGCCGTTGGATTATTTTAAGTACCTTGCCGGTTTTGTCACTAGTAAGGATGGCACCTACAAAGGGGCAAGGCAAGTCTAAGGGCAAGCAGCCCGCTCGCCCACCCCGGGGGCGGGGTCAGCAAGGAGCCCCGGCTGAGGAACAGGGCCAGAGTGAGCGGGTTCATCTCGCCATTATTAGTCATTTAGAGGCCCTTGAACAGGAACGGGTGGCCAGGGGTGCACCCATTTGGGAGGGCCGTCGCCGTGCCACCGGTCGGTCGGCACGGCTGACTTTCGAATCAGAATTGCTTGCTAGGCTGTCTGCTTTACAGGGTGGGCAGCTGGAGCCCGAAGCGCCGCTGGAACCGGACCAAGAGGAGGATCCAGGTGAAGGCCCATCGGGCGCGCCATCGGGTGACGGGGCGTCTGGAAGTGGGGGGACGC
Source organism: Heteronotia binoei (assembly GCF_032191835.1). Taxonomy (NCBI): domain Eukaryota; kingdom Metazoa; phylum Chordata; class Lepidosauria; order Squamata; family Gekkonidae; genus Heteronotia; species Heteronotia binoei. The sequence continues at coordinate 130,152,131 of NC_083224.1, read as the reverse complement.
AGCCCCCTGGAGGTTCGGGCGTCTTTCCGGGTGTCGGTGGTAAGCCCCTTACTCTGCCTGTTGAAGGTTGGCCTTGGGGTCCTGCTCAGCCCCATCTGCTGGGGCCAAGCGGGGTTGGATGGGGGCCCGGGTGGTTTGGTGCCAGTGAACAGTTGGGCCCCGCTCAGCCATGGGCTTGGGGTTTGCATGCACCCAGTTGGCTGTCCAGTGTAGTTCCCACCCCTATTGGTCAGCAGGTGGGCGCTGGGGCGCCCCCTGCAGCCCCTCCCTCACTGCCCACACCGGGCATTTTGCCATGGGGAGGTCAACAGGGGGCACAGCCGCAGGGGGCATGGCCTGCAGCTCAAGTGGGTGGGTGGTTCTATCCACCAAACCCCTATGCAAGTATCCCCTTTCATGCTCTCCCTTATGGCGACACTTCTTTGCCTTTGGGGGAGCATCTGACGGCGGCCACGCGCGAAAAAATCCTCCGTGGGGAGTACGTCGATGTGTTTGGTCTCTTGTTTAGGGAGCTCGAGAAGAAAAGTAAGGAGGAGCTCGACGATAGGGACAAGGAAAAGATAAAGCGGAGGAAGGTTGACAGGGCCTGGTCAAATTGGTTGCCCGGCTTCCTGATCTATGCTGGGGTCATCGCAAGGGCACAGCCGGCTAGGGCGGCCGCCCTCTTTCAATATATAGATATAGTCTATAGAGCTTACACGGACTTCGTCGGGGCAGCGTGGCTGCAATACGACGAAGCCTTCCGGATGCGGGCCGCCGTCAATCCCGGAATGCCGTGGGACCAGATAAATCAGCAGCTGTGGCTGCAGCTGATGGCCCCGGCAAAACCGAACCCCGGGGATAGGTCCGATAGTGGCCATCTGGTGCAGAGAGCACAGCAACAGGAGCCTACCCCAGGTGCCCGCGGTTCCGCGGGCCAGCCGGACCAGTCCCGGTTGTTGTGCTGGGAGTTTGCCTCCAAGGGGGTCTGTCCCAGGGAGCCTTGTAAATTCCGCCATGAATGTCCGCTGTGCAGTGGGCCCCACGCGCTGTCGGCCTGCAGTAGATCAAAGCCTGGAGCGGGCGGTAAGCGCCCCGGAGGCGGCGGCGGCGGTTCGCAGCCACCTGGAAAAGGGGCCCCGCCCCATCCGCCTGCCGGCTCTCAGTAGGTTATGGGCTTCATGCTCGTTAGGGCCGACGCTAGCTATGTATGGATCCACAGCTGTGCTGGGGGCTACGCGCCCTCTGCCATCCAGCATACTAGCCGAGGGCGGTCGGCGGCTTATAAGCTTATTGGGCCCCTTGGTCACCTAGCGGGCTGTTGGGCGGTTGGTTAAGTTTGTGCATGTTGCTGACTATGTTTGTTTTTCAGGTGCTGTGGCTCGGGGTGAGAGAAGGCGGGTTCTCATCTGCGGGCACAGCATGGTTTTGTGGGCTGCCCATTACGCCAGACGGTCTCCTGGGGGTACCCAGCTCGGGCTCAGTGATAGGGCCATTCTGAAGGCCATGGAGGGCGCACTAGGAATTTTCCTCCCTCATCCGGCCATACGGGTCAACCAAGTTGGCCTGTATCGGCCGGATGGCGTTCAATTATCCATTTGGGCAACCGGGCCTTTTTAGTTGAAATTCGTCAGGGGGTGCGGCTGGCTCTGGGCCACCCGTTGGGGCGCTAATGCCTAAGCAGAGGCTTGGCATTGGCGGTGGCGGTGGCTGGATGAGGTTTGGCCACTGGGTTTTCCAGGGGAGCACCTATGGCCTTGCACCTTGGTGCGGTGGTCTGCAGGAACCGTAGATGGGCTAAACGGCTCAGTACGGTGATGCAGATCACAGGAAGCCTCACCTGGTCGGATCTTTCCATGGGGATTGATGCCAGCCCGGTTGGTGATGGCTGGAGGCCTGGCCGCTCAGTTACAACCCGATTACGGCGGGTTTGTGCTGGGGGCAGGGTGGCTCGCCCTTTGGACAAGGCGGGGTCCAGGTGTTGACCCCAGGGCTTGTCTGGTCTGGTTTTCCCCCCCTGGCAGTTATATTTGTTAATCCTAATAAAGCGGCCCGGTTTTAAACCCAACAATTGTGTCTGCCTCTTCATTCCGACTGGGGGGGCAAGATCCGGCCCCTTCCCAGCCGAGCCAGCTCGCTGGCAATAGGCTGGGGGCCGCTTTTGCCTCCCCGGAAGGAGGGAGTGGCAGCAGGATCACCCGACATACGGGTGTTTCCCAGGGCGCGGAGTTGGGGCTATATAAGCCCCGGCTCCCGCCTTGCCTACGCAGTTGGTTTTCGGCTCTCTGCCCGCCCACCCTTCCCATTGGCAGTACAGGTTCATGCCGGTCGCCTTTTGGGGCCAGGTAGGAATTTTTTCACTCCCGCACAATTGGCCTAAGCGGGGGTGTTTTTCGCCTACCTTGTACTGCCTAGCAGGTTAGGTTTTGTTGAGTATTACTTCGGTCGCTGGCTGGATGAGGTTTGGCCACTGGGTTTTCCAGGGGAGCACCTATGGCCTTGCACCTTGGTGCGGTGGTCTGCAGGAACCGTAGATGGGCTAAACGGCTCAGTACGGTGATGCAGATCACAGGAAGCCTCACCTGGTCGGATCTTTCCATGGGGATTGATGCCAGCCCGGTTGGTGATGGCTGGAGGCCTGGCCGCTCAGTTACAACCCGATTACGGCGGGTTTGTGCTGGGGGCAGGGTGGCTCGCCCTTTGGACAAGGCGGGGTCCAGGTGTTGACCCCAGGGCTTGTCTGGTCTGGTTTTCCCCCCCTGGCAGTTATATTTGTTAATCCTAATAAAGCGGCCCGGTTTTAAACCCAACAATTGTGTCTGCCTCTTCATTCCGACTGGGGGGGCAAATCCAGCTGCTGTACCAGAAGACTTGTGAGCAGGAAATGTTACAGCAATTTTTTTAAAATGGATCCAGAGGGGGACCAGGAAATTAGTTAGACCAGTTAGCCTAATGCTGTCCTAGGCAAATTAGTAGAAACTGTAATAAAAGACAGAATTCTTAGGTAAAATCAGCATGGTTTCTGCAAAGGGAAGTCCTGCCTCACCAATGTTTTGGAGTTCTTGGAAAAAGCAAACAAGCATGTAGACAACAGTGACCCAGTAAATATGACATACGTGTACTTTCAAAAGATTTTTTTTACAAGGTACTTCACCAAAGACTCCTAATTAAATGTAGCAGTCATAGGCTAACAGGATGGGTTCCCTTATGGATTAAAAACTGATTGAATGACAGGAACCAAACTGTAGGAATAAATGATAGTTCTTACAATGGAGGGAAGTCAGCAGTGGTAGTTCTTACAATGGAGGGATCTGGAACTAAGGTGAGTAGTGTAGTGGCAAGGTTGCAGATGACACAAAATTATTCAGGATTGTAAAATTCAACACTGACTGTGAAGAGCTACAGGAGGATCTCTACTAACTGGACAAGTGGGTGACAATGTGGCAAATGAAGTTCAGTGTTAGTAATGGGTGAAAGACACCTGGAGATATTTGGGTATTTTATTTCCTATTAATATCAATGACTTGTTTAAATATTATTTTATCTCGTTAACTAATGAGATGAATATTCTCTTAAGGGACTGGTCAAAGCATTCCTTTTCTTTAATTGAGAAAATTGACTTAATTAAATCTTTTCTATTTCCAAAATTTTTATTTCTATTCTAAAACTTGCCTATTATGATTGCTAGGCATCACTTTGATAAATGGCATTCTAAGCTCATCTCTTTTATATGGGGGGAAGAGGGCCAGAATATCATCACACCTCTTATCAAAACCTGTTGATAAAGGTGGATTGGGTTTTCCTAATTTGTATTCTTATTATATCGCAGAACAGCTAAAATACACGTCATGCTATTCTTGCCTAGCAGTTTCCCGCAATTGGGTACAAATAGAACAAACTTCATTGAAAAATTCAAATATACATGAAGCTCTCTGGAATGATAAAAAGACAGACAATGGAACAAAGTTAAAAGTTCTTTTCTAGAACATACCTTCAACTTATGGGATAAATATAGAGAAGTCTTAATTCCCCAAACTTCCCCTGTAATGCCATTTCTGGGCAATCTTGGTTTCTCCCTGGTTGATTGCTCTCACGCTATAGGATTTGGAGAGAAAATCAATTATACCAGCTTAATGACCTTATTATTAAAGGGAAGTTGGGTACAAGAGAACATAGAAAACAGAAATTTGAAATCCCTTGGCTGCAATATTATCAAATTCACAGTGCTTTCCAGAAAATTATTCCTTTATTGCCTGAAATTGATCAGTTAAATCATTTTGAAAAATTGTTTATAACTAAAAATAAAATCTCCAGAGGGGTAATTTCAAAAATTTATTGTGTTCTGGAACATAAAACTTGGTCACAATCTTCGTCAGTCCTCAATAGTTGGCAAAGGGATTGTAACAGATCCTTGAATGAAGAACACTGGTGGCAAATTTTTAAATCTCCCCTAATGCATAACAAATATATTAACATTTGCAAGCAGCAATTTAAATTATTTGCCAGGTGGTACTTAACACCATATAAACTTTTTAAAAGTAAAATACTCCAAAAACGAGATTGTTGGAAGGGTTGTGGACACATTGGAACCTTTATTCATCTTTGCTGGGAATGCCCTAAAGTCCAGATTTTTTGGTCATCGCTTGTTGCCAAAATTACAGCGATTGTAGGAATTATTATTCCTTTTACTCCTGCTTCAATTTTATCGAATCATTGGTCAGATCATTCGATTCGTTCTCTTCAATCTGAACTTATTTCTTTATTATTACTTGCTGGGAAAACGGTGCTGGCCCAGGTTTGGAAATCTAATAAACTGAGTATTAAATCTTCGTTCTCAAAGGTATGGGACTTAGTGATAAAAAACAAGCTGGCTACTCAGATATTACTGATGGAAAATCCTGAAATGGATAATAATTTTGTTGAATAACTGTTTGTATTTTTTGAATATGTTAATTCTATTTGTCCTGAAGACTGTAAAATTCCACTCTAATATGCTGATCTTGAATTATATTAATGAACTGTGGATAGGTATATTGGTTAACAGCCTATGTTGTATACAGTTTACCTCAAATGTAAGGCTACTATGTTCGGTTTAGGATTTTTTATTATTATTTATCTATTTATTTAAGGGTTTTTTTTACTTTGTTGGTTTGTAATCTATGATAAAGTTTCAATAAAAGTTATATTTATTTAAAAATGTTAGTAAATGTAAGGTGATGCACATTGGAGCAAAAAATCTCACTTCAAATGCAGGCTAATGGGGTCTGAACTTGCTGAGAATGAGAGGGGAAAATATCATGGGTTCATAGTGAATAGCTCAATGAAAGTTTCACCCCAGTGTACTGCAGAGATGAAAAAGGCAAACTCTGTGTTAGGGATTATTAAGAAAGGGATTGAGAATAAAATGGCCAATGTCATAATGCCCCTGTGATCTCATTTAGAATATCATGTACAGTTCTGTTCACCGTATTTTCAAAAGGACATTGCAGAGCTGGAAAAAGCCTAGAGAAGGGCAACAAAGATTATTAGAAGAAAATTTTCTTCTTATTAGGAAAACCCGAAGAGTGTGGAACTTTTTAGTTTAGAAAAGAGACAACTAAGGGGAGGGGGGGGACATGATAGAGGTTTAGAAAATTATGCATGTAGTGGAGAGAGTTGACAAAGAGAACTTTTTTCCCCTCTCCCAAAACACAAGTGCATCCAATAAAGCTAATTGGCAGTAGGTTCAGGACAAACAAAAAGAAATACTACTTTACACAGAGTGATTAAAATGTAGAATTTGCTACCAGAGATGTGATGGCAACAGGAATAAACAGCTTTAAAAGGAATTAGATTCATGGAAGATAAGTCTATCAGTGGCTACTAGCCATGGTCACTGAGGGGAACCTTCATCTTCAGAGGCACTAAAGCCTCTGAATTCCAGAGCCAGGAGGCAATATCAGGGAAAGCTCTCTGCTTCTATGCCCTGTTGTTGTTGGCCCTCCATAGGAACTGGTAGGCCACTGTGTGAGACAGGATGCTGGACACTTGATCTTAGGTGTTCTTAGCTGCATTACAATCAGGAATATTACTTAATTCCACAAACATAACATTTTGATTTGAAAACCTCGGTTTCTAACATGGATAGTCCCTGCTCAGGGCAAAACATCTTTTTATGTTTCCTGACAAACTAATGAAATGTGATATTATTGTTATTAAAAATAAAATCTGTCATGTATCAACCAAATGTTAGTGATGAAAAAAACTATGCATAATGTCCAAATGACATAAAATTCTATAAAAGATACAAATTAGGAAAACCTGCAAAGAAAATAATAAGGCCCACAATGTCAATGTACAAAAACAATAAACAAGATTGCTCTAAGCTGATCCTGCATTGAGCAGGGGGTTGGACGAGATGGCCTGTATGGCCACTTCCAACCCTGTAATTCTATGATTCTTTGTTGTTCAGTCGCACAGTCGAGTCTGACTCTTTGCGACCCCATGGACAAAGTCACGCCAGGCCCTCCTGTCTTCCACTATCCTCCAAAGTCTGCTCAAATTCATGGTCGAGGACCTGTCTACCTCAGGGACCGTCTCTCCCTATATGAACCCCAGAGAGCACTGAGGTCAGCTGGAAAAAACTTGCTGACTATCCCCGGACCAAGAGAGGTGAAGTTGCAATGCACCCGCAATCGGGCCTTCTCCTCTGTGGCCCCGAGCTTATGGAACCAACTTCCAGAGGAAATGCGGGCCCTGCGGGATCTTGAACAATTCCGCAGGGCCTGCAAGACTTTCCTCTTCCGACTGGCTTTCGATGATGTAGAAAATTAAGTACTAATGATACCGCCATCATAATAAAGAACAAATAGCAATAGCATTAGCACTTTTATAACTGTAATTAATTTTAAATCTATTAGAATTTTAATGTTGAATGTAACCTTGTTTTTATACAATGGAATGTTACTGTTACTGTTAGCCGCCCTGAGCCTGCCCCGGCGGGGAGGGCGGGATATAAATAAAATTATCTAATCTAATCTAATCTAATGTTTGTTACATCAGTAACGCTGTCCAGCCATCTCATCTTTTGCCATCTCCTTCTTTTTCCTTCTGTCTTTCCCAGCATCAGGATCTTCTTCAGTGAGTGCACCCTTCTCATTTGGGGGCCAAAGTATTTGAGCTTTGATTCTATGATTCTACAAAACTAAATAAAAAGTGGTATATTTGAATTGCCTACTTAGATATGTCATCAAACACAATATTTTGGTATTACTATCTATTATTCCTAGTTTAAGTTTGAGAAATGAAGAGCAAGATGCCATGACTTGCACAAAATCACTCAGTAGCTGAGCATAGATCTGAAAAGCTTGGGCACCTGAGTCCTCACATTCCTTCTCCTAGACCACATTGCTTGTTGGGAAGATACATTGCTGCACATAAGTATAAATTCTATTATCCAGGATTAGGCTATTCATCTTTATGAAATATATGAAGATCTATAAGATATTTCTATTGTTTCTTGCCCATACCAAGGCACTATTTCCACAAAGGAAGCATGTTGGTACTTGCCTTTTTTGAGAGGATAATGAAGAGCTGTTCCAAACTTACGAACACATTTATCATCTTCTGAAGTATAGTTGCCTTTGGGAAAAGCCATAGTATTAGTGGACCTGAGAGCTGTCATGAGTATGCTCCAGAATAATGCCTACTGGTACAATTATGAGGCCTCTGCTTAATTTTGCAAGCTGCAGGATAATAAACTCTTTTCAGTTTTTGATGAATGTAATTTCATATCTTAGAAAGTGGTGGAGGAAACTGGAAAACAACTGGGCTTCACATAGGAAAATTAACATCAGACAATAACTTACATGTGGAAGTATTAATATGGATATGAGTAGATTGACTTTTAAAGTATATATAAGGGTGAGTTCATAAACACCCAAGTATACATTCAACAATAATTTTTGGCTGCCTAATGGGTGCCTTCCCATTGGTGCACCTGTTCTGCACATTTTTACTAACTCAAGTTTATTGCATGAATACACAGTTTACAGTTCCAGGTGGACATTTAAAGTATTTTTTGAGCATACAAAATGTCATGTGAGGCCCAAACTACATTTCAAAGATGTCAAAAGATTTAGAGCGGGGGGGGGGGAGGAACCCTCACACAGCAGCTGTTGTTATTGTTACTAAAATGCCCAGCTGCTGATTTATAATAATATAAACTCAATAACAGAGCCTCCTGCAGCCCTCCGCGTCGCGGCTTGGCTGCAGGGGGAATTTTGCCCCCCCCCCGGAGGAGAGCGGACATTTTGGCGCGCTTCCAAGCGCGTTTGGAGGAGGCAGGGCTTTTGCGGCTGTTTTGAAGCCTCCGCGCCCCGTCTCCTCAGTCCTCTCATCGAGCTTGGCCCTCCCGCCCACCCTGTTTGTTATGTGGGCAATTGCTGGTTGCCTCTTTTGTTGAGGGACCAGGTAGGAATTTTTTACTCCCCGGCTGTTTGGCTGGTGACTGGGGGGTGTTTTTTGCCTACCCCGCATAGCATACCAGTGGATTGAGGAATTGGCTTCGGGTTGGTGCCTTTGTTTGATTGGTCACTTTTTAGGGCAGGTTTTACGGGGTTTATGGCACCATGAGGCCTGGGGAGGACCGGTTAGCCTCCCCCTTTTGGGGAGTTGGGGGTCTGGCAGGATCACCCTTTGGGTGTGGCCCGGTGTGTGTGAATGCAGACTGTCCTGGAGACTCGGTTGGATGGGTGCCTTTCGCTGAGACTCGCGTCTGATGTTTGGGCCCTCCGATGCGAGCCTCCCTGCTGGGCCTGCCTGGAGGGAGCTGTGGTACACAGCTCTGGCTGGGGGGCTGGGTCTCTCACTCACTGAAAAAGGCAGGGGAGCAATCTGAGGAGACCCGTGGCCCTGACCTGGCCGCAGTTTGGTTGCCCTTGCCATTGCTGTGTTATTTAATAAAGTGGCCCATAGTTTCACCAATCTAATTGTGTCCGTCTCTTTATTCCGACTTGGGGGGCAAAACGTTTCATAGGTTCTTTTTGGTCAGGGTGTTACCAGGTCCCAGGTCTAACAAGTAAAAGACAAAACTTATAGAAAAATATATAAACTTTATTACAAGAGAAAGAGAAAGGGAAGCACAAAATGGGATGATAAAAACCAATAAAACAAACATACTATGCACAAAGGAACACTTAAACAAAATCTTAAGGCAATTTGCCTATCTCCCTACACTGGACTGTGTAGTGGTTAGCTAATTCCTTAGTCTAATACTCACTGATGCTTTTCTGCTGTCAGGCTCACAACACCACAGAGACGTCTTCCAAAGTCCCGTCCTCATTCACCTTGTTGTGCTGTTACCTTCTCCTAGATCTCCTGGAGAAGACTCCTGGCTTCTGGCTTGGAAAAGTAGAAGCTCCTCCTTTTGTGGGCACCTAGATCTAATTTACAATCTGACAAGATCTAATTTACAAGCTGTCATCTAGCCTTGACTCTAGATTCTAACCTGTCAAGGCTAGATCTAAGCATTCTATGTCATTTGTGGGCTGACTTCACAGGTGTATCCAGTTAGTCTCCACCTGGGACTACTTAAGTGCCTATTAGTCTTGACACAATGCTGGTGCGAATCCTGAAACACTTATAACACATATAGACATTGAGTACACAAACACTTAGGTGTCTCTCAGTTTCTTGACACTGCAGCAATCAATGGATCATCACATCTGTAAAACAGTCCTCTTCCAGTTGGCATACAACTGACCGGCATCTGAATATTTTAAGGAAGACTGTGGGATAGCACACTGATGAATTGCATTTATTTTATTGTGTAAATTATTAATGTATTTTAATTCTTAATTTTATTGTTAGAATTTTTATGTTGTGAGCCGCCCTGAGCCCGCTTCGGTGGGGTAGGGCGGGATATAAATCTAAATAAATAAATAAATTTCTCATGTGATGCTCAAAATCTTGGAACAAGAACTATTGCTATTTATGAAATAAAATGCCAGATATTCAAACTAGATTCAGAAAAGGAAGAGATTTTAAAGAGCATTTTGCAAATTTACATAGGTTACACACACATGGAGCACACATATGAATTTCAGAAGAAAAACAGCTCGTATTTCATAGATTACAGTAAAGCTTTTGACTATATGGATCATAAAAAATTTTGGTTGGTTTTAAAAGAAATAGTGTGCTACAACATCTGATTGTTTTCGTGGGCAACCTATACTCTGGACCAGGGCTTTGTTTGTAGAAAAAGCCCAGCAGGAACTCATTTACATATTAGGCCACACCTCCTGACAACACCATTGTTTCATATAGGGCTCTTTTGTAGAAAAAGCCCAGCAGGGGCTCATTTTCATATTAGGCCACACCCTCTGATGCCAAGCCAGCCAGAACTGTTTTCCTGTTGTTCCTGCTCAAAAAAAGCTCTGCTCTGGAGAAGAGGCTACTGTAAGGACAGAATGTGGAAAAACAAGAATGGTTACCAATTGGCAAAGATGTCAGACAAGGGTGTGTTTTATCTTCCCATCTGTTCAGTCAATATGCAGAATATATAAAAGAAATCTGGATTAGATTTTGATGAAGGTGGAGTGAAAATTGGTGGAACGAGCATTAACAATTTGAGATATGCATAACATTACTGGCCAAAAATAGTAAAAATTTTAAAAGTGTACTGATACAGGGTAAAGCAGACTGTCAAAGCAGGATTATATCTGAACACCAAGAAGACAAAAGTAATGACTTTTGGAGAAATCTAAAACTTTTAAGATTGACAATGAAGAAATTGAAATTGTTAAAGATTTTTAATTTACCAGTTATTTGAATCTACTTCAGCCAAGATGAGATGTCCCAAAGGGTCACTTTTCAAGGGCTTTCCTAGCATGTAAAAGGGTTATACAAGGGTGTTTGTTGGCACCTATGTTGATATGAATTTTAAAATTATTTCTTCAACTTGATTTTTAGACTGTTCTCCCCAAAGTAGGGCTAAGGGTGGTTCACAATATTCAATAAATATACTCTATCATTCCAATAAATAATAAGAAAAAACAGGATAAAATTTAAGCAACAATAAAGATCAGAAATCTTTCATCTCTACAATGTTGGCGATAGCTCGTATGACAATTGCTAAAAATTGAAATGTGGTATGATAAGTTATGGGACCAATATGTAATGGGAAAGACAATGGATAACTCTTTCTTCGATAATGGTACTGATTTGGCTATAGATTATGATTTGCTTTGAGCCCCGGTTTTGGAATTCTTCGGGAAAATTTTCTTTTTTGCCTAATAGAATGAATTATAGGCTATTTCTCAATTCTTAATAACTAGCATATTATGTACTGTTTTTGTAAATTGTTTGTTATATGCATTCAGTGGACTAAATTAGATTCTTGTTTATTAGATTTATATTTTTATTATTTATTTTCCCTATGCTCCCTTTGTATTGAGTTAGATTTAATAAATAAAACAAAACAAAAAAAACCAATCAAACTACTCTAGATGGTGTTAAAATTTTGTATCCTACTATTGAACGGGGAAAGAGAGGTGAAGAATAAAGGATGTCAGGCTTGATGTGGACTGTTGCTGTCCTCGACCATAGGCTTGGCAGAACATCTCTGTCATACAGACCCTGGGAACAGTATTAGGTCCAGCAAGGCATGAATGTCATTAGACGTAGAGTTCCACCAGGCCAATATCAGGGCCAAAAAGGCCCTGACCCTGATCAGGGACAGCTGGATATCCTTTAAGCCAGGGATCACCAGAATATTCTTCTTCCAGAGCATAATGCTCTTTGAGGAGTATGCCAGGAGAAGCAGTCTCATGGATTCATTGGCCTCAGGCCATTTAAGGCCTTAAAGGTTAATATCAGAACCTGGAACCTGATCCAGTGTTCAACCTGGAGCCAGTGCAGCTAGCACAGCTCTGATGAGACATGCTGTTAAGGAGTCCCAGTAAGGACTTGGGCCACTGTGTTTTGGACCAGTTGTAATTTTTGGGTCAGTCTTAAGGTTAGCCCTGTGTAGAATGAGTTACAATAGTCTAACCTGGAGGTGAGTGTTGCATGGATTACTATGTGACTAAGTCAGGGTGAGACAGATGGGGGTGGGTGGGTATTTGCCTGATCTGGTGCAACTGGAGAAATGCCAGTCTGGCAACATGTGACCTGATCCTCCATCACTGAGGAGGCATCCAGGAGCACACCCAGGTTCCTGGTGATACATACCAGAGTCAGTGCTACACCACCTAGAGCCAGGAGTTGGCACCTCAACCCAGAAGCACCTCTTACCCAGCCACAGAACCTTAATCTTAGAAGGATTCAATTTCAGCAGACTCTGCCTCAAACATACTGAGATGGCCTCCAACCCTTCAGCCAGGATGGCTGGGGCAGTCCATCCATCAAAAGATACAGCTGGGTGTCACCAGCATACTGGTGGCAACTCAGCCTGTGGAGAAACACCATTTTAGGCCTGTGTTTGTCTGGGAGTAGGTTGGAGGAGTCTCTCAAACTGGAGGCAGGCTTTGGCCTAGTCTCTTCCTCCTTCCCCCTCCCCTCCTGTCTGGAATCAGCAATTCTGGGGGGAGCCTCCCAGAGAGACAGAAAGTCCTTCAGGCCTGTTCCCCAGAATGCTGCAGGAGGGTAGACCAGTTCCTGCATCCAGATTTTGGGCTGAAAGTCTGCAGTTCAGTCTTGGAGTTCAGTTAGTTCAGAAGGTATGGTCAGGCTTGCAACAATCTAAGTGAGGTGCCTGTCCTGCATGATATCCAGTTAGGGCAAGTATTATAACAGGGAGAGAAGGAGCATTTTTTCCCTATTTTGTTTTGTTTCTTCTGTTCACTTTTAAAAATGCCTGTAAATAGTTGTATACTTTAAATAAATGTTATGTTTGTTTAAAGTGGAGTCCCTCTGTACCATAGAAAAACTGGCCCCGGCATTACAAGCCGTGGCGGGGTAGCTCAGGCTGAGTCGTCTGAAGCTGAACCCACCGAAGACAGAAGTCCTTTTCTGAGCCATGGTGGCCTGGGAAGGGAAATCCCTTTACCAGCCTTTGATGGGGCACCACTGATATTGGCGCCTAAAGTCAAGAGCTTGGGGGTGCTACTGGAGCCCACATTGGCTATGGAGGCCCAAATTGCAGCCACTGCGAGATCCGCCTTTTTCCATCTTAGATGGGCATGACAGCTGGCACCCTTCCTAGAGCACAGCGACTTAGCAACAGTGATTCATGCTACGATCACCTCGAGACTAGACTACTGTAATGCCCTCTACATGGGGCTGCCCACGTCTCGAATCTGGAAACTGCAGTTGGTGCAGAATGCTGCAGCCAGGCTGTTACTGGATCTCTCTATTCGGGATCATGTGCAGCCGAGGCTGCGGATACTGCATTGGCTGCCAATAGTATTCCGGATTCGCTTTAAAGCTCTATATGGCTGAGGTCCTGTCTACCTTAAGGACCGTCTCTCCCCATATATTCCCCAGAGGGTACTGAGATTTGGATCACAAAACCTATTAGAAATCCCCGGGCTGAGGGAGGTGAGACTGAAGGCTACCAGAGAATGAGCCTTCTCTATTGTGGCCCCCTACTGGTGAAACCAACTCCCTGATGATGTTAGAGCCTTGTGGGACCTTGCCCAATTCTGCAAGGCTTGTAAAACAACACTTTTTCGTCTGGCCTTCAACTAAAGTACAGAGCTGCTTAACATCATGGTATGGAACTTAGCACCAAACTGTTTTAAAAATTTGTTCAATATTTAAAGTGCAATTGTTAATTTTAATTGATCTTACTGTAATTGTTTTTATTGCTTTATGGTTTTATTGTGGATTTAATGTTGTTGCTAGCCACCCTGAGCCTGCTTCAGCGGGGAGGGCAGGATATAAATGCGAAAAATAAATAAATAAATATAGCTCCCCCAACTGCTTGGAATGCTAGGAGTGGGTTGGGGAATCTTCTGCACCCAAATGGCTCCGAACTTAAAAATCTTCTCTAAACTATCGTGGGCTCAATGGCAAAATTAAATCTAAACATATCCACAACAATTTAAATCAACGGTCTAGACATCATTTTTCTCCAAGAAACCCACCTTAGAAATGACGCTAATATAATGTTTCGTTCCGCATATTTTCCCACTACTTTTGATGCCCTGGCCTCCTCACATGCTAGAGGTGTAGCAATACTATTATCCCGCTCACTCCGTTTTTCATGTGCAGCCATAGATAAAGGTAGCCGTGGCAGATATCTTTTCATTTAGGGTACGCTTAATGAGGAACCTGTTACTCTCGCTACCATCTATGCGCCTAATACAGGGCAGTTAGATTTTATTCGTGATACAATGTCCAAGCTCAAATTTTCCTTCTTTGTTATTATCCCCCCCCCCCTGCAGACCTATCCAGAGAGTTCTTAATTGTTCCACTTTAATGACCAATACCGTGATATATTCTTGACATGTCAAATGATGCTTTGAAATTGTACCATTGTATGTTTTCCTTCGGTTTGTAGCTTCGTTTCTCATCTTTGACATACGTAATAAGTTCATGTTGACTATTTTGGTTTGTTTGTTTCAATATTATAATCATCAAAGATTTACACTAAAGTTCTTGAAAACTTTAAAAAAATATTAAGTTATGATAAGAAAGTCCACTTTTTTGCATTAACAAGACAAAGTCTAAGTATCTTTTTGGCATTTTACATTTTTTTGAAAACTTTTTATTTACAAATTCAAAAAAATATACCACTTTTCTGTAAAATTATCCTCTGCCTTGAGGTTTTTACAAAGTAAGAGTTGAGAGGGTATTTTGTCTTGGATAACAATGTCCCATACCTTTTGGAACCAAAGAGTTAAGGAAGGGATTTCTACTTCTTTCCAGTGTTTTGCCAATATGATTTTTCCTGCTAAAAGGAGTAATGATATTAAATTTTCTTTGAAAGGAGAGAAATTACTGTGTGGCCAGAAGTTTAGTAGAATAGATTCTGGGGTGCGGGGGATAGATTCATTAACAATGCCCTTTATTTTGTCTATAATAATATTCCAGAAAGCTTGCATCTTTTGACATGACTCCTAACAGTGCTTGAATGTTCCTATTTCACTGCAACCCTTCCAACAGAGAGGATTAGGACTCTACTTCGCCTTGCATAGAGAGTGTGGAATCAAATACCATTGGGAGAAAATTTTATAATGCTGCAACTTAAATAAAGTAGATTTGGATTTGAACAATGGTGAAATCCAAAAGTTTTGACTACTGTTCTTCTGTTAACTGCAATGCACAGTCTTTATGCCATAAATTTTGTTGTGTTATAAGATGTGTCCAGGTTTTTTTTATTTAATAATGAATAAATTATGGAAACAACCCCTTTCATGTTGACATTTTCATTTTGAATGAGCTTTTCGAAAACATTGTTGGTTCATTAGTGGAATTATTGGAATCACTTTGTTTAAAGCATCATGGACTTGGTGGTATTCATACCAGGGAATCTTGGTTTTGAAGTTAGATTCTAGTTGTTTATGTGAGCATATACGGCAATTGATGTTGACATCAGTGAGTCTGAGAATATTTTACTGTCTCCATAGTTTAAAATTTGAAGCTGAATGCCCCAGCAGAAACCATGGTTGACCTAAAAAAGTCATTACTGGTGTTGAGGCTGCACCAGAGAAACATGGTATTTGTCCCACATCTCTCTAAGGTATTTAAAGGAATTTTCTTCCTGTCAGCTCTGGTATTCCATAGGAATTCATTTAAGTAATTTGGGAGTATACTTGCAGATTCCATTTGAACCCATGATTTATGACAGTCTTTCCTGGCATAAAGAAGGATATTTCAGAGCTGGACTTCTACATAATACTTAACTAAAATTGGAATTCCCAATCCACCTGCAATGTTGGTCTGAAAAGTAAGTGGAAGGAAATCCTTGTTTTTTTGTTTTTTTCACATGAAAGAAATCAAATTACCTTGCCAAGCCTTCATTTCGTTATTTGGGATGGGGATGGGAAGGTTTTGAAACAAAAAGAGATATTTCGGTAAGATTAAAGTTTTTAACAAATCAATTTTTTCCAATTTTTTTTCTAAAATTTAGTTTAGACCATGAAGTTGTTGGTTTTAGTAGATTGGAAAATCCGTTTATAATTGAATTCAAAAAGTTTAGCTAATTGCAAAGGAATTTGCATGCCCAAGTGGCGCCATGACTTAGTGACCCACTTAAAAGGAAATGAATCAGATGTTGGCGGACTTCTGGAGGTGGCTCTATTGGATAAATTTCCGATTTGGTCATGTTTATTTTAAATCCAGAATTTTTACTAAAATTAGTTATATAAAAAAAGGTAAAGGTAGTCCCCTGTGCAAGCACCAGTCATTTTCAACTGTGAGGTGATGTTGTTTTCACGGCAGACTTTTTACGGGGTGGTTTGCCACTGCCTTCCCCAGTCATCTATACTTTCCCCCCAGCAAGCTGGGTACTCAATTTACCAACCTCAGAAGGATGGAAGGCTGAGTCAACTTGGAGCCGGCTACCTGAACCAGCTCACTCAGGTTGTGAACAGAGGGCTCCAACTGCAGTTAATCTGCATTAATTTACTCAAAGAATCAATAGGATTACTTAAATAAAAAACTGTGTCATCTGCAAATAAGCAGATTTTATGAGTTATACCATTAACCATTATTCCTTCAATCTCCAGATCTGAACGTACCACATAGGCTAAGGGTTCTAACGAGAGGGCAAATAAAATCAGTGAAAGGGGGCATCCCTAACTCATGCCCCTTGATAAGTTTATCTCATCAGATTTAAAATTGTTGCTACTTAATTGGGTTTTTGGAGATCTGTAAATGGCCCAAGAGAATTTTAAAAATGTGGGCCAAAACCCATGTATTCTAATACCGCTTTAAGATAATTGATTTCTAACATGTCAAACGCTTTCTCCGGGTCTATAGAAAGGATAAGAGATGTAGTGCGAGATGTTTTGTCATACTGTATTAAGTTTAGAGTTCTTCTGATGTTGTCCGTTATAGTGCAGCCAGGTATAAATCCTGCTTGGTCTGTGTAGACATAAGTGCCAACAATTTTATTCAGTCTTTGGGCCAGAACTGTTGAAAATATCTTAAAATCATGGTTGAGGACAGAAATAGGACTGTAAGATTTAGGGTACAGTCTGTCTTTTCTTTCTTTGTACTGCACAATCATTTTAGAGTCTTTCCATGATTCTGGAAGTATACCCTCCTCCATAATTGAGTTACAAGTTTTCATGAGGGAACTAAGCAAACTAGATTTACATTTTTTATAAAACTCAATGGGGAAACCATCTTTCCACGTTGCTTTATTATTTTTAATAGTGGATATTGCTTTCGGATTCAGTAAAAGGTTTACCATAAATTCTATATGGTCAGTAGACAGAGAACTATCAAATTTAGTAGATCTTAAGTATTCCATGAAATTTAAGTTACTATCTAATGAAGATTTATATAAAGACGTATAATATTCATGGAACACCTTTGTTATTTCTTTTGATGAAGTAAGAGTTTTCCCTTGAGGCGACTGTATAGCATGAATTGAGTTGGCACATTTTTCTTGGATTCTGTATTTGAGAATCCTAAGAGATTTTGTTGTTTTCATTACAGATTTCTGTTTCAAATATAACAGTTTTTTCTGTATATCTGAGATTTCAATAAGAGCTAGTTTATTTCTTTCTACAGTAAGTTTTTTCAACATTCTCCCCCCACCCCGTATTTTATATGCCTTTGTTCTAGTTCAAGCATCTTAGCTTTTTGATCTAAAATAGCTTTATCTTTGTTTTTGTGGCAGACTGCTTGCAATGAGATGAGATTTCCTCGAATTACCGCCTTAAATGCATCCCAAACAAAATTTTGAGATACACCACAGGCATTGTTGTGGCGGAAATATTCTTGAATGTGTTTATATCCTCACAAATTTATTGAGTGTCCAACTGGTCCTTTATTATCAGATTCTTGAATAGCCAATTCACCTGTCAACCACAAATGATCAGAGATTGTTCTGGAGCCTATATTTATGTTCTGTACTGAATTAAGTAAAACTGGAAAAGTTAATATGTAATCTATTCTGGAGTAGGTATTATGAACTTGCAAATAATAAGTGTATTCTCTTACTTTCGGGTTTAGAGTCCTCCAAATGTCCACCAAGTTAAATGATTGCAATATTTTATGTAGTCCTGTTGTTTTAGATGATTGGTTGTTTACCTTTCTGTAGTTTGATTTATAATATATGGAATCACTTACAAAATTGAGGTCACCTCCTATGATGGTCTCCTCTTGTCTGAATTGCATCAGTTCTGATAGGGTTTCTTTTAGAAATTGAAGTTGGCCACTGTTTGGGGAATAAATGTAAGCAAATGTTAAAGGAGAGTCATTTAGGATACCTTTAACAAAGACATATCGACCCTTAGGGTCTATTTTTGTGCCTTGTGCAACGAATGGCGTAGATCTGGAAAAAGAGTATTGCCACCCCTCTGGTCTTAGACAAACCTCTGCCTTGAAAAATTTGATTGAACCATGTAGTATGCAGAAATGGAGGTGCTTTTCTTTTAACATGTGTTTCTTAGTGAAAACACAATTTTTATTGATTATATATGGTAACCATATCCGTTAATATCTTCTTTTTATCTATCCCATATGCTATTTTCTAATCCCCCCTCCCCCCGTTACTTGACTCCCGCCGAAGTTATATACTTAAAATACTAACATTTAAAGGTACCCTTAAACCATAAGAACCTATATTCATATTCTACTTTTTTCTAGTACTTGATCATTATTAAAAAATTGTCCAATATCCTTTTATATTCCATTCTTCTTCTACATAACATCTAAGCTTTTTCCACTCCTTTTTATGCACTTCCAAATCATAGTCTTTTAAGATTCTTGTTAGTTTGTCCATCTCACTCCATGTTTTAACATGTGTTTCTTGAAGGCACACCATGTTGGGCCTTTCTTTCACCAGAAAATTAGAAATACGAGTACATTTAATGGGACAGTTGATCTAGACTGGACCTAAATGCTGGAATAAATAAATAAATAATAATAATACTTTTGCTGGAAAAAACAAACCAATAAAATAATAAAAAAATACTACTAGAACCCCAACTAGGGTATAGTTTCAACAAGCTTTCTCTCAAGGAAAAAGCTAGGGAGGATACCTTTAGGTCTCCTTGAAAAAGAAACTAGTTCTCACCATCAAGAGGGCAAAGAGAAACAAAAACCTGTTAAAACACTAACATTTCCAACCCTCTTCCCCATTGTATAAGATTTAGTATCAAACTCCAAAATGCAAAGTATAACTGGAGACAACAATACTCTGCTCAAATAAATTCAGTCTTATACTAAAAGCTTAAAACTGCTAAGATGCCTACAAATTGAAAAAAGTGAACTGTAAAAAGCATGTAGTTCACTAACCATTGGATTTTGTCTAAACAGTTTCTGATGCAGATGGACTATAGCCTTGTCAAACCATTTTTAAAACAAAGAATTTTGGATTTCAAGAGACAGCATGACCTATCTTAGATTAAATGTTATCTTCCATGCATGGATCATTTAAACCAAGTTGTTATGATGGCACACCTACAGAATCTTGATAAAGCTGACTAAAGAAGAGCATTTACTCTTATGAGAGTGGATATGCTACCCTCAGCAGTCACAGGGGGCAAATACAAAAAGCGCCCATATGAAGAAAGATTGTGCATCTGCAGGTAGGGGAAGATAGAGACTGTCAAGCGCACTCGTTTCTGTAATTTATTTCTTTTCCTAGAGAAAGAGCAGGTCACCAGCTCTATATTGCTCCCCCCCCCCCTTCTTTACAGCCAGTGGATAGTAATAAATCCATCTGACCCTAGGATGTTTATACTACAGCCTGGCTGACAATACCATCAAATCACCTTTCCGCTAGGTTCACACAGACAACTCTTATCTTCTTCCAGAAAAGTGTGAGAATATTTGATGTTTCCAATAGCCTACATCCCTTAGTAATACAATAGATAGTGGTTTAGTAGCCTTTGAACCTGTGACTCAAGTATGCATCTGTATGGTAACCTTTGATGATATTCTATATAGCAACTGTGTAACTGTGTGTATGTCATTACTCCCAAGGCTTGTGTCCTTGGTACAACTCCTGAGCTTCTAACAATAAAACAGCTTTGATTTACAACAAAAGACTGATTATTGAGAAATGTTGGTGTTTGACAGAGACAAGGGAACATGTACTATCAGAATATTTGGATAGCCTATATATCCCTGGTCTGTAGTCAACTTCCAGGGAGGGATACCAGATTTTATTTAGATAAGCTTTCAGCTGACAGGGACCAGGAAATTGCCTTAAAGGTGGTGACATTCACCATTCAAGCTATAAGACACTGGAAAAAGTTGTTAGGCAAAAATATTTAATTATTTTTTTCAATTTTAAGTCTAAAATTTTAGAATTGGAATATTAGAATTTGTATGCCTAGGTTTTAAATTGTGTCTGCCTTGAATTGTATATTTTGCCATTTGGTTATACTGCCTATTTTGTTGTGTTATGCTACTTGATGGGTCTGACAGTATTAAACAGATTGATTGCCTGCCAGGCATGAAATGGCAAAGGATTCAGCAGAGATGATTGTGGGGAAGTACCTTGCCAAGTACCTTGAACCCACCAACATTGATCTCCTGGAATACTGGTCATGCTGTCATCTGACCATGAACACTGAGTCTACCTACCACCCAAATGCGGTAGTCAGGAGTGCTTGTTAAATTTTAGAGGACTCCTATTCGTGTTTCCACGGCTGGAGAATTCCACCCCACTTGGAGTTTTTTATACAGTTTAATTGAACAGAGACAGTGGGTGCATTCACACTACATGGAATAATGCATTTTACAACTGGATTTTTGCTATTCTTACACAGTAAAAATCCAGTTGCAAAAGGCATTATCCTGTGCAGTGTGAATGCAACCAGTTTGTCTGGAAATCTATCCATTCATAACCCCCCTTGAACAGCACCAAAGTTTTTGAAATGTTCATGCCAGGCACCATTCCTTGAATATCACTTTGCAAACCACAAACCAGTCAAAATTCATGATGAACTTTCCTTTTTGAGCCTGTTTGTGCCCGTCCCTAAGTATTTCACACACATAAGAGCCAGAGTACCTCCTTGTCACTATCTCTGTTTCTGAAACTCTGTTCAAAATAGCTTGACTTAATTAGTTAATTTAGTTAAAATATCAGATGAATTTGAAAAACCAAAATAGAAAACATTTATGAATTCATTATTTATGAACCTATCCTTTGTAATAATAAAACTGTGGTGGCATTGGCCAAATGGAGCTCTCCCATTGGTTAATGCCTCTGCTCCATAAATCATTGGCCCGTCATGTGTCAGTCACCACCTCTGGTTTCCATTGTCTCACTAAATGCTCAGACTCTTCTGGGCAATGACATATTCTTTTCTTTGCAGCAGTCCGCAGCTCTACTCTGATAGCAAGCCAGTTCCATGAGGGCAAATCAGCTAGACAAAAACAGCTTGATGAGATAAGCTAACTCAGTAGAACCAGTTTTCTTTCCACTGTGTTTCCCAATTGCTTTCTCAAAGCTTAAATAATTCAAATACATATTATTTCAGTATAAATCTCTGTCATCTTCCACATGGTTCCCAAATTCCTGGAGGTTGACTGCCATAGGCCTGGCAGCACTCTCTGGATGACTTGATGCTACCTGACTGGCAGGACTTAATTCAGCCTGTCTGCTTGCTCCTGTTCAGCAGCAGCCTACCATGACAGCCCAGTGTGACTTAGCAGTTTCCAACTCCAGGTTGGCAAATTCCTGGAGATTTGAGGGGTGGAGCCTGGAGAGGGTAGGGTTCAAGGAGAAGTGAGACTTCAGACAGGTACAATGCCACTGATTCCACCCTCCAAGTCAGTCATTTCCTCTTGGGAAACCACTGTGGCCTATCTCCAGAATTATAACTGCTCTCCAGATGGTAGAAATCAGCTCCCCTTGAGGTGGGGTTGGTGGAGTGAATGCCTTCACTTGGGTGGGTGAGAAGACAGCAAGGGTGGGGGGCACTCACTCAGAGCCTCTTTCTACAGCCTGTTGTATTTTTCTTCACAATGGGCCTTATTCCTATTGAACATTTTAAGTGTTATCAGTTATAACACCTTGTTAGGAAGCAAACTATTGTTTAATGGGTTGAATGGTTTTGCTTCAGTTAACTGAATTTTAAATGAAGGAACATTGAAGGAATAAGAATTAAAATATGTAAATTAAAAATCAATGAAAAGGCTTATTATGTTATTTCCCCCCTCTTTCCCCAACAGATGTATACTGTCTAAAAGACTGAAAATATGTATGTACATTAAATGGAAAGAAACTTGATGCTGCACAGAAGTGTTTTAGATGTGGTACAGGCATGCCATCCTATTTGTTTTGCCTTACCTTAACCACATCCACCTTCCAAAACTCTTGCGTGGCACAGATAGTCAGAAAACAGGCCAACGCAGACATATCATCACTAATCACCTTTCTACTGAAGCTGTATCCTTCATAGGGAATCAAGGAATATGCTTTTTTTCTCATCTGAGATGAAAAGTGCATATTTGCAGCAACAAATAAATGTAACAAACAGCAACAGGTTTTACTTATAAAAAAATAGTGAGCTGTAGTGCTAAAATGAATTTTCTCAAAAGACTCTCTCAAAAGTTGTTGTTTTAAATTTTTATGTCAGATACCCCCCAGCTAATCTCTTCCTGATCAATTATTCTTAGAAGTGCATTCAATGATCTTTGGAGTGGCGAGGCGTTATCCCCTCTGAAGAAATGGGTTGCAAGACTCTATTAGCTGAGTTACTAATGCAGTCCAACAGACAGGTGAGGATGAGGAAACTATACAAGTCTGCTCAGCTTCTTGTGTGCAGACTTTGGCCACAGCTTCTAATTCACCCACACCTGTACAAATTACACATGGTTAGCTGGTTGCTATTTGGACCAGCAGGATTTTTTATTGGCTTTGCAAGGAACGAGTTTTTTAAAAAACACAAAAAACTGTTCCACGTTTTTAGGTAATGACTGGGGTTAGTAGTAATTAGGCTTGGTCTATGGCGTTACTGGGCTGTAACAAAAGTGGGCATGTATATATTTCAGGGTGCTGACTCAGAAGCAGGACTGGCCTGAGGACTTTGGAAACCTAGGGCAACTGGCCTAAGTGCACCCCCCAAGCAATTGGCACAGGTGTGCCTCCATGCTGGCTGGCCTTAGTTCACCCTGAGCTGCCTCTCAGCTGGCCAGATTGGGGATGAGCAGGTGTTCTCCAAGCTACCTACTGGCCTGGGCATGGGTCAGGAATATCTGTAGCTGTGGCTCAGGTGGCTGCACTCTGAGTCACCCACTGGCCTGAGCATGCCTCATCCTGCAGCCCAGGCACATGCTGAGTTGCTGTTTAGTCAGTCAGAATGAATAGGCCTGCCCCAAGCCATTGGCCAGATTGGTGACCATACAGCAATGCTGGAGGTGTATCACCATGGGCTGCTGTGGTGCCTCCACCCGCTGGTGCCTTAGGCCACAACCTTGGACCAGATAGTGGGTGGGCAACCCCTTTTCTAAACTAATACTAACTGCACTGTGGGGCATATAATGATGAAAGTATGTTCCCCAAACTAGCTGTTCATTGTCTTATGCAGCTGAGTTTGGCTGGAAGGGAAGACCCCCTTAGTGCTGAGCATCAGCCAAAGCTAATGGCACATTGGTATCACTTGAATATATATTAGTAAACAATGTGGAAAGAATCTCTGAAAACCTATGGCTAGCTGTATGTATTTTTTTTAAAAAAACTCAGCCATCTGAATGACCAGAAATCTTTGCCACTCATATATAGGCCACACTCCATTTCTGTGGGTATAGATTTCAATGTTATTTCCCTTGAGGCACCAGCTTTGTGGTTTCCAGGACTTTGAAAATACTATAATTTTGGATTTTGCATAGTTTATAGACAGGAAATTTGTCTCACAGTAGGATGTAAAGGCAAGTAGCAGGAGCTTGAGACTGTTCTGTAACCGTGACAATACAACTGCGTCATCAGCATAAAGCAATAGAGGGATAACATATGGTCCAAGTTTAGGGGAGTGACCATCAGTAGTATTTAGGGAGGGGGCTAGATCATTCAGGAATAAATTGAACAGATAAGGGGCTAGAATACAGCCCTGTTTGACCCCCCGGTTGGAAGTGATCTTTGGAGTTAACACATGTAGGCCGTTATACTGCACTTGACAGCTATTAAGGGAATACATTTTACAGCTAAGAAAAAGTAGGCATTTATCCAGACCTATGATGTTCAGTTTATTCCAGAGAAGGTTCCTGGGAACAGAGTCAAATGCCCCTTTTAAATCAAGGAAGGCCGCAAACAGCCTTCTCCCCCCTGTACCACCGTATTTCTCTATCAGATGGTTAAGAGTTATGCAGTGGTCCAGCGTAGACATGCCGAGGCAAAATCCAATCTGTTCCCTACTTGGGAGATTTTGCTCTTGCATCTGTTAAATAAATTTCACCAAGAGGTGTCTTGTGTATAATTTGCCTGCTATGTCAAGCAGACTAATTGGGCGGTAGTTCTCTGGTGCTTGCGGGTCACCCTTCTTGTAAATTGGGACCACTATGGAATTTGTCCATGATTCAGGCATGGTCCCTGTTTTATCGATCACTGTGAAGAGAGTTGCCAGAGGAGATGCCCACCAGTAAAGTGAAATCTTTTAAATACTTGGGGGTCTTTTTCCAATATAATCATAACAAGACAGTACAATGCAAGCAAGCGGTCATTTCAGCAACGTGTAGCTCGTCTGCAGTGGTTAGCTTTTCTTACAAGAAGGGCAACCAATTTGTCCCAGCCACCATTCATGTTTTTAATGCCAAAACAGTTTCTCAGTTTTTATATGGGATCCCCATTTGGGTTTGCGCCTTCAATTCCCAACTTGAACAAATTTAGGCAGCATTTTTACGCCATATTTTGGGGGTCCCCAATTGTGTTAGTTATGCTGCAATGTGCCTAGAGACTGGAACTCATTTGTTTGGGACCAGGGCATGGCTACTAATCATACAGTTTTGGCTACACCTACACTTTAGGGCAGACCTAAGTATGATGCTAGCAGATTTCTTTGTTTCCAACTGGTACTGTTGGATCCAGAAGAAAATACATTCCATAAGTGTCTCCTTGGACAACCTCTGTATGCTAAGTGAAATGCAGGCATTCAGAATCCTGAAAAAGAGGACTTTAGACATTGAGAAAGATTCCCTTTGTTCCTCTGAACATAAAACTTGTTCCCCTCTTGCATTTGGTATCTTTTTAGATCATGGGCTGCCTGCTGCCTATCTTTCCCAGTTTATGTCACCCCATTTACGCCACTCCTTTATGTTAGCAAGACTCAACATCTTACCCTCAACGGTACTGTCTGGGAAGTTTGCCAACATCCCTTATCAGGAAAGATTCTGCCCATGTAATGGAAGGCACCTCGAAACGGTCGCCCATGTCTTACTTCATTGTGATTTTTATGGAGAAGTGAGGGACTGTATAATCAAACCTATTCTGTCTAACTTTTATGGATTATCTGAGGCAAAGATAGTTTTCTTGCTGCTATCTGACCAATGTTCCCATATCACAAGCCTAGTTGCAAAGCACCTTTTGGCTGCCATAACAATCAGGGAGCAAAAGACTAGCCCCCCTTCTTGATGTTTGACTGGTTTTTATAACTGAAACTCTGTGTAAATTTGATATGCTGTACTTTTTATTTTTATGCCAATAAAAGTATTTGAATTTATGTGGGTTTAGAGCCTCCTAAAAAGGGTTCAGATGATCAGCTGATAATAGTGTTAGGGATTCAAATCCAACCTTTTGTGACCTGTTAGGTATTTTTAAGAAGCTTCCACACATACATGTAGCACCAGCAGCTGGATTGGGGAAAATAACTACACATCTATCACCTCTTTGTTCACATAGTTCATAATCCAGTTAGGAACAGATGCAATGAAGACAACTTAGTTTCTAGCAGGATCAGATGTTAGAGAAACAGTGCAGGTCTACATGGAAGCAAAAACAATCTAAACACAAAATGATAGATGAAATTGCTAAATTACACCAACTGTATATATACTCAAACCATTAAAATGGAACTTTGGAGGATGCTTTGTTCAAACTGATATCAAACATACACTATATATTCTATATTCAGTACATGATATGCAGCTGGCACAGTAATCTGTCAATGAAGTTACAGTTTTGTCATATTTTACTGCCCATCACTTTTCCATTTTGTTCGCTTACCTGTTTTCTCTCTCATCTTCTTTCCTCTACTTGTTCAGGAAGGGATAATTTTACACTGTAAGATATCTTCAGAATAACTGGGGTGAAATTCAAAAGGATACTTGAAAAGATGGAGAGCTATGTAAATCTAATCTGTAATAACTATAGTTAACCAGGGGGAATGCACCATATTGTTGGTCTGCAGGGAGTACTTTTATTACTATCTCATCAAGACATTTCCCCTTCTAGTTATGAAGATATTCCTTACCTGAAAAATTAATCCCAAAGAACCTTATTACTCAGCTAGGAAACCACACAAAAATATGAAGAGTTTGATCAAAGAGAAAGGAATTCCTGTTATAAAAAATGAATGCTGCATTTCTCCACAATACACTCAGACTATGTTCACATGTTAAGTTCTGTCATGTTTCCTCACTTCCTAAAGTTTAAAAGTACATAGAAAAAAGAGTTTGTTCATATCTGAGTCAAGGAGGGTAAAATCTTACTTATCATCTGCTGAGCTCCAGTATGAAAGAATTCAACTGACACTAGTGATAAAGTTAAACTGCTATGTTTTCACAGTACAAACTGGGGATGTTGGAAGAGAAGCTGATTTGAAAAATGCATCACTGAATATTAAACAATTATATAATTATAATGGAGTCTCACTGTAATGGAAAGTTTGGAGTTTTCAGTGCCATCCTAAAGAGAGTTACACTCTTGTTGACTTCAATGTGTTTAGAAGAGTATATCTTTTTTAGGATTACACTGTAGCTGATGAATAGAGGTTTGACTCTAGAAAGCTGTCCAAAGGCTGGCATGGACCTTGTCTCCTACCTGCATGCCGCTGCCATTCATCTGGGTTGCAGGGAAGGAACCCATGACTTGCAGCACCCAGGAGAGCTCTCAAACTGCTCAGAATGGGCTGGCAGCAGCAATGCCATTGGCAGCAAGTTCATGCCCCTACAGCTGAGCCAAAAAGGGCCAGAGCAGGCCCTGCTCTGGAGGAGGCACTCTTGATGGTCTCTAAGGTACTATTGGACTTGAAGCCAGCTCTTCTACTGCAGGCCAACATGGCTACCCTCCTGAAACTGTAAATACAGAATCTACTGTATTTACAATGAACTACATAATTGAAGTAATCTGTGAGAGAGGTAGTGCATTAACTCACTAAAAATATGTAACAAAGTCTATTATTATTATTTGTTATTAAAATAGCAAAATGCAGCCTTGACCTAGATAGCCCAGGCAAGCCCGATCTCATCAGATCTCAGAAGCTAAGCAGGGCTGACCCTGGCAAGTACTTGGATGGGAGACCTCCAAGGATATCAGGGCAAGCAGCAAGCCACCTGTCTGAATG
This sequence comes from Heteronotia binoei, assembly GCF_032191835.1. Lineage (NCBI taxonomy): Eukaryota > Metazoa > Chordata > Lepidosauria > Squamata > Gekkonidae > Heteronotia > Heteronotia binoei. The sequence continues at coordinate 130,124,544 of NC_083224.1, read as the reverse complement.
TCCTTGCCTCCCAGCTCCACTAGGGGGTTGCCGGAAGTTAGCTATGACTTTGAGGCATGTGCACACACATACGCATAAACATACACACTTGAGGTATGTGCATACACATAAAATACCCACAGAAAAAAGGCTTTGGTTTTTTTTTTTAACATCCTCTTGATGATAAGCTTTGCTTTTAAGGGCTTGTGTTCTGGAATGAACATCCATGAGCACTTGCAAAGTGAAAGGCAGCACTGAGAAAATGGTTTCAGTGAAACAATGAGTCAACTCAAACTGTACTGCTGCAATGTTATTAAGTGGCCCTCGAACATGGTAGTTAGGTGTGCAATACCTATTATGCTTCTTAAGTTAATAATGCTATTCACTTTAGCAAATTCAATCTTTACTGCTACAGTACAAAAAGGAAATAATGTGCTGTTGCAGCTCTGTAGTTCTAATGCAACCTGACCACTTAAAAAAATAATAAAAGCTGTGGTTTTTTCCATTGAAGCCAATGGGAGATATGGCTTTCTCCAATTGCCGTAGTTCACATGTCTGCTCTGAAACATTCTCTAATCTTTACATGACACCCAGAGTGCTCGCTGAAATTTAAAAATAAAGCATCTCCAAAAGCAGAACACAGAGGAAAGAAAGATGCTTGTATTATGATAGATGGAATTAAACTTCCATTTCCATTGCAAATGCTTGGACATATGGACTGTAATTGGGGGACTTTTAAGCAGACATTTCAGCTGTAGCTCAACATACAGCAGTTAGTGTGGTTGAAAAGCTTGACAAATGAAAAATAGCACTGCTTCTCACAACTCCAAGTCACCAGCAATTGATAGTTTAAATATATTTACATATATTTTCTAGCTTCTGAGTAAGAAGTTTGTGAGTGTATCAGGGTAAAATGTAAAGGTATACTGGGATAGTGGAACAGCAAAATGGACACTTTGGTTATCTACATTTTATACTTTAGGACAATAACTCATAGGTAAACAGAAGTCTCCAGCTGGTTAAAAAAAAAAAAAAGCAAGAGAGACAATTCTTGTCTCCTCTTCACACTGTAAACAACACCTGGGCAAGTGGACTCTGATTTCCCATTCACAAGGCTGGTGGATGTGTGATTTATCTGTTGACCAGTTTGCTCCATAGATTTTGGAGAAATATGTTTTACAATTTAGTTTCAATAGTGCAAGACAAATTCTCACTGGCACCAGTTTCTTCAAGTCTGACCCTGTATTTCAAAGCAGATTGATATTGCTAATGAATACAGAAGTACCAAGGATATTTCTTCATGTTCACACAATGATGAACACTCCTGACATAGTCATCCACAAAGATGAAAAGATGTTGAGTTCTGTCATTGACACATTGCAAACACTGGTGGAGGCTGCTTGAAAGAACATGTTGGTAACCGGAGATATGCAAGTAGTACAGCTATATATGAACAATCAGCATGCACTTGAGCAACAAGAACTGAATCAACACCTTTGTAAGACCATATGGGGCATGATTGTGCTCTTTACATTATGATATCCCATCAGAACTTGATGGACATTTGCAGTTTTAGGACTTCAGCAAAGCGCAAGGAGACTGAGATGAACAGTTAACATTGCCACCAAATGGCCATGGAATTGCAGGGAGACAGGGACTTTGGGACTGCCTGAATCCCTAGTTCAAAATCCCAGGATCTAATAGCATCACTGTATAGTTGATCTTCATTTGAAGAGGCTAACAAGTTGATGTACATATGGTGAGCCATTTTATGGTAGTAGTATATAAAACTTCCTGAGAAATGTTGTTATTATCAAAACACCTTGTGCTGCCTTCAGAATTCTTCAAACATTTCACTCTAACAGGAAACTGAAACTTCTTTTTCACATTTTACTTTGAAAGAAATCCAGTAACAACCTATGGTATTAAAAAAAACTCCATGAAGAATTTTTAGTTTTGTCAGAACTTTTGTTGCAGAAAGTATCTTGTGTAAAATGGCAATGGATTATTTTTGTCTTTGTATGCACAAGCATGAGTCGTGGCTACAATATTTTGAAAGGAAGAACAAATAGTTGTAAAATCTGTATTCAGCTTTATTGGCAACAGAGAGGATATATTGAATGGGAAAGTGATATTTTGGTTTGACAAAGGGGAGACTTGAGAGAACTTGCATGGGCATCTCATTTTCTCCTGCTTCCTTCCCCCACTATTTACTCCTTCCGTTCCCTGGAACTTCCATATCTCCTCCCCTTTTCTGCTTCTTTTTCTTCTTCTCATCCATCAGCCAACTATCATTTATCTCCCCCCCATCTTCAGTTTTCCCTCCTTTCCTATATCTGGCAGCCTCTCCCTGAAAAGGTTGAGTTGCATGACAGCCTCCAGTGCTGAGTCTGTCTCAGTTGTGTGATGGTCCTGTACATAGCCAGGCCAAGCCAGGCAATGTTGCACAGTGGCTGTTGCTAGTGCTGGGCTGTTGCTGTTGGGCTTGCTCACCACTCACCAGCCAACCTACCTTTGTCTGCCTGGGCTAAGTTTAGGGTTGCCATGACATGCCTGCCAACCAGTGAAAGACTCAGGGTGGGAACATGAGGGGTATGAACCCCATAGTAGTATGGATTGGGTGATTCATAAATTTATTTATTTAATTGATGGGATTTCTATCCCACTCATCCCGCCAAGGCAGGCTCATAACAAACAAACAATGGAATTATTTTTCTAACCAATTTTTGTTACCAGTGGGTCTTGGGTAATCATTTTTAGATATTTTTAGCTTTTCAGTTCACCTCTCCCTCTTTTCCAGACTTTTAAAATTAATTTCTGTCTCCCTTGACCTAATTTTTCTATCTCCCATACCCCTTATTTTCAATTCTTGAGGTGATTTCACAAACATTAAAGAACACACTTTTAATCCACTTTCAATGCACTTTGCAACTGGATATTACTGTGTGAAATGGCAAAATCCACTTGCAAACAGTCACTGAAGAGGATTGAAACTTCATTATTTAGCAAGTGTGAAAGTGCCCTCTGGTCTCAAGACCTTCTCATCCCTATTCTGCTTGGTGGCAGAATGCATTTAAGTATAGTACAATAGCAAACTGTTAATATTATGAACAGAAGACACTGGGTTTACTGGGCACTGTACATTACACTGGTTCTGTAGGGCTGCCAACTGCCCCCTCCCTTGCTTGGACTGGTATTCTGTGCTTGACATTAGTCCTATTGAGCTGGCATTGCCACAACAGCACAGAGTTCTGCTGGGCACCCTGTGATCTCACTGGTACTACTGGGTACTTTGTACATTGCACTGGTTCTGCTGGGCTTGCAAAATGCCACCCCTCCCTCCATCTTCAGTTTCTATTGCAGAGATTCATTGATTTGACATTAATCCTTTGGAAACAATGGAGTATGAGAACATCTTTTGGGAGTAGTATGATTCTTAGCATCCAGTTTGTGAAGCTTGTGATCACTATTTTGTGATGCTTTAGCTACAAAGGCAAACTCCTAGTTGTCAAAAATGCCTTGTAGATGTTTCAGATTGTCAGTTCTTGGGCTTCAAAATGGAGAACTGTAAATATCGTGGGAAAAGTGGCTCTGGGTAGCAGGGGTTTTTGGGGAGAGCCCCCAAAACTGCTGTGCAGCTTCAGGGGACTGTCCCTCACAAAACTCACAAGACCAAAAAAAAAATGGACTGGGGGCACCCAAAGCCAAACCCAACTTCACACCAGAGAATCTCTATAGGACCCAAATGCACTACATCCATCTACTCTATGCACCCTGCTGGCCTGACACCAATATAAACCCAGTTGCCAACTTCACTGCCACACAAAACACAATCCGCTCAAGCCTGTCTGTAGCAAACCCAGATGCCAACTCTCCAGCCCTGCCCCAAACAACACAGGGAGAGTTGGCCAAGTTCACCAACCATGCTGCTTCTGGGTTTCTCACCCAGATGCCAGCTTCCCTGCCAAAGAACACACAGTCTACAGATGCAAACTCTCCAGCCCTGCCACAAACAACACAAGTCTCAAACAACAAAAGCCGTGGACCACATCTAGTTCCACATCTGTCTATGTCGATGACACTAAGTGATGTGCAAAGCAAGACACATTTAGACTTACCTTGAGCGATTAATGGTCAGCTGGTCTACATCTTTGGCGTTACCCAGGGAGCACCACGAGGAGCTAAGCCAGAGTCGCACCCCAAATGAGGAAGATCTCTTGGAGAGCCTCGGATTGTGAGATGGAGAGAAGGGAACCATTCCTTCTCTTTCAGCTCAGCAGCAACGCACCAGCTATCACTGTCCCAGTTACAGGGACCTCAGCCTAGGTGTGGCTGCGGACTGCCTATCATCATCATTGGCACTTTCCTCTTCCTTCCTCCTGCAAAAAGAATATCAAGTAATCCTGTCTGGGACTCCTGTGGGTGTTTTCGGTTTCTGTGGGGGCTGCAACCATGCCCCCTTCATTATCATAATTATGTGTGAATGTGAAAATTTGGATTTCTTTGGTCAATTTAGAAATCAGCATTCAGTTTAGATAGGGGGATGGGTTGGGTGGGGTCTGCCAATTGTTTAATTGTTGGACCATGGAACCATTATTGGGGCTCTATGTTTAGTTTTTGGGAGAGTGTTTTCCAACCACCTTCCAAGCACAGACCAAGAGAGGATGCAGGCACAAGTAGGCGCTCACTTCATTCACTCTCAAAATCAATGTTTGGGGAGCTGAACAGTGGCAAGTTGATGTTCAAGAAGACCAACTGCTGAACTGTCCAGGGTTGCAGGTGATTGCGAGGCGGGCAGACAATGTCGCCTATATGCAAAAAGACGCACTCACTCTGCACGCTCGTTGGTAGGCATGAGAGGAATGCCTGGGCTATGGTGGAGAGGGCCAGCCAGACCACCTCCTTCACAGTCCAGTAGTTCAAAGGGCATATGCCCTGCGACTCATAGGGCTCCAAAAGGTATTCCCTCACCATCACAGCACCTGTCTCCACTCTCGGGCCTATCGCTCTCAGAGGAGCCAATGAGCCACCTGATGAGTGTCATCTTGGTGCTCTTCATGGCACGAGCCTGGCGGGAAATGCTGCCTAGCTGGGGACGTTGGGGATGAACAGCAGCAGCAGTAGCAGATGAGCTGCTTTCACCCCCTCCTCCTCAGCTCCCAGCACAGTGCCTCTCCCCCAACCTTCTGGGAGAGCTCATCTCTCCTGTGATTGAGCTCATTGGCCCACTCGGCAATCTTGTCCTTAATACATAGGTCTAACATGGTTGCCAGCATGTAGACCTTATCCTGTGTGAGAGGCTGAAAGTGATCCTTGAGACCTTCCTGCAGCCTAACAACCAGGGCATGCACCACTGGAAGCATGTTTGCGCAGCCTTGAGTTGGAACTAGAAATGTGGCAGGTCCTCTTGGGCCATGTGGACCATGGGGATGACCAGTGCAATACTCACCATGTCAGACAAAAGCATCTCTGTATAGGTCTTGAAGGGTCCAAGAACCATCACAGTCTGAGAAATGATCACCCAGTCCTCCTGGGTGAGAGAGTTCTCTCCTTGAAAGACCCTTGTCTCAGAGACAAAGGCTTCCAGGGCTGCTCTCTGCTCCACCAAGCACTCCAGCATGGCACAGGTGGAGTTCCAGCATGTGCTGATATCACCAAACAGGTAGTGATCTGGCGTGCCTGTTAGTGTTTGTTTCTCACGCAGCAGATAAGTGTCCTTATTGCAGTGTGAGAAGTGACCTGTGATGTGCCGACACTTCTGGAGCAGAAGTCAGTACTATGGGTTGCAGCAAGATACAGATGATTGCTGCTCATCTGGCCCAATGTGTCCATTACCATGAGGCGGAGAAGGTGGGCCATGCAAGGAAGGCCCTGACGTTGGAGCCACCATCCATCACCATGAAACCTAGATATATGTCCCTGCCTAACCAGCCTTCTAACTGCCATGAGAGGATGGCTCCAAGATTGTCCACCATGTGCGATACTTCAACTGCTTCAGTGTGCAGCAAAGCCCAGCGATAACTGGCCCTTCAAATCCGAGGTGAAGTGAACAGTTCCTCCCCCCCCCCCTGAAAAGAGATGGCAGAATGGTCCTGCTAACGGTGGTCCAAGCAGGAGCCTTGCACCATGGTGCCAGGTACTCAAGCAACCCTAGCAACCCAGGATTCTTGGTCACTGCAAAGGGAAGCCCATGGGTGACCATCCCAGCTAAGTTCCAGGCGATCACCCTCCTACCGTACTTGATTTTCCCTCTTGGCATGACAGTGCCACTCCTACCAAACATCTCAGGTAGAGATGCCTGGCATCCCTGCCCTGTCATGGAACTCTCCTGTGGAGGCAGTCACAGTGGGACTCACCTCCTGGCTAGGTGATGGTGGCTGCTTGGGCACCCCTGCACCAGCCTGCTTCTTCCCCTGAAGAAGCACTGCCTAGTGGTGCTTCCGCAAGTGGTTCTGCATCCCACCCACGGTCCCACCCACGGTCCCACCCACAACTGATCTGGGTCCTGCACAGCTGTCACTGCACATAGCATGGATCCTCCATCAGCCAGAAGTGCTTCCAGATTGCTGAGGTGTATGCTGACCAGCAGCTTGAGTATTCACTAGAGCCACCTCCTGTGAGGTGCTTGGGACAGACACATCATGTCTTGGGGTGGCAGGGGGAACTGGCCACCTGGGGGAAGTGGGCAGAGATGGAGGTGAAGCAGGGCTGAAATAAAAAGATATTAACTAAGGTAAATTGAAAGCCATTCATTAGGCACAAGGGCAAGAAAGCAAAAGGTCAAAGAGATTTTGAAAGTGCTTGCTAGATGTCTCTGTTACATGATCCTTCTAGATTGCAAAAGTAAGAAAAGAGGAAGTTACTCCTTCACCCACTGGCTTTGCCGCAGCTGCCTAAAAGAGGAACTAGAAACTGGCTAGAATAAGCATTGAGCAATATACCTTGGAAAATGTCTCGGGAGCAGGTCAAAGGTGCAAATGTGTTTTTGATGAAGGATTTTGCTGCAAGAGTGTTAGCAACATCAATTCCATGTATGGAAAGACCCTCCCTGTCTCCTCCTTGTTCCTTTAGTAATATGACACTTGTAATGATGTATGGGATATGGGGTGGTCCTTTCCTGTAATTGGGTGATTGTTTACTGGAAATGATTGTCTGTGACTATAAAACTGTAGACCTTCCTGAAATCGGGGCTCCCAGATTTGTTTAGACATGAGTCTGGTCTGGGGTCCATGTACACGTTAAATAAACGGCTGTTTCTTCCTGATTTTGCCTGTGGCCTCATTTCTACTTGACCACCAAGGGCTAAGGTTGATGATACATTTTTATGGTGCATTGGGCCAGTCAAAAGGGGGGATTTTGGCCCCGCCCTTTGGCCCCCAGACCAGCCTGGGGCCATGGTCGAGCCAGCCTCGGGTCCTGGAAGGAGCTCCCAGCTGATTTTAGCTGCATGGCCTCTGTCTGCCTCTGCCTGGCCTGGCTGGACAGGTCGCCAAACGGACCACAGAAAGGCATTCAGGAACCAGCCCTAGAAAGAAGACCTGCGCAGGTGAGTATGAAAATTGGGGTTTAGTGGATAGAACCTCTCCATAAGAGACTGCTTGGCCTCAGCCCGTCTCGGAGGGAAGGAGGGCTTGATCTCCCCTTGGCTGCACACTTGTAAAGCTCGCTGAAGAAAGGGGAAGTAGTTCTCCCCACCAGCGCCCTTGAAGCTCTGCTAGCCTAGTACTGTAACTGGGAAGGGGCTTGTGGTGAGATTGTGTGTGAATGAGACGTGACATTTGCTGAAGGCAGCAGCTGTTACGAAGCAACATGTGTTTCCTTGTGTTGAGACCACTCTCTCACCCACTCCCTTTTCCCTTTTGTGTCTAAGAATGTCTCGTCTATCTGGTTAACCATGGGAGCATCACAGTCTAGGGGACGCCCTTAGACTGCATGATTGCAATTCTGACATAGGTTTTAGTGGAGACTATGGTATAGATAGGGCTCCTGAAGTGTTTGTAACATTTTGTGAACTAGAGGGTTTTAAACAGAGGCTAGACGGCCATATGACAGTGATGGAGATCCTGTGAATTTGGGGGGAGGTATTTGTGTGTTCCTGCATTGTGCAGAGGGTTGGATTGGATGGCCCTGGAGGTCCCTTCCAACTCTATGATTCTATGATTCTAGAATGACCTACATTTGGTGTTGTTCAGTCATCTGAGGGTTTATGTGACAAAGGTTATGAGTTACCCTGACCACCTAGACTAGTCCTTGTATATTGTTTCTTAGTATAGTTTGGTTTTAAACCACCTACATGGTTGCAAGATACACTACTCTTGGACAGGCATCTCAGTCTCAGGCCAAGGCAATCTATGCCAAAGCACCCTCGGGAACCAGATATTAGGACATAGGGCAGTGTCTCCGTTGCCCCTTTCAGGAAGCTGTTCCTTCAAGCCCAACGCAAAGCTCCTAGCCTTTCCCCTTTGCCACTTAGACTTCACCCTTGCCCCCTTCATCAATTAAGCTAAAGAACTCCAGATCTATGGACTCCCCCAGGGAGAAGGTCTCCAGAAGCAAGCCCCTGCTTCTGACCAGCTTGCCACCTCAGAAGAAGTCCCCGTCGGCCATGTGATCCCCCCCAGCAGATCCAAACTTCCCAATTCCTGGGCCATGATGGGACAGAAGGAGGAAGGGACTAACGTGCCATGATGGGCTACAGTTCATTTCCTTGGAACTGACCTCAAGTGGGATGCCAACAGGGATGCTCCCATCTGCCTATTAAGCCAATATCGGCAGGCACTACCAGCAGGCATGAAGGAGGCGGCCATGAAGCTCATTAATATGTGTGAGGTAGCAGAAGTCCTCCAGATGCCTTTTTGTAGCACCTATATGAAGCCCACCGAATCTATTAGCCCACCAGCCATGAAGTCGCAGGTGCTCAGCAGATGGTGAGTGGTGCCTTTGTGGCTCAATCAGCTCCAAATATCAGGCGAAGGTGGCAGGAGGCTGAATTGAGCCTGAAGGAGATTAAAGAGGTGCTGTTCAGCCAGTGGGATGGAAGGCTATGGGCGTCAAGCCAAGCAGCTGGCCCAAGGAATGGAGGGCCTGCGGAGGAAGCTGTGGGCTGAAGTGCTTCCCTCAATAGCATTTTCCTGCTCCAGTTGCTGCAGGAGATAAGAGAGAATACCCTGGCAGAGGTGTAGCTCCAGATGGAGAAGCGGAGGGTCATTGATCTGGAGGTCCCGATGTATAAGGTGTCTGAGCTTCTGGACGTCTATGAAAAGGCCAAGCAGCTGGCAGAGGGCAAGCTGCCCAGCAGCAAGCAGAAGACCGAGCAGATCCTCAAAGGGAAATTGGCTGCCATCAATAAAGCCTCATGTCTGAAGGCTGAAGCTGAAATTGTACCAGAGAGAGATGGCCAAGGAAATGGTAAAGGCACAAAAGAAGCAGCTGGCCCAGTGCCAGGACATGCCAGGAGCCTCCCCAAGGAAAAGAAAGCCCCAATTGCTAAACCCTTGCGTGAAGTTACAAAGGGGGAGTGAGCGGGGCAGCTATCGAAGAAATTAAATCAGTAAATCAAGCAGTTTCGAGTATTGCTGAAGAGCTTAGAATTACAACTCAGATGGCTAATTCAGCCAAGGAACTTGCAAGCAAAAATAAACAAAAAAAATAGATCAGTTATCTAGCCAGCTGGCAATTATTTCAGACAGGAACAGGAGAGCTAACCTCATATTTTCAGGAATTACTGAAGAGATAAATAATACGCTTCTAGAGGGAATGCTGAGAGAGTGGATTGAAGAAGAAGGTGTTAAGGTGGTAGCACCCTACTCAGTGGTAGCACCTAATGGCACCTCTGCTGAGGGTACTCCAGTAGCAGCCTCAATGAAGAGCCCAAGGCAGGCCTTCTTTATCACACTATGGCCAGAGGTCAGAGTGCTGGTAGGTGGCTGTGGATTGGCCTTACACACAGGTGGGGGGGGACCACATTCCTCCCCCTCTCCTCCACCTCTCTAGTCTTATCCCTGGCCTTGCCCCCAGGGCCCCTCTTCTGCTGCCTGTCACTCATGTCACCCTTGGCCAGTCTCACAACCTGAACTCAGAATGGGTTTTTTTACAAACCTAATTCACTACACTATATCCTGAAACAACAGTTGACCTGACTTCTTTTTTAAAACCTTTCCACCAAAACGTTTTTTCTTGGTCCCTAGCCTGTTTTTTTTTTTTAGGGTGTGGGGGGGTAATAGTCTGATAAGGTTTAGGAAACTAGGTGATCCTACCTCTACCTGGCTACAGTTTTTAAAAGGCTACCTTGAGATAAAGGCAATTCTTGCTATATGCTCTTAGTTAAACTTCTCCTAACTAGGTCCTGGGACAAACTAGATTTCCTTGTAAACTAGAAATCAGGTGTCCCCTATGACTAGAAACAAGCTGTGGTTTACCATATGGAAATCAAAGAATGCACTGGCTTTCAGTGACTGAAAGCAAGATGCACTGCAACCCTAGTCTCTTTAAAAGGGAGCCTGATCTGGCCTAGTCACACTGCCTTTTTTAAGAAACCTGCAATCTTTTAAAAATGCCTCTATCTGGCCTAGTTGAATTTGGAAAATGCTAAAGCCCTAAACTAGATTAACTTTGTTTAAAATTTGAAAACACACAATCCCTAAAAACACCCTTATTAGTGGGACAACCTATTTACTGGCCCTAGTCAAACTGAAAAACACCCTCAGATGCCAAAAAAACTCTATAAAAGCAGGAAACAGAACCAGGCTAACTCATCCACCCCACACAGCCCACCCACCCTCACACCAAACAAGCAACCACAGAGGGAATTTAAAAAACCCAAAACTTCACCCAACAACAGAAAGAACCCAAAGAACCAACAGCCCAAAGACACAAACCAAAAAGAACCTCAAACAGCAACAGTGACCAAAAAACCTCTGCCCCTTGCAACCAGGAAAAAGGGACAATAGGAAGCACCCAACAGCAGCAACAAATACAACAGAGAATCCTCTTGAAATAATAAAAAAATTAACTTTTAACAATAAAACCTAGGCCAAACCAACCCCTTCTCAAGAACCAGAACAAGGAAAAAGGAACAATAGGACTTAAAGCAACAGCAGCAGCAATAAATCCAGCTGAGAAATCCAACAAATCCAACTCTTCAAAACTGAACTTTGAACAATAAAAATTGTGTCCCCCCCTCAAGAAACAGAAATAAAAAGGGACAACAGCAACACAATAGCAGCAACAAATTCAACTGAGAATCCACTTAAAACAGTAAAAAACTTAACTTTCAACAATATGACTTAACAACCCCTCCCCAACAACCCTCACTCTAACCCCAAGAAGTCAAAGCCACCCACAAAAATCAGGAAAAGTAAAAGGACACTGTACTTTTAAAAGTCCTTTTAATACAGTAAGATATTAGGCAACCCACCCTGCCCCCACCCCCACCCCCAGGCCACAACCCCCAACAGAACCCCCTAACACTAAACCCAAATAAGCCATCCACCCAAAACTGGTAAATAAAGGGACTCTGAATTTTAAAAAGTCTTTTTACTTATATCCTAAGTAAAATAAAAAAACAAGAACCCCATCTTACCGTTGCATGTCTTCCAGGCCAGGCAGGCCAGGCAAGAAGGCTGAGACAGAGAACAGCAGCAGCTGAAGCCAAAGGCCAGCACAACACAGTCTCTCTCAGTCCAGTCACAGTCCAGCGGTAGCAATGGAGTCCAGCCAGGCAAACTCCTTAAAAAGGTTCTCTGGCCACACAAAGAGCAGTTTCAAAAAATACCACTGCTCTGTGATTGGCCAGATAACAATGTTGCTTCTGGCTGGGATTAGCCCAGCCATCAGCAACACAACAGCCCTGCAAAGATGCATGCATTTGCAATGCATTTTGCAAATGCATGCCTTTGATTGGTTGCTGGGACTCCTCTCCCCCTCCCTCCCTGATCCCAGGGAGGCTATGGGAGAGGTGGGAAAAGGCTTCTAAGAGCAGGAAAGGAGGCAAACAGTTTCCCTGAGGCTGCAAAACCTTCTTTCCCACTTTTTTCATTGAATTCCGAATCCCGCCAAATACTGATTCAGCAGTATTCGGAGCAACTATATTCGGCTGCTGTATAATAGGGGGAAATTGGATTCGGAAATATTTGGCACCAAATACTTCCATATCAGGGGGGTATTTGGAGTTTTATTCGGTTCGGCCAAACCGAATGCACATCCCTAGAAGGCACTGGCACCTCAGTGCCATTCTGGTACACAAATGATGTTCTGGTCCCTGAAGTATTTATCCAAATGTGCAAAGGTGACTTGCTAACTCTCTCATTACAAGCACCAGATGTTCCCCTTTGATCTGTTCCCCATGTTCCTGGCCTAAGTTTTGATATGAAGCCTGAACTGAAGTGTAATTCTATGTCTGATAAAAGAACAAGCAATTGACTAGAGGTGTATTTCTTTGACACCCTCTGATTTTTGGGAGATGGAATATGGAGATTCTATGACAGATGCCATCTACTACTTCCTACTAAAAGACACATGAGTACATAAGACAGGGGAACAGTAATACAGTTTCATAAGCAAAGCAATAGCGCTACAGCTAGTACAAAGTTTCAGTTAAGAGTTACAGAAAATAAAAAGCAAAAATTGGCTGCTGCTAACACCAGCATCTACAAAATAACTACTACAGAAAATCAGGCACCCATGGGGGGGCAGGCCACAAACTGAAAACCTCCATATAAAAGCAGTGCTGCTGTTGCTTATTACTATCAAAAATATCTGGGTCTCCACTACCACCCACAACTTACAAACCACACACCAGTGCTTCAACCACCAGGCAAGTTGAAAACAGCTGAAGTCAGGTTCCCAGCTTCTCTTCTCTCTGTCCTTTCCCCCCTTAAGAACAGCACCACAGCAGGTCATGTTAACAGTGGCCCAACATGTCACCTCCTTCTTTTATCCCACTACAGCTGACCTTGTCCAAAGCCCACTGCTCCCAACCCTTTAAATTAAATGCTTACTATCTCTGGTCCCAGACCAATCCATGCTTGGAAGAAGTGCAGTAACAGCTGACCCTTGGCTTGGCACTGGATTATTTCATATGCACAGGTTACACCAAATTTTCACCGCAGTTGCATTGTGAAGTGTGGATTTGGATTCTGTTTTACATTTTGTACTATTCTTTACCCTCCTAATTTTGGTCTTCAGAAATCTGGATCATTTTTTAATTCATGTGTATCAAAAGAATCACACTTTCCCTAAGTACAGTGGGGACTTCACTTTTGATGTGGTTGTGGGTGGTGACAAAGGTTGTTGTGGGGGTTGTATTTTTGCTGATGCCCTAGTGCAGCTCTGCAGTAATGCTAACTTTGTGCTCTCCCTTGAATTTTTTTTTTCCTGTATGTGATTCTCTAATTTGATCCTATACACTGTACATCTTGGCAGTATTTAAAAGCCTCTCATAAGTCAGCTGCATTATTTCCTCCAAATGGATTGATCCCAAGCGATTCTTAAGTTTGGCGGTTCACTGAAAGTCTATGTGGCTTAACCACCATTTTAATGTTAGGCTTCCAGAGACTGCCAAAATGGTCCTCCACCCAAACTTAGTGCACTAAGGTCCTCATTACCACCATTACCATTGTTCTGTCAGAGTTATATTTAGTTGTATGTGATTTCCCTTGATCGAAGTTCTGTAAATTCTGTACTGTTTCTGATCAGGTATAACAAACAATTATGAATATTCATTATAATATATATTTTATCATACCTGTAGCTGCTATGTTACAGTACAATTCATGTCTGTGCAGTTCTCTATATCACCTGACAGAATGAAATTGATCACTAAACTATCTCAGGGTAACTCAAAGTTAATTAAATTATATGGAATCAATTTGGACTGGTGGTAATTGGTATGGGGAGGGTATACATGGACCAATGAGTAAATGTTCATTGAGGGCCAGCTGATGGCATAAGGAGACAGAAGGTATTGAGCTAAAAAGAGATGCATGGATTTGGAGGAAGGAGAAGTTCAATGGAGTGAAAACTGCTCACTAGAACTCTACAGATACTACTGGAGTAATAGTAATCACTCAGTTTGCACACTAAGCTCTGTGTTACCCTTATGCCTGAAGGAGGCTGTGTACAATTGTTTCTCCTTGGGGAAAGGGCTGGCTGTCATTTAGTAGCTTTTGAAGTTATTATGATGTGGTTCCATTTGCACTCCTCCATTTCCATTTAGAGTGTGACCATTTCAACACTTTAAACAAATCCATATCTTCAGGTCATTTTTTCCTGGTGATATATGAGAAATTATTACTGAACTGAGCTGAGGGCAAATGCCTCTAAAAGGAAAAGTATTTCAGTTACTATGTTCATAAAAGATATATATAGTAGATTGATGATTACTACAGTATACAGGCTTATAAAATGGCCCTCCTAGGCTTCCAGACAAACAGCTTTTCAGAATTTCAGGTTGCCACAAACTGACAGTAGACAGTAAAGCCTTCCACTAACAAACATCTTGGTACTAGTTTTATGTATCATTTATTGCTTCTCTGTAAACAGACATATTTCTCATGCAAACATCACATATTGTACATTTATCTTCTGAAGCTGGGCAAGCTTGAATTTTATATGATCTCAGCACAGCCATGTTGATCAGATTTCTAAAGAATGGAGGGATCCAGTGTGTTGTATAGATATAAATTACATATGTGCACAATGCACTAGAAAACATCTTAGTTTTAATTAAATCAAAATGATGGATCTCTAGATTGCTTCTCTTTACATTCTTCAGTTGCTCCAGATTCTTCTCTAATTTCTACTGCTAGTTGTAAGCTTGGAACCTGGGAAAGCTGCCCAAATGCCGATTATCTCTTGTGGTAGCTTTTAGAAAACTTGCATTAAAGAGATGGGACTCAGTTTATTATGTGCAGTTCCATTGTAATGATTAATAATTAAATATGAACAACACATTCATAATAATTAAATAACACAAGTTTAACCTATATTTGTGGCCTGGCATCTTTCTTTTGGCGTGTAGGGGCAAAAACATGTGCAATGTACTTTATTCTGTTCTGTTTGTTTGTATCTTTGTTCCCCTATATTTCTAATGCAGACATGCACAATGATACAATGCTGGAAACTCAATGGGTGTTTTCGCACTCACCTTCAGCCGGCGCCGCGACCCTCTTGACGACGGAGGATCTGTGCTGATTTCCCACACGAAGCGCTGGAGCAACCAGAAGAGCCGCCAATTTCTGGCGCGAAGCCCGCTCAAACGTAAATCGCCAAGAAGCAGGAAAACGCTTGAGCGGGCTTCGCGCCGGAAATTGGCGGCTCTTCTGGTTGCTCCAGCGCTTCGTGTGGGAAATCAGCACAGATCCTCCGTCGTCAAGAGGGTCGCGGCGCCGGCTGAAGGTGAGTGCGAAAACACCCAATGGGATAATGCTCTCATGTTGTCTGAGCATAGATTTTGAAAAGTTGTATAACTATAATCTTGATATTACCCTACAGGTAATCACATCAATTGCCATATCTTTGGAGCTCGATCAGATCAAGTTGGAAAAACATGCAAATGAGCTGAAGGAATGGAACTCCATTCCTTCAATATTTAGAAATAATGAAAAGAGCACTGGAAGGTTCTTTTCACATATTCCACGGCTAAAATATGGCCTGGAATTCAGAACACCAAAATCTCTCAAAAAAAGAAAGAAAGAAAAATTCAGATGGGGAGAATTTTGGAAGCATCTAGATTCCTTGATTAATTGAACTGTGTTCTTTAAATATATATGCCCAGGCTGCACAACATGTGGAACATCAAGCCAGCATGAGCCCCTGAACAATATATACAGCAGCTTACCCCCTGTTTCTCCTGTGCCCACAAAAGGCAGAAAGGTCAAGGACAAGAAGTGGCTAATGGGCTGTGTTTTGCAGACCACAAAGTATGCCATTCCTGCATGTGGATCCTGTGATTAATGGATTCTTCAGCATGAAGACTTCTCCCAAATGAGACATACAACCAAATAGATATTATAAATTATTGCCCCAGGTGCTGAAGTTCCGAGTGTTTCTTACATAAAGGAAATAAAATGTACTATTAAAATATAAGGACCTTTATTTTAAACTACTCCAAATGAGGACTGGAATGATAACACAGAACTCACTAGTATTTGTAGTTTAATTTGGATTTGGTACATCAGTGGCAGAAGATAAAAAGCTGTTGCAGCTATCAATTTACCTCTTTAGCTTACTGATTAACATTTCCTGTGCCAATTTTCATTAATGGCAATTCATTTCATAAGTGTAAATATGTATCCTGAATGTCTAGCTAAAACTCAATGACATGCTAAAGTAAATGCAATTTGAACTCCAGTGGCAAGAAATTTATACTCTTGGAGAGCTATAAGAAGAGATAACCTGACAACAATCAATAATAATAATAATAATATAATAATAAATTTTATTTCTATCCCGCCCTCCCCACCTCAGCAGGCTCAGGGCGGCTAACAACATTTTATAAAAACATACAATAATAATAATAAAACCTTTAAATTTAACAATATAAAACATCAACAATAAACTTAATAACATTAAAAACCAGTTCAATAAATAGAGTTATTCTGCGGTATAGTTCTTCAACCGCGTTGGCGGCTCCTTAATTTCTGATCTTCCTAACAGTCCGGGTGTGCAAATTTGAAAAGGACGGTCTTGCAGGCCCTGCGGAACTGCTCAAGGTTCCGCAGGGCCCGCACCTCCTCGGGGAGTCGGTTCCACAGAGTAGGAGCCGCAATCGAGAATGCCCGTGCTCTGGTGCTCTGATGGTGTGGCATTTAGGATAAATGTATTTAGAAGGATTTTACATGTATGTTTATGTCTCTATATGGATATAGCTTAGTATAATAAGTCACAAGACAAATTAAGCCTTCCTCATATTTTGTTTTCTCTGGAAACAAGAAGCATGACAGTCCAGGAGTGATTCCATATACTGTAAATACTTTATCTTTGGACCATTATGATATACAACAGGGGTGGCCAATAGTAGCTCTCCAGATGTTTTTTGCCTACCATCAGCCCCAGCCAGCATGGCCAATGGCTGGGGCTGATGGAAGTTGTAGGCAAAAAACATCTGGAGAGCTACCGTTGGCCACCCCTGATATACAATAATAAACTGGCTGGTCCCTTAGTATGAATGATGAAAGTCACAAAACCAGGCCATCTACAGCCAAGGTAGGGTTCTTTACCTATTTGGTCATGGGACTTCCCAGATGTGCCACAATGTGGGCGGGGGGGGGGGAGTGACAGATAAGGGAGATGCTTCTACAAACCCCATGATTGCACAAAAATCATCACAATTAAAAGGGGATGTTTAAAAAAATTAAAAAATAGAGAAGTGATATTTGCACAGGTGTACACAATGCAACTTCAAAGGAATAAAAGGCCAAACAAAATCTCATAAGCCTAGGGTTTCCTTTACGGGGTTGCCTAGTACCAGGCACTTGAGAAAGCTGCAACAGAATTGGGGAAAAGGGAGAAACCACAATGAAAAATGGTGGGGGGGGGGAGGAAGAGGAGGAGAAAAAGAAGAAGAAATGTGAATGTGAGAGTGTGAGGGTAGGATTTGGAAGTTGTCTTGGGTTCTTAGCTTCTTCAATTACAGCAGTGTTCAATGAAATATGAAGGGGAAACAGATAAAGTGGAGTGCTGTCATTCCTACAGGCACTCTTGAATGCCCTCCTAAATGATTTGGCCTTATAAAAAGCAAAACTATGGAAGCCCTCCTGACATTCTCAGGAAGGTCATTGTACATATTCTTATTCATTTTTGACATTTACAACATAAAAGGCCAACTTCTTCAGATTACTCTGTGTTACCAAAAAAGGCAAGAAGGAAGCAAACCACAGAATGTGTTATTTCCTTTCCCCTCTCTTGTGTCTTTGGTACCCTTATGTGTCTTCTTGGTTGGTCACCTTTTTTAAATCTCTTGATATTCCCTCCTAGATGTTACAGTATGCTCCAAATATTTTGAAGTGCTGTTTGCAATAGACTCAGTCCCAAGTTTTAGCTTTGTGGTCACTGAAGTCTGTAATTCAAATCTCAGAGCCCATGACACTATAAAACATACAGAAGCTGCAACCAGGACTTGCCCCACACTGCCTTTTGAGCTCTGGGGCTGTGGAGTGTTGCATGGACAAGGAGTCACGTGGATGCTGTTCCAGAAACCACATGGTTTAAGGCAAGGGTTGGTCCCATGGCAATGCAAACCCAGGCTTGGTGATCTGGCATCACTGTGGGGGACAGGATTTTCAGACAGCCCTTGCGTGTGCTTGCCTGCCTACCCCTCCTCAATATAAGCAAGCCTGGTGGCTTGCTTATACTGAGGAGGGGTAGGTGGGCAAGCACACGCAAGGGCTGTCTGAAAACCCTGTCCTCCCCAGTGATGCCAGATCACCAAGCCTGGGTTTGCATTGTAAGGGTGCTACATACTTTGGCTAGCAGTCACAGCATGTGGCTAGCAATAGAACCTAGGCAGTGTGAAGGTTTTGGGGTGCAGCTGTCTCAAAGATCTACTCTGTGACTGTGTGCATGATCAGGCTGGTGGGTGGTGTAAATCACAGCCTCCCCCCAAAAGGCCACAGTATAGAAGCAGGCATCCAAGACCAGAGTTCAACCCTTTCACTGAAGTTCTGCCTTGGGTAGGGCCACTCATGAATAGCCTATTTCACTCCCTGCTCTGTTAGCACTCTTAGGGCACTGTACAGTACACTGAGTCTCTCTCAATGTGGTAAGGCCACAGCAAATGTGCCAGTGAACAATCCACAACAAGCCCCCTCCTGGGCATCACCCTCAATGCCAGCACAACCTACCATGCAAACATCTGATCACACAGCTGTCTTAAAGAAGATCGCTCAGGTAATTGCTTGATTTTTGCAGTACTTTGACCGACTGCGACCTCCACCTATGGTACCTGAGGCATCTGTGGCTCCTCATTCTCACAGCAAGAGATGGCAGCAATCACCAGCAGATTCAAACAAGTCCATCTCCTCCAGGAACAGCATGCCAATGAGGCCTTTCCCTGTCACACTAAGCATAAAAGGTCCAGGAGGGCTACAAGGGAGCGAAACACATCCAGCAGTGACAACTCATCAGGTGAACCATCCTCAGAAATGGATTCTGCCACCATCTGGTAATTGCTGGTTGGTCTCTTGAGGCCTTCCAACATGGGCCCTTAGGCAGTGGGGGTGTGGGGTGGAACAGCCCCAGCTAGGCATGGTGGGGGGGTCAAATCAGTCTAGTGGGGTGAAACCACCACCTGGATATGGCAATGGCAATCACACACCCCCTCCCAGGCATTCACTTGGCTCGCAAGGTGCAGATATTAGATGGATAGTACGTTGACATCTTCACCCTCCTAAGGTCTGAGGGTGAAGTCAGCAAACTGGGACCCCGCACCTTCAAAAAATTCAAAGGCAGCACTGAGTGGACATTTCAGAATTGGCTAGCAGAGTACACTTTCTTTATGAACATGATACAGTCCACATACCCACAACGTGGCTGACGCTTAGCCAGACATGGCTAACATCCTTAGAGCTTGGGCATTAGCAGGTGAAACCCCCACCATCAAGTATGAGGAGGCTTTTAGGAAGATGGCATTGCACAACGAGCTGACCAGGTGATACCTCTTAGATGACAAACTGTGGGCCCACACTCCAGGGCTTGGTATAACCCTGCTATCCTGCCAGGACCTCTTTTAGACATGACAGCACATGAATGCTAGGAGTACAATCAGTGTAAAGGCAGAAAAAAACACGGAAATGAACAATAACTGTTAAATATTCTTATGACAATTTGCTTCAAATGCTTTTTATACAATTGTATAATTCCATTGTACAATCATCGTCACTTGTAGTCAATGGGCCAAAAACATGCAGTGATACACTCTCAGGGCGTTTTTGCACTTACCTTAAGCTGGAGCGACGTCCCTCTTCACCGCGCAGCGTCTGCACGGTTTTCGCACTAATTGCTCCGGAGCACCTGGAAGAGCCGCAAAGTCCCGCGGCTTTTGCGGTGCAAATGTAAACCGCCAAAAACTGGTTTACATTTGTGACGCAAAAGCCGCGGGACTCTGCGGCTCTTCCAGGTGCTCTGGAGCAATTAGTGCGAAAACCGTGCAGACGCTGCGCGGTGAAGAAGGATGTCGCTCCGGCTTAAGGTAAGTGCAAAAACGCCCTCAGTACTTCTAATTTGAAGAGATTGTCTCCTGTTGTAATTTACAACCAATAAATTCTTGACTCAATTGTAAATTTGAATATCATCATGAAATCTGTTTCAGACGGCACTTGTAGCAATCCTTCCCTCGTGGCAGGGCTTAGTAACAGCCCTTTCACAAACCACGGTCCTTTGACTCCAGCATCAGAAGGGGAAGGACCAGAGAGCACTGTTGCCTCCACCTTCAATGCTTCTAAATAACACCTCAGTGTCTTATGCTTTTGATAGGTGTTAAGCAAAAGCTATTTATGTCTTCTGATCCTCTTACCATTGCTTGCCCAGTACCCTACCAGGGCTGCTGCAAAACACCTTTGGGGGGTTGGGGAGGATTCTGGATCACATTTTCAGGTCCATTTGATTCTCTGCCTATACCTAATCTCAGGATATCCCCTTTAGGCATGATACCTAAGGCCCTGGGAGAATTCAGACTTATTTACCATGGATGCTTTGTAACATCTGATCACCCAGGGAGTTTTGGGGTCCATTGTCCCCTCTACCCACCAGTCCTATCTTCACACAGCCTTGGAGTTTTTTACTGATTTGATAGGATTCAATGTGTTTTGGCCAGTCCCAGTTGTTTTGGTTCTGTGCTGTTTAACATATCTTCAGGAGTGGGGCCTCTCTGCCAATGCTCCTGTGCTGTGATCAGTAAAGTGTGGCTTTTTAGTCCTCCAACTCACTTGTTATGTGGTATCTTTCCTCACCTGTGATCCTCTCTTGCCCCAGCGCTCACAATTGTAATGCTTTTCTGGCATGAGCTATTTGATTTCTCAGCTATTAGTCCAGTGAGAAATGCAGTCACTTACAAGGAAAAGTCACAAGCTTTGTAGGAGTGGGTCACAAGTGGTTAAAAATGATGATGGTAGTATAGTGTCATAATCAAAGTCTAATCGTCTTATTAATTAAGAGCAATATTGTGGTACATATTGGGTCCTGGAATGATTATTACTCAACTGCCGACTAAAATGTGTGAATTTATCTTCTGACATAGTTTGCAGGCAGGCAAAGCATTTGGTGGAGGTTAAAAAGTTCAATTGCTGCTTTAAAGCGTGCTTGAACTTTAGGCATGAATAATCATTGATCTGCTCTTCAGCTAACCAATTTTCAAATCCCTCTCCCTGTTCTGTGCTCTAATTACTTCCAACCAACACAGGAATAAAAAGTTCTTCATTGTGTTCAGTGCATGGTGATGTAATACTCTATATAACTGTGTCTCTAGCAATTAAATAAGGTTTGGTGCAATTTCAAAGACTACAACACTGGAACAAACAATGTTTCATTCTGCAAAATATACAACAGCAGAAAGCTGACATATCTGTGACCTATGCTTTCTCCTACCCTCAGGTACTTTCAGTGGGACTCTCTTATAACTAATAACTACTATTAGCAAGCAAAGCAAAGCAAAGCAAATTTTATTTTTATATCCCGCCCTCCCCCACCAGAAGGCGGGCTCAGGGCGGCTCACAGACATGACAAGCATGATTCGGTTAAAATAGACAGCAATGGTTTAAATAATACAATTACATGAATTAATAAAGTTTAAAAATATAAAAATAAGAGAATAGGAGATTAAAAGATATAAAAATATAAAGTAGGTAGAAATAGGTGCTATATTTCTGTCGGTCATAGTTTACATATTGTCATACATCAGTTCCAATTTCAACATAAAGTGGCTAAAATTACGATAGTTAGTCAGTTTGGTCAGGTCCTGTTCCAAATGAGAGCTGAAAAAGATGGGTTTTGCAAGCCCTGCGGAACTGATTCAGATCCCGCAGGGCTCGCACCATCTCTGGGAGTTGGTTCCACCAACGAGGGGCCATTAGTGAAAAGGCTTGCTCCCGGGTTATCTTAAGTCTGGCCTCTTTTGGCCCAGGGATTTGTAGAAGGTTTTGGGAGCTGGATCTTAGTGCTCTCTTAGTATTACAGTACACTGCTGTGTTTTTGGGGGGAAAACAGGCCAAGTTCCTTGTGGGGTTTCAGTGAACCTCCATTATATTGAGGTAAGAAAACAAATAAGCATCTCAAGTGTGTGGGGGAGGGGGAAGAATTACAAAGACATCACAAATGTAAACATGGGGGGAGATTGATCAAAAATGTCCTCTAGTGTGACAGCCATTTATTTTCCTCTGCACCTCACTTGCTTCCATTGCACTCTGCATTATGGGTTCCATTGTGTACAGAGAACTCCCTGATCCTGGGGAAATACTTTATTTGCCAAATCCCCCTTATGTGGGAAATTTCACCCCATTTTCAGATTGGGCTGATAGAAAGTGTTTAGAATCATAGAGTTGGAAGGGACCTCCAGGGTCATCTAGTCCAACCCCCTGCACAATGCAGGAAACCCACAAATACCTATGCCAAATTCACAGGATCTTCATCGCTGTCAGACGGGCATCTAGCCTCTGTTTAAAAACCTACAAGGAAGCCTCCCGAGGAAACCTGTTCCACTGAGGAATCGCTCTAAACGTCAGGAAGTTCTTCCTAACGTTGAGCCGGAAACTCTATTGATTTAATTTCAAACCATTGGTTCTGGTCCTACCTTCTGGGGCCACAGAAAACAATTCCACACCATCCTTTAGATGACAGCCCTTCAGGTACTTGAAGATGGTGATTATGTCACCTCTCAGCCGCCTCCTCTCCAGGCGAAACATGCCCAGCTCCTTCAACCTTTCCTCATAGGACACAGTCTCCAGACCCCTCAGCATCTTCATTGCCCTCCTCTGGACCTGTTCCAGCTTGTCTATATCCTTCTTAAAATTTGGTGCCCAAAACTGAACACAATACTCCAGGTGAGGTCTTACCAGAGCAGAGTAAAGCAATACCATCACATCATGTGATCTGGACACTATACTTCTGTTCATACAGCCCAAAATTGCATTTGCCTTTTTAGCCACCGCATCACACTGTTGACTCATGTTCAGCATATTATCCACTAAGACCTCTAGATTCTTTTCACACATACTACTGCTAAGACAAGTCTCCCCCATCCTATAACAATGCATGGGATTTTTCCTACCTAAATGCAGAACTTTACATTCATCCCTGTTAAAATTCATTGTATTGGTTTCAGCCCAGTTTTCCAGCCTGTCACGGTCATTTTGTATTCTGTCTTGTACTGTATTTGCAACCCCTCCAAATTGAGAATCATCGGCAACTTTAATAAGCATTCCCTTGCTTCTACTTATTGTAATTTGCCCTGAACCCAAATGGGGAGGCAGAATATAAATTGAAATAATAAATAAATATTTATTTAGATATATATTAAGGACTGCTGAAGTAACATTTGCAATAAAATGGAAGATAAAAGAATGTCCAATGATAGATGTTGATACTCCTTGAATGTTCTTTTGTTTACATGGTTAGTTAGTTTTGCCATTATCACATACTCAGCTAGTTTTTCTTTCCAAATTTCTTAGATTTTCTTTGAATATTTTGAAACATTTTGTTTATTCTTTCAATTAGAAAAGAAAGAAAATCCTTACTTCTTAAGGGCCCCTTAAATTATGGTTTTGCAAGGAGCCAGTCGTTGTCTCTTGTGTCTCTGTGGGAATGACAATCTGTCTGAAGTCTAGTAAGTGTTCTTGTGCTTTCATTTTTGCTGCTATTTCCCTACTAAAATGTTGCATTAATTTATTTGTGTATGCATAAGATAAAATCTTTTCTAAAGTCACTCTTTGATTCTGAAAGACTTTCTGTCTTATTTTTTCACATGAGCCTGTTTCTCAGGTATATTCTACCAACTAAGGGAGAAATCCTCTCATGGATTGCTGCCTTGACATGGTGAGAGGGCTTGCACGGTTCAGTGAGGCTGTGGGCTATGCCATGCAGGGCCACCCAAGATGGACAGGCCACAGCTGCGAACCCAGACAAAATGCAATCCACTGGAGAAGGAAATGGCAACCCACTCCAGTATCCTTGCCAAGAAAACCCCATGGACAGTAACAAAAGGCTAAAAGGTATGGCACTGGGAGATGAGCCCCTCAAGTTAGAAGGTATCCAATATGCTACTGGGAAAGAGCAGAGGGCAAGTCCAAGTAACCACAGAAAGAGTGAAGTGGCTGGGCCAAAACCAAAAGGACACTCAGCTGTGGATGTGTCTGATGGTGAAAGAACAGTCCGATGCTGCAAAGAACAATACTGCATCGGAACATGGAATGTAAGATCTATGAATCAAGGTAAGCTGGATGTAATCAAACAAGAGATGGCAAGACTGAACATAGACAACTTGGGAATCAGTGAACTAAAATGGATGGGAATGGGTGAATTTAACTCAGAGGATCACTACATCTATTATTGTGGGCAAGAGTCCCATAGAAGAAATGGTGTGGCCTTTATAGTTAACAAGAGAGTGAGGCAGGCAGTAATGGGATACAATCTCAACAATGACAGAATGATCTCAGTCCGTATCCAAGGCAAACCATTCAATATCACAGTGATCCAAGTCTATGCCCCAACCACTGATGCAGAAGAGGCTGAAGTGGACCAGTTCTATGAAGATCTACAACACCTTCTTGAATTAACACCAAATAAAGATGTCCTCATCATCATAGGGGACAAGAATGCCAAAGTAGGAAGTCAAAAGTTAACTAGAACAACTGACAAGTTTGGCTTTGGAGAACAAAATGAAGCCAGGCAAAGGCTAAAAGAGTTTTGTCAAAAGAACAAACTGGTCATAGCAAACACTCTCTTCCAACAACCTAAAAGAGGACTCTACACATGGACATCACCTGATGGGCGACACAGAAATCAGATTGATTATATATTCTGTAGTCAAAGATGGAGAAGCTCCTTACAGTCAGCAAAAACAAGACCTGGAGCTGACTGTGGCTCAGATCATGAACTACTCATTGTAAAATTCAGGCTTAAACTGAAGAAAACTGGGAAAGCCATTAGGCCATTCAGGTTTGACCTTGATCACATCCCTTATGAATATACAGTGGAGGTGAAGAATAGGTTTAAGGATCTAGAGTAGATAGAGTGCCGGAAGAACTATGGACGGAGGTTCGTTACATTGTTCAGAAGGCAGCAATCAGCACCATCCCAAAGAAAAAGAAATGCAAGAAAGCAAAGTGGCTGTCTGATGAGGCTTTACCAATAGCTGAGGAAAGAAGGAAAGCGAAAGGCAAAGGTGAAAAGGAAAGATTCACCCAACTGAATGCAGATTTCCAGAGAACAGCAAGGAGAGATAAGGAGGCCTTCCTGAAGGAACAATGCAAAGCAACAGAGGAAAACAATAGAATGGGAAGGACAAGAGAAAATTTTCTTCAAGAAAATTGGAGAAATCAAGGGAACGTTCTCCAAGAAAATTGGAGAAATCAAGGGAACGCAAAGATGGCCATGATAAAGAACAAAAGCGGTAGGGACCTAACAGAAGCAGAAGAGATCAGGAAGAGGTGATAAAAATACACAGAAGAATTATACAAGAAGGATCTCAGTGCCCTTGACAACCATGACAGTGAAATCACTGACCATTCTGGAGTGTGAAGTCAAATGAGCCTTAGAAAGCATTACTAACAACAAAGCGAGCGGAGATGACGGTATCCCAGTTAAGGTATTCAAAGTCTTAAAAGATGATGCTGTTAAAGTGATGCACTCATTGTGTCAACAAATTTGATAAACACAAGAGTGGCCACAGGATTGGAAAAGATCAGTTAATATTCCAGTCCCCAAAAAGGGTAATGCCATGGAATGTTCAAACTATTGCCCCATTGCACTCATTTCGCATGCCAGCAAGGTCATGTTAAAGATCCTACAAGCTAGGCTTCAGCAGTATGTCGATCAGGTGTCAAGCATGGCTAATTCTGATCAATAACTAATAGTTTTAGGGCCTTGCCAGAGGCAAGCCTGGGAAATGTCCCAGAGAACCTAATGTTGTTAGTTTATTATTCCTTCCTGGCTTTCATCCTGCTTTATGGCTGTTAAAGTAGGAGTAGTGTGAAGGGAACAAAGTAATCAGCACCTTCCCATGAATTCTCCTCCGGGAGGATGAACCATCTGGGCATAGCAAGGACGAATGTCTGATAACGCCCTGGGAATGTATGTAGTTTTGATATCCTATGTGTGAACGCTCTCCCGCCTTTCCTCCACCTTTGGAAGCCCTTTGAAGTAAGCCTTAAGAGTTCTGTATCAATGTATCGGTTTCATTCTTCTCAAGGAACGGCTTCAGCCAAAGTATCAGTCTATCAATAAATGTAGTCTTTGTATCAACTTCGACTCATCATTGAACTCGCATGCTTGACATCAGGAACTACCAGAAGTTCAAACTGGGTTTCGGAGAGGTAGAGGAACTAGAGATCAAATTACCAACATTCGCTGGATTATGGAGAAAGCACAGGAGTATCAGAAAAACGTCTATTTCTGTTTTATTGACTATGCTTAAGGCATTGATAGTGTGGATCACAACCAACTCTGGCAAGTCCTTAAAGAGATGGGAGTACCAGCCCACCTCACATGTCTCCTGAGAAACCTATATAAGGGTCAAGAAGCAACTGTCAGAACAGGATATGGAACAACTGATTGGTTTAGAATAGGAAAAGGAGTTCTACAAGGATGTATATTGTCACCCTACTTATTTAATTTAATTTTGTTGTGAGCCGCCCTGAGCCTGCTCCGGCGGGGAGGGCGGGATATAAATAAAATGTGTTGTTGTTGTTGTTCATGAAATCAAAAGACATTTGCTCCTTGGAAGGACAGCTATGGTGAACCTGGGCAGTATAATAATAAGTAGAGACATCACCCTGCCAACAAAAGTCCGTATAGTCAAAGCGATGGTATTCCCAGTAGTAATGTATGGCTGTAAGAGCTGGACCATAAGGAAGGCCAAGTGCAGAAGAATGGATGCTTTCAAGCTGTGGTTCTGAAGAAGACTCTTGAGAGTCCCTTGGACTGCAAGAAGATCAAATCAGTCAGTCCTAAGGGAAATCAACCCAGACTGCCCCCTGGAAGGTCAGATGCTGAAGCTGAAGCTCAAATACACCAAATGAGAAGGGAAAAGATCCTGATACTGTGAAAGACAGAAGGCAAAAGAAGAAGGGGATGACAAAAGATGAGATGGCTGGACAGCGTTAATGATGTAACAAACACGAATTTGAGCAGCTGTAACAAACACGAATTTGAGCGGAGGATGGTGGAAGACAGGAGGCTTTGTCCATGGGGTCACAAAGAGTCGGACTTGACTGTGTGACTGAACAACAACAACAACAAGGAAGAAAAGGGATAACCTTTCCCTATTTCACACATGCAGAAAGATGTTCAAGAAGCAAGAGCTACCTATTGACAATTCCCAGGAGTCGTGCTGCTGAACCCTTAGTAAGTCAGAGGTGTCTGTTATCAAACCAGAAAATTATGATCAGGCTATGTGAAGTCAAGAGGCCAATGTCGAGAGGATCTGGGTAGAGAATTGCAAGCCATGGCTGGTTGGTTGCAACAGAGCTGGCTGAGATTGAATCCATCGAAGACAGAGGAACTGTACCTAGGTTATAGGGGGCTGGGATCGGAGATCAGGCTCTCATCCTTTGAGGGTGACGAGGTTGGGGATATTCCTGGATGCCTCTCTGACTATGGAGGCCCAGGTTACCATCACTGCCAGATCAGTCTTTTTGCATCTGAGGTGGTTGAGAAGTTGGTCCTGCATCTTGGTCCCCATGACCTGGCCACAGAGACCCATGCAATGGTCACTTCCAGGCTAGATTATTTAACTCTCTCTATGTGGGGCTGCCCTTGACCCTCCTCCAGAAACTCCAGCTGGTTCAGAACGCTGCTGCATGGATGGTGACATTGTTGCCTATACAGGCACGGATCCATCCTGTACTGCGTGAACTGCACTGGCTACCCATTGAGTACTGGATCCAGTTCAAGGTGTTGGTACTTATATTTTTAGCTTTATACGGCCAGGGGCCAGCATACCTACAGGACCACCTCTCCCTGTATTTATTTATTCAAATATATATCCTGCCCTCCCTTGACGGGCTCAGGACAGCTAACAACAGTTAAAAACAAACATAGAATAGTAAAGAAAAATATATAATAAAAACATTTCCATACATATTAACAATCATCAATCCATTCATTAAAAGTCCAAGATGGCAAGTTTCTAATTTCCATTATGTTAGTTCAGTGAGATTGTCAGTGCTGTGGGGTGATAGCCACCTCCTCATTAACCATTGAAGGCGAGTTTGAATAATTCGGTCTTATAGGTCCTGCGGAACTGTGGAGGGGCCCTGATGTTTTTGGGGAGGGCATTCCACAGTGCAGGGGCTATTACTGTGAATGTTCTGGCTCTAGTGGTGGACAATTGACCTTCTTTCAGTCCAGGGATCTTAAGGAGGTTTTGCAATCCCGAACATAGTGCTCTCTGGGGTAAATATGGGGAAAGGCAATTCTGAAGGTAGACAGTCCCAGGCTATATAGGGCTTTAAAGGTTATAACCAGCACCTTGAAGCGAATCCAGAATGCCACAGGCAACCAGTGTAACACTTCCAGCACAGGTTGAATGTGCTCCCGTACAGGTAGCTCCATTAACAACCAGGCTGCTGTGTTTTGCACCAGTTGCAGCCTCCAAAGTTGAGTCAAAGGCAGCCCCATGTAGAGGGCGTTACAGTAGTCTGTTCTCGAGGTGACCATCACATGGATCACTGTTTCCAAGTCATTGCACCCCAGGTATGGAACCAACTGCCTTATCTGCCTAAGTTGATAAAATGTGGATTTGGCAGTGGCTACTACCTGGGCCTCCATTGTCAGAAAAGGCTCCAGGAGCACCCCCAAGCTCTTGATCTTCAATGCTGGCACTAATAGCATCCCTTCAAAGGCCAGCAGAAAGATTTTCCTATCCAGGCTGCTGAAACGTAGGCACAGGACCTCCATGACATAGGAACAGGACCTCCATGACATAGGAACAGGACCTCTGTCTTTACTGGATTCAGTTTCAGTTGACTCTGCCTGAGCCATTTCACTATGGTTTGCAATGCCAGGTCCAGATCTTCCAGGGCACAACTGGACTGACCTCCCAACAATAGATAGAGCTGGGTGTCATTTGCAAACTGGTGACAACCCAGCCCATATCTCCAGACAATCTGGGCAAGGGAGTGCATGTAGATGAGAGAACCGCCCTCTGCGGAACGCCACATACAAAACGGTGCCTCTGGGATGATTGCTCCCTATAGCCACCCTTTGTCCTTGGCCTTGGAAAAAAGAGGTAAGCCATTGAAGGGCAGACCCTTGTATCGCCACATTGGCAAGGCAATGGGACAGGAGCTGGTGGTTGACTGTGTCAAACGCAGCTGACAGATCTAACAACAACAGCACTGCTGAGCCACCCTGATCCTGATCAAGAGATCATCTATGAGGGTGACTAGTACTGTCTC
Source organism: Heteronotia binoei (assembly GCF_032191835.1). Classification (NCBI taxonomy): domain Eukaryota; kingdom Metazoa; phylum Chordata; class Lepidosauria; order Squamata; family Gekkonidae; genus Heteronotia; species Heteronotia binoei. The sequence continues at coordinate 130,094,959 of NC_083224.1, read as the reverse complement.
TGTCCCATGACCCGGCCAGAAGCTGGACTGAAATGGGCGTAAGACAGAAACTTCATCCAAAATTCCCTGTAACTGTACTGCCACTGCCCTCTCAATAACTTTACCCAAAAAGGGCAAGTTTGACACCAGCCGGTAATTTGCCAATACGGTCAGATCCAAAGATGATTTTTTTTAAGGAGAGGGCATACCACCACCTCCTTAAGGGGCGTGGGAAAGGTATGAGCCCCATAGGTCTTTACAATCAGCAACCCAGCATCTTCTGGTGATACCCAGCCCCAGAGACATCCATCTGGCCTCAACGAGGTCCAGGGCCTTTTCATCCTTGTTCCCTGCCTGGTGGAATGAGTTCCCCTTGGAGATCTGTAACCTGCCCTCAGTTTGTTCTACGAGAAGGGTGGGCTAAAAATCAAATTAAATGACTTCCGGGGTTGGAAAAATGGAGAGCTGACACGCTTCTCTCAAGAGGAGCGGACCAGACCCTTTGTTTTGGGCATAAAAGGTGACCCCAACACCTGCTGCCTACTTCTTCCAGAAAGGGAACTGTCTAAGACATGCTTGAAGAATTTTGAGGGGGTTTACTTTGGCAGACAAGGAGTCCCAGTGGGATTCCTTTTCTGCTTTGAAGAGCCCCCAGTGAAGAATTGCATTCCAGCATCTACAAAGGGTCTTCGGAGTCATTAATATTACATAAGCTCATCCAAATTCCAACTTTCTATGGATTATAATAACATCTGAAAGAAAAGAGATTGATGCACTGGAGAATAGACATTCGTTAAGGTAAAGATATTTATCTACCACTCCAGGACTGAAATAAGCTTTTTAAAATTAAAAAATTAAGATCTGGGACTAACTGTGAGAGCATAAAGTTAAGAAGAAGAACAAGGGGGTAAATTTGGAGCTTTTGGGACTTAAGATAAATTGAAAGAGTGCAGAAAAATAACTGATGTTTGACATAACTGTGGTTTTGGAAAAAACCTCCCAACATAACAGAATTGCTGTTCCTCGAGACGAAACAGGAAGTGACGTTTTACAACTATTGTGAGATTATAAATAATTGAGAATGAGACTTCACAGCCAGAGAGTCAGGAAGTAAAAGCTGGAAGATGGGAAATCTTCAAGCCTCCAGAGATAACCTCTAGAGCCAAAAACCGTAGAGAGACATCGGCAGCCATTCAAGAAGCGTCAAAGGTTTTATATTTTTTTTAAAAAGAAAAGGACTTTAAAAGTTTTTAAAACTGGCAGGAATCATTCTAAAAAAGAGAAACATTTTGGACTATATGAGTAAAACTAAATTTTAAGCATTATTGAAAAAAAGAAAACTTCTTTTAAAAGGGGGCTTGGAAAAGTTGCAGCCACCATTTTGGATTTTATATAAACGTTAAAAATTAATATCTTGAGCTAGGAAGCTCAGAGGACGGCAATTTTGGGCTTGTTGGAAAGGGCATGCCCTAATCTATTGAACTCTGTACTTGGTTTGCTGATTGGTGAGGTCAACTTTAAAGCCTATTTTATGCAATGGGAGCACAGTGATGTCTGATCAAAAGCCGGCAGCACGTTTGAGATCAAGCTCATTCGGGGAAGGAAAAATGGCAAAACAAGTTCAAGAGCAACTGGATGCGCTGAAGGCAAGATTGGTGAAGGTGATGAAGGATTTGATAACTGGAAGTGAGAAGAAATTAACCAAGGAAATTAATTCTAGTGCTGAAGAAGTCAAGAAAGAAATCAAAAAAGAAATTGAAGATCTCAGGAAAGAGTCACAAGCAACAGCACAGAAGATGCAGGAGATTGAAGCTAAAGCTAAAGACCAAGATGATATTATTAAGAAGATGCAGGAGAAAGCAACACTACAAGATTGCAGATTAATGGAAAACTTGATTCGTTTAAGAGGTGTTCCTGAAAATGAACAAGAGGATTTAAATAAGTACATTTCAACAATCATTGCTGAGTATATGGGAGAGGACCCTGAGGGAATGGGACATTTATATGACTATGTTTACAGGGTTAACTCTGAATTTGCTAGAAAGCGTAAGCTACCAAGAGACGTGGTAGTAAAATTTACTACAAGAGATATGGTGGGAAGGATCTTAAATCAGCAATTTGAAAAAGCAATGGTGGTGGAGGAAAGTAGAGTAAGAATAATGAAGGAGCTGCCAAGGAAAGTCATAAGTGACAGAAGACAATTTAAAAAATTGACAGACAAGCTAAGGGCAAAGGGAATAAGATACAGATGGATTTTACCTGAAGGCCTTAGCTTTGAGGATAATAGACTGAGAATCACAATAATAGATACTCAAGGCATGGAAAGGTTTTTTGCGGACAATAAAGAATTTGGAGATACAGATTAAGTAAAGAATCACTATGGATTACAAACTAATTTCTTGGAATGTAAATAGACTAAATTCACTGCAAAAAAGAAAAGCAACATTTCATTGGATCAAAAAGCAAAAATGTAATATAATTTGTTTACAGGAAGTACATATTAAACAAACAGATTACAAATTTTTATGGAACAAATCCTTGGGTGAAGAATTTTTTTCATTGGCTAAGGAAAAGAAAAAAAGGTGTGATTTTTTTACATCAAAAAAGAATTGGAGCCAAAGTTGATTTTTAAGGACAGTGAAGGCAGATATGTTGCAGTGGAGGTGTTGATGAATGAGGAAAAAATGTTGTTTTGAGGACTATATGCCCCTAATGGGGCAAAGAATGTTTTTTTCAAAGATATCATGCAACAAGTAGACCAACTGACATATGACCAAATAATGTTAATGGGAGACTTTAATGGAACTATTAAGAACTCTTTCGATAGGTCCGGGGGAAAAAATACAGATGGCAAATTGCCAAAGTCATTTTTTGAACTAATAAAACAAGAAACTCTGGAAGATGTATGGAGAAAGTTCAATCCTAATGTACGTGACTACACTTTTTTTCCAGCAAGGCACAACTCCTTCTCAAGAATTGATATGTTATGGACTACTAAAGATTTGGGATTTATTACAAATTAGAGATTCTTCTGAAAATAGGTGCAGACCATAATCCATTATTGTGGATGGCTGAAGACAAGAAAAAAGTGAGAAGATGGAGATTAAATGAGGACTTACTGCAAAATGCAGAAACTGTGGCCTCTCTTCAAAAAGAAACTAAAGCCTTCTTCCAAATAAATGAAAATCAGGACGTTCAACGTCAAACCGTGTGGGACGCGTATAAAGCTGTAATGAGAGGAATTTTAATTACATTGAACAACAAAGATAGAAGAGACAAAGAAAAGCAAATGGTGGACTTACAAAAAGAAATATCTAAAAAAGAAAGAGAATTGAGAAAAAGACTAGGAAAGAATTTTTTTTGCAGGAGATTACAATTTTACAGAGTCAAGTGAGACATCTATTGAATAAGGAGGTAGAATGGAACTTAAAAAGACTGCAGCAGAAATCTTTTGAGGGTGCTAACAAACCTGGGAAATATCTGGCGTGGAAACTGAAGAAAAAAAGGGAGAACAAATTTATTAATAAGATTATAGTTGGAGATAAATATATCGTGGATCAAGCAGGAATTAAAAGGGAATTTTATAAATATTATGCTAAACTATTTAAAGGCCAACAAAGTAGATAAAGATAAAATAGAAGTGTATTTACAGAGAATAAAAGTGAAGCTATTAACAGAAACTATGGAAAAAACTTTAGATGAACCAATTGAAAAAGTTGAAATAGAAGCAGCAATTAACTCATTAAAATTAGGTAAAGCACTGGGTCCTGACAGCTTTTCAGCAAAATTTTATAAAGTCCTGGCAGACGTATTAGTACCGAAACTCCAAAAGTTGATGAATAATATTACATGATGGGAAAGTGCCAAATACATGGAAGGAAGCAGTTGTTTCATTGATACCAAAGGAAGATAGAGATGCCACAAGTGTTAAAAATTATAGACTTATTTCACTGCTTAACAATGATTATAAAATCTTTGCAGGATACTAGCAGAATGACTCAAATAGCACTTAAATACCTTTATTCAAGAAGAGCAAGCAGGTTTTTTCCCCAGAAGGCAAATAAGAGATAACATCAGAACAGTAATAGACATTGTAGAATATTACAAAAAGCATCCAGAAAAAGAGGTAGCATTATTTTTTGCCAATGCAGAGAAAGCTTTTGACAATCTTAATTGGGACTTTATGTTTGCGGTGATGGAGAAATTGAAATTGGGAAGTGATTTTATAAGAATGGTCAAGGCAATTTATACAGAACAGCAAGCGAAACTTTGTGTGAATGCAGACTTGACAGAGCAAATGACAATTAGTAAAGGAACAAGACAAGGTTGCCCTCTGTCTCCGTTGCTATTTATAATGACATTAGAGATTTTGCTGATGCAAATTAAAGAGGACAAAGAAATAGAGGGGCTGAAACTGAAAGGTTTTTCTTATAAATATAGGGCATTTGCAGATAATGTGATGTTCATTAATGAAAACCCATTACAAGTGACGCCCTTGCTGTTAAACAAAATTAAAGAACATGGAGAGTTGGCGGGCTTCCATATAAATAAAGAAAAATCAAAAATTTTAAGTAAGAATCTGTCATTGAGCAAACAGAAAGAATTACAGAGTATAACTGGATGTGAAGTTACCTCGAAGGTAAAATATTTAGGTGTCGAGATTACGATGAGAAACATTGATTTGTATAAAAACAACTATGAAAAGCTTTGGCATAAAATTGAAGAAGATATGTTAAAGTGGAATAAACTGAATATGTTTATGCTGGGTAGGATCTCTGCAATTAAAATGAATGTTCTACCAAGAATTATGTTTCTTTTTCAAACAATTCCAATAGTGAAAGATAATAAACAATTTAAGCATTGGCAAAAAAGATCTCAGAATTCGTATGAGCGGGTAAAAAGACAAGAATTAAAATGAAAATTCTGACGGATGCGAAAGAAAGGGGTGGCTTCCAGTTGCCTGATTTTAAGTTATATCATGATGCAGTTTGTTTGGTATGAATTAAGGACTGGATAACTTTGCTTAACAGGAAATTATTGGCATTAGAAAGCCATGGGAATGTTTTTGGTTGGCATGCATATATGTATTATGGGAAGGAGAAGATGGATGGATTTTTCTCACATCATTACATAAGAAGAAACTTGTTGAATACTTGGAAAAAATATACCAGATATGGTGATGAGAGAAAGCCATTATGGATTGTGCCAACTGAAATTATAAAGTTGTCTTCAGATCCACATAAAGGAAAATAAACAACTGCTATAAAATAAACAACTGCTAAAAATACAGGGAGGCAAGGTGGAACTAAAACTGGTGGAAGAATTGCAGGACAAACTTAATTGTACCAACTGCAACAAATTAAAAGCTTTTTGGAGCAAGGTATTAGAAATATAGGAATAAGGCAAGAGCAAACAGAATTGGAAGAAGTGCTGTTGGGCGAGAATGAAAAACTGATTTCAAAGGTTTATAAGTTACTATTGAAATGTTCTACAGAAGATGAAGTAGTGAAAACTCAAATGATAAAATGGGCAATAAATATGAACAAAGAAATACAAATGGAGACATGGGAACACCTATGGAAGAACTCTATAAAAATATTGTCGTATTACTATATAAAAGAGAACTGTTTCAAAATGTTGTATAGATGGTATATGACACCTAAGAAATTAGCAAAAATGAATAATCAAATATCAGATTGGTGTTGGAAGTGTAAAAAACATGAAGGTTCTTTCTACCATATGTGGTGGACTTGCAATAAAGCAAAACATTTTTGGCAAATGATTCAACAAGAGACCTCTAAAATTTTGGGTTATGACATTAAGAGAGCACCAGATATCTTTCTAGTGGGATTACGAATGGAAAGTTTTCCGAAACAAGATAGGACATTGTTGTGGTACTTGCTTTCAGCTGCAAGGACATTATATGCGCAAATGTGGAAGCAAGATAAAATACCAGAGAAATGGGACTGGATCTTAAAAGTGTTACACTGTAGTGAAATGGATAAACTTACTAGAATCCTAAAAGACTGCAATTCAGAAAAAATTTAAAGATGATTGGAAGAAATTTCAAAAATATGTTGAAAAACAATGGAAAGTTGAGACATTTAGTGGTTTTTGATAATATTATATGAACTTTTAAGGGGACGATAAAGTGGTAAACATGGATTTCTGATCTGATATGTAATTTCATAGAGGGATAGATTATGAGACAAATAGAGGGTTAATTTTAATAATAATCAAATACATAGTCTTGGTTCATTTTGTATTAAGGTAAACTGGAAGTGAAGATTCTATAAGTGTGAATTTTACTTTTTTCCTTTTTAATTATTTTAGGCATCGGTGGGGGTCAAGAAATAGAGGGCTGGGGGAGATGGAAATTTTGTAATGTATTAGTTAATAACTGGGAGTTTATGTTTGATGAATATTTTACAATATGTTGCAAAGATAATAAAAATTGGTTTAAAAAAATCAAATTAAACAAAGAAATGTGCAAGAAAGCAGCTTGATTCCCATGGTGCACCCTTAGGACTCTTTTCTATGACTCTCCAAGACCTCATGTACCCAGGCCATGATTAAGAATTGATGTCTGCAGGACAATAATTAAGACTCTGCACACCATTCAGGAATATCACTTACAATACCACCTCACCTTGTAATTTCATCAAATGTTCACTCAAGAAGGATAATTTCATTTCCTGTCCCTTTAACAGCCACTGGACTGAACATGCTTTATTCAAATGGCATTACAAAATTCCCAGGATATTCCATCATTAGCCTCTTCTCAATGGGTCATGTCCAATAATATTAGCCTTTCAGTAAACCCATGAGGGTCTGGATCACCACCTCACACACACATGAAATCACAACCAATATCAAGGGGAGAGTATAAAAGAGATGTACAAATCTAGACACTATGAGTTGGTTTTGCTTGCTGGACCTCTTCCCACTGCTAAAATGGAAATTTGTTTTTAATCCCCAAACCTTCTTTCACCACTCACATGAGGTGACTGGATCTTGTTTTTAAAAAATGCAGATTATAATCTAATTTTCCAATTCTTTCTCCCAAATCTGAAACTTCCTTCTACACACTTCCTTCTATTCTTGTTCCATAGCTTTAGCTTTATCTAGTTTCCATCTCAATGTCCAGTGGGCTGGTGCTATTTCCCACAGGTCCCTCTCAGTCTTTTCCCCATCCACCTACTCTGGCAGGATATTCTCTTCCAATCAAATCTTTCTTCACATCTGATATCAGATTATTGCATTCAAGTATGGACAACCCCACACTTGGCACTGCTTCCTGGGTTTTTCCTGCAACTAGTCAAATTGGAGGAACACATTCATTTAGGGGCAAATTGACTCTTACTGGAGACTAGGATTTTTCAAAATTGGAAGTTTTTATTAGATTACCACATGCAGATTTCTCAGCTGTCTATAACTGCTCTCTCATTTCAAGAAGCCTTGAAAGTGGTCATTTACTTTTCTTAGTTACTTTGTATCTTGGTTAGGACAATCAAGATACCGTATGTTCAAACTTCTAATCTCCCTTTCTTTCTCCTCTGGAAAGATGGCAACCCTTTCCAGGAACAGTGTATACACATACTTACAATCCCTCCAGAACTAGAGTATTGGCTTGATGCATATTGGGATGCTTGTACATGCATACCTGACACAGGTGTCCATTTGGGTAGCATTAAATCCACTGAAATCAGTTATTTTAGAAGAGTGTAACTTTGTTTAGGATTACACTGTTGAAATCTCAAAAAAATGGCTGATTCTGCAACAGGGTAATTGGATCTAAGAGGCTATATGTTTGTCTAATAGACAAACATATAGCAGATCTAAGGAATAGGCACTCATAATAACTGCAGCAATAATGAGATATATTTCATTAAACAAGATTTACAAACATGAGTGCTTATTCATAATATGGGGCCTCAGTCATGCAATGACTAAGGGTGTGCAGGTGAATAATAAACCAAAATCCAACTTGAATAGCGTCCATTCTCTATTTCAATAAAAATCTGATACCAGTAGACTCTGTCCATTGATACAGTTAATGTAACTTCTCAGAATAGGAACACTGATTACATATGGGGAAAGTGTTAATCTTCTGTATTTTCTCTGCACCTGTAATGGACAGGAAATGGTTAATGCTTTAACCCAGTCTGAACATTGAGTGGCAGGGGGTTCAAATGGAATTCTACATTTGAGAGTGTCAGTTAAGAGTGGTAATTAAGAATGGCAGATAAGAGTCCAGTGAGTACAATGAAGGATAATTAAGCAGAGTGAGAAGATCAAAGAGGATCCTGAATTAGGGGACAAGTAGCCCTTCCCTGAAGGAAATAGCTCCTACTGAAGGGAGTGAAAGTGGTTAAGAAGGAAAAATGGAATTTGTGTGGACATTCCTGACTTAACAAATCTAAGTATTTTTGAGACTAGGAAGCCTATACTTGTTTACTTAAGCAGTGCCTGCCAAGAGACTTCTCTCCACTGTTTTAAAGGCCTGTCAGTATAACAAAACAGCTACTTGATTGTGACAAGCCAATTATAATTACACAAAGTTACCTCATTCTTGTAGCCTGTACAGCTTTTAAGTCCTAAACCTGATACCTCCCTGACCATCTTCCCCTCAAAAGTGAAATAAAACAATTTAATTTTGAATTATGTACTATTATTTTACAAATACAAAATAAGAATTTTAGTCAGTCCCTCAATACCCTGGGCCAGATCATCATATATCTATATACATTTAAACAACTGGGTGGGACAGATAGATAAAGAACAAGAAAAAGGGACTGCCCAACTAAAGAAATAGACAAAAAATGAATTTGAGAAGTGGGAAAATATAGCACCACAATAGACAAATGGCATAAAACAGCAATGGTGAAGGTACAAAATGACTCTGCAGATATGTGCCAGCCTAACAGTTATGTTATCCAACCAGAGAATGACTGATGCCAGCCCCTGGAGCAAGTGTCAGTGTTGCCCACCCTCCACATCCTCAGAGGGAATCACAAGGGTGGGGGGAGACTGCCAAGGCTCAGCACATGAGCTCTGATCAATTGGAGGTTGGCCAGCTGACCAGGTCTGGAAGCAGCTGCCATCCCCCCAACTATGACAGCCCAACATGAGCTCTCTGTCCACCCATCCTTTTTTTAAGGACCATGTGGGATTAGTTAGTCAACAGTTACAGGGTTGAGCAGTAATTTTTTGGACCTTACTCAAATTGTCTGTGAGGGGGCCTTTTTTTGCCTGCTCCACATGGTCTGAGAGGGTGAGGCATAAATAGGTCTGGTACAACTGGTTAGGGCCTTACTGGGATGGTGGAAAAAGTGTGGGTTGAAGGGGGTTTTGAGTTGGCAAGTACCCCAAGATTTGGCGGGGTCCTCAAGTGGGATACTTAAAGGTTTGGCTGTCCAGGTGATCCAGTTGGGGGCTTCTTTGGAACTGGAAGAGCATAGGCAAGCCTTAAGACTTTGCAGACATAGGCAGGAATATGGCCACATATATATATACACACTGTGGCTAATAGCCACTGATGGATCTCTGCTCCATATTTTTATCTAACCCCCTCTTGAAGCTGGCTATGCTTGCAGCTGCTACCACCTCCTGTGACAGTGGATTCCACATGTTAATCAACCTTTGGGTGAAGAAGTACCTCCTTTTATCCTTTCTAACCCGACTGCTCAGCAATTTCATTGAATGCCCACAAGTTCTTGTATTGTGAGAAAGTGAGAAAAGTAATTCTTTCTCTACCTTCTCCATCCCATGCATAATCTTGTAAACCTCTATCATGTCACCCCGCAGTTGATGTTTCTCCAAGCTAAAGAGCCCCAAGCGTTTTAACCTTTCTTCATAGGAAAAATGTTCCAGCCCTTTAATCATTCTAGTTGCCCTTTTCTGCACTTTTTCCAGTGCTATAATATCCTTTTTGAGGTGCGGTGACCAGAATTGCACACAGTATTTCAAATGACACAGCACCATTGATTTATACAGGGGCATTATGATACTGGCTGATTTGTTTTCAATTCCCTTCGTAATAATTCCCAGCATGGTGTTGGCCTTTTTTATTGCAAACGCACACCGTCTTGACATTTTCAGTGAGTTATTTACCACGGCCCCAAGATCTCTCTCTTGGTCAGTCTCTGCAAGTTCACACCCCATCAACTTGTATTTGTAGCTGGGATTCTTGGCCCCAGTGTGCATTACTTTGCACTTGGCCACATTGAACCTCATCTGCCACGTTGATGCCCACTCACCCAGCCTCAACAGATACCTTTGGAGTTCCTCACAATCCTCTCTGGTTAAGAACATAAGAACATAAGAGAAGCCATGTTGGATCAGGCCAACGGCCCATCAAGTCCAACACTCTGTGTCACACAGTGGCAAAAAATTTTATATACACACATACACTGCGGCTAATAGCCACTGATGGACCTGTGCTCCATATTTTTATCTAAACCCCTCTTGAAGGTGGCTATACTTGTGGCCGCCACCACCTCCTGTGGCAGTGAATTCCACATGTTAATCACCCTTTGGGTGAAGAAGTACTTCCTTTTATCCGTTTTAACCTTTCTGCTCAGCAATTTCATCGAATGCCCACGAGTTCTTGTATTGTGAGAAAGGGAGAAAAGTACTTCTTTCTCTACTTTCTCCATCCCATGCATTATCTTGTAAACCTCTATCATGTCACCCCGCAGTCGACGTTTCTCCAAGCTAAAGAGTCCCAAGCGTTTCTACCTTTCTTCATAGGGAAAGTGCTCCAGCCCTTTAATCATTCTAGTTGCCCTTCTCTGGACTTTCTCCAATGCTATAATATCCTTTTTGAGGTGCGGCGACCAGAACTGCACACAGTACTCCAAATGAGACCGCACCATCGATTTATACAGGGGCATTATGATACTGGCTGATTTGTTTTCAATTCCCTTCCTAATAATTCCCAGCATGGCGTTGGCCTTTTTTATTGCAGACGCACACTGTCTTGACATTTTCAGTGAGTTATCTACCACGACCCCAAGATCTCTCTCTTGGTCAGTCTCTGCCAGTTCACACCCCATCAACTTGTATTTGTAGCTGGGATTCTTGGCCCCAATGTGCATTACTTTGCACTTGGCCACATTGAACCGCATCTGCCACGTTGACGCCCACTCACCCAGCCTCAACAGATCCCTTTGGAGTTCCTCACAATCCTCTCTGGTTCTCACCACCCTGAACAATTTAGTGTCATCCGCAAACTTGGCCACTTCACTGCTCACTCCCAACTCTAAATCATTTATGAACAAGTTAAAGAGCATGGGACCCAGTACCGAGCCCTGCGGCACCCCATTGCTTACCGTCCTCCACTGCGAAAACTGCCCATTTATACTCACTCTCTGCTTCCTATTACTAAGCCAGTTTTTGATCCACAAGAGGACCTGTCCTTTTACTCCATGACTCTCAAGTTTTCTAAGGAGCCTTTGATGAGGAACTTTATCAAAAGCTTTCTGGAAGTCAAGGTAAACAACATCTATCGGGTCTCCTTTGTCCACATGTTTGTTTACCCCCTCAAAGAAATGTAACAGGTTAGTGAGGCAAGATCTTCCCTTGCAGAACCCATGCTGAGTCTTCCTCAATAACCCGTGTTCATCAATGTGCCTACTTATTATGTCCTTGATAATGGTTTCTACCAACTTTCCCGGTATTGAAGTCAGACTGACTGGCCTGTAATTTCCCGGATCTCCTCTGGAACCTTTTTTAAAGATGGAGGTGACATTTGCTACCTTCCAGTCCTCAGGAACGGAGGCAGATTTCAATGAAAGATTACAGATTTTTGTTAGAAGATCCACAAGTTCAACTTAGAGTTCTTTCAGAACTCTCGGATGTATACCATCCGGACCCGGTGACATATAAGTTTTTAATTCGTCCATCAGTTGTAGGACCTCCTCTTTTGTCACCTCAATCTGACTCAGGTCTTTCAACACCCCTTCCAAAATTAGTGGCTCTGGGGCGGGCAAAAAGTTCTCATCTTCCACAGTGAAGATGGAGGCAAAAAATGCATTCAGCTTCTCAGCCATTTCCCTATGCTCCCTCAGTAATCCTTTTACCCCATGGTCATCGAAGGGCCCCACTGCCTCCCTGGCTGGTTTCCTACTTCTAATATATTTGAAGAAAGTTTTATTGTTGGTCTTTATGTTTTTTGCAATATGCTCCTCATAGTCCCTTTTTGCCTGCCTGATCACAGTCTTGCATTTGATTTGCCACAGCCTGTGTTCCCTTTTACTAATCTCACTTGGACTGGTTTTCCACCGCTTAAAGGAGTCCTTCTTACCTTTTACAGCTTCCATTACCTTGTTTGTTAACCATGCAGGCCTTTTCTTATGCCTGTTTGTGCCTTTCCTAACTTGTGGTATGTATTTTATCTGAGCTTCAAGGATTATAGTTTTAAATAGCGTCCAAGCTTCCCCAAGGGTTTTGACCATATGTACCTTTCCTTTCAGTTTCCTCCTCACATGCCTCCTCATCTCAATGTATTTACCCCTTTTAAAGTTAAACGTGGTTGTGGTTGTCTTTTTGGACAACTTCCTATTTATACAAACGGTGAAATCAATAACATTATGGTCACTGCTCCCAAGCGGCGCAAATACTTTTACATCTCTCACCAAGTCTTGGGCATAACTTAGGACCAAATCCAGGATCGCCCCACCCCTGGTAGGTTCTGAGACCATCTGCTCCATAGCGCAGTCATTGAGAGCATCAAGAAACTCAATCTCTTTCTCTCGACCAGAACACATATTGACCCAATCACCACCCTGAACAATTTAGTGTCATCTGCAAACCTGGCCACTTCATTGCTTACTCTCAACTCCAAATAATTTATGAACAAGTTAAAGAGCATGGGACCCAGTACTGAGCCCTGTGGCATTCCACTGCTTACCGTACTCCACTGCGAAGACTGCCCATTTATACTCACTCTCTGCTTCCTATTAATTAGCCAGTTTTTGATCCACAAGAGGACCTGTCCTTTTACTCCATGACTCTCGAGCTTACTAAGGAGCCTTTGATGAGGAACTTTATCAAAAGCTTTCTGGAAGTCAAGGTAAACAATATCTATCGGGTCTCCTTCATCCAGATGTTTGTTCACCTCCTCAAAGAAATGTAACAGGTTAGTGAGGCAAGATATTCCCTTACAGAACCCATGCTGAGTCTTCCTCAATAACTCATATTCATTAATGCGCCTACTCATTCTGTCCTTAATAATGGTTTCTACCAATTTTCCCGGTATTGAAGTCAGACTGACTGGCCTGTAGTTTTCCGGATCTCCTCTGGAACCCTTTTTAAAGATGGGGGTGACATTTGCTACCTTCCAGTCCTCAGGAACGGAGGCAGATTTCAATGAAAGATTACATATTTTTGTCAGAAGATCCACAAGTTCAACTTTGAGTTCTTTCAGAACTCTTGGATGTATGCCATCCGGACTTGGTGACTTATTAGTTTTTATTTGTCTATCAGTTGTAGGACCTCCTCTCTTGTCACCTCAATCTGACTCAGGTCTTTCAACACCCCTTCCAAAATTAGTGGTTCTGGAGCAAGCAAACACTTCTCGTCTTCCACAGTGAAGACGGAGGCAAAAAAATGCATTCAGCTTCTCAGCCATTTCCCTATCCTCCTTCAGTAACCCTTTGACCCCTTGGTCATCCAAGGGCCCCACTGCCTCCCTGGCTGGTTTCCTGCTTCTAATATATTTGAAGAAATTTTTATTGTTGGTCTTTATGTTTTTTGCAATATGCTCCTCATAGTCCCTTTTTGCTTGCCTGATCACAGTCTTGCATTTGATTTGCCACAGCCTGTGTTCCCTTTTATTACTCATTTGGATTAGCTTTCCACCACTTAAAGGAGTCCTTCTTACCTTTTACAGCTTCCATTATTTTGTTTGTTAACCATGCAGGCCTTCTCTTATATCTGTTTCTGCCTTTCCTAACTTGTGGTATATATTTTATCTGAGCTTCTAGGATTGTAGTTTTAAATAGCCTCCAAGCGTCCCCAAGGGTTTTGACTGTATTTACCTTTCCTTTCAGTTACCTCTTCACATGCCTCCTCATCTCAGAGAATTTACCCCTTTTAAAGTTAAACATGGTTGTGCTGGTCTTTTGGGGCAACTCTATATTTATACAAATCGTGAAACCAATAACATTATGGTCACTGCTCCCAAGCGGTGCAATCACTTTTACATCTCTCACCAATACTTGGGCATTACTTATGACCAAATCTAGGATCACCCCACCCCTGGTAGGTTCAGAGACTATCTGCTCCATAGCACAGTAATTGAGAGCATCTAGAAACTCAATCTTTCCCTCAACCAGAACACATATTGACCCAATCAATCTGCGGGTAGTTAAAATCACCTGTGACGACACAATTTTTACGTCTAGCCACTATCTTTAAGCCTTCCATCATATTATAGTCATCCTCTATCTTTTGATCTGGTGGACGATAACAAACTCCCATAGTCAAATTTCCGTTTGGGCCCTCTGTTTCAACCCAAAGCATTTCTAGAAGGCAATCTAATTCTCTGACCTCAGTCTTACTGGACTGTATATCCTCTCTGACATACAGAGCCACCCCACCTCCAACCCTTCCCTCCCTATCCTTCCGATATAACTTATATCCAGGAATCACCATGTCCCACTGATTCTCCTCATTCCACCAAGTTTCTGAAATTTCCACAATGTGTATGTTTTCTCCCAACACTAAACATTCCAACTCACCAATTTTACTTTGAACACTTCTAGTATTAGTGTACAAACATCTATAATTTCCCAGGCAAGCTAGGCCCGCCACCTTCCTCCTGCCGCTTCGTGATTCTGGCAGGCAATCCATTCTGTTTGTCACCATCTCAGTGGACAACTCTGATCTATTACCTGGTAGAAAAGTAACAGCTAACCCTTCATCTCTTTGAGATGAGTCCTCCCGAACCAGAGACATTTCATCTCCTGTCGGCTTTCCCCCAAGATTTAGTTTAAAAACTGCTTTGCCACGTTTTTGATTTTAAGCACCAGCAGCCTGGTTCCATCTGGGGACAAGTGGAGACCATCTTTTTTGTATAGCTCCCGCTTGTTCCAGAAAGCATCCCAGTGCCTAACAAACTTAAACCCTTCCTCTTTACACCATTGTCTCATCCACACATTGAGACTTCTAATTTGTGCCTGTCTCTCCAGCCCTGCACGTGGAACAGGTAGCACTTCTGAGAAGGCTACTTTGGAGGTCCTGGCCTTAAGTCTCCCGCCTAGCAGCCTAAATTTTTCCTCCAGGACCTCACGACTGCATTTCCCCACATCGTTGGTGCCAACATGCACCACGAATACTGGCTCCTCCCCAGCACTGTCTATCAGCCTATCTACTACACGCGTAATGTCCACTACCTTCACACCAGGCAGGCAAGTCACCATACGGTCAGTATGTGGTTTTGCCACCCAACTGTCTACTTGCCTAAGGATTGAATAACCAACTACCAAGACCCCCCCCCTCTCTCTCTCTGCCCAGAGATGGTTCCTTGGCATGAAAGGATTCCCGCTCACCAACTGAAGAAGAGGTCCGGTGCCCTGTTCCCTCTCGACCCTCATGCTCCCTGGAAGCAACGGGGCTGCCATGTTCATAGCTGGGCTCATCTAACACATCCCCGAGAGTCTTCTCTGAGTGCCTAACTGACTGTCTCTGTTTCTCCAGGTCAGTCACTTCAGCCTCAAGAGTACGAACTCATTCCCTGAGGACCAGGAGCTCCTTGCATCGAGCGCACACCCAAGACTTCTGTCCTGTGGGCAGATAGTCATACATGTGACACAGTGCAAAACACTGGAAAGCCCCCACCCCCCCTGCTGGCATTCTACCTTCATGATTTCTCTCTCTCTCTTTCTCTCGGCTTGACTTCGCGAACGAAGATTTAAGAAGGGTGCAGTAGTCCACGTCTCCTGCAGGCTCGCTGGTGGCTGACAAGACCAATGCGGGACAGGCAGATCCGGCCACAGTGGCTGCAGGGAAAAGTCTGATTTGGGGTTGGTGCTGTAGCAGTGCGATTCTTCCTCAATCTCCTTTTGTCCTCAAGACCAGCTATGCATGCGTTCTCAAAGGAAGAGACAGCCTGGTGGATGGTGTGCCTCCATGCTTTGTGATCTGAGGCTAGGTCAGACCACTGGTGATGGTTGATGCGACAGGTGCCAAGGGATTTCTTCAAGGAGTCCTTGTACCTCTTCTTTGGTGCCCCTCCATTTCGATGGCCGGTGGAAAGTTCACCATACAGAGCAATTTTGGGAAGGCGGTGGTTTTCCATCCTAGAAATATGCCCTACCCAGCGCAGCTGCGTCTTCAACAGCAGTGCCTCGATGCTTGTAACCTCCGCCCTCTTGAGGATTTCAGTGTTGGTCACAAAGTCACACCAGTGGATGTTGAGGATGGTGCGAAGGCAGTGCTGATGAAAGCGCTCAAGGAGTCGCAGGTGATGACGGTATAAAACCCACGATTCGGAGCCGTAGAAGAGGGTTGTCATCACAACCGCTTTGTAAACATTGATCTTTGGGCCTTTTTTCTGATGCTTGTTGCTCCACACTCTTTTGTGCAGTCGGCCAAATGCACGGTTTGCCTTTGCCAGCCTGTTGTCAATCTCCTTGTCGATCTTGGCATCTGAGGAGATGATGCACCCCAGGTAGCTGAACTGCTCGACTGTCCTCAGAACTGATTCACCCACAGTGATGCAGGGAGGGTGATAATCTTCCTGAGGTGCAGGCTGGTGGAGAACTTCTGTCTTCTTCAGACTAACTTCTAGGCCGAATAGCTTGGCAGCCTCTGCAAAGCAGGACGTCCTATGCTGCAGAGCTGATACCGAGTGGGAGACGAGTGCAGCATCATCAGCAAACAGTAGCTCTCGGATAAGTTTTTCCATTGTCTTGGAGTGAGCCTTTAGTCGCCTCAGGTTGAACAGGCTGCCATCGGTGCGATAGCGGATGTAGACACCATTGTCATCATCTAGATCTACTGTGGCTCTTTGAAGCATCATGCTAAAGAAGATCGTAAAGAGAGTTGGCGCGAGAACACAGCCTTGCTTTACACCTGTGCCTATTGGGAAGGGCTCCGAGAGGTCGTTGCAGTGTCTGACTTGGCCTCGCTGGTCTTCATTTAGCTGGATGATCATGCTGAGGAACCTGGGGGGACATCCTAAATGTTCCAAGATTTGCCAAAGGCCTTTCCTGCTAACGGAATCGAAAGCTTTGGTAAGGTTGACAAAAGTCACATATAGACCCTTGTTCTGTTCCCTGTATTTCTCTTGGAGCTGCCTGAGAACAAATATCATGTCGGTGGTGCTCCTGTTAGCTCTGAAGCCGCACTGGCTCTCTGGGAGGAGTTCTTCTGCAATGGTGGGCACCAGTCTGTTCAGGAGTATTCTGGCAAGGATTTTGCCTGCGATGGAGAGCAGGGTTATCCCTCGGTAGTTGGAGCAGTCTGACTTTCCCCCTTTGTTCTTGTGTAGAGTGATGATGATTGCATCGCGAAAGTCCTGTGGTAGTTTGCCTTGTTCCCAGCAGGTGACAAGTACTTTGTGAAGTGTGCTATGTAGTACTGTGCCCCCATGCTTCCAGATTTCTCGTGGGATTCCATCAACTCCCGCTGCCTTGCCACTTTTCAGTTGTTTGATGGCTTTAACAGTCTCTTCTAGGGTGGGGATTTCATCCAACTCTGTTTTCACTGGTTGAAGTGGGGTGAGGTGGATTGCTGAATCTTGAACTACGTGGTTGGCACTGAAGGGAACCTGAAAATACTCCAACCACCGGTTCAGTATGGATGCCTTGTCTGTGAGGAGCATTTGGCCGTCTGCACTATGCAAGGGTCTCTGAGCCTGATATGATGGGCCATATACTGCCTTCAGGGCTTTGTAGAACCCTCTTAAATCACCAGTGTCTGCACACAGCTGGGTTCTCTCTGCAAGCTTGATCCACCACTCGTTCTGAGTGTCTCGAAGCTTGCGCTGGAGGTTGCTACATGCAGCGCTAAAGATTGCTTTTTTCCCGGGACAGGAGGGCTGAGCAAGATGTGCTTGGTAGGCAGATCTCTTTTTCGCTAGTAATTCTTGGATCTCTTGATTGTTCTCATCAAACCAGCCCTTGTTCTTCCTTGTGGAGAACCCGAGGACTTCTTCAGAGATCTGCAGGACGGTGGTTTTTAGGTGTTCCCAGAGTGCTTCTGGAGAAGGGTCTGTGGGGCAACTGGAGTCCTCAATTCTTGACTGGAGTTTTGCCTGGAAGGCAGCTTTAACTTCGGCTGACTGAAGGCTGCCAACCTGAAGCTTCCTCCGAGGGATACCTCCTCTCCTGGGTGTGGGTTTAAAGTGAAGACGGAGATTGCAGCGTACAAGACAATGATCCGTATGACATTCCACACTGGGCATTACTCGGGTGTGTAAGACATCTCAAAGGTCTCTCTGGCGCACCAGAATGTAGTCGATAAGGTGCCAGTGCTTGGACCGTGGGTGCATCCAGGTTGTCTTCAGGCTGTTCTTCTGATGAAAGATAGTGTTGGTGATGGTGAGCTGATGCTCCGTGCAGAATTCTAGCAGGAGGCGCCCGTTATCATTGCAGTTTCCAATGCCGTGTTTGCCAAGTACTCCTTTCCAGGCTTCCGAGTCTTTACCTACTCTGGCATTGAAGTCGCCAAGGATGATCACCTTGTCCTCTGTAGGGGTCTTCCGTACGAGGTTGCGTAGATCAGCATAGAACTTGTACTTTTCTGCAGGATCTGCTTGAAGGGTTGGGGCATACACACTGAAGAGTGTTGCATGCTGCTTGTTTTGAAGTGGGAGGCGCATGGACATGATGCGATCTGAGTGACCTGTTGGCAGGTTTTCGAGTTTGGAGGCAATGGAGTTCCTGACCATGAAGCCAATGCCAGAAAGGTGGCTCTCAGCCTTTGACTTACCCGACCAGTAGAGGGTATAGCCAGCACCGTGTTCTTGAAGACTACCTTCCTCAGGGAAACGGACCTCACTGAGAGCTGTTATGTCGATATTCAACCTGAGAAGTTCGTGGGCAACTAGAGCAGAGCGTCGTTCAGGGCGACCACTGTCTACTGTGTCAAGCATGGTTCTGATGTTCCAGCACGCAAGCTTTAGTCTTTGCACACTTTGTGAGGCAGGTGCATGCCTTTTCTTTGTTGTTATTTTTTGACCGCAAGTAAGGATTCCCGTTGACCGCGGCTAGCCAACTGGGGTGGGGGAGACGAGCTTTGTTTAGGCCACCTTTTCTAGGCCCCTCTCCGTGTGGAGCAAGCAGTGCTGTCCCTAGATAAGGCTGTTTGTTCGTTCAGGGAGCTGCCGAAAAATGCTTTCGTCTCCAGGTCAGCATCAGGCGACCAATACCCTGAACCGCCTACATGCAGGATCGGGACTGCGACTTCCAGTGGCATCTTCCACCTGCCGTTTCGCCCCTTGCCCATCGCTGCAGGACTTGGTGTGTTGTGGGTTGTGGATGTGGATATGCCCTTCAGGCCTGCGCAGAGGAATTTTTAGGTGAAGCACAGTGTGCGCGGTACTGGCCCCACCCTTTCACCTTGGGGCCATCTGCCATGGCCGAGTAAACCGGGACGCCGGCAGCAAGTCCTCCAGGTGGTGGGTGTTACATTAACGAGCTCTATCTGCCTGGGTTTGATGCTAGAGTTTTCCTTCTCTTGGCTGGCGAGGTTGGTGAGCCCAGCTTGCCCATCCGGTTATACCGCGGGACATTCGTTCGCACCATGACGTGGCAAACTCTGTGAGAAACGGGGGGGGGGACCAGCGGGAAGGTGTTGCCATGGATGCAGTAATGCAGGAGAGGCCATTGCAGTGACCATCTGCCAGGCATAGCCGGACAGTGACCACGCGGCATTCACTACACCGGGAGAGGAGAGGCTATGTATTGCGCATACACTTTCCCTGGGGGGGCAGGATACCCAAGAGAGAGCCCACCCCTCCCCCCCACCTTCATGATAGCTTTTTAAAAAATATACAGTCCCTTTTTAATCTCTGTTTGTTTCTGTGGCTCCCCACCTGAATAGTCTACTTACCTTAATGGGAACACAAGGAATCTGGGTTCCTGGTCTTTACAGAGTCCCCAGGCTAAGAGCTACAGGCCAAGGGCCGTTTAACTCTCTGGCAAGGCACAGCTGAACAATGCAAAGAGGGTGGGGAACACAGCCACTACTAATCAATCAGCAACAATCACCTTCACCTTCAGCCCTTCACACAAACTCAAACGTTTTCAGCAACTCCCCCAGCTGCTGTGCCACAAACCTTACGGTTGTAGCACTTCTCTGCTCTATCCCAGAGCTCTCTGCAATGTCTGGAAGGATTCTGGATCAGGTTCTGAGCTGGGGTGGGTTTGCTCTTTTAGGAAGCTTGCTTTGCAAGCTCAATACAACCCATGCTTTAAAATTTAATGAAATGATGCAGATCAGCTTATGTGTAAATAAAGTCCCAGTTTAACTCATAACTTGTGTCATGTTTCATTCAAGGGGTGGGTGAGCAATAAGCCAATCATTCTGCTAAATAGTTTCATCCTGATTCTATGTATCATGTTTCCATTTTTCACCAAATGGCTTAGAATATTCTCTTTGATTCTACATACTTAAAGGTACAGCTTGCATGATATCTTCCATCATCTTTACAGAGCATAGGACACTCAGTGGTAGGCAGGCCAGCCTGCAGATGCTAGAGGAATTGAGTTGAGGGATCAGGGTTTGCTATTCCTGTGAAAATTCTCAGCTGCTTTGCAGGCAGTGTTGAAGAATGTCAGTTCTCTCTACATGAAAGATAATTGCTGACTAAGGACTAAAATATTTAATCTTTAATTTTAGGTAAATTAACTGGCCAACTGGCTTTAATCTTTAATTTTAGGTAAATTAACAGGCTAGCCCAACCTCATCCAAACACAGAAGCTAAGCAGGGTTGGCCCAAGTCAATATTTGAATCGGAGACCACCAAGGAATACAGGGTCATAATGCAGAGACAGGCAATGGGAAACCTGAAAGTCTCTTGCCCTAAAAACCATGAAGGATCATCACAATTTAGTAGTAACCTGATGACAAAAAAAGGAACTGGTTTGTCAGTTTTGGGGAAAGGCAGGCAATCTGTTTTTAAATAGCAAAGGAACTTGATTGACATGTGTACAGGTACAGCTATTAACATGGAAAATGGGCCAATATTATTAGAATGGAATAGATGGCTGAAAGGATCCAAAACCTGCACAATTTCACTCCTTACCTCACCATGCTGCAATGCCTGAAGCTTTTATTTTAAAGATAGGCAGTCTTGTATAATGGTTACAGTGTAGCACTTTGACTAGAGATATGGGTCCAAATCTGTTCCTCCTCCCAACCACCACCACCCTACTCATTTCTTCATGCTTTTCTAGTAATGGCTATGATCATCTGGAGAGGGCAAATGAAGACTCTTTATATATACTTAGAAGGTATCACCAACCAATAACCTTCATTATTTGAATGCCTTAGAAGTGCTGAATCACTTAGTTGCATTCTGGCAGTTTTCATAAGCAGTGAAACAGTTGAAAATGTTGAAAATCTCCAAAGGTAATTGGCTGGGAACATTCCTCCATTGCAAAGCTTTGATTGGAAAGAGAAATGTTATTGCCTGACAAATCAGTAGAATCAAAGAAAACACTTGTGCATGTTGCATTGCTGGTAACCACTTAAACTTTGTGTGTGTGTGGGGGGGAACACCTAGAAGGTTTGGGGAAGGGGATTTGTAATTCCCAGGAATCCAAGATTTATGTTCCATTCCAGAAATCACTAGTAATTTCTATATATATCTTCAGCTGGGAAATTTTGTTAAGCATACCCATAGTGTGTATAACACAAGTCAATCAACAAAACCTTCAATGAAAAGCAAATAACCAAAAACAGATAACAAAATATAGACAAGTATGGAAAGGGATGGGGGTGGGTGGGGTGGAAATAGGGAATTTGTGATCTTTCCTAGAAAATAGTAGTGCTGAGAAAGTACTTCTAAAGATGTTAGGGAGAAGCTGATCATAGTTGGAGCTGAATAGTTTGCCCTTTGGATGAAAATTGATCTGTTGGATGATCAAGGATGCTCACAATGAATCAAATACACATCTGTGATAAACAGATATGTGCAATATCTGCAGATTTTTTTTCTTTTTATCCTCCAAATTCTGTTACACCACAGAAGTTCA
Organism: Heteronotia binoei; assembly: GCF_032191835.1. Taxonomy (NCBI): domain Eukaryota; kingdom Metazoa; phylum Chordata; class Lepidosauria; order Squamata; family Gekkonidae; genus Heteronotia; species Heteronotia binoei. The sequence goes on along the minus strand of NC_083224.1, from coordinate 130,072,772 downwards.
TTTTCAGAGAGTTGCTGCCAGATGTGAAAAGCTTGTAACACTGAATGTTCAGGGGTAATTAGATCAAGATTCTAGCAACTTGCTGTAAGCCTTGAACTCAAATAATCCTTCATGTGCCTCCACTAGACATGTCTTTAAATTAGATTATAATGAGCTTGGCAGCACTATTAATAACACAGGAAGTCATGGGAGAATACAGTTTTATTTCCTCCATATAAAATGCACCATCATGTAGCTTTTTTGCCTATTGAAAGATGGTGATTGTCCAAGTTTTACATATTTTAATTATGAAAGACAACTATTACGGCATTCCGAGTCCAAAAAATGTCACACAGAGGGTCTCCTATTCAAGTTTAAATAGAATGGGTAGAGTGAACCATTTCAAAATGGTATATTTATTTTAAATATCAATTGAGGTTTTTCTGTATCTTTCGAGATTATTTTGTTTGAACAGTGCAATTCCCTGTCAGTAAATTCAACCTTAAAAATTGGTCTTCTCCAAATTATGCAGCCTCTCTTCATTTTTTAGTCATAGCTGAAAGATTTAAATGATTGATTAAACTAGTGACATATGGCTATCTGCCTTGAGTCAGCCTTGAATGGAACTTATGAGTTAGTTAAGTATACCCTATAAAAAGAGATGAACTATCAAGTGCATTACAAGCCTATGTTCCTTTTGGCAATGTCTTTGCTTTGCAGGGAAGGGTGCCAGAAACATACAAGCAGAATATAAGTGCAGTAATGTTTACAATAAAATATATCTTTTCTTGGAGAGTTGTAAAATAGATGAGGCAATTCCTTTTCTTCATTGTAGAAAGTCTGCTGGTCAGAGAGTCTGCAAGCTTTGAGGTGCATGGAATTCATCAAACAGAATGGGAAAGTACCTATTCCAAGACAATGCTTACCATTCTCATTTGTTGTGCATTCAAATAGGCAGCTAGCTAGCTCCAATAAAAATACACATTCATTAACATGTTACTTTATTGAGAAGCAGTTTGTTTAGTACTAGATCTTTTAGTCACAGTACAGGGAGGTAGCAGCATAAAATGTTGCATTTCATCAAGGAAACCTCAAACTCTTTTGAATTTGTTCATATCCTGATTACAGAATTTTGCCACTGATTTACAGACAATCTTATTGAAATTTCATGAATGAGTCGCTGGAGTTCGCTGGGTGGCTTTTGCTGAACAGAACATGCATATGTGCAAGTATGATTTTTTTCATGCAGGCATGTCTCATGATCTGAGGGTGCTGCCATGCTTGTAAATGACGCAGAATTTAAGCTTATTTGGAGAATGCCAGTTTTGAACATAATGATCTACCATGGGGGCCTCTTTGATCTGGCCCCAGATCCTCAAGCAATGCTCAAGGATCTGAGTTTTAACTGCCTGCATTGAAATACCTATAGAAAGTAGCCCATAGGGCACTGAATTAGGTACACAACCTTTTGGCTGGAAAAGGTGGTGAAATTAATTTTAATATTCTTAGATAGATTATTAAATTCACTCCCTTTCATCATAATCTTGCAAGCAGCACAATGCCCACATTTATGATTTCCCTGTATGTCAATTGCAGAGTTGTCCCTCTCATGATTAGTAATGTCAGATTTAATAAGGAGATTTTTAATATTCCTCTCCCTATGAAACCCAATTTTAGGAGGTTGAGCACATCCTGGTAAATGGGTAACAATATGCCAATGTCTATAGCTCTTTTAATGTGGTTAGACATGTAAGAAAATTGGAATATGCAGGTAATAGTCTTATTATTAGATCTCTGTTTATATTGAAGAAGTAGGGTTCTTTCTGCCCTTTCTGCCTTCCTTTTGGCAAGTCAGATGGTAGTTTTGTATGTAGTTTAATAGGGATAGGAATATTACACAGTTTCAATTTAAGTAAAAAACATGAAGAAACTTGTTGAAATGTGAATATATCTGGGAAACATATATCACCATCTTGAAGAAGCTCATTGAAATGTGAATATACCTGGGAGACACATATCATCATTAGGGGTGTGCAAAAGAAAAAAAATGGAAAAATTCGAATTCAGGGATATTTGGGGCTAAAAAATTCTGGAGGCCATATATCTCCTAGGTAACCAGAAAAAAGCACAAAAGAAAAAATCCCAAAGGAAAAAAGTCCAAAGAAAAAAGCCCACGGTCATAAATGCTCACAGGAAAAAAGCCCACATGGAAATAAACCTACATGGAAAGAAGCCCACACAGAAAAAGCCCATACTGAAAGAAGCCCACATGGAAAAATATGTAAAGCACCATAGATGTTTATGATTGTGGATAACCATTAATAATATTTTGTTATTTTAAGATTAAAATAAATCATATTCACATGCAACAAAAAGTGACCATTTTGTTATTTTTATATTGTTATTTTAGGATTAAAATATGTCATTTCACATGCAACAAGAAGTGATCATTTTGTTATCAGTGAACTTTATTAAGAAGGAAAAATAATAATAACAGAAATTAAACTCTACATAGAAATATATTTAAATAACTTTATTAATTTACAATTTAATTTACATTGTGGTACATCCAGTGACCATGACAAAAGATCTAACCCTAATAGTAAAAGCAACAATCTTTTAACAACAACAATAATAACTCAGATATAATTCTTCATTGCAAATTAGCCAATCTCTTCAAGCAACTAAGTTTATCTTCCACCTGCTCATATTGCTGCACAGAAGTGGCAACCATGACATGTAGTGCCTCATATTTCCTCTTTTTCACCTCCAGGCGACATGCATGTGCATTAGCCAATGTTAGTTTGTGACAAGCCAGGTCCCTCTGCAGTGCATTGAATAGAGACCACACACTGGGATGACTGAAATGGAACAAGGAATTAACAGCATTGCGAAATCCCTCATAGCAGTTTATAGACATTGGTAACTGTTCCAGGATTGCATCATGATGATTCCATATTCTTATAGGAAATTGAAGATCTCTACCTGCTGCACCCTCAATATATGTTGAAAAGAAGTACATGAGCACTGCATTGTAGCTGTCCATCTGGAAATGTGGCAGCAAGCTCATCAAAAACAGTTCTCACATCATTGATTCGGACAAAGGCTAATGCAGCAAGAGACCCAGGGGAACCAATTCTATGAGCCCCAAAAGAAAGTGCCCCTATCCTTCATTATTTCCTATGGAGGGAAGGCATTTAAAAGGAGTGTGGTCACTTTAGATGTGATGGCCAGAACTCCCTTTGGAGTTCAATAGTACTTGACACAACCTTGCTCCTGGTTCCACCCCAAAGTCTCCTGGCTCCACCCCAAAGTTCCCAGATATTTCTTGAATTGAACTTGGCAACCCTATTCCATGTGGACTTCTTTCAGTATGGGCTTTTTTCCGTGTGGGCTTCTTTCCAAGTGGGTTTATTTCCGTGTGGGCATTTTTCCATGTGGGCATGTTTCCATGGGGGCTTTTTCCCTGTGAGCATTTATGTCTGAAGGGTTTTTTCTTTGAGCATTTTTCCTTTGTGCTTTTTTTCCGGGAACCACGTCTCTTAATAGCAGATTCGGAAGCCAAATCTGATTTGGAACATATCCTGCTATTCTTGAAAATATGGCCCCATTATATCCTATGTGCCATTGAAATCAATGGCAAAATAGGGTATAATGAAAGGTGGCTGGAGGGGAGGGGGTTTGAGGTAGAGGCTCCAAAATTGCAGGGAAGCTGCAAGGGCCTCCCCTCTACAGAACCCCCAAGTTCCAAAAAGATTGGACCAGGGGGTCCCATTCTAGTAGCACCCAAAGAGGGTGCCCCAATCTTCCCATTATACCCTATGGTGATATTCATGCAATTTCTCCCAATGGTGAGAAAAAAGCAATCAGTCAGTTTTCCCACTGTAATAACAGTGAAGAAACTGATTCTGGGGAGCACAGGGTTTGAGGGAGAGCCCCCAGATTTGCAGGGCAGCTGCATGGGCCTCTCCCCCACAGACAGTGAACAAAGCACCCTGCCCCCCCCCCATCCAGCAACAAAATAATAACAGCAATAATACAGTAATATTTTGAATGAAAGTACTGAAATATTTCTACAGCAAGCTTTTAAACCCAGCACAAAATTTTAACTTCTAAAGACTTGACTAAGCCCCACCCCAAAAGAAAACCCTAACCCACCCCTAAAAGGTACTCACCCTAAACAGGGACACTTTATAAATAGAGACCAGATGTTCTTTTAAAACCAACAGAGTCTGAATTCTGGGGAAAATTAAGAGCTGAGAAAGTTATTATGTCCACTGAACATATGAAGCTGCCTTATACTGAATCAGACCCTTGGTCCATCAAAGTCAGTATTGTCTACTCAGACTGGCAGCGGCTCTCCAGGTTCTCAAGCTGAGGTTTTTCACACCTACTTGCCTGGACCCGTTTTTTAGTTGGAGATGCCGGGGATTGAACCTGGGACCATCCCAAGCAGATGCTCTACCACTGAGCCACCATCCCCTCCACTGAGATAGGAAGCCGATATATCTATGAAGTTGGCACTTGGTTTTTTGGGCCACTGTATGGCACAGAGTGTTGGACTGGATGGGTCATCCAACATGGCTTCTTTTATGCTCTTATGTTAAGTCCTGGGGGTTTCTGGGTCTTGAATATTTTTGCAGTGACTGGTCTCTTAGATTTGTTATTATAGATAGGAATGCTTCTTTCTTCAGGTATATATCATGCCAGAACCAAGAACTAGAATAAGCACAGTGAAGTGACAGGTTTCCAAGTTACTTGCTTTTAAAAGAAGACTAGAGGTGATATCCATGCAACTTATTGCCACATAAGTTAAGGTTCCCCTTGAGCAGCCTTGATATTTCATCAGTTTCTTTTAAAACCCAAGTGCCCCAGTTTCAGTGACAAACAACAAGTGGAGTGTTGAGGGATTCCACACAGGTATTTCTTCTGTGGGGCTGTGGTTCAGTGGGCAGATGCTTGACATGCAGGAAGTCCATGCCCCATCTATGCTGCATGGCAGTGGCACATTCAATGCACTGGTTCTGTGCAGTAGTCCTTGCAGAGAGCCTCCATCCCAATTTTTGAATGAGATAGATTCCAAAGTTTGATCTAATGTACTGTTTGTGCCAATGGCAGTAGCATGGTGGCACTGGTTCTACTTAGGAGACAGGGCACTGCCTGTGGGGGAGAGGCCCGTGCAGCTGTCCTGCAAATCTGGGGATTCTCCCTCAAAACTTCTGCTCTCCAGAATCAGTTTTTCCACTGTTATTACAGTGGGAAAACTGACTGATTGCTTTTCCTCCACCATTGGGGAAAATGGGCCATAAAATAGGAACCCCTGGTCCAATCCTTTTGAAACTTGGAGGTTCTGTAGATGAGAGGTTCCTGAAGCTTTCTTGCAAATTTGGAGCCTCTCCCTCAAACCTCTTCCCCTCCAGCTGCCTTTCATTATACCCTATATTGCCAATGACTTCAGTGGTCCTTAAGGAATAAGATATAGGAGATTGTAAGCTGCTCTGAGTCTCTGATTCAGAGAGAAGGGCGGTGTATAAATCTGCAGTCTTCTTCAGTCTTTTTCTTCATACCACTGTCTAGAATCTCTCAGTGAGGTAGAGCTATTGCAAAGCAGTGATCCTTACTCCCAGTCCATGCAGTCAATCCTAAAGAACATCTTGATGCTCAGTGCTATTGAAAGATTCGGAGAGGTTCAGAGGTATCAATAAGGTCACAGATCCCCAGATATTCCTTGCAGAGATTATCATCCAGGATGACCAAAGCAGCCGCAGTCCTGAATTCTAGCAGAAGCTGACTGAAAAGAATCCAGATAACACATATCTTCTCAGGAGTACCTGAAGCTGCTTAGCCACTGCCTGCTTGGTTACATGGCGGTGGGGGTGGGGGAAGGGAAGATTAAAAACCAACCTGTAATTTCTAAATTTTAAAGGATGGGAGCACCCTTTTTGGGTACCCCTAGAATTGTACCCCTTTGTCCAATCTTTTTGAAATGTGGGAGTTTCATAGGAGAGGTTCCTGAAGCTTCTCTGCAAATTTGGAGCCTCTACCGCAAACCCTCTTACCCCCAGCCACATGTCATTATACCCTATTTTGCCATTGACTTCAATGGCCCATAGGGTATTATGGGGCCGAATGGCCACCGAATTTCAGTGGCAATTTATGCCTTTAGTATATGGCTCCTGAATCAGATCAGAGAATCTGATTCGGCTCTATAGGGCTTTAATACAGTAGGCTTTAATACTATAGGGATTTAATAAACCACTGCAAGGTATTGTCAACAGATCCCTGGTAGAAGGGATCTTTCCACACTTCTTAAAGAGGCTGCGGTCTGTCCCCTCTTGAAAAAACTATCTGCAGATCCAGCCTTATTGGCAAACTATCAGCCGGTATTAAACCTTCCCTTTTTGGGTAAGGTTATAGAGCAGGTGGTTTCAATTCAGCCACAGGGGTTTCTGGATGACACTTCCGCACTGGATCCATTCCAGTCTGGCTTTTGACCAGGTCACAGGACGGAGACGGTTCTGGTTGCCCTCATAGATGACCTCATGCGACATCTGGATAGGGGCAGCTCAGTGATGCAGTTATTATTAGATCTGTCAGCCGCATTTGATACAGTTGACCATCAGCTACTGACTAGCCATCTTGCCGACATGGGGATTCAGGGGTCCGCCTTACAGAGGTTGGCCTCCTTCCTTCAAGATCGGGGACAAAGGGTGGTGATAGGGGAGGAATCATACCGAAGGAACCCACTTATATGTGGTGTGCCACAGGGTGCGGTTCTGTCCCCAATGTTATTTAACATCTATATACGCCCCCTTGCCCAGATTGTCAGGAAGTATGGGCTGGGATGTCACCAATATGCAGATGACACCCAGCTCTATCTATTGATGGGTGGCCAGTCAGACTGTACCCCAGAAAATCTAGACCTGGCTCTTCAAGCCGTAGCATCTTGGCTCAGGCTGAGTCGGCTGAAGCTGAATCCAACAAAGACTGAGGTTCTCTACCTGAGCCGGGGTGATCCGGCGGGGGGGGGGGGGAGATCTGTTTGCCGGCTCTTGATGAGGTGTCACTAATACCCGCCTCTAAGGTCAAGAGCTTGGGTGTGCTCCTTGAGTCCTCTCTTACAATGGAGGCCCAGGTAGTAGCCACTACTATATTCACCTTTTTTCATCTTTGGCGGGTGTGGCAGTTGGCCCCTTTCCTGGAGCATGACGACTTAGCAATGGTGACCCATGCTACGATCACCTCAAGAATAGATCACTGTAATGCTCTCTAAATGGGGCTACCCTTGACGCTGACTCGGAAACTACAGCTAGTGCAGAATGCTGTTAATGGGGCTCCCCCAATGGGAGCGCATTCGGTCAGTGCTGAAAGAGCTGCACTGGCTACCTATTGTGTTCCAAGTCCGTTTCAAGGTGTTGGTATTGACCTTTAAAGCCCTTTATGGTCAGGGGCCTGTCTATCTGCGGGACCGCCTTTCTCCACATGTTCCCCAGAGAGCACTGCGTTCAGGGACAAAAAATCTATTGTCCATCCCTGAACCAAAGGAGGCTAGGTTGCATTCGATGTGAACTAGGGCCTTCTCGGTGGCAGCACCAGAATTGTGGAATGCTCTCCCGGCGGCCATAAGGGCCCTGCGGGATCTTTCCACTTTCTGCAGGGCCTGTAAGACCGAACTGTTTCGACAGACCTTTGATATCTAGCCAGGAGAGAAGTGCCACCCAACATCATATAGAGTATTGGGTGATCACGGTCAGAAAAGAAGAACTCGCTTATATTGTAGTGATACAGCACCACAAAATGTTTTTAAATTCTTAAATTGTAATTATGTTTAATTGGTTTTTACTGGTTTTAACTTGTGAATATGAATGTTGTCAGCCGTCCTGAGTCCGCTTGCGGAGAGGACGGGATAGAAATTTAAAGTAATATATAAATAAATAATTTTGGGGGGTGTATTCAGTTCGGCCCAACCGAATGCACACCCCTAGTCACCATCTTACCAAAATGTTTGAATATTACCACTAGGATATGAGCATTCCCTACCTTTGTGGGAAAACTCTTTTCTTTTGGATATTTTAAAGACTTCTTTGTTTCTAGCCACAGAGACTATTTTGGAACTTTATAATTATTCTGGAACAGGTTGCTTGAGGGTTTACATAGAGATAGTGTCCTTTTGAAACCTCAGTTCAGACCATTCCATGTTCATGTTTGTTGATGATAATCAATGTGTATTATGTATGTACTACAATGGTTATTCTTCATTTAAACATAAACTGTTGCTTTAAGTATCTGAGCTGAGTGCCTCTGACCATGTTGTGTTGACAATAGCCATGACCACTGGCTTCTAAAAGTTGCTTTTGTCATAAATTGAATATATCTCTTTGAATTTCAGAATTTTTTTTTGAAAGAAAACACATTGACTATAACTGTTCAATACATCATGTTTTTATTATAATAATTAACAACTCTTGATGGTCCTTTTCTCAGCATTTGCTTGTTTTCACTTCTTCATGCGCAAAATAAGGCATCAGTGTAACTAGCAAGCAACACAGATACCGCACAGCTGCAAACAGGCTCAAAAGTAGTTAGAGGCATTTGACAAGGAAATGATCAAATCTCAGGACTAACTCTTTACATTTTGTAGCCATTAAGCCCAGTGTCTGTCAAACTCCCTCTACCTGGCAGCTGACATAGGGGAGGGAAAGCTGATGAAGCATTAGTTTGTAATGCATTCTGAGTGCACTGAGCCATTCGTGGGAAGGGCGGGATATAAATCCCAAATAAATAAATAAATAAATAAATAGTCTACTGAGCCCCCCTCCCCTTCCCATGAAAGAGGAAGGAAGGGAGCCAGCCAGGTAACCCAGCAGCCCCACAACCAGCTTAGTGGCTGACATAGGGGAGGGAAGGCAGGGAGTCCTGACAAGACGTTAGTTTGGCATGCACTATGAATGCACTACAGTCTACTGACCCAACCCCCAGCAGGAAAGGAAGGAAAGGAGTCTGATGACCCAGCCTCCCCACACACGCCTGGGTAGCTGACATAGGGGAGGGGAAGGGAAGGCCCTGCTGTGCTGCTGCCACTGCTGCAGAGTGTTGGTTAAGTAATTGCTGGCAGTGGCTGGAACCCCACAAAAATATGTGAGGGGTGTGGAGAGAAAAGAAGGGGGGATTCATAGGATCTCCCAAGAAAACCTAAAACATGCTGACAAGTGGACAATTGGTGAATGTACAGACTGTAGGATAACAGAAACAGGAAAAATAAAATCCACATAATGATTTTGCACTTATTAACTCAAATCAGAGTGAACAGGGGCAAATTAACCCTGGACAAACAGGATCAACATAACTTGAGATTAAAGCAGGTTGAACCTGGGTCTGCCATGATTTAGAATAAAAGCAAATTATGATCAAATTCAGTGTAAAAGTAGATTCTGGGAACAGAGTTCAACTTGTAATAATAGCCCAGTGTGAAATTGGACATTACTAATTGTAACTCTCTGGGTGTTTTCGCACTCACCTTCAGCCGGCGCGACCCCCCTCTTCACCGCGCAGGATCTGCGCGGATTTCGCACTAAACGCCGCGGAGCAGCTGGAAGAGCCGGAAACTCCCGGCGCTTTTGCGGCGCAAACGGAAACTGCCAAAAAGCAGTTTCCGTTTGCGCCACTTTTGCGCTGGGAGTTTCCGGCTCTTCCGGCTGCTCCGCGGCGTTTAGTGCGAAATCCGCGCAGATCCTGTGCGGTGAAGAGGGGGGTCACGCCGGCTGAAGGTGAGTGCGAAAACGCCCTCTATCTCTATTTTGGAAGACCCAAGTTCTGCATCATACATCTGAAACCCAGCTTGTTGTGTCTTAGGAAAGACATCAATTTAAAAGGAAGCATTCTGGATAACTAAATGTCAGGTACTGGGAATTCCTATCTTAGTCAAGATTTTTTATTCTTCTCACCCAAACTCTGAAAGAGACATCTGTGAGCTGCTTTCTATATCTCTTCATAAACATGATTATAATAATTTTAGCCAGTCAAATATTTTCAGTTGACTGCTCAATTGATCACCAATTAGTTCATCAGGATACAATATTGCCAACTATTCATAAAACCAAGAATATAATTTTGTAGGTAGCTTGATTATATCATGCTATCATTTATTAGAAAGGGCAGGAAGAAAAAGGTTATTTGTTCCCTAGCACTAGAACATTTGGGAATAGCCCTAGCACATCTTCTGCTGACCAACTTCAAGCAATCTTCAGTCAGGAAGAACTGACTGAATGCAACGGACATTCTTTTACAAACAAATTGCTTTATTTAGGTTTTCATTTCATTTTTTTTAAAAAAAAATAGACAGTAAGTTGACCTTGGTGTTCAAAGATGAAAATCAAAGAGAAGAACCATTGAGTGAATCATTCAGCTACAGAAATCTTGCTGAACATTATTAAAAGTTACAATTTACTCATTACATTTTAATTGCATAGCTGTTAACTAATTTGTTTTTCTAATTAGCAGAACTATCAAACCTGTTGATGATTAAAGTACTTTTTGCTGTTGTTGTTGTTCTAAAAGCAATGCTTTAAAATACTTGACAAATATTTTACCATATTTGGCTGGTCAGTGGACTATTTTTAAAAAACATTTCAAACTACCAATCTCTACTTCAAAAGAAAGCATAATGCATCTAGTCTGATAGTGAGTGGGTTTTGCTGGTGGCATTTTAAACTTTATTGACAAATCTGTGGCTAAAAGGGGGGTATTTTTCTGATTTCAAACTTTATTGATATTAAGCAACAGATTACAAGATGAGATAACAAAGGAGAAGGAGGTTAACATATGAAATTAGCAAATCGGAATAAATCAGCATGGGATATATAGAATTGCCAGAACAACAAAAGCAATATGTTGCCACAGCAAATGCAATAACTTAATTGATACATAAATTATTCAAAAAATTTAATTTAATTTTTCGATTTATACCCCACCCTATCCTGCCATTAAATATATTTTTCAGAGCTTAGAGCCAGAAATTGTGAGTTCCTTTCTGTATAGATAGAAGACAGGAGGTATACTATTGCTCTCTGTACTTCTGAGTGATGAAATTGCTACATCCCTTCAAAATCACTGTGAATTAAAAGATAATACCAAGGACCAGATCAGGATCTCTTCTCAGTCGTACCTAAGAACTGAGGCTCACTCAGAACAAGCCTAGTTTCAAATGAGCCAAACATCACTTATGAGCAAGCTTTGCCTTCCATGCACTAGCATTTAATGCAGGTGGGTACCCATCCAGACCAAGTCTGAATCAGCATGGGACAAGCTGGTTGCCATTAGAGGTGAAGAAGCAGGTTTTTTTTAATACTCATATTAGTGAAATAGGGAGAATTTTTTCACCTGCTTAATAGTGATTTTGTTTGTATGTGTGTTAAGTGCCATTGAGTAGCTTCCAACTTATGGTGACATTAAGAATTAATTACCTCCAAAACATCCCATCAGGTCTTGCAAACTGAGGACCTGTCATGGGAAACTGGGGAACGCAGAACTCTCCTTGGATGACAAGGAGGTAGTTGAGGTGAGCCAAAGTTTACAATTAGCCATGGGTGCTTTGCCAGAGAAGGAGTTTCAGTTTCAGATGGAGATCTTCAGCCTAAGGTTTGGGAAGGAAAGGAAAGGTCCCCTTTGCAAGCACCAATCATTTCTGACTCTGGGGTGACGTTGCTTTCACAACATTTTCACGGCAGACTTTTTATGGGGTGGTTTGCCATTGCCTTCCCCAGTGATCTACACTTTCCCCCCAGCAAGCTGGGTACTCATTTCACCGATTTACTCATGTTACCATTTTACCAAGGTTTAGGACTGGCAGCTAAAAGGGTGCAGCAGTTAGCATCATCTCTGTTATCACCTGAGCCCTTGGAACACCAGAGAAGCTCCATTAGGAGGAATGTACAGGCCAGGTGCCAGAGTGCCTGGCAGGCAGCAACTCTGGCTATTGAAACTGAGCCCTCACAGGATCAGGACTAGAGACTGTGGTTGTCACACTCTGACATGGTGTGATTGTTGGCATGTGTTAGAGCAGGGGTGGCCAACAGTAGCTCTCCAGATATTTTTTGCCTACAACTCCCATCAGCCAAAGCCATTGGCCATGCTGGCTGGGGCTCATGGGAGTTGTAGGCAAAAAAAAACATCTGGAGAGTTACCATTGGCTACTTTGTTAGAGAATGACTCAGCTTGGGCTGAGGGTGGTAGCATATGAGCAACAGCTGAGAAGAGCTGCTTTCTAGATCTCTTCAATGGACAAGGTGGGGAGGAGGAGGGGGAACTGTCAGAAAGGTTCAGGAGCTGTGCTCCTGTGAGCTCCTGCTGAATTCAAGGCCTGGAAATATGTAACATCAATATTGCAACAATGATACTGGCTACCAATCCATTCCTGAGCTCAATTCAAGATGAACTTGGCTTGGGACCAAGGTATCTGAAGGACTGACTTCTCCCATGGGGATTAAGATCACAGGGACTGTGATCCTGACCCTCCCATCAAGAAACTTGTTTGGTGGATACTTGGGAAAGGATGTTTTCAGTGGCAGCCCAAATATTATGGAACAACCTTCCAAATAGGGCTGCCACCCTCCAGGCTGTGGCTGGAGATCTTCTGGGATTACAACTGATTGCCAGGCAGCAGAGTTCAGTTCATCTGGAGAAAATGGCCAGTTTGAAAGATGGACTTTGCGGCATTATATCCCACTGAAGTTCCTCCCCTCCCCAAACCCCACCCTTCTCAGGCTCCACCTCCAAAATCTCCAGATATTTCCCAACTTGGAACTGACAGCCCAACTCCCAAAGGAGGTAACAGGCCCCTTCACTTTCAATCTTTAGAAGGTATTTGAAACTTGTTTTATTTAGGACTGCATTTGATTAATTTGGTGGTCTTAAATTGTGGTGTTTTTAAAAATATTATTATTATTATAATTAATTCTTTAAGGTACAAAGACAGCTTGTCATGCAGCAATCCAGATTCCTATTAGTCAAGGAATACCTGTAATACCTAAAGCAGGGGTATCAAACATGCCACCCAGGGGCTGAATCAGCCCCCCAGAAGGCCCCTAAGCAACTGGCTGTCTTTTGCTTTCTTCTCCTTTTCTCTTCCTTCCTTTTGCATCACAGCTTGCTTTGCCAGGCTCGCTCAATCGCACAGGAGCTAGAGAACAAAGCCTCTATTTTCTCCATTGGCTGAGGCTCCTCCCTTGGGGAGGAAGGGGGGAGGGAAAGCTTGCTTTGCCAGGCTCTCTCAATCACACATCAGAGCTACTGAGCCAAGTTTTTCTTTTTTCTGCTGGCTGAGACTCCTCCTAATCCTCGTCTCCTGGGGAAGGAAAGAAAGAGTAAGAGCTTCCTTTGCCCACTTCCCTGGATCCCATAGGAGAAATACAAAGAATACCTTTAAGACCAAAAAGTGCTAATGTTTTAAGTGTTTTATGTTAAGGATTTTTTTTTAAAAAAAAATCTTTAATTGTGTTTGTCTGTGTCCCTTATAAAGTTTATATCTCAGCTAATCTTAGATAAGTACACACATGGCCCAGCCCAACATGGCATGGCACTGCCTGACAAGATCTCATTTATGTCTGATCCAGCCCTCATAACAAATAAGTTTGACACCCTTGATCTAAAGTTTTTCCATTTCAGTTTAGGAGACTCCAATTTCTTTTTTGACTAAGTTTTTCAAGGACATCAATAAAGATCTAAAATAGTCATTAAAATAGTTGCCCTTGATTTGCAAAACTCTTGCTTTGCACTTTATGCAGGATGTTAACGTATAGGAGATACAAGAAAACTTTTAAGCTCCTTGCAGAGCCAAATCAATCTACAATAAAGGCCCCTGACCTGGATAGCCGAGGCAAGCCCAATCTCATCAGATCTAGGAAGCTAAGTAGGGCTGACCCTGGTTACTGTTTGTATGGGAGACCTCCCAAAATACAAAGTCAGGAGGATAGGGGCAGGCCCCACTCAGTCACCTCCCCAAATTTCCTCCAGGCTCCCTACAGGGGCCAGCCACTAGAGGTCAATATGACCTCCAGGTGCAGGGACACATATATATTAAAAATAAAACAACTCATTCTATTATATAGGGAAGCCATTCTTTCATCCCAGTTGTTATTAATATTTATGATTTACTGGCTATTGTTAGTTGTTATAATTATCCTATAGATATAAAAGCCAAGCCATACTGGTGATGACTCACCTACCCTTCCTTTGGCTGAGCAACGTGTCACTCAATCCCTCCAGTCCCAGGACAGATGAGAATTGGGCCTCTGGGGATGCTGCCTGTCCCACCAGGTCCTCCATTTTTCCTCAGTGGCTGTTGCTAGGCAGGTTGGTGGGAAATTCCTGGAGATCTTTTGGTGTGGACTATGGAAACCAGAGTTTGGGGAGGGGAGAGGTCTCAGCTGAATATAATGCCATAGAGACCACCCTCCAAAGCAGTTATTTTCTCCAGGAGGAGAGAGATTTGTTGTCTGGAGTTCAGTTGTGATACCAGGAGATCTTCAGGCTTCACTTGGAGGTTGGCTACCTTAGGCCTGACAGAACCCTCTGCGTGACTTGATGCCACCCAACTGGCATGACTTAACTGTTCAGCAGCAGCCCCTCCCCCATGACAGCCATTACGGCTGTTAGTGCTTCAGAGCAAAGTCTGCCAGACCCAGGTTCTTGCTGTGGAAACTGACTGGGTGATTTTGAACCAGTCACAGACTTTCAGCCTAACCTACTTGACAGGGATGTTGTGCAGATCAAAAGTGGAAGAGGAGAAAGATATCAGCTGCTTTGGTTCCCACTATGGAAAAAGATTGTCCTTTTCCTAGGCAGAACCGCTGCAAACCGCTGTGCCAAAGGAAATTGACTATTGACTTTTTGTGTCTGTACTGCTTAAAGCACTGGTTCCAGGTTGTTAATTATTGGTAAGGTATGGCTTTTGCTACAAATAGGAGAACCATTTGTGCCCGGTGAATGAAATTGACTATTGCCTTTGTAATAATAATAATAATCATCATCGTCTTTTTTTTATACCCCGCCCTCCCCACCTTTGTGCTTATTACATGGAACACAGGTTCCAGAGAAGTGATTAATTTGTCAGATGAAGAATCTACTGAAACATGCCGCACTTTTACCTAGGAAGCATATCACTTTAATTCTGAAGTTTAATTCTAATTCTGAAGGAAATTTTCTGCACCTGTTGGGTACTTCTGTACCGAAGAAAAAGAAATTCTTCATCCATTATGGACTCCATATCTTAAAAAAACAGAGACTGAATTTGCAGTACTGTTTAATTGTTACTTGATTAAGACAAGAAATCTGACAATGAAGACACAGCTAATGTTTCTTAGCTCTCATTTCCACGCTTGCAAATAGTTTTACCCCCATTTTCTCAAGGGTTGGAAAAATCTGCAAAAAGGGGATGCTATTCACTGAGGCAAAAATTGTTTGCAAAAACAACCCTGTTTTAGCTAAGAACTAAAAACATAGAGAGATTGCCCCTCATTTAATTGCCTGCTAATTAAAATATTTTTGTCATTTTTAATATTAAATGTGACAGTGACCCATTGCAGGTATTACACTACACACGGACCGATGTTGCACTCAGCTTACCCCGCAGTCAAGTTCCTCTTCTCAGCGTCCATCGGATTTCCCACTATCTGCGCCGGAGTTACAGGAAGTGTTGTGGCTTTTGTGCAGCAAATGTAAACTGGTTTTTAGCGGTTTCCATTTGCTGCGCGAAAGCCACAACGCTTCCTGTAACTCCGGCGGAGATAGTGGGAAATCCAACGGATGCTGCGCAGAGAAGAGGAATGTGACCACAGGATAAGCTGAGTGCAAAATCGTCACAGATATTTCCTGCCGATTGTTGCCACTCCTAATGCAGTACTTCTCTGTTGTTTCTGTTCCCACATGCAGGTGTCAATTATCAAGCAATGAGAAATCAAGTGATGAAAATACTACTATGCCTCCATTTGGCTTACTGACTGCCAGGGCTTTTTTTTTTTTTTGTAGAGGAACTCCTTTACATATTAGACTACACCCTCCTAATGTAGCCAGTCCTCTAAGAGCTTACAGTAAGAAGAGCTCTGTAAGCTCTTGGGGGATTGACTACATAAAGGGGGTGTAGCCTAATATGCAAAGGAGTTCCTTCTAAAAAAAATGCCCTCCTGACTGCTAATAGAAAAGCTTCTGAGAGATCTTCTGTTTTAGAAATATGCAGCTGATCTCAACTCATCCTTTTTAGGGGCAGGCAAAGCAAAACACCTGAGTGGTGTGAATAGTTTAGAAGTGTAGAACATTAAGACGAAGCTGTGTTTAAACGGCTGGGCTCTAAGTTTGCTAAAAAGCACAGCTGAGCAATTATTTTTAAAGAGTATTTGTTTTTAACTTCACTAAAATGTTTCTTAAAGACACCACTGGGGGCCACCTATTGGAGCAGTTCATTACACATAGTAACTGTGCTACTCAGCCAAGCCTTTGAAATCAAACCATTTGTTCTGAAATCAAACCATTTGTTCAGGTACAGGTCAGAGGGAGGGCGCCTTATACATTCAACATCAAAATATCTTAAGCTCAGACCTTCTTAAATCTCCAATAAGTTCTTTATCTCATGTCTGTTGGGAAAAAAAATGCATTTTTTCTTAAACATATTCACTCCCTTTCTTCATTTTGTTCTGAATATAGTTGATGCAGTTTCCTTGAGGAGTATTTGTTCTGAACTGAGGCCAACAGTTCAAGAAGAAAAATCTGCCCCTCCCCCACCACACTCAAACTATATCCTTGGAAAATTGGTGCCCATTACTAATCTTTAACCTACTTACTTTAAATTAGATGAATAGCACACTGGCTATTCTTAAAATATATATTAAAATAAGACTCAACCTACTGTGAGATTTATTGACTTGATGAACTTATTTCACATAAAATTAAATCTTTGTAGTTTGATCAATAAATTAGTTAAAAAAAACTGTCTATTATTAAGAAATACTACCTTTGAGTTCAGATACTTATATAATTTTATTTGGTCTTATTTGGTTAATTACAAAACTACTAGAAGGTTGGGAAGTCAGCTTGCCCTGGAGTTGATTGCACTCTCCCTGAAGGAATGGGTTCATATATTGATGCTGCCAGCAAATCATGGTTAAAAACATAAGAGAAGCCATCTTAGATCAGGCCAATGGCCCATCCAGTCCAACACTCTGTGTCACACAGTGGCAAAAATTTATATACACACACACACACACACACACACACACACTGTGGCTAATAGCCACTGATGGACCTCTGCTCCATATTTTTATCTAAACCCCTCTTGAAGGTGGCTATGCTTGTGGCCGCCACCACCTCCTGTGGCAGTGAATTCCACATGTTAATCACCCTTTGGGTGAAGAAGTACTTCCTTTTATCTGTTTTAACCTGTCTGCTCAGCAATTTCATCGAATGCCCATGAGTTCTTGTATTGTGAGAAAGGGAGAAAAGTAATTCTTTCTCTACTTTCTCCATCCCATGCATTATCTTGTAAACCTCTATCATGTCACCCCGCAGTCGACGTTTCTCCAAGCTAAAGAGTCCCAAGCGTTTCAACCTTTCATCATAGGGAAAGTGTTCCAGCCCTTTAATCATTCTAGTTGCCCTTTTCTGGACTTTCTCCAATGCTATACGGCGACCAGAATTGCACACAGTACTCCAAATGGGACTGCACCATCGATTTATACAGGGGCATTATGATACTGGCTGATTTGTTTTCAATTCCCTTCCTAATAATTCCCAGCATGGCATTGGCCTTTTTTATTGCAAACGCACACTGGTCTTGACATTTTCAGTGAGTTATCTACCACGACCCCAAGATCTCTCTCTTGGTCAGTCTCTGTCAGTTCACACCCCATCGACTTGTATTTGTAGCTGGGATTCTTGGCCCCAATGTGCATTACTTTGCACTTGGCCACATTGAACCACATCTGCAACGTTGACGCCCACACACCCAGCTTCAACAGATCCCTTTAGAGTTTTTCACAATCCTCTCTGGTTCTCACCACCCTGAACAATTTAGTGTCATCCGCAAACTTGGCCACTTCACTGCTAACTCCCAACTCTAAATCATTTATGAACAAGTTAAAGAGCATGGGACCCAGTACCGAGCCCTGCGGCACCCCACTGCTTACCGTCCTCCCCTGCGAAGACTGCCCATTTATACTCACTCTCTGCTTCCTATTACTCAGCCAGTTTTTGATCCACAAGAGGACCTGTCCTTTTACTCCATGACTCTCAAGTTTTCTAAGGAGCCTTTGATGAGGAACTTTATCAAAGGCTTTCTGGAAGTCTAGGTAAACAACATCTATTGGGTCTCCTTTGTCCACATGTTTGTTCACCACCTCAAAGAAATGTAACAGGTTAGTGAGGCAAGATCTTCCCTTACAGAACCCATGCTGAGTCTTCCTCAATAACCCATGTTCATCAATGTGCCTACTCATTCTGTCCTTGATAATGCTTTCTACCAACTTTCCCGGTATTGAAGTCAGACTGACTGGCCTGTAATTTCCCGGATCTCCTCTGGAACCCTTTTTAAAGATGGGGGTGACATTTGCTACCTTCCAGTCCTCAGGAACGGAGGCAGATTTCAATGAAAGATTACAGATTTTTGTTAGAAGATCCACAAGTTCAACTTAGAGTTCTTTCAGAACTCTCGGATGTATACCATCCGGACCCGGTGACATATAAGTTTTTAATTCGTCCATCAGTTGTAGGACCTCCTCTTTTGTCACCTCAATCTGACTCAGGTCTTTCAACACCCCTTCCAAAATTAGTGGCTCTGGGGCGGGCAAAAAGTTCTCATCTTCCACAGTGAAGATGGAGGCAAAAAAATGCATTCAGCTTCTCAGCCATTTCCCTATGCTCCTTCAGTAATCCTTTTACCCCATGGTCATCCAAGGGCCCCACTGCCTCCCTGGCTGTTTTCCTACTTGTAATATATTTGAAAAAGTTTTTATTGTTGGTCTTTATGTTGTTTGCAATATGCTCCTCATAGTTCCTTTTTGCCTGCCTGATCACAGTCTTGCATTTGATTTGCCACAGCCTGTGTTCTCTTTTTTAAATCTCACTTGGACTAGCTCTCCACCGCTTAAAGGAGTCCTTCTTACCTTTTACAGCTTCCATTACTTTGTTTGTTAACCATGCAGGCCTTTTCTTATACCTGTTTGTGCCTTTCCTAACTTGTGGTATGTATTTTATCTGAGCTTCTAGGATTATAGTTTTAAATAGTCTCCAAGCTTCCCCAAGGGTTTTGACCGTATTTACCTTTCCTTTCAGTTTCCTCCACACATGCCTCCTCATCTCAGTGTATTTACCCGTTTTAAAGTTAAACATGGTTGTGGCGGTCTTTTGGGGCAACTCCCTATTTATACAAACGGTGAAATCAATAACATTATGGTCACTGCTCCCAAGCGGTGCAATCAGTTTTACATCTCTCACCAAGTCTTGGGCATTACTTAGGACCAAATCCAGGATCGCCCCACCCCTGGTAGGTTCTGAGACCATCTGCTCCATAGCACAGTCATTGAGAGCATCAAGAAACTCAATCTCTTTCTCTCGACCAGAACACATATTGACCCAATCAATCTGCGGGTAGTTAAAATCACCTATTATGACACAGTTTTTACGTTTAGCCGCTATCTTTAAGCCTTCCATCATATTATAATCGTCCTCTCTCTTTTGATTTGGTGGGCGATAACAAACTCCCATAGTTAAATTTCCGTTTGGGCCCTCTATTTCAACCCAAAGCATTTCTAAAAGTGAATCTAATTCTCTGACCTCAGTCTTACTGGACCGTATATCCTCTCTGACATACAGAGCCACCCCACCTCCAACCCTTCCCTCCCTATCCTTCTGATATAACTTTTATCTGGGAATCACCGTGTCCCACGGATTCTGCTCATTCCACCAAGTTTCTGAAATTCCCACAATGTCTATGTTTTCTCCCAACACTAAGCATTCCAATTCACCAATTTTACTTCAAACACTTCTAGCATTTGCATACAAACATCTATAATTTCCCAGGCAAGCTAGGCCCGCCATCTTCCTCCTGTCGCCTCAAGACTCTGGCAGACAGTCCATACTGTTTGTCACCATCACAGTGGACAACTCTAGTCCGTTACCCGGTAGAAAAATAGCAGCCAACACTTCATCTCTTTGAGAGGAGTCCTCCCGAACCAGAGACATTTAATCTCCTGTCGGCTTTCCCCCAAGATTTAGTTTAAAAACTGCTCTGCCACCTTTTTGATTTTAAGCGCCAGCAGCCTGGTTCCATCCGGGGACAAGTGGAGACCGTCTCTTTTCTACAGCTCCCTCTTGTTCCAGAAAACATCCCAGTGCTTAACAAACTTAAACCCTTCCTTCTTTTACCATCGTCTCATCCACACATTGAGACTTCTAATTTGTGCCTGTCTCTCCTGCCCTGCGCGTGGAACAGGTAGCACTTCTGAGAAGGCTACCTTGGAAGTCCTGTCCTTAAGTCTCCCACCTAGCAGCCTAAATTTTTCCTCCAGGACCTCACGACTGCATTTCCCCACATCGTTGGTGCCAACATGCACCACGACCACAGGCTCCTCCCCAGCACTGTCTATCAGCCTATCTACTACATGCGTAATGTCCGCTACCTTTGCACCAGGCAGGCAAGTTAGCATACAGTCAGTACGCGGTTTCACCACCCAGCTGTCTACTTGCCTAAGGATCAAATCACCAACTACCAAAAAAAAACCCTCTCCACCTACCCAGGGATGGTTCCTTGGCGTGAAAGGATTCCCGCTCACCAACCAAAGAAGAGGTCCCTTCTGAGGGAGCATTCCCCTTATCCTCAGCACGGTGCCATGTTCCCTCTTGACCCTCACGCTCTCTGGCAGCAACGAGGCTGCTACGTTCAGAGTGGGGCTCATCTAATACGCCCCCGAGAGTCTTCCCGAAGTGCCTAACTGACCGTCTCTGCTTCTCCAGGGCAGTCACCTCGGCCTCAAGGGTACGAACTCGTTCCCTGAGGACCAGGAGCTCCTTGCATCGAGCACACACCCAAGACTTCTGTCCTTTGGGCAGATAGTCGTACATGTGACACTCAGTGCAAAACACTGGAAAGCCCCCAACCCTCTGCTG
Source organism: Heteronotia binoei (assembly GCF_032191835.1). Classification (NCBI taxonomy): domain Eukaryota; kingdom Metazoa; phylum Chordata; class Lepidosauria; order Squamata; family Gekkonidae; genus Heteronotia; species Heteronotia binoei. Next base: position 130,051,643 of record NC_083224.1, on the reverse strand, counting down.
GCATTCTATCTTCATGATATATTTATATATATATTTTAAAATATACAGTCCTCTTTAAATGCTGTTTGTTTAAGTGGCTCCCCTTCTGGAGGGTCAACTTACCTTACTGGGAGAACAAGGAAATCAGGGATCTGGGTTCCTGGTCCTTAGGGAGCCCCCAAGCGAAGAGCCACAGGCCAAGGGCCCTTTAGCTCTCGCCGTTCAGCTCGCGCCTTTGGCAAGGCTTAGCTTAAAATGCAAAGGCACTCCTCAGCAATCAGCAGCAATCACTCTCAATCTCTTTCTCCTTTAGCCCACTCAACCAAACCAAGAGCAAACGAAGACCAAACAAACAGCAGTTCTCCAGCTATCACACCTCAGAATTTTAGGCAGCCCCACAAACCTCAGAATGAAGTCTTTCAAAACTCAGAAATTCTCAGCAACTTCTCCAGCTGTCCCAGCTATGAGAGCTGCTCTGCTCCTCTCAGACCTGTGTGAGAGGTTCACTGTTGGCGACTCAGGTCTCCTCCATGGAATATAACACCTTTTATCAGTTTGGACTGATACATCAACTGCAGACACCCCGTCATATGGCCATGGTGATACATGCTCTGATTATATCTAAGTTAGATTACTGTAATAGATCTGTCTTTGAAAACTGATTAGTAATGTCAGTTGGTTCAAAGTGTGGTAGCTAAATTATCATTGGTGGCTGGCTACAAAGACAGAATCTATGCACAAAGATCTGAACTGGCACCTATCTGTTCGTGGGTAAAAGTCAAAGCACTTTTTCTTAGCTTTAGGACTCTGAACATCTTGGGATCAGGTTACTTGAAGGGTTGCATCATCATGTACTGTCCAGTTAAGATCCTCTTTCCAAGTTCTGTCCTGCCTGCAGATGAAGAGATGTGACTTTTTAAGTCACCTCACCGTTACAAAGCCCTTCAACTCTGAGGATTGTCTTTACTTTATTTTAGGTACCAAGAGCCCCGTGGCGCAGTGAGATTAGCTCAGTATTGCAGTCCAAACTCTGTTCACAACCTGAGTTCGATCCTGGCAGAAGCTGGGTTCAGGTACCCAGCTCAAAGTTGACTCATCCTTCCATTCTTCTGAGGTTGGTAAAATGAGTACCCAGCTTGCTGGGAGTAAAGTGTAGATTACTGGGGAAGGCAATGGCAAACCACCCTATAATATAGTGGGTTCAGCGCATGGAAGAGGTGAGGTGGTGGTGATAATCAGCTCTTTATTAGATACAGCATAGTATAGGGCTGCACTTTAAGACTGGAGAACTGGGCCCACAGGGCCCCTTATATACATTTCCAGGTCCCTGCACTAGCATGCCATTGGATCATTCAAACCAGACAGAGGCTCGTGATTGGAGCAGGGCAACAGGTATTTGGATCCTGCTTCCCATTGTTCCCGAGTCCCCAAGCTCAGGCAGGAGTGAGCCAGGCAGGAACCCACACAAATAGTCTTCACTTTGGTCCACATAAGCAACATCCCCCCCTACTTAGTTTGCAAGCCTCAGCTAACATAGTCCCTTAGGTAAGCTGGCTTGCGATGCTCTCATGTAGACCGCCTGAGTGCCGGAGTGTGCATAGGAGCAGTCGCTGTTTCTTGCATGGCAAGTAGAGGAACCAGCGATGCTGTAGTTTCAGACAGAGGTTCGGAGTTCCTAGAGGCTTCCAGCCCGGTCCGGAGAGCTGGCACCGGGTTCTCTACTTTGACTACCTCGTTTGGCGGGGAAAGTGGTACAGTTGGCCAGTCATTGGGGCTGTCCTCCTTGATCTAATCCCCAGGGGCCTCCCGTGGCCATAACTGATTGATGTGCCACCTAATGGTTGACCCACCTTCCATGGTGACCTCATAAATAACTGAAACTAGTACTCGGATAACCCGGGCTGGGATCCATGCAAGGCCACACCCAAAGTTCTTTGCATAAACTAAGTCTTCTGTATCGAGGCTGTGGGGTGCCCGAATCAGCTCCAGCATTTCCCGCAGGTCTAGGGCTTGGTCCAGGTGCATCCGATCCAGGAGGGTACACAACCGCCGGTCCATTAGTAGTTCGGACGGGCTGTGGCCGGTGACTATTCAAGGAATAGTATGCTGGGCCAGTAGGCATGCAGCAAGGTGGGCCTCCCAGTCCCCTTGAATGATGCGGCGTAGTGATTCCTTAGTTGACCACACCATCTTTTTGGTTTGGCTGTTGGTGGCTGGGTGGAAGGGGGCTGACCTAATGTGCCTAATCAAGTTTCTGGTGCAAAAATCTTGAAACTCACCTGATGTGACGGCCGTTCCATTGTCAGAGACCAGGGTATCAGACAGGCCGTGAGTTGTGAAGACCCTGCGGAGCACTCCTATGGCAGCCCAGGAGGAGGTGGACGCCACGGGGATTACCTTGAACCATTTGGAGTAGTAGTCCTTGATGAGGAAGAAAGCCTGTCCCTGGAAGGGCCCTGCAAAATCCAGATGCAGGTGGGACCAGGGGTTGTGCATGGACTCCCACTGTTGGGCTGGTGCACGGAACGGTGCTGATCGTGTTTCCTGGCTGTGGGGATCACACGGTTATAATGTTATCTGACCATCTGCACCCCACAATGTCTGAAAGCAGAAGTGTGGGAGGATTATGCGTCTGGCACAACGCACAGCTACCCAGACATCCGTTAGGTCTAGGGACACAAACATTCTTGTTCCCCTTCCATTTTCTTGTTTCCCTTTTTGACAAATGTATTTCTAGATATTGATAGACTGTCTATGTAAACGTCATCTCCTTATATGGAGCAGATGTTTCCTGTCCGTTACGATGCTGTAAGCTGGTGTATTTGTGGCACAATTTATGCATGATAAATTGCTCAGAGAAGCAGCAGAACGTTTTCCTCTCCCAATACACATGTCAAGTGATCATTCCTACACCTGGCAGGGTCAGCAACGAGCAACCCAGGACTCAATCATGTCATCAATCTCAGGTCACCAAACATAGCTGCGGGCAAGGGCCTTCATGCACACAATCCCCAGGTGGGTTTTGTGCAGCACTGTTAGGACTCATTGCCGCAGGGCTGGGGACGCCACCACCTTACTCCCCCACAACAAGGACCCCTTATGCACCAAGAGTTCATCCCAGCGGGATGCGTATGCTGTAAAATCTGGGGCCACCTGGCTGGTGGGCCACCCCTTCTATACCCAGTTCAAAACTCAGGAGAGGGTCTTGTCTTTGGCGGAGAACTTGGCAATGTCCTTGGCGTGTACAGGGCAGTCAGGAAGGGACTCTATGAGCAGGATTTGGTGGGCAGGGGCCAGATCTGGGTCCCCAAATGGCAGTGGTAGGTGGCTTAAGGCATCCACTTGGCCCATCACCTTCCCTGGGTGATATTGGAAGGTGTATTGTTACCTTGCAAGAAAGATGGACAACCGCAAGACCCGTGGCGACAGTATTTGAGGAGTCTGACGGTCGGGGGCAAAAAGGCCCAGCAGGGGCTTATGGTCTGTCTCGATGGTGAAGGGTTGGCCATAGAGGTAATGAAATTTCTTTACCCCCGCTACTATGGCTAAACCCTCCTTTTTAAGATAACAAGTTTTATTAATTTTTTTCTACATACTACAAACAATAAGAGAAAGGGTTGTGGAATACAGGATAGGACAAGAGCATTATAAGTTCTACATATAATTATCTTTTTTCTTAAAATCATCACCAGTAAGCCTTAATCATGTCATTATAAATTTTGCACTTATTTTCAATATTTAGTAAAACATCTCTATCTCAAGTTCTATTTCTTCTGGACCTCCAACACTTTTTCAGACAATATATGTTTTATTTCTGTTACAAACTTTATATTATAAAATCTAGGCATACTGGTCCTTAAAAAAATAATTCAATAATGAAGTATTACTTCTTTCCTCTAAGTCTAACCGACCATATTCTTATATTGATCTTATTAACTCGATATATTTATCATTTTAAACTATTTACTAAATGTCATCAGCAAGCTATGCACATTCTAAAAATCACCCCAGAAGTGTCTCAAAGATGTTTTTTTCAATAAATCTGTTACATACCTATCTCCCAATAAGTTTAAACTTCCTCCACATTTAATTTTAGTACCTCTTATCACCAAGATTTCTATCCAGCATTTATTTCTTAACCCTACAATTTTAATCTGAGCATCTTCCCAATACCTCTAAGAATTCCAAATTCTTCCTTTCTACCATTCCAATAATTCTACCCCAACAATATTGTTATTCATTCCTCTTATTTTTAATCACCCTTTTATATATTTTCCCCTGCCATCAGCTAAATAATCTAAATAAATCCCTCCCAATATCACAATCTTTTCTTTCTTTCTTTCCCCAAACTGTCCAATTTTTAACAAATACTTACATTTTTTTAACTACACCTCTAGTAATCCATTTCTCACAAAGTCAAAGGATATATTAATTTCTTCTCCATTTCTGACAATTCAAAATTTATACGTCTCTTTCTTTTTTATTTTTAAAGATCTTCCAATTTTTAGCCAGTCCTAATAACATACGGCTGTCAAAATTTTCTGGGCTGTTGTGTTTCTTTTCCTCTTCTGCAGCTGCTATGCACTCCTGTGTTTGTTTCACTCCTACTGCTGCTACAGACAGTTGGACTTCCATTTCCTCTCTTTCATCATTTGATGTGCTGGCATCATCTTCTCCTTTCTGTTCTGTTTTTGGAATCTTTGAGGGACGCTCCTCTTCCTTTCTGATAAGGTGTTCTTTCTCATTCGTAAACAAAGCTACAACCACCAACTCCATTTTAAAATGATACTCATATTGCTGGGCTTCTTCTTCTTTTCCCATAATCTCTGCCTTCTGGTCTCCTAATATTATCTGGTTTGTTACATCCTGTGGCTCATTTATACTTTCAGTATTATCACTAGCTGTTGGGCCATGGATCAGACTGAGGCACTCATGCAAAGACTTTTGCAGAGCTTGCATTCCATTCATGAAATTGTCCCCAAAAATTTCTAAAGCCACATTTATATCCCAATCCGATTCTATCTTCGGCCCCATCATGTCCATTCAATAAAGAAAAGGAGCTGTGAAAGTTTGTATCAAAGGACCTTCTGCCAATTCTTCTCTTTTACAATATTTCCACTTTTCACTTTTATTTCAGTTTAAGTGTTTAAATCAGTCCACTTTATATTCTCCAATCAAAATCCAATGTTCTGCTTTATTTTTCCTCTAGTCACCAAAAAAGATTTTTTTCCTTCAATCTCAAGCCATTTTTAGACTTTTAAGTCTTTTAACACTGAAAGGGGGGAGGGGGGTTGAGGGGGGTTAATAATGTCACTCCTCCCCTCTTTTTCTTCACTTTTCTCCCAATTCAAAACATCTAATGGAGTTTTCTTTCTTGCAAAAAGACAAATATTTCAGTGACATACTTGTAGATGTTTCATTCTTGGACTAACGAGCAGTTCACTTCTAGTTCACTTCTAGTGCCATTACAAAAATGGTGACCGCACGGTGGAGCCAGAGGCAAAGAAGGTGCTACAAATCCCACACCTGTCGGAATTCTATGCCACCATCATGCCTCTTGGTGCCAGAGATCCTTACCGGGTCTCTGGTAGAGAACCCCCTTGAAGGGGCCCCTCTGTTCACACAGTTCAGAAGAGCTGCCGGGAAGCACTCGGCAAACTGCTTCTGACCCTGAAGCTCACATGACTCAGAAGCCCTAGACCCTCCTTTTCTATCTGCGCATAGTTGCACTCTGGTTTCTGCAGGGTTCTGAAATAGTAAGCCACAGGGACCTTGCGGTATGTGTGCTAGGACCGCCCCCATCCTGTATGGAGATGCATCATAGGCCAAAATGATGGGCAGCTGCTCATCGAAATGTGCCAGCAAAGTGGACTGCCTGGAATGTGGCAGCTTATTTGTGGCTCCAGATCCACGGAGCCCTCTTGTTCAGTAGCCTGTGGAGAGGCTCGCCCATGGCCACCTTGTGTGAAAGGAAGGCGTGCTAAAAGTTCAAGAGGCCAAGGAAAGCTTGTAGTTCCACTTTGTTTGTGGGAGCCAGTGTGTCACAGATGGCCTGGACTTTCTCCTGAGAGGGGTGGATTCCGCTAACATCCACCAAGTACTCCAGAAAGTCTATTTTTGGGACTCCCAGGAGGCACTTTTCCTTTTTTCCCTTCAAGCCTGCTGAGTTGAAATGCTGGAGCACTGCTCTGATGCAAAAAGCGTACTCCTCCTCGGTGGCAGTGGCAATCATCACATTGTCGAAAAATGGCTGGACCCCAGGGATACCTTTTAAGAGAGAGTCCATTAAGTTCTGGAAAATCCCAAGGCCATGCTGACCCCAAACTGGAGGTGCTTGACTTTGAAAGCACCCCTGTGTGTAATGATCGCTTGTGCTTCTGCCATGGCCATTTCAACTGGAAGCTGTTGGTATGCCTGGATCAAGTCCAATTTGCCAAAAATTTTGGCTCCAGCTAGCAATGCTAACATGTGGCTGACCACCAGAACTGGGTAGGTGTGGTCCTGAAGTGCCTTGTTTATGGTATATTTGTAGTTCACACAGATGCGGCCATCGGGTTTAACCGGGGTGATGATAGGTGTCTTCCAGTGTGTGTTGGCAACTGGCTCTAGGACCCCTTGCGCTACAAGGTGATCTAACTCTCATCTATCTTGGGTTTAAAGGCAAAAGGGCTGTACGTTGGGGCTTAGCTGCAGTGCTACTGGGGAACCCATACAGGTTCCTAGGGTCCCATCGAACATGGATGGATATTCCTTGCATATTTGCTGAAAGACCATGTTTGCAGGAGTCTGGTGAATTCCCGTCACTTTGATCCCTTGGGGCTCAAACCAGGCCCAGCCTAGTAAACTGCAAAGGTCCCTATCTACTGCCAGTAAGGGTAGAGTTCCTAAGAACTGTCCATAATTTACCTAGAAAAACCCGGCCCCTAGTACAGCTACCTCCCATTTCTGGAAGTCCTGCACAACAACCAGGGTTGAGTGTAGCGGGCACAGCCGTCTAAGGGTTTGGACTGAGATGATTGTATAGGTGGCCCCTGAGTCAATTTCCATTTTGCATGGAGCGCCCTCTATTTATTTTTTCTAAGGAGGGCCTGGAAAGTTGGCATACCTGGCCAATCATTGCTGTGAGGGAGTGTAGCTCCTTGATGATGACAACCTTGTGGCATTGGGCATTTTGTCACCTAGGGTTCCCCCGGTTGCCTGGCAGGTTGACTTGGAACGGCAAACCCTCACCAGTTGTCCAATCTTTCCGCACTGGTGCCAGACGGCATCCCGGAATTTGCAGGAGTAATGCTTGTGTTGTTCCCCACAACTGGTGCAGGCCTTGGGGCTTGCTGTCTCTGATGTCCATGATTGTGTCCTGCAGTGGCTCCCCCTATGTAGCTTGAGGGCGTCGTCCCTGTTGGAGTTGTCCGACACTGTGGTAGGCAGAAGCTGATGAGCGCTGGCATCAGGGCAGAGGCCTTTTTCTTTGCTCACATCTTTTGCTGCCATGGCTATCTAGAGAGCCTTTTCCAGAGTGGGGTTGGCCTCCACTGCAATCTTTTGGTGGGCTTTCGTGTCCCGGAGGCCATGGATGAACTTCATGAGCAGAGCATCTTCTAGTAGGGCGCTGTATTCTGCTCTCATGCCAATCTCATGCAGGAAAGTGAGTTAGTCCACCACGGTCTCATTTGGCTGTTGATTCCTGTTGAGGAACTGTAGCTGTCGGGTGAGGCAGGTTGGCTGAGAAGCGAAATGGCTGTTCAGCGCCTTGATTATCTGGTCAAAGGAGGATGTTTCAAATGTAGCAGGCGTGACCAGGCTCTCCGCTATCCTTAAGGTATTGATGCTGCAGATACTCAGTAAGATGGCCTTCTTCATCTCTTGGTCCTCCTCCCTGATTCTCTGAGCCACGAGGCGGTACTTGAGTTATTTGACCCAGGATTCCCAGACCTCGGACTGAGTGGTGTTAAATTCAGGAAGGTAGCTTTGCGATCCAGGAGTGGAGGCCATGGTCGGGCTAGGCAGCAGTGTCTGTTGCATGGCAGCACTGGAGCTCGGTGCGCTAGACGATGCCGGTTGTCCCTGGACTTCACTCATCCAGATCCCACCTTCATTGCTATTATAATATAGTGGATTCAACACATGGAAGAGGTGAAGTGGTAGTGATAATCAGCTCTTTATTAGATACAGCATAGTATAGGGCTGCGCTATAAGACTGGAGAACTGGGCCCACAGGGCCCCTTATATACATTTCCAGGTCCCCGCACTAGCATGCCATTGGATCATTCAAACCAGACAGAGGCTTGTGATTGGAGCAGGGCAACAGGTATTTGGATCCTGCTTCCATTGTTCCCAAGTCCCCAAGCTCAGTCCTTATGGCTCCAATAAGCCAGGCAGGAACCCACACAAATAGTCTTCACTTTGGTCCGCATACGCAACACACCCCATAAAAAGCCTGCCAAGAAAATGTTGTGATGTGATGTCACCTCATGGGTTGGTAATGACTTGGTGCTTTACCTTTTTAACTTTACCTTTTTAACTGTGGCCTAGTACTATACTGCATTCTGATGATGGTGAAGGGTTTTTACTCCAAATACTGTTAAAGTTTCAGAACATACCTGGAAAATAGCTTTCGTATGTACACAAGGCTAGTTACATTTGGCTGAGGGGATCAATAAGATGTAGAATTGTATTTTCCTTGATAATCGTATGTCTGGTGGCAGTCCATTCACCAGTGGAAGGAGATGTTTTTCATTCATGATGTACTAGCTATTGCGCTAAAAGAACATTTAGGAGCTATAGATCTAGTTTTCTCTGAGATGGTAACCATTTGACTGGGCTAACTCCTTTAGATTGAAGATGGTGCTCACATAGCTGAATGGTCTTTTACCCAAAATTCCAGATATTTGGAAGATGGTTCTTCTTCCTGAAATACTAGTTTTTATGTGCAGGCATTTTTTAAAAAACTGAAGAAATATTCAGTCATGTGAGCTCCCTTCTGTATTATGATTTTTTACTGATCAGACTCATATTTACTACCTCAGTGAGAATCAGGTATAAAAGGCAGCCCTACAGAAGAGCTGCTGTAGCTTGCTGTCCAATCAGAAATTCTATTGGTCTAGGTTATATCTTTGACCAAGATATCAGCCTACATATAGTAAACTCTTCATCTCTTAGGAATGTATCTGTTAAGAATGATGAATGGGCTGTGTGAAGTACTTTACACCCCTAGAATACAATTAACCAATAGGAACATCAAACATTGTGCAAACCTTATTCACTGAGCACTAGTTCATAGAGGTCCCTCATTGGCTGCCTCTGCAAGAGTGGCTAATCTGAGTGCAGCTGCCAGGATCCTTTCAAACAAAGGATCTTTATTTGAAGTTCCTAATACACAACAGGCTGGTTTTATAGTGGGGAAGGGGTCAACAAGAAGGCTCAGTGGGCTATTTATTTACTTCATTTATACCCCACATTTTTCCCTAATAGTGAACAAAAATGACTTACAACATTCTTATTTTCTTCACACAACAACCTTGTGGGAGAGGCTATGTATGGCTGGCCCAAGATCACCCAGCAAGTTTCCATGGCAGAGTGGAGATTCAAACCTGGGTCTCCCTGATCCTAATCCAACACTCTAAGCACTATATCATGCTAGTTCTCAAAGTCTGAAGCCATTCCTCCTCTGGGAAAGAAATTACCTGTAAGAAATTATATTTGGACTGTTCAGGATATAATGACTTTCAGTTCATATATTGTGATGGTATAGTGTAGGGGGTGGCCAAATTTGCTTAACAAAAGAGCCACATAGAATAAATGTCAGATGTTTGAGAGCCACAAAACATGAATGTCAGATGTTTGAGAGCAGACAGGCAGGAAGGAAAATATATGATCAGAGGGAGAGGTGGAAAGAAAGCAACTTTAACTTTAAATGCATTCTCCCAGCCACAGGCTGGCTTGGCTTGGAGAAGTGATTTAAAGAGACAAATGCCTTCTCCAAGCTGTCCAATGGAGTGTTGGGGGTTTCGAGACTCACACAATATGTGTGTGAAAGAGCTACATGTGGCTCCTAAGCCGTAGTTTGGGCACCTCTGGTGTAGTGGCTAAGAGAATCAGACTAGTATCTGGGAGACCCAAGCTGGAATCCCCACTTGTGCCATGGAAGCTCACTGGGTGACTTTGGGCCAGTCACACTCTTGCAACCTAACCTACCTGTTAGGGTTTTTGTAAGGATAAAATGGAGAAGAGGGGAATGATGTAAACCTCTTGGGTACCCACTGGGGAGGAAGCTTAGGATACAACTGAATCAATCCATCAATTAAATATTGAAGCTGTACTGTGTTACAATATGATCTCAGAAATTCCATTTCCTGTATCTTGTCTTCCCTGGGATCAGGGTCAGAGCATATTCTTGCCTATCCAATAGTTTGTCAAATGTACATCTCCACTGAAGCATTTTAATGATCGCTAATTAAAAGGTCAAGTACACAGATTTCAGTGTTAAATATTTGCCCATTTAGATCTTCTTCCTCAAATAGCTGCAATCACATTGTCATGAAAAGTTTTCATGTAAGACAGCACTAATTAATCATTCATGAACCATCCACAACTTCTGCAACTTCTTTTTGTTATCTGCCTACAGACTTTAGTAAGAAATATCTTAGCACTCAGAAGTGTGGATTTCAAATTTCTGTCATAGCATGCGATCTGCATTCAGACAACTGCAATGAGATATCTTTTGGGGTGGAGTGTTTGTATGTATGCACCTGGAAGTCATGGTGGCTGACCTCTATGGAAGGCATAGAGGATATTTAGAGAGATGGCTGAATAATGCCTGCCCCTGTCTTCCAGCTCTGGTATTCCAAGGAGGTCTCCCATCCAAGTACTTGCCAGTCAACCCTATTTAGCATCTGAGAACTGAAAGATGCAGCTTGCCTGGGCTATCCAGGTCAGGGCAAGTATGATGAAATACTATAAACTAGGAATAAGGCCCATTGTGAGGGGAAATACAGTGGGCTAGAAAGAGGCTCTGGGCAAGTGCCCCCCCCCTGGTATCTTCCCACCCACTCACCCAAGTGGAAGCATTCACCCCAAATTGGTGTCTTCCCACCCACCCAAGGCAGTCATTTTCTATAGGTGAACTGATCTGACTTCAGCTTTCCATCTCCCCACCCCCCACAGCCTCTACCTAGGAAAAGTACATTCTTTCTCCACAGTGTAGACCAAAGCAACTTACATCATTATCCTTTCCCCCTTTTGATCGTCAGGAAAGAATTCCTGCCATGCTGTTCTGGTTCTAGGATTTTGTGAACACCTGGTGTATGTGATTGTTCCAACACTGCATCACTTGCTTTCTGTACAGAATACATAATTGTACCCAATTGCTTTGTATGGGAGGGGGAACTCAACCTCACTAGCTTCATGCACAACTGTTGCTTTTGCAACCAAGATGATTATCAGGATGGCAAAATAATTGCATTCTCCACCAGGATTTCTCCTCCAGGCTAGCTGGCCTTGAAGTTACCAAAAATTATTTGCTGAGAGACACCTGGATGGGAAAATATTTGAACAGACTTTTGACAGGGTATATTCTGGGAGGGTAATTTGGCACTCAGCATTAACCATTAATAGCTTGCATATAAAAGTAGAGACATGACCATTATAGTTAGTTCTGGCAAAGACCATCCATGCATTAGCTTTGATCTTCAGTTTTAATAAAGCCTTTATCAATGAATCCATCTGAGAACTTTATTGAAGCTGACACCGAGCTAAACCTGACATTGATCTACACAACCCTGTGAGGTAGGTTAGGCTGAAAGTCTGTGACTAGTCTGAAATCACAGTGTGGACCAAAGCAGGAGGGAAGCGACCTCAGCAGGGTATAATGACACAGAATCCAACCTGCAAAGCAGCCATTTTTTTTCAGGGGAGCTGATTTCTGCCATCTAGAGAGCAGTTGTAATTCTGAAAGTTCTCAAGCCTTCACCTGGAGATAGGCAACAATGGTTCCCCAGGAAGAAATAGTTGGTTTGGAGGGTGGAGTCTATGGCATTGTAACAGAGTCTCACCAGCCTGTCCAGGCTCCACCCCTCAAATATTCAGGAATTTCCCAACCTGGAGTTGGCAACCCTATGTCCTTCCCAGCAGTAGTGGCCAAGCAGCCAGGCTTAGGGTACCCAACCTCCAGGTGGAGCCTGACGATCTCCTGGTATCACAACTGAACTCCAGACAACAGATCTCTCTCCCCCTGGAGAAAATAACTGCTTTGGAGACTGGAATCTATGGCAATATATTCAATTGAGGCCTCTCCCTGCCTCAAACTCTGGCTTCCACGGTCTCCACCAAAAAATCTCCAGGAATTTCCCACCAATCTGAAACTGGCAGCCCTAGAGGACTGGCCATAATGAGTTCTCCCTCAAAGGCCAAAATAGGCCTGAAATGGACCTCCCCCCACTGCCTTTTACTAAAAGAACCAAGCTTGGTTGCCTTTTACTGAAAGAAGCAAGATCAGTTGTCTAGCAACACCTACTGCCTAGTAGCTTCCCCAGTGGCCCTATAGCCATTTGTCCTGGGTCCAGCAAAGGAGAGAAGTGTAGCCAGAGAATGGCAAGGAAAAGCTATTGGTGGTTCTTGGGCCAATCACTAATGGAGTACACACTACAGGAAATGGGAAAGCCGGATTGGGCCAATTCCATTCGGGAATTATTATCTATGGTGATTCAGGACCATGACTCAGATGCAGAGATTGTGTTATCAGTCCTTGCTGGAATGAAGCTGGCAAGCCACTTTTTTTCAAGCTTTACCACTGACAGGGTTTGGCCTTTTGCACTGTGAATCTTGTTCCATTTAGGAACATCATAAGAAGGTAGAAGAATGAGTCCTCATTGTGTAAATTTCTCTATACATCTTTGCTTTCCAAAATATGAGGATAGATCTTTTGTCTCTTGAAAAAATTATGACTAGATTTTTATACAAGAAGGAAATATATTAACTAGAAAGCTGCAAAATTCAGTCCTTTTCAAACTCTAAATTGCTTACTTGAAGGAGAAGGAAAGTAGAATGTTTAAAAAATGAGAGAGAAAAAAGGTTCCTAATTTAAGTCTGCCAGGGGGTGGTATCTAATTTTCACTTTGAATAGAATATTGCTCCAGTAATTATCCTACTATTTAAGAACAAGAATAATTAGTGTAGTAACCTCACAGGCTAATAGTACTCCCAGCCTACTGAAGGCATGCACCCTACAATTAGAGTTGGAAAAGAATATGAAACTTTTTTTAACAGTAAATGATTCTGGATATCACTATGTAAGTGGATTATTAATAAGGCTGAAGCAGGCTCTTCTTTTTTTAAAAAAATCCTCCATTTGAAATGAACCCAGCGCCTGTCTTTCAATGTTTTAAACTGAGAAGCCTTGTCCCCAAAACACATTCAACCACCATACTTGGCATCAAGATGGATTTGGAAGTCTTTGATCTGCCTCATTGTAGCACTGATAGACTGTAGCTTCCACATTTTTTTTTAATGTTGTTCTTCCTGGTACTAGTGATGTCACCATGCATCCAATCATATCTGAGTACACAATGATGTTTCTGACTGCAAACTAAGTAGTTTTATCTGGGAATGAGCCGATAGGCAATTGTATCATTATGGGATTTCTCAAGAAAGTATAAAATGTCAAGTGTATTTGACTTAAAACTCTTTATTCACTGATAGGTGTGCATTTGACTGTGACGTGGGTTCCAGTCTGTTGTTACTGCCCCCCCCCACACCAACTGCATAATAATTAAATGGTTATTGTTTTCTTTTTAAGTTACAGGGAAGCAAAGTTCCTTGATTCAATGGATGTTCTACTGTACTAACTACTTGAATTATCAGCAAAATAGGCAAAACATAGATTGTATTTGCCATTTTCTAATCAGTCTCATAAAATAATATAAATCAGACTCATACATTATGAGTCGCAGGTGTTGGGTTGGGTTTTTTTAAAAAAAAGTTATTTAAGGTTCTCATTTGAAGATGAAATATGGCATGTTGTGGTGAAGGTCCAAAGCCCATGAAAGTCAGTTGAAATGCTCTTATGTACTTCAAAGACTTGAAGATCAAAACTTCCCTTTCTTCCATCAATAAGGATCATAAATTTGCCCTGGAGTTTGTTTGGGTCAAGGCTACAGAAGTCTTTTAGAAAAGGTTTAATAGCATTAGCTTAGGTTGAGATAGGCACACAGAGGCATGTTTCTGAAATTGTATGAATTTCTTCCTAGATTTTGGAGTCCTGAATTACCTAGTTTATTATTTCCATGTTTTGTACACATTAGTGTATTTTTGGAGCTTCCTATATTTTTCATTCTTTTAATTTAATGTTAATATTTTACCACTATATTGTGGCCATGCAGGATATATTGGGGAAAAATTCTTTAAAATAATTTTGATGTTATTCTGTGGGAAATTGTTTAGGGGCCCCACAACAGAAACCCCCGCAGGGGGTCCGCAGCAACTCTATGTTCCCCCTGTCCTTAAGGAAATAAAAGACACAGACTTAGTTGTTCAGTGAATAGAAGGATAAAAAAATACTTTACTGTGCAGAAAAGGGAGTCATATCACATATGAGCTCAAAGCTCCCTCTGTTCCGTACACCATTTTATAATCCCTATCCCAATGAGTCCATCCCTCTCTGTCCCCCATTGGCTGAGGTACTAAGAGTTACATGCTGACAACGACTGCCTAAAACATACATCCCATCCCACCCTCTTCATATATCCCATGTTCATGTGAATAAGCAGATTACATATGCATAAACTTGTAAATAATATTCAAGCCCTCATTAAGCAAACACACTTTGCTGGTAGACTTGGCTCGTTAAATGGTCTGTTTTGCCACCCCGACACAACTTGTGGTAAATGGTTAAATAGATTCCTGTCTGTTACAAATATGGAAGCATAACTTGCCTATCCCTGCAGATTAGCTCACACTTCGGAGCCTCCTGCAGCCCGTCGCATCGCAACGTGGCTGCAGGGGAGATTTTGCCCACCCGGAGGGAGAGCGGACTCTTCGGCGCGCTTTTTAGCGTGGCTGGAGGGGGCGGGGCTTCAAAGCTGCTATTGAAGCCCCGTTCACCTTGCTGTCAGTCCTCTCGGCATTTTTGGCACTGCAGGGAGTGTGCTCACACGCTCTTGGTTTGAGCGAGGGCTGTGTGGGCCGGGAGGCTGCACGTCGCGGATCGAAGCGTCTGGGAGCGTCGTGGGACGTCTGTTGGTTTGCTTCAAGAAGACTGTTGTTTTAGGGGCATTTCAAAAAAAAAAGAAAGAAAGAAAAGAAAATATATATATATATATATATATATATATATATATATATATATATATATATATATATATATATATATATATTGGTGTCCCTTCAAGTGCATTTCGCTTGATAGGCATTTGGGTGGTGGGAGGCTTCTTTCTTTTTAGGGGCCCCTGTTTGCTGGAGCTTCTTAGCCCCCACCCCACCCCCTGTTTTTCTTGGGGGGTGTAGATCATTGTTAAAATTTTATCTGTTAGTGCTTTTGGAGCACTTCTTTCTTTTTAGGGGCTCCTGTTTGCTGGAGCTTCTTTGCCCCCCCCACCCCCTGTTTTTCTTGGGGGGTGTAGATCATTGTTAAAATTTTATCTGTTAGTGCTTTTGGAGCAGGTCTGGGTGCCTAGCAGGGTGGGTTGGCCATTTTATAGTCCCCATTGGTATAAGCACTGGGGAGGTTGTGCTTTTGCTTCCCTCTGGTGCTGGGCAGCCATTTTGGACTCCCTTCTTCATCACTCCTGGTTCTTTGGTGGCCATTTTCTGAGGGTGAGGAGGCGGCCATTTTAGAGTGCTGTGGGGTGGCTGACATTTTAGAGGCAGGCTTTGGCCCTTCCACCCTCCGCCCCCCCCTCTTTTTGTCCTGTTAGGCTTTTAAAGAATTTGGGGTTCTGGTGATTGGCCTGTTGGTTTTGAAGGGCTAGCTGCCTTAAAGTGGTGCATTTTCCCCTTTTGATTTTGATTGGTGCTGTGCTCTTTAGCGAGCATGTCGGGCCGTAAAGGTGCTGGAAAGGCAAAGGGGAAGCAGCCTGCCCCTAAGGCCCCTAAACGGCCACCAAAGCGTCCGCCTCCTCCCTCATCTTCTGATGAGGAGGGGGACGATGACGTTAATGCAGTCATTTTTCAGCGACTGCAGGCATTGGAGCGGGCATCGGGGTTCCCACCTTCTCAGTTGCCCAAGAAGGGGTGGGTTTTTAAGTGGGCTTTGCAGGCTGATATACTGACCCGCTTGTCTCTGTTAGAGGGCAGATCTTCAGCTGCTGCTGGAAGAGCTGTGGGGCTTGTGGGCTCTGATGTTGGAGCGGGCCCGTCGTCTGGTGCAGTTGGTGCTGGGTCAGCTTTGGTGCCTGCGTTACCTTCCGATGGAGAGGTTTTGTCAGCTGGCCCCAGACACTGATCTGGATGCGGCGCCAATGCCCCAGGAGCTATGGCTGATTGGAGAGCCGAGGCCTGCAGAGCGATAGGCTTAGCCATTGCACCTAGCACCAGGAAGTCTTATGAACGTGCTGTGCGGCAGTTTGAGGACTTTAGGGCTGAGGTAGGGTATCGCATTGCTTGGCCCATCCCGGTGGAGCAGTTGCTCCATTATGGTGTTTCCTTAAGAGGTAAGGGATTGGCTGTGCGATCGATTCGGGGACGCATGTCAGCGCTGGCCTTTGCTTGCAAGGCCTTGGGGTTTAAAGAGGAAACAGCAGATTTTCGTATTCGAAAGATGCTGGAAGGGTGGACCAGGGAGGCTGGGCCTAAGCCTGATACTAGGACCCCTATGTCTCCTGTGATTCTTCGGGGTTTGAAAGGGGTTTGGAGCGCAGTTTGTGCATCTCATTTCGAGGCAGTTTTGTTCCACACAGCCTCTTTAGTGGCCTTTTTTGGGGCGCTGAGGGTTAGTGAACTGGTGGCAAGCTCCAAGAGTGACGTTTCAGGTAGGGCATTGTTATTGCGGGATATTAAGTTGCTGGGGAGTAAGGCGGTTCTTACTATCCGGTGATCCAAAACTGATCAAGAGGGCATGGGGACTGTGCTAGAGTTGGGTCTGTGTTCGGAAGTGGAGCTTTGCCCAGTTTCCACATTGGACGACTATTTGGCTGTGCGGGGAGGCTGCAATGGGTTGCTGTTTTGTCATGCTGGAGGCAGTCCACTGACAAAGCATCAATTTTGGGCTGTGACGTCAAAGGCTTTGGCCTTGTTAGGGTTGTCTGGAGTGAAGTTCGGGACCCATTCCTTTAGAATCGGTGCGGCCTCTACGGCCGCCGCCTTGGGTTATCTTACTTCGTCCATTCAGCGCCTTGGCCGTTGGCGGTCTCAGGCTTACAAAGGTTATATTCGCCCTTTGCTCCGCTAATGAGTTTGTGGTTAGGAGCTGGGGTAGTTTAAGGTTTGGGTTTTATAACTTGTCTGTTTTTCCTTTTAGATGCTGTTGTTCCTGGCCGGAGGAGCAGAGTTCTCATCTGCGGGCACAGTTATGTGTTTTGGGCGGCACATCAAGCTCGGAGAACTGCTGTTGGCTCTCAGCTGGGGCTCAGCAAACATGTTATGATAGAATGGAGGGGGCGCTGGGGTCTTCAGTGGCCTGGCTTGCTTTCCCTTTTGTTTCACGGGTGTGTGGGCCCTCCTCCACAGGTATTAATTGTTCACCTGGGAGGGAATGATCTCGGGCTGATTAAGGGCAAGGCGCTGATCTTGCAGGCCCAAGATGATTTCAGGTACATAAGGAACAGATGGCCTGGTACCATTATAGTTTGGTCAGCCATGATTCCGCGCTTGGTGTGGCGCAGTGCCTGGATTCCAGCGGGGTTAGAAAGGGCTCGTTACAGGGCGAATAAGGAGATTCACAAGGTTTTGGAGGGTGGTTTGGGCCACTATTTGCCCCATCCGGATATTTCTAGGGAATGTCCTGACCTCTACAGAGGGGATAGGGTGCATCTCTCGGAAAAGGGTAATATGCTTTTCCTGAGAGATTTGCATCAAGGGCTTACATTGGCTTTGGGCCTTTCTGTGGGTGCTAAGCCCTAAGTAGAGACTTGGCCTTAGTTCTGGCAGGTTTTATGGGGTTTATGGCACCATGCGGCCTGGGGAGGACCGGTTAGCCTCCCCCTTTTGGGGAGTTAGGGGTCTGGCAGGATCAACCTTTGGTGTGGCCCGAGGTGTGTGAATGCAGACTGTCCTGGAGACTCGATTGGATGGGTGCCTTTCGCTGAGACTCGCGTCTGGTGTTTGGGCCTTCCGGTGCGAGCCTCCCTGCTGGGCCTGCCTAATGGGAGCTGTGGGCTCACAGCTCCGGCTGGGGGGCCGGGTCTCTCGCCCACTTGAAAAGGCAGGGGAGCGGTCTGAGGAGACCACTGGCCCTGACCTGGCCGCAGTTCGGTTGCCCTTGCCGTTGCTGTATTATTTAATAAAGTGGCCCATAGTTTCACCAATCTATTTGTGTCCGTCTCCTTATTCCGACTTGGGGGGGCAACTTCCTCTTACTCCAGCACTTTATCATGGCCTTCCATAACACTTCCCCTTTTGTGCCACAGCCTCAACTTTCACCTATATTCCTTGCAGTCTGATTATATTACTGTTTCAGCACATTTTATTAATTTCTCTCAATTTCATGAACAGGTGGCTCAAGATTCATTTTGATGGATGCATCAGGTATACATACCAGCATCAGCAAAACATTGCACAAAAATAATTGGGATGCATTTGTAGCAGGAAAAGCTGCTCTGTCTTGTAAATCAGGTGCCTTGACAAAGGAGGCTTGAGTCGAGGTCAGGAAAACAGCCAAGCTTTTATTTGATACGTACACACGGGCTCAGACCGAGGTGGGCATCTGAGCAACAACCACAGGGCACGCAGGCCCTTATATACCATTTACACAACTGGTGACTTCCTTCAGTTAAACTAAAACCCAAAAGCCCAAACCCAAAAGCCCAAAAGCCAACCTCTATACAACATGCTATGTTTATACGACATGTTCCTCTTTCAGTCCCCTGTTAGTTCCTCTTCTAACCCCTTCTGGTACATCCGTTGCCTTGGCAACTTTCTTCTGTGGTTTTTGGTTTTGTCTGTTTGTGGGTAAGCCTTTCTGCTTCCCTTTACTACTAACACCTGCAAAGCCTGAGCCGCCCAAGCTAACATACTATTGTCAGGAGCCTGAACCAAACCAAGCTCCCTAAACCAAGCTACCTTGCTATTTCTATGTGTCTAAGTGCAGCTAAGCCAAAATGCCAGGTCAATATGCCTAAAGTAACCTCAGCCAAGACAGTCTGTTAACCAAGTAAGTCAAGACATGTCCGGCCTGGCCTGTTTCTATTGATCCCTGTATTCCAATATATCTTTGTCCAGAAATCCAAAAGCTCTTTCTAATATCTCCTTCTTCACATTGTATGTAGTCTCCTGGAATATTTAGGGAACTGGGAAGTCCAATGATCTAAAAGTCAAAAGCACTAATATAGTGAAATGAATGCTTCTACGCGTGCCAAATGCACCTGATTAGCAAAGATAAACCACAAATAGGCATCAGGGAAATCAAATGATCATAGAATAACAGGGCATCTGCACTTGCCCAGCAGCCACTGCATAAGAGATCGATGTTAACATGAAGCTCCAGATTCCTTGGGATCTTTTTGCTACCTGCAGTTAAAGTTTTATCTGCTTTTGGAATCCTAATTAGCTGTGATTATTATTGGTCTTTAGCACACAAGGCAATGAGTCCATTTGGGCAACAACAATAACTATGATTATCGGTGCTTTTTTTGAAGCAGAAACTTATTTGCATATCAGAACACATGCCCCTGATGTAGCCTGTACTCCAAGACCTTACAGGGCTCTTATTACCTGTGAACTGTTGGAGGATTGGCTACATCAGGAGTGTATGTCCTAATATGCAAAGGAGTCCCTGCTACAAAAGAAGTCATGATGGTGGTGGTGGTGGTGATGATGCTAGTCAACTGAAGGCACTAAATACTCATTACCTAATTCCAGAATAAATTGCATAAATTTGTGTACCTGACCTGAAATTAGCCAGAAATACAATAAAGCACAGAGAAACATGCATGGACAATAATGGAATGGAAAAGGGGAAAAACTGAAATGGATATTAACATAAAAGCATGTGTGTAGCAAGACCTGTCTGATTAAGCTTATGCAAGTATTTGAGCTTCCTTGGTTAAATAGCAGTCCTTTTAAGGGAAATACTGTATACCTGGATATTATTAAGTAGCTATAGTAGTACTATTAGTTATTTTACTTTATCATCTATCTATCTATCTATCTATCTATCTATCTATCTATCTATCTATCTATCTATCTATCTATCTATCTATCTTATTTACAAAATTTATATCCCACCTTTGTGCCCTTACAAAGGCCACCAAGGCAGCTAACTAACTAAACTATCACAGGATATCATGTGGT
This sequence comes from Heteronotia binoei, assembly GCF_032191835.1. Lineage (NCBI taxonomy): Eukaryota > Metazoa > Chordata > Lepidosauria > Squamata > Gekkonidae > Heteronotia > Heteronotia binoei. The sequence continues at coordinate 130,031,225 of NC_083224.1, read as the reverse complement.
TTGCTTCTGCCTGTGTAGTTCCCCAGTGCCTGTGCTCCTGATAAACAATACAGACAATAGATATTCCAGTCCTACAGCTACTTCCATATATATATATATATCTTGTGCAGAAAGGGGAGAAACAAGAAGAGTCCAGTCCCATGTATAAAGCAGCAAGCTAATGCATGTGTGTGGGATAGAGGGGGGCTTAAGCCTATTCCACTACACTTTCTTCATATCATGCAACCCTTTCTGCCAGTGGGTACAAGCAAAGCTTTATGCCTGGTTGCCTTACAGACAGAGACACACAGTTGCATAGAATAGGCTTCCCAACCCTCCCGCCCTGGCGGGGGACCCCAGGATTTCCACCCTCTTCCCCCGCTCCCCCAAAAAACGGAAGCGGGGGGAGGGGGGAAATGGTGAGCCGCCCCATCCCGGAACCGGCGAGGCCGCCACGCTGCGCTGCGCCGCTGCCGCCCCCTCCCCGCCCAGTGAGGCCATAGGCGACGGGCCCACCGGCGCCCAGCAGCAGGAGGAGGTGGCGGCGGAGGAGCTGTCAGCCGAGGGCCTCGCCAGCAGTGTTGGCGCAGTAGAGGGGCAGCAGGAGCGCGGCGAGGAGGACGGGCACGGCAAAGGTGGCAGAGCCAGGCACGGCCCAGGGCAGTGAGGGAGCTCTTGAAGGGGTGCAGGAAGGTGCCGCACAGCACGGCCGCCCCGCAGCACGGCCGCCCCGCCAGCACCAGAGCGCCCGTCATGTATAAGGCCTGCCGGAGAGGCTTCTCCACACGCGGCAGCGCCGGAGGCCGAGGAGGAGGCCCCGAGCCCCCGGCCCCGCTCTCCATGCGCGCGCCACCGCCCTGCTTCACCCAGGCCTCCAGCCTCAGGCGGCCGCCGAGGGGCGGGGAGGACAAGCAGGAGGAGGAGGGAGGGACAGCTGCTAATGCGGCTGCAGCGCAGGAACCTTCAGCCCGCCTCGCCTGGGGCCTGCTTGCATCAGGAGGGCGGCCAGGAAAGCCCCGCGGAGGCCGCTCGGGCAGGCTTCTCCCAGCACTCTTCAGGCGCCAGGCCTTGATGGCAATTATGCTTGTCACAGCCTTGATATTGGCTCCACCCCCAAAGTCTCCTGGCTCCACCCCCAAAATCCCCAGATATTTCTTGAATTGGACTTGGCAACCCTAGCATAGAATGAAATACTTTATGTAAATAAAGGATCTACAACATGTTTATATAAAAAGAGAACACCTCCCAAAAGCCTGAGATGATACAAGGATTGGCAGAAAATAAAAATGCTGAGCACAGAAATCCCAGTTAACATGATCCTTTAGAAAAGGAACACTGGCTGTTGCGGATTGACAATATCACTATTGCACATATATCTGCTGAGTCAGTTTCCCCATGTGCTTCCCCTCTCACTCCCTGCTAACCAGGAAAATAAAATCAGTTAGCAAAGTGACAGAATAAATTATCAGACTGGAAGGTTTTTAACTTTTTCTGTAAGTTGGAAATAGTTATGTTTGGATAAGAGCATATACAATATTTAATAAAAAAAACATGATGGTGCTTCATAATGGCTCATGATTAGCCAAATAATGACTGCACATCTTGAATCCTAGCATTAGTGACAATGTATTTTATAACACATTCTAGGCAAGTCACCCACTAGTGCCCCCCATTATTTAAAATATATAGGAAAATGAAGAGCACCAAATTTGAAACTTTTCACATTTTTAATTTATTGATTTTCAATTTTAATTTTTCAAAGAAAAACATGATAAGTTATAAAAAAATAGTGAGAATAAGTGCTTGCCTTTGTTGAGGGCAGCTTGTTTTGTTGAGGGCAGCTTGGTGGTGGGAGAGGATGAGGCGACAGCAGTCAGGAGCCAGAGTCATGCATTGGGGAGGGAGTGCCCAGCGATGCCCCCTAGGCCAGGTGGCACCCTAGGTAAGTACCTACTTTGCCTACTCCCACACATTGGTCCTGCTCTGGCTATAGAACATACAGTGTTTTAGTCTATTTAGAGTTAAACCCTAGAAATTCAGATGCTCTGTTTACTGCATAATCTCCTGTATAATACTGGCAGAAAAGAGCAAGAGCCCAGAAACACTTTAAAGATTAACAAAAGTTGTGGCAGGATAGGAGCTTTCGTGAGTCATTGCTTGCTTCTTCAGATATAAATATCTTATGAAAGCTCACTCCCTGCCACATATTTTGTTAATCTTTAAGGTGTTTCTGGACTCTTGCTCTTTTCTACTGCTACAGACAAACCGGGCTACCCATCTTGATCTATGCAATACTGATTATTCTTTGCAAGTTGCTTTTCTGCCCACACGAAGGATTTTCAGAAAAGGGAGTACAGTGCAATAAGATTTTCATAGAAAGGGAGCACCATTCTAACAGCACCACCAGCAACAACTGAATTGTGTTGTGACTTATCACAACAAAGCTTCCCAAAAGGAGAACTGTTAAATTGAAGAAAATAGACTCTCTTTTGGGTTTGGCAAGCATAGAAAAAGTGAAAATGTTTAAGTAGTCTGAATGGGATGTGTACAGAACTCTGGAAACACTACATAAAAAGGGATAATTGGGTAGATACTGACAACCATTTGTCAGGTCACAAATCACCATACAGCTTGTAACTTCAGAAGAGCCATTTGTCACCAGCATCCAAGCAGAAAGCATATTAGGAGGTCTCTGCCCACTCCCGAATGTTGTTCGTACTTTTGTTCAAATTCAGAGCATTTCCTATTTTTACAAATGGATGTAGTTCAAGTTGAGTCTTGATTAGTATATTTCAGACTGCACATTCCTAGTGAGTGGACTTCCAATGCAGGTACATCCACACCAAAGTGATTATACTACTAAAGGTTTCTAAAACTTTATTTATAATAAGATTAGATATGAATGATTGAATCAATAACAACCAGTTAGTTTTAATAGGAGTTAACAGCATACATTCCCCATGAAGCAAGAGATGAATGGACTCCGAGGAGTGAAACATAAAACCCTATGCAGTTTTATTTTTCACTTATATAATTAGTTCATAAGCTTCTAAAATGCTATGTCCCTGCTATCTATTGGGATATCAGTTTAGTGATATCAGATGGTTTCAGAACGGGCAAAAACTGCATAGGGTTTTATGTTTCACTCCTCAGAGTACATTCATCTCTTGCTTCATGGGGAATGTATGCTGTTAACTCCTATTAAAACTAACTGGAGTTATGAGTGTAAATGCGGCACATCATTGGGCGAATGGACTGCCTGCACAAATGAAGCTAATTGTTCAGATTATTTGGAGCTGGAGACAATAGTAGTATCACATTTTACATTCTAGTCACTGGACCAGTTTCTTAGACATGATGAGCACCTGTAACTCCCTTTCTTAGGTGCTAGAAACATTAGGTGCTTAGCACCTCTCAAAATTCAATCAATTGATTTTTGCAGAAATCCAAAATTGAATGCCAGTTCAGAGGCATCTGGGTAATAAACAGGATACTACATCTCACATACGTGCATCCTGTGTGCACCAGCTCTACTGACTGCTTCTCATTTACTTCCTGAATAAGCCATACAAGACAGGAGACATGCATGCCTTCTATGTTTCCCATCACTCAAATAATGGAGAGTGAAGGGACTATGGGCTTCCACTATCTAGGAGGTACAGAGATCTTTTCTTCTCCTTTCTCTTGTTTTGAAAAGGTGACTAGCAGGGTCACCCCAAGCAGAGTCACACTGTTATAAGCCCATTGACTTCAATGGAATAGAACAGCTCTTAGGATGGCAGTGTCTGAATAATTTACTAGCGAGAACAATTGTCCACATGATAGTCTTTATAAGAAGGCCTCAGTTCAAGGCACTTTGTAATCCAGAGGAATTTTCTTGTCTGCTTGAGAACCTCAAAGTACCAATTAATCAAGGATATTTTGTGTGGCCCTTCAAACCCCTCACAGCCATGGTCATGAGTAATGACCCAAGTCCTCAGGGTAATATCTGAGGCTGTTAGAATTCCCCTCACAGACAGGCCCTTCCTAGACTCTTGATTGAGTTACCAGGGGAGTATACAAAGAGTCTAAGAAGGGCCATCTGCCATTATTAACATGTCTGTAAGGAATGTTAATCAGACACATCTCATTTCTCCATTAGATTTCCTAGGTACCTTTCTCTGGTACCACTCTACAACAGAAAGTTTGAACTGTTCTATAGCAGTTCAGATCCTGACCTTGCACCAAAGTGGTCTCAGGAGCTAAGGTTTCACCAATCACAATAGAAGTTATATTTCACCAATGGGTAGCTGGATTCCAACATTTTAGCCCAGTGTCATTGTGGATCCTCATTCTGCGCCATTTTCAGCCAATAGCACTGTTGCCACTATTTGCAACCAGGTAAAACTTTGACAAAGTAAGTGTGTGGATCATGGATGAAAATATGTGATTCTATATAAAATCAAATTAATGTTCCAAGTCTATCACCTATTTCTCATTTGTTTGAGCACAGGCCTCTCCTGACATTAACATCATTATTACTCAACAGAGAAGCCTGTCATTTACCCTTATTGGTGGTATAGTTCAAGGACAAGAAAGTCCCTCCCTCTCCAGTTTCCAAACAAGAATTAAAATTGTGACCATCACTGAAATGCACATATTTTATATCAAGTTTTAGGTTCATTTTCCTTGTTCCTTGCTAAGCTGTACTCTGTCATCATATTTTCAGTCAGGGCTGTTACTGAGGAATTTACTGGTTTCTACATAATGAACTATTGTAAACAACTGTAACTACCTGCATACTAGCTTCGCTTTCCAAACTGTTAATCTATTAACATCCAAACTGGGGTTGAGGAGTACTGACCATTGACCTATGGTTCAACATTAATTATACTGAGATATAATTATAACAGCAGATGCAAATCAAATGTTATTTTGAAGTGTCCACAATTTTACTTTACTATGTCTGAGAACAGGCCTTTGAATCTTTCTGTGAATTTCTCTTTTTCCTCCCAGAATCTTATCTTCCCTGTTTTGTTCCATCCAAGTGTTTTTTCTGTCTGTAAGATTTATTCATTTCATTCTTTTTTGATAAATTCATAAGAGAATTGTGTTTTTAAGGATCATAAAATGAGACAATATTCCATACAAGTTTGAAACTACCTAGCCTACATTTCACACAGCTACATTTCACAAGAGATGGAGTTCTAGCAGGAGTTCCTTTGCATATTAGGCCACACATCCCTGATGTAGGCAATCCTCCAAGAGTTTACAAAAAAAAGCCTTCTAAGCTCTTGGAGGATTGGCTGCATCAGGGGTGTGTGGTCTAATATGCAAAGGAGCTCCTGCTAGAATTCCACCCCTGATTTCACATATGTGAATTTTATGATTAAATATCTGTAGAATGTGTGGCTATGATTCAGTACTCTACTCCTGGACAAACTGACCTGTTATTTTGAGTTATCTCATTATTTTTCTTTTTGGCTCTTTCCCCAACTTCCAAAGGCTTTTTTTAAAAATACAATAGTTTATTATTGGGAAAATAAAAGGTTTGTCCACCTGCATTTTCCTAAAAGGACAACTTCTTATCACAGCATTTTGATGTTTTATGTGTGCAATGACACAGGGTCAATTTAATAAAATAACATCAGTCAATTTTGAGGCAAGTTTGAGCCCTCTTCCTTCATATAGAAAATATTCAGCTTAACTTTATTACCCATCCTAGATTTATAAGAAGACCTAGCAACCATTAGTATTCATAATGTTCTAATAGCAACATCAATCCATTATAGTCTTCAATATGAACTGTTGATTTTTATCCCATGGTTAACATAAATCTCTGAACACAACGCAACAGTGTTAAAAAGAACTGTAGACTTCCACTTACAAGGAAGGGCAACTTCCAGTCCCTTCGAGGTACATTAAATTTGAGACTGTCTGTTCAGTATCTCTTGATTGTAGGTTGCTTCATCAATCATTCCCTTGCAAACCCCACCCACCAGGGTAAACAAAACAAAGTGCAGCGTATGGTGGATTAACAAGCAGAGAGCCAGCTTGTTATTTGTATATCAGAGGGACCACTCTCTTACTTTTGGCAAAGCACTTTGCTTCTGAAATTTAGCCAAGGTAATTAGTAGCAGGTTTTAGGAACTGAGCATCTGGTATAGAAACAGAAAGTCAGTCCATTGAGAAGACACTTTTGTAAGTGGAAGGACAGAAGAACCCCCCCCCCCACCCACACACACAGCAGAGATAGACATGGAATGATCTTGAACCTTGAGTCAAAATGCATAATGGACTCAATGGCCAGAGCAGTGTCCTGATTTTCCCAACATCACTCTACTATCATAATTTCTTGTCTAACTGCATACAATAAATTTAATACTAACAATACTGCCAATGCAGTACTTTAGCAAGAGTAAGATAAGGGATAAAAGCAGGCAATCATAAAGGGGTTCCCAAAGATCAGTTTTGAATAAAGGGGGGGGGGGAAACCCCTTCACAAATGGTGACACAGTTGGAGTCTGTACAGAAGTCGCTAAAAGCACTCAACTATCAAGCTGATGTTAGATAAGGTTATTGGCAAATCTAACATTGCATCTTTTGTCATTTGCGTAATCACTTATGAAAATATATGACATTTACTATGCCTCAATTTTGTAAAGGCATCTAGAATGAAAGTCATTGAGATCCTTCAGGAAGACTTGAGTTCTGTTGTCAATATTGTGAGCTTCAAGACAATGAAGATGTCTGAACAGAATGGAATCAACTGCGCTGTTCTCCTCAACAAGAATCCACAGTAGGGATAAATCAGAGACTGATGTGTTTCACTTCTGGGAAAGTAATCACCTTTGGAGAACATGTTGAGAATAAGAAGTGGAATTAATACTAACAAGAGTCAGGAAATTGCTGTGTCTTAAATGACAAGATTCATACTTCATGTCGCTTTCATTTGGCTACAGTAAAAAAAAAGACAGATGGTCATATTGTCTGCCTTATCAATAGCAAGATGGCTGTTTATGCAAATCTTTTAAGTTGTGACAATCTGCAAAGTCCCATGGCTATCGTAGTGCGAATCTGTAATCATGTTCTAGGCTCTGTAAAGTGAAAACACATACAGGCACAAAGTGGTACATGCTGTGTTACTTCTGGCAATAGTTTCACTCAGCAACTCATTTCGCACACTTAAAGGAGATGCTAGAAAAATGCTGAGCTCCTAAGCTCACTACAATTTGAGCAAGACAAGACATGCCAGTCAGTTTTGTTGGAAGTTAAAAATGAACAAAAGTATTTGTTCAAATGTCTATAAATACAAATGAACAGACGGCACCATGAAGTTTCAGTACTGTTTTGTGGGGTGACTGTGCCCTGCATCCCACTCTGCCTGCATTCCAGTTTAATGTGGATAATTTCTAAAATTATATTTCAGAATGGGTGCATGTGCAATTTGTGGCAGTTTTCAGTCCATGCCCTCCCTTCAGTTATAAGTTATGCAAGGTATGTGCAGAAATGCACTTTGATTAAATTACAGTGCAATCTGATAGCTTTTTGCACAGTGTTTTAATGAATACATATATGCATATATACAGTCTTTCCCAATGGAAATGCAGCTCTGAGCATGCTTATGGATCAGTCTTGAAATATATGTATATTTTAAAAGAATGATCTCAAATGTATCAGTGCTACTCTGCAAAGATGACCAGATAACCTGCAACCACAAAGTCAAGCAAACTGTTTGGATGGAGAATTCTTTGTAAACATCTCAAATGATTTGTTTATTTCGTTGCCCTGGGAAGACTTGGAGGTGCCACAAGACAGGGTTGCTTTACTGCAATAGAATAACATTCTGGAATAATCCACTGGAATTTAGCTTCAGTGAAACTGTTAAGAGTAATATTCATTATTTTTAGTGTTTTTTGTTGAACTATGAAATGTATTAGTACAAATAATAAATGTCACACTTAAAACCTGCAGTGACATCAAATGAAGGGAAAAATGCAGTGCCAATTTTCAGGAAATGTATTTGTAGCTCAGCTTTAATTCAGCTTGCTTTGCTTTAGCCATAGAGTCCCCTTCCCCTTTCAAAGTTCATTTTTATGAAAAAGGGAGTATATAAAGACATGCTTAAGAGAGCCAGTTTGGTGTAGTGGTTAAGTGCGCCGACTCTTATCTGGGAGAACTGGGTTTGATTCCCCACTCCTCCACTTGCACCTGCTGGAATGGCCTTGGGTCAGCCATAGCTTTCACAGGAGTTGTCCTTGAAAGGGCAGCTGCTGTAAAAACTCTCTCAGCCTCACCTACCTCACAGGGTGTCTTGTGGGTGGGGGGGAGGTAAAGGAGATTGTGACCACACTGAGACTCTGAGATTCAGAGTGTAGGGCGGCATATAAATCCAATATCTTCTTCTTTGTTGAGTATATAAAAATACAGATATTTTATGTTGCTTAGAGAAAACCCATTTTATGAATTATCATATCTAATATAAAATATATTAATCCTAATCAGGGGTGGATTGGGAGGCCAAAATGGCTGTGAGAGGGACCTACCTCCTGATGGAGGGGGCATGGTTACAGCAGAGAGTTGGCTCAAATCTGCTTCCCACAAGGCAGGGGTTGCTGTGAGCGGGCTGGTAGCTCACAGTAGAAGCTGCTCCCTATCATCTTTCTCGCAGTGGGACTGTCAACCAGCTTGCAATGGCTCCTGCCCATTTCAGGCAGGGTGGCCTTGAACTGGAATGGCCCTGGTGAGAGACGGCAATAACACCACTGAGCTTACATAAATAATGGTATAGTTAAAATTATGTAAATATATATTATATTATAGGCCAAAATCCAAGTCATAAAATTATCAGTCACATACAAAACTGCTAGTTTATTCTGTCCTTGTGATTGCATGAGGAAAAGAAACTCCCTGTAAATAAGAGAGATAACTGTCCAGCACTCAACAGGTTTTGGCTCATAATTAAAAATCTTTTTCTGTGCCTAAATGAATGTTGCAAACCTGTTTGCCTTGCAGTAATTCTTCAAAAAGAGTACAAGATCAGTACCAAATTGTCACTTTACTATATTCCAGTGTCTAGTTAATGCAGTCTCTATTTTTTCAGAAACTGTTGCAATTCTAAATACAAATTTAACCCTTTAAATCAGGGGAGTCAAACATATGGTTCGGGGCTGGAAGCAGCCTGTCCAGGGCTCTTATCCAGCCTGTGAGTAACTAGTGCAAGGGAGGGAAGGTAGGAGGCTGCTTGGGGGAGGGGGTCAAGTAGGCAAGTAGGTGCGTAAGGAGTGTGTGGTCAAAGCTGTCAAGAAGGAAAACGGGCAGGACTATGAGGCTGAGGTAAATAGTGGAGAGGAACAGCAGTGCAGGCAGAGAAAGGGACGAGGGGAGGGTCCAGTAGGGAAGAGAAGAGGAGGAAGGCTGGTGTGTGGATTGAGATGCAACTGGAATGTCTTGTGTATGCTACTCTGAGGTGAAAGAAACCTGGCCTCAGAAATAAGTGGAGCAGCAAAGGGGAACTGTTGCCACCACTCAGCTGAACAGGCACAGAGCTGGGAGGCAGAGTGAATGTTGGGGAGGGTGTGGGTGGTGACCTGTTCTCAGCTCATGAAAGAAAAGGAGCCCCTGAAAGACAAAAAGCATCCCTTGGAGATTTTGGAAACATTCTGTCAGGTCTTCTGCTCAGCTCTGCTGCTTCTGTGGGGAAATGCAGGAGCAGATCTGGGAGAGCCAGATTTAGCTTCCCCTTTCTCCTGAGCCAGGACCCTGTTGTCTGGGTCACCAGGGTCAGTTACTCAGCCTGGACCACCTCATAGGGCTGTTGATGGTGGGGATGAGGCAGTGTAAGGGGAAGTCCAGCGTGCCTGTAAGACAGCCCTTTTCCAGCTGGACTATAACTAACTGGCTTTGAAAACTCTATAGAAGATTTCAGTGTAGTATTCTGATAGATCGCTTGTTTTTATATTTTACTGTTTTAACGGTGTAATTTGTTGTATTTTAAATCCAAAACCTATGTTAGTTCTTATGTGTTGTAAGCCGCCCTGAGCCACTTCAGTGGGAAGGGCGGGATATAAATTGAAATAAACTGAAACTGAAACTCTTTGAGATCCCCAGAGGTAGGGTAGAGGAAGGGAAGTAAGAAAGACTGAGAAACAGATTGTAGCTGTGCTTGGCTGCATAAATTGATTAGATTAGATTAGATTACAGATTAGATTACACTTTCTGCATGAAGTGCCTTGGAAACTGTCCAGAAACTTCAGCAGGTCCAAAATGTGACACCCAAGCTTTGACTGAGGTATGGATAGTTTAAGGAGGCTGCAGGAGGGAGGCCAAGACCACTGATCCAGCAGAGAGAGCTCTCCCCAGTGTTCTAACTGCAGGCTCCCTCATGCAGTCTGGTTTAAAGGGGCTGCAGGAGGGAGCCCAAGACAAGTGAATCTATGGGGAGAATTCTTCCAGCTGTGGACACTCTTGTGTTGCTCCATATATAGGGCTGCAATAGAGAGCCCAACAGAGCTGAGCCTGTGAGGAGAAGCATCTCCCTAGCCCAGGTTGAGCTGTCTTTGGCAGGGAATGCTGCAGCTAGCAGAATGGAAGGCTTGAAGTGCCTCCAAAGGAGGCAGTTCACCCCCTCCTTTCTGCTGGCCATGACTCTCTGCCATGAAACTGTATTTCTGGCTGTTCTTTGCAGTTTCACTTTAAAGAGACTGCAGTAGACAGGTCAAAATATCTTGTTTTGGGGGTATCTGCAAACTTTTAAAGCGACTGTGGTCTCTTTCAATGGGGTTTACTTGGCCACAAACCATTCAAACCAGTTCAGTTCATGAATGAGCCTACTGGCTTGCTTCAGTTCATGGTTCGGTTTATAGTTCAATCACAAACCAAACCAAAATTTCCCAGTTCGTGCCCATCCTTAGTCATGATAAGCGGTTTCCATATAACTGGAAGAATGTCAAAAAGGTATTTGTGATAAAGTCTAATTGAAACTCGCACTTTGTAGAGAATGTCCTCTGTGCAATCAGTGTCAGAGCACATTATACACTGAAAAGAGATATTTATAAATATTTGTATGTTTTAAATACAAAGTTATATCTGTTCTGTACCAGTTATAAGCCTAGCAACTAAGAATTCTTTATTGCATTTATTTATTTGTTTGTTTGTTTGTTTATTTAGTAGGCTTATATTCTACCCTTTCCCATAATGGGCTCAGGGTGGATTACAACAAAAATTGAACAATTAAACACCTACAATTCAAATTTTAAAACAATGCTATAAAAACCGGAACAATAGAACAACAGAACAGAATAAAGCACATCACAGGTTGCTGGAGTGGGACACCCACTGCCTCAACCAAAAACCCAGCAGAATAGCTCTAACTTGCAAGACCTATGATGGTAGTAACTCAGGTAAGGGCCCGGATCTCCATAGGGAGCTGATTCCACCAGGCATGGACCATAGCCGAGAAAGCCCTGGCCCTGGTCGAGGTGAGTTTAGTATTGGGGTGTATTTACATTCTATGAATTCTGTCACAAAATAGTTTCAAGCATGGTCTGTAGAATTCCTCATCTAAAGCTTTTTGTAGCTTGCAAGTTTCACCTGGTGAATTTCCTCATACCATTGTTTCATATGCACGTTGATTGTGTGGAGTCTAAGACTGATGAGTAAATAGAACATGTTAAAAAAACGACTGTGCTTATTGCTTCCAGCACTGGGTTTCATGCATTTCTCCTTGTGATCTGTGGCCTTCCCTGGGTGGAAAATATCTTGCCACTTCAGTGCATGCCCTGATAGCATCTAAATTAGTTTACTGCAATATGCTTTGGCTGCCCTGAAGACTGGCCAGAAGCTACAATATGTACCAAATGCTGTAGCCAGAACGTTGACTGGAGTGAGCCATAGGGACCATATCACTCCAGTCTTGTTCCATCTATATTGGCTTCCAGTTTGCTTCAGAAGCTACACCAGGGTACCATCACTGTCTGACTAACTGCTATTATGATTCAGGCTGTAAAATACTGAAGGAGATTTGGGTTATTAGTATTTTAGTACCATCTTATTTTAAATAGCTTGTTTGACTGTTGGATTTTATTCGTTTTATTGTGATTTTAATATGCTGTCAGCTGCCCAGAGCCCATTTGTGGGGTAGGGCAGGATATAAGTTAAATAAAATGAATGAATGAATTCAAAGTGCTAGTATTGACCTTTAAAGCTCTAAATAGTTTGAAGCTAGCATACCTCAAGGACACCTGCTCCCAAATGAACCTATCTATCCACTCCAGACATCTTCAGAGGCCTTGCTCTAGGTGCTCCCACCATCTGAGGCTGGACAGGTGGCAACCCAAGAAACATGGCCAAGACTTACCTGGCATTTGCAATCTGGAGGTGGGGGTTGCTAGAGGGAGGCTGACCTGGCCTGTTGTCCCATTTGGCAGTAGGGCCAGTGTAGAAAGGTAGCATAGAAATGTTTTAAATAAATAAAATAACATAAATAATATAGAATCTTTATGAGACCACTGAAAAACACCAGAATCGCCGCCTCCCAGACTATTCATTTTATAATAACTTCATCATAGCTGCAGTGACATTTTAATTTCAAAGCAAGGACTTGTACAACACAAGCAGACAACCTGCTTTATTGATGTTAGTGACTACTTTTTACATCTATTCTAAATATAGTTAGAGTTCAGTTGTGCTACTGTTATGAACTGAACAGGCTGAGGGACCAGAAGCTGAAATTCTCTGCAGACCACAGACAGGAACAATGATAATAAAACACTGGAAACTTTGTAAGATGGCTGTGTTGGAAGGGACTTCTTGAAAATAATTTTGATCTTCTAGACCAGGGGTGTCAAACTCATTTGTTATGAGGTCCGGATCTGTCATAAATGAGACCTTGTTGGTCGGGGCCATGTCGAGTTTGGCCAAGCCATGTTGGGCCAGGCCATGTGTGTACCTATTTAAGATTAGGTAGAAGAGATATAATTTTTATAAACAACACAGACAAACACAAATATGTATATATTTTTTAAAAAAACCTTTAAAACATACTTAAAACATTAGCACTCATTGGTTTTAAAGATACTTTCTTTGTATTTCTCCCATGGGATCCAGGAAACTGGACAAAGGAAGCTCTGGCTTTTTCCTTCCTTTCCCAGGGGACCAGGAGGGGGAGGAGCCTCAGCCAATAGAAGAAAGAGAGGCTTGGCTCAGTAGCTCTGCTGTGTGATTGAGAGAGCCTTGCAAGGCAAGCTCTCCCTCCCTCCTTCCTCCCCAAGCCTCAGCCAATGGAGAAAATAGAGTTTTTGCTCTGTAGCTCCTGTGCAATTGAGCAAGCTGTTATGCAGAAGGAAGCAAGATATAGGGAGAAGGAAGCAGATGATAGCCAGTTGCTCAGGGGCCTTATAGGAGCCCTTCAGGGACCTAACTCGGCCCCTGAACTGCATGTTAGACACCTCTGTTCTAGACAAAATACAACCAAAATGTCTTTAATTTTCAGTTTAAAGGAAGGTTGTGAGGTTTAAGGCAGGGGTGTCAAACTCATTTGTTATGAAGGCCAGATCTGACATAAATGAGACCTTGTTGGGCAGGGCAGAGCCATGTCGGGCTGGGCCATGTATATACCTATTTAAGATCAGGTGGCAGAGATATAAACTTTATAATAATAATAATAATATTTAATTTATATCCTGCCCTTCCCACTGAAGCAGGCTCAGGGCGGCTCACAACATAAATACTTCAACAATTAAAACAATGCATATTATAAATCATACATACATATTATAAATCATACATTAAAACCATCTAAGTTGATTTGGTGCTAAAATCTTGATGTTACACATCTTACAGTTTTTCCTTGGTGACGATATTCCTTCTACAGTAAATTCCTTCTTAAGTAAAGGACAGCTGAAAAAGAGTGGTCTTGCAGGCCCTGCGGAACTGGGCAAGGCGCCACAAGGCCCGCACCTCCTCTGGCAATTGGTTCCACCCGTGAAGGGCTACAATCAAGAAGGCCCTTTCTCTGCTGACTTTCATTTTGGCCTCCCTCGGCCTGGGGATTACCAATAGATTCCCTCTGGGGAATATATGGGGAGAGAAAGCAGACACAATTAAATATTTTTTTTAAAAAAAAAAACAAACCTTAAAACATGCTTAAAACATTAGCACTAATTGGTCTTAAAGGTGTTTTCTTTGTATTTCTCCCATGGGATCCAGGGAACTGGGCAAAAGAAGCTCTGGCTCTTTCCTTCCTTGCCCAGGGGACTGGAGGGGGGGAGGAGCCTCAGTCAATAGAAGGAAGAGAGGCTTGGCTCAGTAGATCTGCTGTACCATTGAGAGAGCCTGGAAAAAACAAGCTTTGCCCTCCCCCCCTTCCTCGCTCAGCCAATGGAGAAAATAGAGGCTAAGCTCTGTAGTTCCTGTGTGATTGAGCAAGCCTTGCAAAGCAAGCTATTATGTAGAAGGAAGCAGATGGTGGCCAATTGCTCAGGGGCCTAATAGGAGCTCTCCGGGGACCTGATTCAGCCCCCAGACCACATGTTTGACACCCCTGGTTTAAGGAAAGCAACCAATATTGGGGATTTTTTCCTGAACAGGTATCTCATCTTCCCAGTTGTTGAAGTGTCCTGAATAAAACACCTGATTTTCAAATTGCTAATGTGGATATGAGAGCTTTCTCATTTTGAAGGGAAGATGATGAAGAGCAGAAGTTTGATAACGTGTAATGGTAAAGCACTCTTTATTTTGTATGGGCAACACTGATAAGTTTTAGTTATACTGAAGGCTGACTCATTTGGTATTTATTTATTAACTTCATCAATACCTCATAATTCTCATCATTAGAGATTCAAAGCAGCTTATATTGTTCTCCTCTTCTCCATTCTATCCTAACAACAAGTCTGTAAAGTAGATTATATTGAGAATGTGTGACTGGCCCAAGGTCACCAAGAAAACTTCCACGGCAGACTGGGGTTTTGAACTTGAATCTCTCAGATCCTCATTCAACACTCTAACCACTACGCTACACTAACTCTACACCACACTTGCTAAACAATCTCTGATTTGAATGGGGAATAATGTGCAAAAAGCATGCAAAATAAGCACTGGGGATTTGTAAAAATCACGTATCCAAAAACATTGATTTTAATATGCTATGTCATTGTTCAGGACAGAAAACACAGATAATACCAGAAGGGGGAAAATAAGAACATAAGAGAAGGCATGTTGGATCAGGCCAATGGCCCATCCAGTCCAACGGTCTGTCACACAGTGGCCAAAAACCCTAGGTGTTATCAGGAGGTCAACAAGTGGGGTCAGAACACTAAATACCCTCTCACTGTTGCCCCCCCCCCACAACCACCACGAATACAGAGCATCACTGTCGCAGACAGAAAGTTCCATCTGTATCCCGTGGCTAATAGCCATTGATGGACCTCTGCTCCATAAGTTTATCCAAATCTCCTCTTGAAGCCATCTAACATGTAGCTGCCACCACCTCCTGTGGCAGTGAATTCCATGTGTTAATCACTCTTTGGGTGAAGAAGTACTTCCTTTTATCAACCTTTTATTGATATTCCTTTTATCACCTCGTTAACTCTCAAGGGTAGGTACAATTCTGCCTGGCTTTTGGCTATCCATCAGAAGGTGTCTATGCTTGGCTTTTCATCCAAGTCTTTACAGATAATGGCCCTAGATCAAGCAAGAGCTATAGTCAAGCAGAGAATACTAGACACTGAGAAAAAGAATGATATTGCCAAGGTTTCAAGATGTTATGCTCCCCTCCAAAAGAGGTATGTAGTTTCCCCAGCCCCCTATCTATTGAATCTGACAATTCCATCCTATAGAAGGGCCTTTTCTATGGCCCGATGTAACACTTTTTCTTTGGCAGTCATAGAGGGTCGCTATAAAAAGGTGCCTATAGTTTAGTGTGTTTGTCCAATGTGGCACAGGCAAAGTAGAAACTATTGAACATACTCTGTTTAGGTGTGGTCTCTATAAAGAAATACATACCAAATTTAGTCAGCCTTTACTGGAGAAAATGTATGGGTCTTCTGGACTTTGAATAAAGGAATATACTTTTAGCAGACTCTAACCCTCAAGTTACACTCGCTTGTTCCAGATTTTTGGCTGCAGCCTGTAGAATCCATGAAGATTACACAAAGAAGTGATATAAATGTCCCCTTAGACTTTGTATTCTTTCCTCCCCTCTCAATAATATTATAAATTCCCTTCTTCCTTTAAATAAAGGCAAAGGTAGTCCCCTGCGCAAGAACCAGTCGTTTCCGACTCTGGGGTGATGTTGCTTTCACAACATTTTCACGGCAGACTTTTTTTTACGGGGTGGTTTGCCATTGCCTTCCCCAGTCATCTACACTTCCCCCTCAGTGAGCTGGGTACTCATTTTACCGACTACAGAAGGATGGAAGTCTGAATCAACTTGGAGCTGGCTACCTGAACCAGCTTTCACTGGGATTGAACTCAGGTCGTGAGCAGAGGGGTCCGACTGAGGTACTGCAGCTTTACCACTCTGTGCCACTCTTCCTTTAAATACCTCCTTCTTAAGTCTTTGTACATTAAACTACAATATTCCCATACAAATGGCTGCAACTTTCTATATTTTATGTAAATTAGTTTGTTTAGATCTATGCTGGCCATGGGCCATAATAATAAACTGAAACTGACTACTTCCATTTATCTGTTCTAACCTGACTGCTCAGCAATTTCATTGAGTGCCCACGAGTTCATGTATTATGAAAAAGGATGAAAAGTACTTCTTTCTCTACCTTCTGCATAATCTTGTAAACCTCTATCATGTCACCCCTCAGTCAATGTTTCTCCAAGCTAAAGATCTCCAAGTGCTTTAACCTTTCTTCGTAGGGAAAGTGTTCCACCCTTTAATAATTCTAGTTGCCCTTTTCTGGACTTTTTCCAATGCTATAATATCTTTTTTGAGTTGTAGTGACCGAAATTGTTCACAGTATTCCAAATGAGGCCACACCATTGATTTATTCAGGGGCATTATGATACTGGCTTATTTGTTTTCAAGCCCTACCTAATAATCCCCAGCATAGCATTGGCCTTTTTTATTGCAGTCACACACTGTCTTGACCTTTTCAGTGAGTTATCTACTATGACTCCAAGATCTCTCTCATGGTCAGTCTCCGCCAGTTCGGACCCCATCAACTTGTATTTATAGTTACGATTTTTGGCCCCAATGTGCATTACTTTGCACTTGGCCACATTGAACCTCATTTGCCATGTTGATGCCCACTTGCCCAGCCTCAACAGATCCTTTGGAGTGCCTCACAATCATCCCTGGTTCTCACCACCCTGAACAATTGAATGTCATCTGTAGTTTGAAGGTTTTGTATGTCCTATTGCAATCACATCAATACATGAGACTATTAAGGTCAGTATTGAGCACTTTGACTGTGTGTGGGTGTGTGTGGGTTTCCTGAATACAACGTGGCTCCGATATGTGGATGATGTTTTTGCCATCTGGAGTCATGGAGAGGCTGCTTTGAATAACTTTCTCCTTCACCTGAATTCAGTCCATCCTTGTATCCAGTTTACCATGGAGAAAGAAAACAATGGTCAACTTGCCTTTCTTGATGTCCTCATTACCAGGAAAGATGACGGAAAACTCGGCCACACTGTATTCAGGAAACCCACATACACCGACCTGTTAGGGAAACTGCTCTCAAAATAACTTGGGGAATTAGACTGAGAGACAGCTAGCCCCAAAAAGGGATCTTTGTTATCTGTGTATACGAGGCTCAACCGTTCAGATGGTCAATGCTCAATAAAGGACTCTAATTTAATAAAATCAATTATGGTTTATTTGAAACAATAGTTCTTTCATTCATGGTACAAAATCAATCACACATTCACACAGGTCTAAGAAATATAGAGAGATCGATAGGGGAACATAAAGGATGGACATACAGGGTAATACTACCTCTCGCAGACTCCAAGGGAAGGCTCCGATGGCGACGAATGAGGAAATGGGGGAAAGGTCCCGAAACTGATCAGGAATCGGGGGTGTAACTACACAGCGGGAATGGGGGTTACTGAGTAGAAGGCACACCTGTGGGTAGCTAGTCCACAGGTTATATAGAGTCACCTTAATCCTGAGGGGATGGGAGGTGACTGGGAGTGGTAATGGGAGGTTCGGCTGATGACCAAGAAGGCTGGACATCGGCTGGACCAATGGCGAGTCAATGGCGACACCTGATTGGATGTGTGCTTCAACCAATGAACATCACCTTCATCCTGGGCATCCTGGAAACTTCCAAGTTGCGACAGGGCCTGGGGCGGCTCCGCTGATATCAATATGGGAATGGTTGGGTGATTGGGAGGAGATGGGATTAACTGGGAAAGGGACAATAGAGAATCAGATATGAACCTAGGTATTCCGGTGTAGACAAAAGGGCTTGGATGTATCAGGAGAGATTCTTCCTCTTTCTCAACTCTCCTGGGCGAGGACTGTTGTTCAGGATATTACTTGGCAATCAGGATTAATGGCGGAGCCATTAATCCATTTATAAACTAGATAGGTTGCTTGCGGGCTAGGAATGACTCAAGGTGTGTACGTGAGGTTCCCACTTAGTAGGAATGAAACCCCACCAGGCAGGAAGATGGCTACATGTGGTGTAAGCGAAACACAGTGGCTTCCATGCTTAGCGCTTCAACACCGTTCGCCTGGACAGCTCCGTTGCGGCGTAGCCTCCTCCTCGCCATGGCGGATTCCACGCGGTAGCGGGGAAATGTTTGTGTGCGGCTGCAGACACTCGGTGCCCGTCTCAAGCACTTGTATACTTATGAATAGGTACACAGGAGTCTTACACAGTCCCTGGATAGCTTGGCTCGCATTCACTGGCCAGGCGGATGCAAGCTTACTTCTCCAGGCGCCCTGGCAACCATGTTTGTGACAGAGGGGTCATTTTCTCACAGTTCCCCCCCTCGAGACTGACGTCACCGTCTAGTGGCAAAGTCTCGTATGTATAAAAGATGGAAAAAGGAAAACGGGGGCTTCGGTAAGCGGGCGGTGAGCCCTTGAAGCATGAGGTGTCTACTAGGGAATACCGGCTACCTGCAAAAAGGTTGGAGCCACTATCTTAAAGCTACTCAAAACATAATTTTAAAAATGCCAATGGGCCATCAGATCCTTCCTTGGCGTTCATGCTTACAGGGAGGCCTGTTGGGATACATGGTGCATACTCAGCATTTCATGTAGCATTATAAAATCCATAAAAACACATGGTAAAATCACACAATACAAAGTATTTGAATCAAAGATTACTTAAAAGCGAAATCATGCGCGCAGTCTAGGCCGGCTAGGCTGCAATAGTTGATTGGATAGGAAATAAACATTACATATTATCAACGGAGTCACAAGGCAAATCATTCGAGATCTCCGTGTTACATTTCATACTTATAAAATCCTGACACTATGCTAATACATAATTCATCTATCTCTTTTCTGACCTTTGGTCTTCAGGCTTCTTCTTCTCCCCCCCCCCCTCGATAACTTCCGCGCTGGGTACAGAAGAGGGTTCCCTTCTCATTTGGCTTGTCTGTAGTCCTTTTCTGGAGGGGAGGAGGCTGGCGGCGCCGAGGAGTCTGCTGCGGATATCCCACCCCCCCTTGTATCCAGGTTGCCCACAGTGAAGCCGAGCTTCTGTCGGAGCATGCTCTAAACTAAAATATCCGACATAGCTCGGACCTCGTCGGAGGTCCGTTCACATGACCTGGGGAGACCCTATCTAGAGGGGTCTCCAGGGTACTCATGCAAATGAATGAACAATAGGATTCTGGGAGAAATCTTCACATACTTTGCTCATTTTTATACCTCTTTTGAACAACATTTAGCAAATTCTGTTGAAGCATTTTTACAAAACCAGCTTTCCTAATGAGTTTACAGTTTTCTCGAGTTGACATTAGATTGCTTCCTTCAACCTTAAAGCACCTCGTTCTTCATGCCTTCCCGGCTTTGCGGAGGGGGAAAGCATACGCCTGGAAGTGCGGGCCTATGGACCAACAACCCGAACCGGGGAGCACGGCCGCGGAAAGGCCTCTCCTGTTGCAATAGGTTCGGGAAAGTTGATCCATTGGCCGCTTTCCCCTTTTTTTAATCTGGAGCCCGTGTGGGCTCCGGAGAGTCAGCTATAAGCGTGGCTCTCTTTTAGGGCCTCTTGGAGTCCCTCCCTGACTGGGAGGGGGGGACTCCCCCTTTACTTGGTAAAAGATAGACAAACATAAATAAGTAAAACATATACACGGGAACACTTTAGTCCAAGTTAGTATTGGGCCTAAGGTTCCCTGCCTGTGAGTCAAGGTTTTGGCCGGCAGGGGTGGGATCTTAGTTGCATGTTGGTTCCCACTTCCTGTGAGGTTGTGCCCATGTCCTGGTGCCAACAACCCGTCGGTGGGCGGGGGAGATGCAAATGACCCTTTGCAAAGCAGCGTGGGAGATTTTCCTTTCCTCACGCTAACCTGACCATGCGGTGGAAATCATGGAGAGGAGTGTATTGAGGCTGGCCGGATACTCCATTGGGTGGGCTTCTCCGAACCTACCACATCAGGAGAGGCCCTTGCCCGGGAGATGTTTCTTGGTGAAGCGAGAAAAGAGCCTCTGCAAAAAGGGCTAACTTGATTCTCGCTCCCTCCAACTCCGTACTCCTTGGTTCGGCCTCGCAATTTCTCCAAAAGCCTGCTCCAATTTTTCCACAAGCCTGCCCACCCAAGGGCGGGCACCCTCCTCTTGGTATAAAAACAGATCTTAAAACATACAAACATGGGTATAATCCTTCAAGACCTCATTTTATGTTACCCCTCCCGCCCGGGAGATGGCAACTGCACTAATGCCACGTCACTGGTTTCCCGCGTCGCACTGCCGTCCATCAATAGACAGGGCGGTTTATAGAGGCGCCAGGCAATGATGACATGCAGTTCATTACGCAGACCAAGTGGGAGGCACATATGCAAATATCCTTTTCCATGAAATGGGTCTCTTGGGCCATTGTGGGGCACCCCTTTTTCAGAGTCACCCCAGAAAGGCTTGTGGTCGCTCTCAAGCGGTTTTCCTATTATGGGGCGCCCCTTTCTTGTGGGGAATACCAGAATCACTATGACTTGAAGGTGCTTCGGTGCGTTTGGCTCTCCCGGTGGAGGCCGGGTTCAAGCATTCCGCCTGGTCTCGTGTGCGCCCTTACAAACTCAGGGTGCCCCTGCAAGTATGGCACCTGGTGCAGAGTCTGTTCTGGCACCCTGAGACCCTAGGTGGGCGGAACTTTTAGCTGAGGCTCCGCGCTCCGGAGGGCAAGTGTCACTGCCTGCCCTCTTTTAACCCTCGGGCTGCCTCGGCGGCCCAACCTTCTCTGGTAAAAGATAGACAAATCTTAAAATCAACTGTTCATTGCCCACATATGGCGTTGGAACTCTAAGTCCCAGATGTCCCCAATCCTGCGCTGTGGGTTAGTGCATGCGCATAGTGCGTTTATGCAGATGAACTAAGCCTAAGGCATGTTGGGAGTAGGACCTTGTAAAATATTTTCCAAATAAATGGACCTAAGTTCGGTCCGTTCCTGCGGGAATAGCGGCTCCCGGAGGGCCACTGTTCAGGCGTCCCATGGGTTCCGAGATCGCTCTTTACCTATGTTGCCTTTAATCTAGAAGATAGTTGACAGACACAGGGCGCCCGAGAGAGAGGGTTTTCCTAAGCTCCTCGGTTCGGGTGCCCATGCACAGCCTGAGTCCCTTCCACAGTTATGTGGATAAGGGCTGCACGCTCAGGTGTCCCAATGGGTCAGAACAGAGGCTGCACCAGGTTCCTGATTCTTTGAGCGTCTGCAACTTCTTCCCCTCTCCGTTCCCTGTGTTCCTTCAGGATCACGGAGCGCCGGAAGAGCCACAGAGCTCAAATACTGGAATACTGGGAGTCTCTCTGGGTCAGAACAGGTTCTGTCCCAGAGTCACTT
This sequence comes from Heteronotia binoei, assembly GCF_032191835.1. Classification (NCBI taxonomy): domain Eukaryota; kingdom Metazoa; phylum Chordata; class Lepidosauria; order Squamata; family Gekkonidae; genus Heteronotia; species Heteronotia binoei. The sequence continues at coordinate 130,009,296 of NC_083224.1, read as the reverse complement.
CGGGCCTTGTAGTGATGGATCACTTGGTGGGACTGTTATCTAGACCATCAAGAAGCGATCCAACACTTGCAAGAATGCCCTGAGTTTGTTCTGCTCAATTTGGGCTTCCCCTCACCCCCCCCCCTGGGCTAACAAGCCCACCCTTTACTTGGTAAAAGATAGAACTTTCCATAGGGGCAAAGCGAGGGGCTGAGAGATGGCATTCAGAATAATGTACAGGCTGTGGGGACTACATTTCCCATCGTCCTTCGCTTCCCAGCCCAAAAGTTGGGGCATGCGCAGAAGAGGTTTATGCAAAATGCCTTAAGTCCAGGGTGACCTGGGAGCGACGGGGCAGTGGAGTTTTCAACCATTAAAACTTTATCCAGGGGTGAACAAGGAGGGAGAAGTTTTCCCAAACCCATACACAGGATGCAGGGATTTGGAATATAGTGTGGGCCGAGCCTCCATTTGACTCGTTGTGACCTTTTAGCCACTTGGTGGGATCGAGGCACCAGAGGGGGATGATCGGGCGGCTTTAGCCTGTGACCAGACCGGTCCCCGCTGTTGTCAAACATGTGGGGCTGCAGAACCGGGGGTCTCAGCGGGCCTGTTGAACTGAAGCGCCTGGCGCAATCCAGTTCAGATGGGAGCCTGAAGTGGCAAAGCAGGGCACGCACCCGATGGGAGTCTTCCAATGAACACTTCTGAACCCTCGGGAAGCAGCCCTTGCAAGCTCTACCTTGCCACTGCTGGTCCGCACTCCACGGTTCGGTTTCGTCGCCTTTCTCCCCTCTCCCTTTCCCTTGGGCTTTACAGCCCTCCCTTACAAGTAAAAGAAAGATCTTGGAAAAGGAATGAAGAAAGGGAGCCCCCCCCCCTCGCACAAGTGGGGAGGGGATTCAAGGCGGTACTTAGGGCTTTTCAATGACGAGGGGACGATATCTCCACATGGTTTGGAGCTCGTCCACTTTCTTTAACTGCTTTCTCAGCCAGCACCCCAAGATAATTATTGCGATACAGAGTATAATCTGGAAGACCAAAATGACCACAATAGGGTGCAAGGCTACATTGAGTATCGCTGACCCAGTCGGGCTCCAGCCAAGAAGCGCGTCAAGGAACGAATGTTTTCCCGTGTCCTTGATTTGTGTTAAAAGCCCAGAGATTTCCTGTCCATCGTGTTTAACCACCATGGCGGCTGTATCTCCGCTCCTCTTAATGTCTTGCAAGGTCTGTTTTAAAAGGGGATGAGACAGCAAGGATCTAATCGCCCGCAGCCCCATGCCCAGGAAAACCGGCTGAATAAATTTGAACAGGCTAGGGGCCAACAAGATCTCCTCCCTAGTCCCTATGGGGACTGTGAATTCTATATCGCACCCTACAATGGAAGATAGGTTGCAGAAACATCTGTTAACACCTGGCAACATGGGTTGGATGTGGAAGGTATTTATGATGAGGTACTCACAATATGTCCTCACGCAAGCACACCCTCTTCCCAAATACACAAAAGCGGAGGCATTCTCTTGCCTAAGCGCATATTTGCATTCTCGGGGAGAGTCCCTTAGGGGGTTCACACAGGGGTGGTGAGTTTGTAGAGTCTGCTCATCACAAATAAATCCCAAGTTGTCCTTATGTACACATGCCTGTAAATCTACAGCTTCCCAACTTCCGTTGTCATTCCTGGCCCATTTGTCTGAGTCCGAGGAATACAAAACGTCGGTTGGTCCCACTTGCAGTCCTAGTGGCACAACGGGGTGCACATAAAAGAACCTTTGTGCAGTGGGCATCAGGATGAGAAGCCTTAGCTCCTGCCTGTCCACAGAAAAGGATGTATTAACCAGAGTCCACCAGGCTTCCAATTCCAGTTGTGGGGTGGGAATTTCTGGTCTAATTAACTGCTTGATTTCTAGTGGGATATTTCCCTCCGTGGCTTGCCTGATCATGCCCATGGTTACTGCTAAATTCATAGCTTGAGCCTGGGTGCATGCCAGCGCCAAGGAAATATTTAACTGAAGGGATTGAGTGCCTCTCAACAGTAAGGCGAAATCCCTTTCAATTTGGTTTTCCCAATTTACTAAAATGGAGCTGATAGAGTGCTGGACTTCAGAGATGGTGTGGAAAGAGTCATTAATGGGTTTTCCCAGCTGGGAAATATAGGAGGTAGCGTAGGCAAATTTATTTGCTAGTGTTTCTATATTTATAGAATCTAAAACCGCTACTCCTCCAGCAACTGGTGCTACCCAGTCTCCTACAGATCGTTTCAATCTGCGAGGTGTGTTCCCCACCCATAACTGCAGCCAGGCCTCCCAGCCCTTCTTACTGGGTTCCAAGTAGGGAGCACATTGTGGCAATTTTTCGATGGTATTCAATCCCGTCAGGCTGACCCTGATTTCCTTTAGTACCATCTGTGGGCGAATTAAAACTTGCTCCCTTATATCCCGCTTAATCACATGGGAGCCAATTATGTGGGAGTTGGCGCTTAGTGTGCTCTCAGCGTCTGGAATGAGAGGGTTGAATTGGAGCTGGGTGAAATTCCCTATCGTGAGGGTATAGTTTCCTTCCTCCGATGGAAGCTCTGTGTTGAGGGTACCTAATTTGGTGAATTTCATTCCTATCGCGGGCTCCTGCTGGCATAGAGGGTCTATTACTATAAACCAGTCAGGAGGTCCCTGTGTCTCCAGCTCCAAATCAGTAACGATCCAATTTCTATTTGACCATGCGGTTAGCTGGTAATGATGCGTCTCTCCACTAGGTGTCTGTATTGAGAACGCAAGCGGTTTTTCTATCCTGGAGCCAATTGATAATATAAATTTGAAGGGGTCTCCTGCATTCCATACTGCGGTCGACACCATGGCAATTTCACAGTATGGCCCCATGTCCTCAGTAAACCCTTTAGAGGCTGGAGTAGCGCTAGGAGTTATTGTAGGAGTTGTTGTTAATTTCCGTGGGCCTTTTGGGACATAAACACAATGCATTGGCACTAGAGGTCTCATGGTATCCTCATGAGAAAAACAGTACAGTTCCTGCGTTAGCATTCTAGTCCCAGCACATAACAAGATCATATTAGGTGGTCTAACCCATTCTTCATCACAGCTGCGAAAGTCATAGCTGCTTCTGGGAAGTCTGCTGTCATTTTCCCCATAATTAGATTTTATGACTTTGCATAGCATGATTTCCTTGGGGTATAGGCTTGTTTTACATCTCCAATGAGAGAAGGGGACTATAGTGGGCAATACTGCTCTATCAGCTGTACATTTCTCTTGCATTAACATCAACACTAAATACATTGCATGCATCATTGTTCCCACACATCTCACCTTTACATTCTGGTAATCCATATTGTGTACCTGGAAATAAAAGATAAAATTGCGCTGTAGACCCTTCTTGCTATTTCTATAGGCTTGAAAGAGTCAAAGTACTAAAACGAGGTTGGGGAAGAGGGGAAAGGGAAGGAGCAATTTCACCGGAGAGAAAAAAAACTTGCTGCAATTCTAAAATTACATGTTTGTGTTCTGTGTTCTTGTCTCCTATACCCCCCCCCCTAGATTACTGTGGACAGGTCTGTCTCAGGAATCTGTTCCTGTTTCTGCCTTGTTCAAGTTACACCCAGGGTGAGGAATGTATCGCTTAAGGGGAAATCCACCGGCTCGGGGCATGGCATGACAGAGATTTGTCGGATTTCAGCTCTTTTCTGCGGCGGCGCCACTTCAAGTTGCTGAATCGGATTAGTGTTAGCTGGAGCAGTCCCCTTCCATTCCTTGAGTTGGGAGCAATGGAAGTACTTTCGCCACGTTTCTCCGTTCTTTTTCTGTATCTCTACTTGGTAAACTGCTGGGCTGATCCTCAGTGTTATCGGGACCGGACCTAACCATTTGGCTTCCAAGGAGTGCTCGTTTTGCGAGAATCTCCTATATAGCACTAGCTGGCCTGGATCCCACACTCGAGGATTTTTGACCCAGCCTAGTCTCTGATCCATTGCCTGTTGTGTTTTTCCCAGTTGTTTAGCTACCTCCAGGTGGATATTGTGGACCTCCGTGACTAGCGATTGCACCCACGCGTCATTCACAACCACCGGCATCCAGTCAGATGGAAGTTGTGTTGTGAGCCAGAAGGCTTTCGGCAACACCATTTTCCTTCCTGTCATGACCATATGCGGTGTGTGACCATGGACGGCAGTAGTTCCCCTCAGCGCCATCAGGATAATGGGTAGCTTCTCGTCCCAGTCCCTGCCTGTGGATTTTACTACTTTCCGTAGGGCTTCCTTGATAGTCCGGTTGGTCCTCTCAATTGCCCCCGATGCCTGGGGGTGCCCGGCAATGTGAAACCGCTGCTCCACCCCCAAGGCTTTGCACAATTCCTTTGTGACCTCCCCGATGAAGTGTGACCCCAAATCCGAATCCATGACCCTCGGGATCCCCCATCTCGTCCACAGGTGGTTGAATAAAATTTTAGCCGTTGTAGCGGCAGTGTTATATTTACAAGGGAAAGCCTCCACCCATTTGCTGAAAGGATCGATCACCGTGAGGCAGTATCGATTTCCTCTTGCTGTGCGGGGAAGGGGGCCGATAAAATCAATTTGTATTCGAGCCCAGGGTCCCTCTATTCTTTGGTGTTGGATGGGAGCTTTGGGTCCTGATGTGTCGGCATTAACCATAGCACACGCAAGGCAATTATTAACCCACTGCGCGACCTCCTGGCGCATGCCCGGCCACCAGCCCGTCTCCTTTACCCGCTCCAAAGTTAGATTTGCACCGCGGTGTCCCTGCTCGTGCACAAACTTGATTAAATCCCCTATGACCTGCAGGGGTACAATCCAGTGTTGTTCCCCCTGGCTATCTACTGCCCAGTAAATACCATCTTGCTGAATGATGGTGTATTTCCCCGTTTCATCCTTCTGGGCTTTGGCAAGCTCCAGGATCTCTGGGTCTTCTTTCTGGAGCTCGCCCAAATCCATCAGGATTTCCCTCCCTTTGCTCTGGTTCCGGGTGGTGACCGGGTGTAGAGGAAAGGTGGGGGGTGAGCGGAAAGGATTGCTGTCTGCGAATGCAGCTTCTTTGGCAATAGCGTCTACTCTGTTGTTCCACATCCCTTCCTCTGTATATTGTCTCTGATGTCCCTTGACATGAGTCACGTAGGTGGAGTCAGTTCGCGCCTCTATTCTCTCAGCTATTTGCAGCCATTTCTGAGAGTGCGCGACCGTTTTCCCCTCGCTATTCAGCCAATTCTGTTTCTTCCAAATGGGCAGCCAGGCTGTGATCGCCTGCACCGTCCAATGAGAATCTGTAAAAATGGCTAGGGGCACATCCAGAGGCTCAAACTGGAGGATTGCTAGCACTGCCTCCACTTCTGCGGCTTGGCTAGAATGAGGGCGGACGGTTCCTTTAAGGACTAGGGAATCCTGTACTCTAATGGCGCCGTAGCCGGTTCGGGCTGAGCCATTTACATGGAAGGAAGACCCATCGCAAAACCAACAAACAAGCTCTTGTTGTCGGGCTTCTGCTAGGGTTATTCCTCCATTAACCGGCCAGGGTATATGTTGTACCACTGGCAGCGGACACTCATGCTCTTCCCCTTCAACTACGAGGCCATAGGGCGAGGGCGGTTCCTTTTGCTCCTTCTGGAAATCTACCCCTCTATTAGTTAACGCCAGTGTCCACTGGGCAATCCTTTGGTTCGAAACTTGCCCATCTTTAACTTTCCCTGAGAGAATATACTTAAGAGGAGAATGAGTGGTTTGAACTACCACCCTGGCTCCTCCTATTATAAACTCCCAATGGGTTAAACTCCAAACCAGAGCGAGGCAGACCTTCTCACAGGGGGAGAATTTTTCCTCCACGGAAGAAAGGTTCCTGGAGGCGTAAGCCACCACCCGCTGAGATCCCGCTCGTCTCTGGATCAGAGTAGCCCCCAGACTGTGCTCCGAGATAGCCAACTGAATGAAAAACGGCTGGGTTACATCGGGGTGGGCGAGCGCCGGAGCCTTTGCGAGGTCATTTTTAAGCTCTGCAAAAGCCTTTTGCTGCTCCGGTCCCCAGCACCACTGCACGTCCTTCTTCAGGAGCTCATAAAGAGGTCGGGCTTTCTCCGAGAACATCTCTATGAAGTCCCGGGAAAAGTTAAAGGTGCCTAACAAAGCTCTTAGTGAATGGGGGTCTGTGGGGGCGGGGAGTTTGGAAATCACTTCTACTCTCTGCGAATCCGGTGTTCTCCCTTCTGCCCCTAATGTAATGCCGAGGTATTTCACCTCAGTCTTCACTAGCTGAGCCTTTTCCCTGCTTGCCTTAAATCCCGTCTCTTGAATGAGACTGAGGACCTCCTCGGTGACCTCCCGGACCTTTTCCTCTGTTTCTGCGTGGATCAGCACGTCATCTACATAACTGAGCACGCAATCCTTTGATCCGGGTAGCAGTCGGTCCCACATCTGCACAACATGCGCGTGACAGATGCTTGGGCTAGAATGGAAGCCCTGCGGTGTCCGCTTGAACACGTACTGTTGGCCGCGGAAGGTGAACGCGAATTTATACCAACAGGATTCGTGCAAGCGGATCGAGTGGAACGCGTTAGCCAAGTCCACCACGCTGTAAAATTTAGATCCCGCCGCAATGGCTGCTACTATCTCATTGTATTTGGCGACCACCGGGGCCACCGGGGGAGTCACTGCATTAAGGGCTCTGAAGTCCACCGTCATCCTCCAAGTTACTCCATCTGCCTTAAGGACCGGCCACAAGGGGGCGTTGCAGATGGACTGCATTGGGAGGATGACGTCCCACTTCAACAGACCCTCAATTGTTTTCCCTATTCCTGCTTCCGCTTCCGCGGGGTATTTGTACTGACGCTGGGGAGGAGGATCTTTGCCCTCTATGAGAACACAAGCGTTTCTCACCGTCCCACACTCCGCCTTGTCAGCAATCCACACCCCGGGAAACTTTTGGGTCCATAGATCTCCCGTCACTGAACATACAGGGAAGGGCGCTTTTAGAGCAGCACATCGGTGTATAGCATTAATAAAGTCCGGGCCTCCCGGGATGTGCCACAGGAGTCCGTTGGCTAAATCCACAGTTAAATGGTTTTTCTTTAGGAAGGGAGCCCCAATCATTCCGTCATCTTCTCCTGCATTATTACAGGCTGTCATGGTGGCTTTGAGTCTCCCTACAGTGATTGGAATCTTTCTCCAGATGTGTGAGAGGTGGCTTCCTCCCGCGTACCCAGCCAGTTCCAGAGTTCTGTCTGTCTGGGTTCCCTGAGTAACTAGCGTTGGATGGAGCACGCTAATCGATGCTCCTGTGTCCACTAATAGAGTGGCAGGTTTAATGTTCCCTGGAGCCCCAATGCCTGCCTTTACCATTGGTCTCCCCCAGGTGTCTGGCTTAAGTTTAGCCACTACTCCTTCGGGGAGATTAGTGGGCCCCGGGCACCCCTAGCGCAAACCCTGTTCCTCATATTCGGGATTGCTGACGACTGCTAACTGATTAACGGCCGCCATTGGTGCTGTGTATAGTGGGACGGTAGGGTACATTGGAGTAGGCGGGTTCTGGGCCACCGCAGCTACGGGTGGTGAATACCCGTGAGGTGCCGCAAAATGAGATTGGGTTGGTGGAGGCGGGGGAGCAGACGGCTGCTGATTTCCCCACCCCTGCATCACTTGTTGTTGCCTCTCTATCAAAAGTGCAGTGGGTGCTAGATCTATATTGGTCATGTCGCACCCTGCATGTAGTAAAAAGTTCCAGAGCGCTTTTCTCTGAGTCTGTTCTTCGGGCGGCATTGAATTCCAAAAACGAATTCGCTCGGCCTTTCTGTTATAGGGAGGCTTGTACCCTCGACTCTGATTCTGCAAATCTTGATATGCCTCCCCATAAGGGCCCGTCATTATGTTGGGCTGTGGGGCCGGAGGCGGCTGCACAGTGGGAGAAGGAAAAGGGGCCGAGGGCTGCGCAGGTGGAGGAGGGGCTCTCGGTTGATAGTTAGGATTCCCTCCCCCTGCTACGTGCTTCTGCCTGGCCGGTTTCCCATTGTTTCGCGCCTGAGCGTACTTATTTTGTCCTGTTGGAGGATTGACTGGAGGCTGTGATGGGTTATAGGGGCCCGGATTAACTTCCCTCTTCTGATACTGAGAGTGAGGCCCGTTGTTAGCATAAGTAACCGTACTAACAGCTTCCTTAGCCCGGTCTTTCTTATTACTCTTTTTCCCTTGCGCAACCGTATCCATATATCTACTAATATTTTCCAGATTAGCATGAAGTGTGCTCCATTTGGGGTTAGGTGCATGTGTGGGTCCCAGTGACTGCCGCGTTTCTGGGTTGAGGCCTTTAATGACATCGGTTATAAAATCGGCGTCATCGTAGTCGGGCTCCTGACCCTCTTCCTCCGGGAATACTACGTCGGCAGCTAAGGCTAAGAATTGTTTTTTTGCTAGATAGACCATAGGGTCTTCATCTGGACCTTGCACGGTCTGGGTATACACATATTTAACATTCTCTTCATTCCAAGTGATTCTTAATAGTTCGGCCATCCACTCCAAGGTGGTTATGGCGTCTGTGTGTGCGAGTAGCAATTTTTCTCTCACCTTTTCTACATGAGGGCCGTTTAGAGCCAATCTCAGGACCTGATTTAACTCCCTGATGGTTATGTTCGGGTATTCGCGGTACATTTGCATCATCCATCGGATGGAGGTTTCCCTATTATATGGGCCGAGAATTTGGTGTGCCATTTTAACATTTTCAATTTTCCAATCCTTAACCTCCTTAGTTACCTGCACTGTCTCTTTGCCGTTCCCCTGTTTAGTGGTAGTTTGCCGGGTGACCACCGGGCATATTGGGGCGGGAACAGTTTCAGAGGGTTGTGCTTCCTCCTCATCCTCACTTTCCTCATCGGATGAAAACTCATAGAGGCCAGGTGCCGAGACGGCCGCTATGAAGGTTTTCTTTAGTTCTAATTTCCTTTGTAAGGCCTCTATTTCCTTTTTACATGCTTCGTGACTAACTGCCTCCCTTGCCTTCTTATTTTTCTCGGAAGCGTATTCTAAAGCATGTTGCAATTTGTTATTACGTTCTTTTGTTTGCTCCAGCTCCTTGCTCAATGCCTTTACTTGCGATTGGGCCTTCTGTAGAGCGGTTATGGTATCTTGGTGTATTAAGGCCAGGGTATTTTTCTCTATTTTGACCTCTTCTATGGTTCGACTTGCCTGTTGCCAGTCGAGGTCTAGGTTGTTATTCTCCTCTGCTAGCCTATTTATCTCTGCTGTGTGTTTCCTACCTAATTCTGCCTTTTCGGCCTCATGGTCTTGCCAAACATCTGCTTTTTCTGCCTCATGGGTCTGGAGTAGGAGTTCCTTCTCAGTGGTATGTTTTTGGAACTCCTGTTCCAATGCTTCTGCATGTTTCTTAAGAGTTTCCTCAAATTCTTGTTCCTTCCTTTCTATCTGCTGGTCTTTCTGGGTTAGCTGCTCCTTGAGTTGTTTATTCAAGGTAGTGCTATCCCTTAGGGCTTCAAACAAGCCCCACGTGGCAAAAAGATCTCTCTTGCCGGTGCTAATTGTTTTGTTGCTGCAACCCTCTTCAAAAATGTCCCTGAGGGATTGGAGGGGATCAGGGCCTTGGTTAAAGAGTCCCTTTTTCCAGGGATTATCTCCTTTCTTTATCAGCCATTTATCCAATTTGGGGATCTCTTCCTTCTTGGCAAGAATATCCATTGTGGCGTGTGGGGATTTCTCTTTTTGGTTCTCCTTATATTTCGCCTACTGCCAACCTCTGGTTGTGTTTCAGCTAAGGTTACGGGGCACCGAGCCGACCCAACGATCGCGTCTCGGCCAAAAGGGAGCCACGAGCCGACCCGACGGTCGCGTCTTCGGGCAAAGTTTTAGGCAACGAGCCGACCCAACGATCGCGTCTCGGCCAAAAAGGGAAGCCACGAGCCGACCCGACGGTCGCGTCTTCGGGCAAAGTTTTAGGCAACGAGCCGACCCAACGATCGCGTCTCGGCCAAAAAGGGAAGCCACGAGCCGACCCGACGGTCGCGTCTTCGGGCAGAAGGGAGCCACGAGCCGACCCAACGATCGCGTCTCGGGCAAAAGGGAGCCACGAGCCGACCCAACGATCGCGTCTCGGGCAAAATTTTAGGCAACGAGCCGACCCAACGATCGCGTCTCGGCCAAAAAGGGAAGCCACGAGCCGACCCGACGGTCGCGTCTTCGGGCAGAAGGAAGCCACGAGCCGACCCAACGATCGCATCTCGGGCAAAAGGGAGCCACGAGCCGACCCAACGATCGCGTCTCGGGCAAAATTTTAGGCAACGAGCCGACCCAACGATCGCGTCTCGGCCAAAAAGGGAAGCCACGAGCCGACCCGACGGTCGCGTCTTCGGGCAGAAGGGAGCCACGAGCCGACCCAACGATCGTGTCTCGGGCAAACAAAATAAAAGTTGCCCGGCAGTCAGATTGCAGCGGTCCTACAACCCGCCTGCCCTCCTGACTGTCGGGTGCCTTAGACTAGCCTTGGCCTAGACTCGTGTAAGGACTTGGGTGTGTGTGTGTAGGTGTCTGAGTGTGTATGTAGTGTGTGTGCGTGTGTGCACTAAGCTCTAAAGAAAAGGGAGAAGGGAAGGGCGCTCTTTCCAGATCTTAAACAATCCTAGCCTGTCCTGACATTCCCTCCCACGATAGACGCGTTTAGAAGGCCTCGGGACGGCGGCCAGACTTCACGGGACTTCCCCCTTGCGTTCTATCGGGCTCAGTCCTCTTGCGAGGTGTCTGGCCTCCTAGGTGCGGCTGAGAAGTCCAACGCTGAATGATAGAAAGGGGAGCAGCCCAACCCACAATTTATAGAAATGCTCGCTAGAGCCTTCACACAGAACTCATTCACTCAATCACTCACGCAATAGCCTCGCTAGCAAGACTTTCTGAACGGTGCAACCTTACGTCTGTCTGTATGAAGACACGCGTGTCGACTCGCGTGCGTTCACACAAACAGGATAATGCCCAAGCTTTCTCCACCAATTTCTGTTAGGGAAACTGCTCTCAAAATAACTTGGGGAATTAGACTGAGAGACAGCTAGCCCCAAAAAGGGATCTTTGTTATCTGTGTATACGAGGCTCAACCGTTCAGATGGTCAATGCTCAATAAAGGACTCTAATTTAATAAAATCAATTATGGTTTATTTGAAACAATAGTTCTTTCATTCAAGGTACAAAATCAATCACACATTCACACAGGTCTAAGAAATATAGAGAGATCGATAGGGGAACATAAAGGATGGACATACAGGGTAATACTACCTCTCGCAGACTCCAAGGGAAGGCTCCGATGGCGACGAATGAGGAAATGGGGGAAAGGTCCCGAAACTGATCAGGAATCGGGGGTGTAACTACACAGCGGGAATGGGGGTTACTGAGTAGAAGGCACACCTGTGGGTAGCTAGTCCACAGGTTATATAGAGTCACCTTAATCCTGAGGGGATGGGAAGTGACTGGGAGTGGTAATGGGAGGTTCGGCTGATGACCAAGAAGGCTGGACATCGGCTGGACCAATGGCGAGTCAATGGCGACACCTGATTGGATGTGTGCTTCAACCAATGAACATCACCTTCATCCTGGGCATCCTGGAAACTTCCAAGTTGCGACAGGGCCTGGGGCGGCTCCGCTGATATCAATATGGGAATGGTTGGGTGATTGGGAGGAGATGGGATTAACTGGGAAAGGGACAATAGAGAATCAGATATGAACCTAGGTATTCCGGTGTAGACAAAAGGGCTTGGATGTATCAGGAGAGATTCTTCCTCTTTCTCAACTCTCCTGGGCGAGGACTGTTGTTCAGGATATTACTTGGCAATCAGGATTAATGGCGGAGCCATTAATCCATTTATAAACTAGATAGGTTGCTTGCGGGCTAGGAATGACTCAAGGTGTGTACGTGAGGTTCCCACTTAGTAGGAATGAAACCCCACCAGGCAGGAAGATGGCTACATGTGGTGTAAGCGAAACACAGTGGCTTCCATGCTTAGCGCTTCAACACCGTTCGCCTGGACAGCTCCGTTGCGGCGTAGCCTCCTCCTCGCCATGGCGGATTCCACGCGGTAGCGGGGAAATGTTTGTGTGCGGCTGCAGACACTCGGTGCCCGTCTCAAGCACTTGTATACTTATGAATAGGTACACAGGAGTCTTACACAGTCCCTGGATAGCTTGGCTCGCATTCACTGGCCAGGCGGATGCAAGCTTACTTCTCCAGGCGCCCTGGCAACCATGTTTGTGACAGAGGGGTCATTTTCTCACAGACCGCTATCTAAATAAGAATTCCAATCATCATCCTCGCCAAAAACGTACAGTTGTAAAAACCCTCATCCACCGAGCATCACGCATCTGTGAACCAAGCCAACTCCAGCAGGAACTACACCACCTCAACCAGTCACTGCAGGTCAATGGATACTCCCTACAAGAAATTAGAAGAGCCCTCCATCCCAAGAGACCATCCACACCAAATCCCGAGCCACACACAAATGTAGGTACAGCCTTCCTGCCCTATATAAAATCTGTCACCGACCGCATTGGCAAAATTCTCAAATGCCACAATGTTGACACAGTCTTCAAACCCACACAACAGATCCGCCACATGCTGCACTCGGCCAAAGATATGAGAGATCCACTTTCAACCCCTGGAGTCTACAAAATACCCTGCTCCTGTGGTGCAGTCTACATTGGCACTACCCAACGCAGTATCAACACCCGTCTCACCGAACACAAGAGACACTGTCACTTGTTTCAGCCAAAAAAATCAGCTGTAGCTGAACATGCGCTTCAAGAAGGAGACCACGTCATCCACTTTGAAAGAACTGAAGTCCTTTCTACGGCCTCACATCATACCCGCCTGAACAGAGAAGCTATTGAGATTTACAAACACCAGCACAACTTTAACAGAAAGGAAGAAGGCATTTCCATCCACCAAACTTGGTACCCAGCTCTGCAAAACACCCTACAGACTATAAATTGCAGAAATTCACAGAACAACCAGTACATTCCACAGAACAATCAGCACAGTCAACAACCATCTTCCTTATCTTCACACCCCTTCCAACCCTCCCAGCAATTAACACAGAACAATGGTCACATTCAACAGCCAGTTTCCTTATCACTACCCTTCCAGGAAGCCCCACCAAACAATGAGCACATCCACAAACCTATTGCCCTTTCACCACACCCCCTCCAGCCTAGAAATAGCAGCTCTCCAGCAGTCCTGGCCTCACTCAATGCACAGCAGCCAAGAAGGTCAGAGCGCCTGCTCCAGTTGCAACACCACTGAGGATGTTCTCCGCAGCCGAGAACGAAACGTCTGGAAGAAAAACTTTCTCCAGTAGAACACGGCACTTGAGCCTGAAATATTCTACAAACCCTAATGATGTTACCAGCCATGAAGACCTGAAATCTTTGACAGCTTGGTATGGTTAGCCTGGAGAGGAGATGATATGATCACCATCTTCAGGTACTTGAAGGGCTGTCATATAGACAATGTTTCAAAGCTGTTTTCTGTTGCCCCAGTAGGTCAAACCAGAATCGATGGGTTGAAATTAAATCCAAAGAGTTTTTGACTAAACATTAGAATAACAAGAATAGATAGATCCAGGTGGTCAGCTGTGTTGGTCTGAAGCAATAGATTAAAGTAGGAGTCCAGTAGCACCTTTAAGACCAACAAAGTTTTATTCAGAATGTGAGCTTTCATGTGCATGCACTCTTCTTCAGATGAGGAATGAGGTACAGTGAGCAGAGCTACATATAGCTGGTGGGCAGTGGTTTAGAATGCAAAGTGGTACAAAATTAAAATCCAATGACAGAATAGTAAAATTAACAAAACTGAGAAAACCTTTGATCTGGGTAGCATTAGCGTGAGAAGCCAATAAAACAATAACATGTCAGAATGTGAGAATGTCTGTTAATTATTCTATTGCTAGAAAGCCTGAGCCAAAATGAGGGCATTTCTTTCTCAGAAGTTTTTCCTATCCAACTAATTTACCTTTTAACGTGTACATATGAACATATGAAGCTGCCTTCTACTGAATCAGGCCCTCAGTCCATCAGAGTTAGTATTGTCTACTCAGACTGGCAGCGGTTCTCCAAGGTCTCCAGCTGAGGTTTTTCACACCTATTTGCCTGGACCCTTTTTAGTTGGAGATGCTGGAGATGGAACATGGAACCTTCTGCTTACCAAGCAGATGTTCTACCCCTAAGCCACTGTCCCTCCCACCGTAACATACATATAAACATCATTCTAGTTTGCCATTAGAAAAAAATACATTAAGATATAGTGAAAATGGGTTTAGAGAGCAATCCTAAGCAGGTCTACTCTGAATTCGACTACAGTTTATTCAATGGGTCTTACTCCCAAGAAGCTGTCATTAGGATTGCACTGTTAGGATATGTATATAGTATATGCTACCCAGATCAAAAGTTTTCTCAATTTTTTAAATTTTACTATTCTGCCATTGGATTTTAACTGTACCACTTTGCATTCTAGATAGATAGATAGATAGATAGATAGATAGATAGATAGATAGATAGATAGATAGATAGATAGATAGATAGATAGATAGATAGATAGATAGATAGATAGATAGATAGATTTATTGTCATTGTTCTCAACAAAAAGAGAGCAACGAAATGAGGTGCTCTTCCACAAAACATACCAACACATCAAACACACATATTCATATTCATACCATTTAAATACATCTAAAACCATTTAAACCATTAAAACCATTTAAATACATCTAAAACAGATAAACATTCATAAAACCATTAAAACCATTTAAACCATTTAAATATATCTAAAACAGATAATCCTTCATAACCCTGCATTTAGCCTAACCACAGCACTTGGATAGAAACTGTCCTTAAATCTGTTTGTCCTAGCCTTCAACACTCTATATCGTCTACCTGACGGTAAGATCTCAAATAGCAAATGGCCCAGATGTGAAGGGTCCCTTAGGATCATTTTTATCTTCCTTTTACATCCCATATTATACAGATCCACCAATGAGGGGAGAGAACATCCACAAATCTTTTGTGCTCTTCTCGTCACTCTTTGGAGCACCCTTCTCTCTGCTTCCGTGCAGCTCCCAAACCACACGCAGAGGCAATAAGATAAAATGCTCTCAATGGAACTACGATAAAAGGCAACCAGCAGACTCCCTGACAGTTGTAGTGATCTTAAGAGTCTTAAGTAGTATAGTCGTTGCTGGACCTTTTTCTCTAGAGCTAAAGTATTTGCCCCCCATGTTAGATCCTGTTTCATGGTAATTCCCAGAAACTTCCATTCTGTCACCTGTTCTACCATAACACCATCAATAAACAACGGCTGGATGTCCAAACTATTCTTCCTGTAATCCACTATAATTTCTAAACCACTGCCCACCAGCGATATGTAGCTCTGCTCATTTGTGCCTCATTCCTTGTCTGAAGAAGTGTGCATGTACACAAAAGCTTACATTTTGAATAAAACTTTGTTGGTCTTAAAGGTGCTACTGGACTCCTACTTTGTTATGTTGCTTCAGACCAATGCCCACCTGGATCTGTCTATTCCTAACAGATTGGTACCTCAGTGGAACAGGCTTCCTCAGGAGGTAGTGGGCTCTCTTTCTTTGTAGGTTTTTAAGCAGAGGCTAGATGGCCATCTGACAGCAATGCTGATTCTGTGAACTTAGGCAGATCATGAGAGAGAGGGCAGGAAGGGCTGAATTAGTCCTTAGTTCTCATGGCCCCTTCTTACATGCCCATGGAGATGCTGATTGCCATTTTTGGGTCCAGAAGCATTTATCTCTAGACCAATCTGGCCAGGGATCCTGGAAGGGTTTTTTGCCATCTTTTGGGTATGGATCAGGGGTCATTGGGGGTGTGAGGGTATTTGTGAATTTCTTTCATTGTGCAGGGGGTTGGACTAGATGACCCTGGAGACCCTACCAAATCTATTATTCTGTTTCTACAGAATGCAGCACCTTTCGGGGGGCGGGGGATCAAACCACAGAGACACCCACAGGGAGAAATGTTAAATGGTAAAGGACTCTTTGTGAACCCAAAAAGAGGATAGGAAATTACATGATCTCTGTTGATCTATCATCTCAACATTTAAACGTTTTCTGAAGAGTAAGACCATGAGATACATATCCTGTATCTTCTTCAGAGGAATGGCTAGAGACATCATTGGTACAAATGTGTACAGTTCCCTGTATAGACTGTTCTGACTCCCTTGTTTCCACTACATTTTTTCCCTGTTCCCTACTCCATTCCCTACATACTGCATCAAACCCAGCCAACAGTACAAGTCCTAAGAGAGAGCCAGTTTGGTGTAGTGGTTAAGTGTGCAGACTCTTATCTGGGAGAACAGAGCCTCCTGCAGCCCGTCGCATCGCGGCGTGGCTGCAGGGGAGATTTTGCCCCCACCAGAGGGAGAGCGGACTTCTCGGCGCGCTTTCGGGCGCGTTTGAAGGGAGGCGGGGCTTCAGCAGCATTTGTGCGAAGCCTCCGTTTCCCGGCTCTTCAGTCCTCTCGTCTCACTTGGACTGAAGGGAGCATGTTAGCACGCTCTTCGTTTGAACGGGGGAGGGGATTAGGCCGGTGGGGCCGGTGCGTCGCGGATCGTGTCGGAAGCTCGTTGCTGGATTTGGTTCAGTGTTGTTTGACCTTGGGTTTTATGAGGCCCCTTGTCATTTAGGGCTACTGAGTCTTCTCTGCCATATTTTCAATTGGGGAGCGTCTGTGGAGCGGTGGGAGGCTTCCCCCCCTTTTTTATAAGGGCCCCTGTTGCCAGTGTGTTTTTGTGGGGGGCAGATTATTGGTTCTGGGTGGCCCATGGTTTTGGATGGCCACCTGAGCAGGGCTGACGTGGTTGTCTTTTTTACAGGCGGCCATTTTTTATAGGTACTGGAGTGGTTGTTGTTTTTCCTTCCCTCTGGTGCTCGGCAGCCATTTTAGGCTCGCTTCTGCTTCCTCACACCTAGCTCTTGGGGCAGACATTTTAGGTGGTGGTGTGGTGGCAGCCATTTTAAAGTGCAGTGGGGCTGTGGCCATTTTAAGGTCTATTTGGAAGATAGGCCTTGGCCCTTCTCCCCACGTCGTTCTGTCAAGACATTTGAAGGGTTTGGTGGGTTAGGCGACTCATTTCTTTTTCGGGGTTAGAGTGGTTAGCTGCCTTACAGCGGCCCATTCACCCCTTAATTTTGATTTGTGCTGTGCTCTTTAGCGAGCATGTCGGGGCATAAAGGTAGTGGAAAAGCAAAGGGGAAGCGGCCTGCCCCTAAGGCTCCTAGGCCGCCCCCTAAGCGCCCTCCACTCCCCTCGTCTTCTAATGAGGAGGGGGACAGTGAAGTGAACGCAGTCATTTTCCAGCGACTGCAAGCATTGGAGCGGGCATCAGGGTTTCCACCTTCTCAGATGCCCGAGAAGGGGCGGGTTCCTAAGCAGGTGCTGCAGGCAGACATATTGACCCGATTATCTCTTTTAGAGGGTAGATCTGCTGCGATGGCTGCTGGAGGAGCTGTGGGGCTTGTTGGATCGGATGTTGGTGCGGGCCCGTCGTCCGGTGTGGTTGGTGCCGGGTCAGCATTGGTGCCTGCGTTACCTCCTGGTAAGTCTGGGGATGGCTCCTTGCCTCACACTGGGCCCGTGTGGCCTTGGGGGGCTTGGGGGTCTGCTGGTCCGTTAAGTGGTTCAGGGGCTCCTTCAAATTTAGGTTTGCAGTGAAGCAATTGGATGGCGTCGCAGGGTCAGTTCTGTCCGTTTAGTAATTGGCCTGGGGCGGGGCAGCAGGGGGCAGCAGTGCCTTGGTTGGGTGGATGGGGTTTACCATCCCCTTACAGGGAGGTCCCCTTTGACTCTATGCCTTTTGGCGAGGTTGCCTTGCCTCTGGGCGATCTCCTGCTGCCTGCCACGAGGGAAAAAATCTTAAAAGGGGAATATGTTGACATATTCTCCCTTTTATTTAGGGAATTGAGAAGAAGGACAAGGAGGAGCTGGATGATAAAGAGAAGGAGAAGCTTAGGAAGAGGAAGGTAGATCGGACCTGGGCCAATTGGCTTCCAGGGTTTTTTATATATACGGGAGTGATAGTGTGTGCGCAGCCCTAACGGGCTGCCGCCTTGATTCAATATATGGACATCATATACAAGGGGTAAACGATGTTCAGTGGCCCAGCTTGGATCCAATATGACCAGGAGTTCAGGATGAGGGCTGCTTTGTAGCCTTCACTCCCTGGGATTGGATTCACCAACAGTTGTGGCTGCAGGTGATGTCACCTGCGTGGCCCAATTTGGGTGACCGATCCGACAGTGTTCACCTTGTATCCAAGGATTCCTCTTCTCCTTCCGGTGCTTCAATATCCTCCCACAGTGCTGCAGGGCAGGCGGTTCATCCCCGCTTGCTCTGCTGGGAGTTTGGGTCCCAGCGGGTGTGCGGTCGTAAAGCTTGCTAGTTCAAGCACGAATGCCCTCTGTGAGCTGGCCCACATTCTTTCAACGACTTCCCGAGAGTCCGACCACGCAAGGGTCAGAAAGGATCGGGGAGGGGCCCTTCTCAATCTGGGGAAAGGCCCCAGCCCAATGAGGGGGGGGGTCCTCTTGAGGAAAGTTTTAGTTTCAGGTAGGGAGATTAAGTTTTCAGGGGGTAACTTTAGAATCGGCGTGGCCACTACGGCTGCTGCCCTGGGTTATCCTACTTCATCCATTTAGCCCTGGCCTTTGGTGGTCTCAGGCTTTCAAAGTTCTATTCGCCCTTTGCTCCGCTAGTAGTTTTTATTAGGAGCGGGGGGTAGTTTAAGTTAGGGTTTTATAACTTGTCTGTTTTTTCCTTTTAGATGCTGTTGTTCCTGGCCTGAGGAGCTGAGTTCTCACCTGCGGGCACAGTTATGTGTTGGGCAGCACATCAAGCTCGGAGAACTGCTTTGGCTCTCAGCTGGGGCTCAGCAAAACATGTTACAATAGAATGGAGAGGGCACAGGGGTCTTCAGTGGCCTGGCTTGCTCCCCCCCCCTTTTATTTCTGGGATGTTTGGGCCCTCCTCCGCAGGTATTAATTGTTCACCTGGGAGGGAATGATCTCGGGCGGGTAAAAGGCAAGGCGTTGATCTTGCAAGCCCGAGATGATTTCAAGTGCATATGGAACAGATGGCTTGGTACCATTATGGTCTGGTCGGCCATGATTCCGCGCCTGGTGTGGCGCAGTGCTTGGAATCCAGCAGGGATGGGGAGGGCATGTTACAGAGCGAATAAGGAGATTCGCAAGGTTTTGGAGGGTGGTTTGGGCCACTATTTGCCTCATCCGGATGTTTCTAGGGAATGTCCCGACCTCTACAGAGGGGATGGGGTGCATCTCTCGGAAAAGGGTAATATGCTTTTCCTGAGGGATCTGCGGCAAGGGTTCGTGTTGGCTTTGGGCCTTTTGGTGGGTGCTAAGCCCTAAGTAGAGACTTGGCCTTAGTAGTGGCAGGTTTTATGGAGTTTATGGCACCATGCGGCCTGGGGAGGACCGGTTAGCCTCCCCCTTTTGGGGAGTTGGGGGTCTGGCAGGATCAACCTTTGGGTGTGGCCCGGGGTGTGTGAATGCAGACTGTCCTGGAGACTCGGTTGGATGGGTGCCTTTCACTGAGACTCGCGTCTGGTGTCTGGGCCCTCCAGTGCGAGCCTCCCTGCTGGGCCTGCTGGGCGGGAGCTGTGGCACACAGCTCCGGCTTGGGGGCCGGGTCTCTCGCCCATTTAAAAAGGCAGGGGAGCGGTCTGAGGAGACCCCTGGCCCTGACCTGGCCGCAGTTCGGTTGCCCTTGCCGTTGCTATGTTATTTAATACAGTGGCCCATAATTTCACCAATCTAATTGTGTCCGTCTCGTTATTCCGACTTGGGGGGGCAACAGAGCCTCCTGCAGCCCGTCACATCGCAGCGTGGCTGCAGGGGAGATTTTGCCCCCACCAGAGGGAGAGCGGACTTCTCAGTGTGCTTTTGGGCGCGTTTGAAGGGAGGCGGGGCTTCAGCAGCGCTTGTGCTAAAACCTCCGTTTCCCGGCTCTTCAGTCCTCTCGTCTCGCTATGTTATTTAATATGCTATGTTATTTAATAAAGTGGCCCATAATTTCACCAATCTAATTGTGTCCGTCTTGTTATTCCGACTTGGGGGGGCAATCGGGTTTGGTTCCCCACTCCTCCACTTGCACCTGCTGGGATGGCCTTGGTCAGCCATAGCTCTGGCAGAGGTTGTCCTTGAAAGGGCAGCTGCTGTGAGAGCCCCACCCACCTCACAGGGTGTCTGTTGTGCGGGAGGAAGATAAAGGAGATTGTGAACCACTCTGAGATTTGGAGTGGAGGGCAGGATATAAATTCAATATCTTCTTCTTCTTCTATTATACTGGCTTGTGTTTCCAAAGAGAACTTCACAATGTTTTGCAAACACGAGGGTTCTTTTATCATTTCAGATGACAAGTGGTATGCTTTAAGTCAGATGTCTTTTCTCAGTCAAAGAATTTCTCAGCAACCCAGACTAAAGAATGTTCTGATTTTCTTATTTGAATAAACACAGAACAGATTCTCAGTAGGTAATGTGATTAGGAGTAACATGAATAGAAGTAACAGAAATCTTTTTTTAAAAAAATAGGAACACTCTTGGATATATAGGGAAGGACTGTTGTGTTTCAAACCCTGGTCTCTTATACCTAATTCCTGTAGAATTTTGTGAGAATTACATTCATAGCCTTTACTGATTTTGAGTTCAGACCTGAGCTCATCTGGAACCTGTACTTTTTGCACTGAGTTGTAATCTACAAGAGAACCAGAGCAGAATTCCAGAAAATTTGAATAATCCTGTTTTGATAAATCTCAAGTTATACAACTCTGCTACAGCATTCAGTTCTGCCATGTACATGATTGAACATTGTAAGACAGCTGATAAAAGATTCATATGACAATATCTTATTAAAATAAACAAGTTATTCTTTTCACAATAATTTGTTTAGTGGAGTTTCACAGTGCTCCGAACTAGACAAAACAAAACATCTTTGTGAGCTAATTACTTTTAAAATTCTATTAACATAACAATTCAATACAGCTGTTTACAGGGTATTCCTAGTTAGGGCTTTGGTTGTCATGACAACAGAACGGTTTTTAAATGAAGCAACTAATGTGGGGTTGTTCTTTCAAAACAAAGGCATATAATGCCTCCCTGTTTTTTTAAAAAAAAATAATGTGCAAAATTTATGCATTAGGCTAGAAGAACTCGAAGCATCTTCTCTTAAGACTTATTGTACAAAAATAGTAGCTTTGGGTTAAACAACAGGCATGCTGCTAAAACACATCATAAACTGTGATATTCTATTAACATTATGTGGACATTTGTGTTCTATTGTGGGTGGAGAAGCTGAGGCAATTGTTTGGCTTTTAGGTGTCAAGCTCAAAGGAACTGGTGAAATCATCAGGATTTCCATTGAGGTTTAGATGACCATTTTACTAATATACATTTTATGAACATAATGTGTGATTAAAATCTTCCTCAGTACTAGGATGCTATAGATGACTGGGCAGCCCTTAGATGAGAAAGCATCCCCCTGAGTTATTCTATAACTATGATAAAATTGTATTGTTTTAGATATATTGTAAGAGTTTGAGTATTTAATTTATAAATGTGCTAGCATGTGGAAGATTTCCTCAACACAGCTGCTTATTGTATACCTGGCTAGGAAACTGGAGAACAGACGCTGTTCAGCTAAATATAATTGCTGTATGGCATAGAGGAAAGAGGATGGGGCTTGGCCTTTTTGGACAAGTCTTTGAGGAGGACAAAGAGAATACCAGCTCAGTTTGAAGACAGGGTGAAATTGCTTAAATGTTGGCAGATATCAGACTGTCAATAGACTGTAAAAAGGTAAAGGTAGTCCCTTGTAGCTGGCACTAAGAGAGGAATGTGCATTTGGGGTACAGGAAAAATATGGTGAAAAATATTTTATCATTGTCCTGAGTTTATTATCAAATGTTGAAATCTGTTGTTTCTCAGATGTCAACTAGTGACATTATGAAGATGATGAAATTGTAGAAGCAGACAAGACAACCATCTGGAATACCTAAATTCCAGGAGAACCTCCTTAAACATGTCTTAGAGACAAATGCTGTGTGCATGTTTTGAATGCAACACAGAAGCTGTCTGAAGATGATATTGGTGGAAAGTGCTGTCAAGTCACAGTCAATTTATAGTGACATTGTAGGGTTTTCAAGATCCATTACTTGCCTGTGGTAGCAACCTGAACTTCCTTGGTGATCTCCCATCCAAGTACTAATCAGGGTCAGGCCTGCTTCCAAAAACTAATGACTGGGATATTCTGGGCCATCCAGGTCAGGCCAAGGCAGATGTGAAATTCAATGTCTAGAGAGGGGGGGACCAGGCATGAATGTGATGCCTCTGCTCCTGCCTTTGAACAAATGATTATGATGATTGGGGAAAGCAGTATTTAAGATTACAGGGACTCAACCATGTTCCTGAGTTGACAAGTATGCATAGACAGGAGGAAAAGCCACATAATTGTATCCACTCTCCTTCGACATGTGTATGTCCCTTCCATGAGGATAGAAACAGCTAGAAACCATAGGTCAGTCAGAAGGGAATAGACCTATACAAATCTTGGTTAAAAACAAACACTTGGAACAAACTAGATAACCATGGGGTGTGTATTTTGTTTGCATATTTCAGTTCTCACACCATGTTCCTGAGTTGACAAGTATGCATAACAGGAGGAAAAGCCACATACTTGTGTCCACTCTCCTTTGACATGTGTATGTTCCTTCCATGGGGATAGAAACAACTAGAAACCATAGGTGAGTCAGAAGGGAATAGACCTATACAAGTTTTGGCTAAAAACAAACACTTGGAATAAACTCAGGGGTGGCCAATGGTAGCTCTCCAGATGTTTTTTGCCTACAACTCTCATCAGCCCCAGCCAGCATGGCCAATGGCTGGGGCTGATGGGAGTTGTAGGCAAAAAACATCTGGAGAGCTACCGTTGGCCACCCCTGAACTAGATAACCATGGGGTGTGCATTTTGTTTGCATATTTCAGTTCTCAGGTAAAATCCAGATCTCTTGAAGGCATTACATGTTTCCTGAAAAATAGCTTAATTGTGAAAATCCTCATTTTAAAAATTCTTCTTTGATGCTATTCACCATAGTTGTTCTTCAAATTGCTGCATCTTATGTTTCCTCACTTAATTATATGGGTTATTGCAGCCAATTGAAATTTACATAGTGAAAAGGATGATGTCACTGTGCTATGGAGGTGGCTATGTGATGCCATAATGGAGGACAAGCAAAGCCAATTAGGTTAAGCAGAATGTTGTTTCCTGCATCATCATGCATGGGTAACTGAGTAAGATGATGGTACAGATAAATATCCAATAACATTTGTACTGTCATCATGGAGAACAAGCATCACAAGTTCTAGAAGCACTGACTCACCTTTCATAATCAAACATGTATGATCCCCATTCAAAGCAATGTTCTGAACACTGCCAAAAGAAATTATTTTTATCATGTTGAAAAATGTCTCTGTTTTTTATTCAGCCCTAATTAAATACATCTGAACACTTGTAAAGAAATAATAAAAATGATGTTAAAATTTCTTCAGCTTTAAAACATTTTTAAAAATTATTGTTTTTTATTTCAGGTACAGAAAGAAAGGCAACATCCAATTTTATACCCAAATGGGATTTTTTTCAAACCACAATTGTGATCTACCGTTGTTAATCTGTTATGTTCTGCCAGTTTATCTCTTGTGAGGATGGATGCAGCTGTACATACTGGGTTTGAGGCTTCAGGTTTAAATGTACATGCTTGAAAATAATTTATCCCCAGATGAAAATGAAATTGGCCAGTAACATCTGACACAATATAAATGAGGGATGCTTCTGATATTCTCTGCCTCTGAATTTCATCCTGAATTTGAGATTCCAAATTACCAGTGGCAGTGACATTTTGGGGTTCGTTCCCTGCCATTTTTCCCATGTTGATTTTGGGACACTGATTATTATGTATGGGCAGTTTGGTTTTACTATGGCTATCCATTCCTGCCATTTGTTCATGCTATTCTCCTCCTCCCTTAAGTAAGCCATATGTCCAAGTGATTCTGTGCATTAAAATAGCACTACTTTTTAAGTAGTGAAAAGAACAGCAGCTACATTTAAGTGTAATCCTTAAAAATTCCCTGCTATGAAATACATACAGGGAAAAACAGACCCAATTAACAACAGTGTAATTAATTCCAGAAATGGCCAGATCAGTTTTATAATTTCTTTTTGTTTTTAAAAAACCCCACCCTCTTCCAACAGTGGGGAAATATGGGCACATTAGCTGAAAATGCTAAAAATCACATCAAGATACATTAGATCCTTGGTAATCCAGGACAAATGCTGGCTTCAGGGATGCCCTAAATTACAAACGTAGTGTTTTAGAGTATTTCACCATTCATTAAAAGTGAAGCCGGAGTTCAAAGGCCACTGAGTGTATTGATTTAAAGTGTTCATATGCAAACTGAATTAATCCTAACGGAGACTACATTTATTTATTTATTTAGATTTTTAGGCTGCTGTCCCCTGCAAGCAGGGCTCAGGTTGGTCTATAACAGGAAAATACAATGATTAATTAAAGGTTAACATAAATGATAAAATACACTGTACATACACCAAAATGTATGCTCCATTCCAAGCAACAGTTCCACAGACCTTGGGGTGGGGTGGGGGTGGGGTCAGAGAATGGTGGGGTATGAGAGTGCCAGACAATAAGCTGTACCATCTCTATCCTCATCTAAATGCTTGGTGGAACATCTCTGCCTTACATGCCCTGTGGAAAGACAACAGATCCCACAGGATATGGGATATTCTCCAGCAGAGAGTTCGACCAGATAGAAGCCGGGGCTGAGAAAGCCCTGGCCCTGGTTGAGGACAGCCAGATCTCTCTCAGACCAGGCAGCCAGATAGCTCTCTTACTTCTTGAGTATAATGCTCTTCTTAGGGAATACTAAAAGAAGTGGTCCTGAAAGTATGTGGGTACCTGACCACTGATGGCCTTAAAGGCCAAAACTAACACCTTGAATCCAATCTGATCCACTGGAAGCCAATGCAGCTCGCACAGCACAGGTTGAATGTGTGCTATCTAAGGGGTACCAGTAAGGACCCATGTGGCCACAATGTGGATTAGTTAGAGCTTCCAGACCAGCCTCAAGGATAGGCCTATGTAGAGTGAGCTACGGTAGTCTATCCTGGAGATAACTTTTGCATGGATTACCAGGGCTAAGTCAGGGTGAGATGGGTAGGGAACCAGTTGCCTGACTTAGCACAGGTTGGAGAAACGCCAGTCTGGCAACCTTCATGGCCTGAGCTTCTACTGATAGGGTCACACCTAGGCTCCCAAGTGGTTAATGACGGCATTAAGGACACTCCATCAAGGGTTGGGAGTTGGCAACCCAACTGTGGCTCCCTTCCATGCAGCCGCAGAACCTCCATCTTACCAGGATTCAGTTTCAACCAACTCTGCTTTAACCAGCCCCCCATGACCTCTAAGCCCTTGGCCAAGTTTCTGGGAATAGTGTCCAGTCTGCCATCCATCAATAGAAATAACTGGGTGTCATCAGCATACTGGTGCCCTTTATTAGTAACTGCAACTACAGTGAATAGAATGTTCATACACGTGAAATATATACTTCAGCCACCTAAACATGGTTCAGAGCATGTGGATTGTCAGGTCATAATGCAAATAGGGGCCTGTATCTTACTACTTACTTGGGTGAAGTTTGAAGTTTTCTTCACATTTCTCCAATTTCCATTGCTCCATCATTGTCAAAAGTAACAGTGATACTTAAGCTGGAAAAAGTCTCCTTCAACTGAAGGAGACTGCAGACTTTGCTGAACCAAGAGGTTGCATGGTACAGGCTGAGCTCTTTGGATGACCATATAAAGACACAATCTATAGATCAGAACAAGGACAGTGAGTGTTTCAAGTTGATCTTGCATGCAAGATAAATATTTCACAAAAAAACCCCTCTTCATTATCTCATTTTGAACTAATTCTCTGCTACTTGCCTTTGCTTTGTCATCATTTTTTACTGGCTAGTGTTTCTTCCCCCCTCCTACAGTGATTCCAAGTGATTAAGAATAATGTCATGACTGTGAAGTTGTCATAGCCTACATCTCTAGTTGTATTGTACAGCAAAGCAAAAAAAGTTGAATACACATGAAAGCAATGCTTCCTGGACTGATCATATGGCAGGGTTACCAGATGTCTTTTTTTTTGCTGGTCTTTCCTCTTTTGGGAGTCTTTTAAAAAACCGATGAAAATGTCCTCTTTTGGGGTTGGAAGGTTAGGGATATCATCACAGCTTAAATAGCAGAGGTGTTTAAAATGAGATTTGTCATAGTGATCATTTGTTTGAAGTAGTCAAGAAATATGTCCCTTTTTTGCTTTTCAAAATATTGTAATCATATCATATGGGTAACTTTAGCCGATTGGGTAATGAAACTTTATCCTCTTGCAGTGCAGTCCCAGGAGGGGAAAACTGGCAGAGGGACAACATTGTACAATCTCTAGATGGACACTAAAACATTCACAGAAATTTTCCTGCTCCCTTTAGCTCAACCCCATTCTCAGGCACTTCTTCCGTAAGAGGATCACTCACTTTATGAGGACTTTCCTGCACCCAAACATATTAATATGACACGTCTGCAATGGTAAAGATCTTCTAACCCAGCATACCTGCATTATTACATCCATTGAAACTCTTGTTTGTTGATTTCCTGATATATTGTTTCTAAGTTTTCCAGTACCACACACTTCTCAAGCAGGAAATAAGAATCAATATTTCATAAGCAGTCCATGATCAATGGTTTTAAAACATCATCAGGCAAGATACGTCCATCCTTATACAATACAATTTGGAAGGATTTTGATTTTCACACTTGCTGCAAGGCACAAAAGGATTTAATAACAAAATGATTGATAGCTGTAGTTAAACAGAACATTAGCCTAATGACGTATGAAACTGTAGCACAGTTGTTAGCTCATATAGAAGCTGATTCCACACAGAGGAAATGAAGTCACCTTATATGGAGTCTGAAGTGGTTCAATGGTCTCACTATGAATGTACCCTTTTGTCCTAGTCTTCTCATGAGAAGCACTTGTCAAACGCATGCTATGCAACTGCTCATTACCCACTGATGTCAACCATAGCCACATCTTAACTTTGTGCAGACCTTCTCATAATGCAAGTATTGATTAGAAGGTGACAGCAGTTAAAATAAGTGGCTACTGTTGATTACTAGAACAGTTTATTTTCTGAATTATAAATGCAGGGCACATTATTATTTGAAATGAGTAACAATGAGCCTATTGGTTTTTTGCTGCAGCAGACCAACACGGCTACCCTTCTAGAACCTGCCACTTGCCACTATTAGATGAATGCATAATTCAAGTGGTTACTATAAATAATTGGACAGGAAATCTGAACAAATGTAAAAAAAGAGGAATAGTTGTCCACTAAACATCAGGTAGTGGCTTCAAATATAACAAGATGTGTGTGGCATATGCATTCACATATGAAGCAGATGTATCAGTAGTGCAGTCACCCATATAAATCTACATTTGAACTAGCTGAATAAAGAGGAGAGCAGTTGCATCAGCTAAGCAAACATATCACATGAAGTGGCAATACCAGTACCACAGCACATGGAATAATGTACAGGAGAGAAGGAGGAAGACACATAGCCAGAAACACTTGCTCCATAACAAAGTTGTTGTTTTTTCCTGAGGGCAGCTTTCTCAAATTTGTCTTAATGAAACAAATTTTTGCTATCTCATTTTAAACATCAAAAGAATGCTTTTTACTACATCAAAGGTTTTGTGCAGAGAAAATACAAAATCATCAGATTTACTTCACTCAAACTCTTGTCAAAGAAAAGATAAGAGTCATTTCACATACCACTTTTTATTGAGTTATTTTTCTTTTTTTATGCATTGCATTGCAATGATCTACATTGCCAAAGAATTTCTGAAATCCAAAGATTCAAAAACAAAATCCTTGAAGTTGATGCAGACGTGATAATTTTCATTTTCTATCACCTCAGGTATTTGCCACCTCATTATTTTATTTATTTATTTTATTATTATATTTATATTCCACCTTCCCCTCCAGGGCAGGCTCAGGGCGGGATATAAATATAGCATGTCATTCTCCTGAAGGTGTGAATGCCTTTGTTTGTGCAGAATGATAGTACTGTGGGAGCCTTTCTGACCTCCCAGGGCAGGCAATTCTACAAGGCAGGAACCACCACAGACAATGTGCATGAGTGGCAATTAGCAATCTTACCAATTGGCAGGGAGAAACTTTCAGAAGGTTTTTGCGGTGACCCCACCTTGGGCCAAGCTTGGAAACAGATTCCTCAGAAGATAACCAGGATAAGTGAGAGATCACTCAGGGGAAGACCAGGAGTCTCAGGGGACACAACTGGACTCCTTCCAAGCCCTGAGATACTTCTAGACCCAGGCAGCCTAGATCCTGAGTCCTCAGTTAAGGAACTGCACCCGAAGGCTTAACTTCAGAAGAAGCAGCCAGCATGTCAGACTCCAGAGCAGTTAGTCCCTTACCTTATAGGGCCCGATCCTGGATTACCAGTCCCTTAAACTCTCCTCCCACCCAAAAGAAGTGACAGAGATGGTGGGCCTACAAGGAGGCAACTTATCAAAGGAAGAAGTGGCAGCTCATGTTCCAGCTACCAAGCCAGAGCGCATATAGTGCTTCACAAGATTGGGGGTCAAATAAGCCCTGGACAGATGAAACTCAGGAATAAGTGAGGTCTCTCCATCTCTAGAGCATCTAAGCCCTGTGCTAAGTAGATAACTTTGTTGATTCAACCAGTTTGAGTGGCCAGTTTCCTTCAGTACTACCAGTACTACCTGTAAACCCCCCATTAAGAATGCAACCCCGACTCTCTAGAAGGCTGGACCTGCCTTCCATGTACTAGCTGAACAACTCCTTGTTTTTAAGGAATCCTTTGACTACTTGAAGCCTTTTTTGTAGACCTACAGCAGTTTTGCTCAATGTGCAAAAAAGAAATGTTGGGAGGGGTCATTATTGTAATTGAATTAGAACTATAGTGGAATAGAACAGCCCAGAAGGGCATCTTCATATGGAAGTGGGGAGTGGCTATTGCAATGGAGAGTCTGTTGGATGAAATAGGAAAAGGGAACAATTTCTCTATCCGGGCTCCATCTTCATCAAGCATAGTAAAAAACAAACAAACATTACCTCTTTGCAGTCCAGTATCATAAGAGTAGAAGGTTGGCACACTTAGCACAGTTTGCAGTATGAATTGAAGACAGCAAAACTTTTATAAGCACTGCCCTCATTTGTGAGAATAAGCCTTCACAACTGAATATGACCCTGCTTTCTCTTTGCTGCTTCTCTGAACTGCTTCTTTATACTTGTTTTTGCAGCTTTGGCTTGTTGAAAGAGCTCTTTCCCATCACTGACACTTTCTGTATGCCCTAAGTGTGTATACTTGCTCTAAAAGTTGTGTTTATTTATGCATAATTTGTATAGTGGACATGACCATCTGGGGGAGATAAAATGGAGGTCAGGAATGGAACTTTTTAAGAGCTTCTCTACTTTTCCTTCCATAATTGGAATTCTGCTTCTAATCATATATGTAGTCTTATCCCACCCTTCCTTCTTTTTTCAGTCCCATAGGTTGTATCAAAAGTACTTTGAACAGAACTCCACTTGTGAAACAAAACTTTCTTCTTGTTTCTCATGCCACTGAAACCCACAGCACTTCTCAATACACTGTCTCTAGGAGTCAGTGGACTCTCCTCAGAACTGGTGATATGTGTGTCTGCAGTGGGAAAGAGGAATAAACAAAAAACGCAAACACTGTTATTTTCTTCACTTGCAGAAGTTTAGATCAAATCCCAGCTCTCCGCGACCCATTGTTTCTATGGGTTCCTGTTTTGTTTGGTCACTATCTATTTTGTTCAGGGTTCTGTCTCTTGACCAGCTCTTGACACTAGTCTTTCTCCATGACCTCCCCATAGACAATGGGGAGATACAGATCCTCCTACTCTTAAACACTATGAAGTTTCTTCAGAGTTCCCTTTCAAGTTTGCCCTTCATTGCTTCATCTGTCCCAGCTTCTCACCCTTCTGCTTTTTTTTAATTCACTGCCTACTCTGTAGCCTTCCTTTAGTCTCCTCGCTCTATAGTCCTTCATTTTACTACCACCCAAAACCTCTTCCCCATCCTTAACTATTCCCTGTGTCAGATTTTAGTTTCATCCATACATTTTAAGCTGCGCCTTGCCAGAGGCTGAGCACATTTCAGAGAAGCTCTGAGATACAGCAGAGAATAACTGATATAAGAGTGAGCAGCTGGGGAAGTTGCTGAGAATTTCTTGGTTTCAAACAATTTTATTAGTAACATATGGTAATAAATTTCAATTTCTTACTTCATTAGTTGCTGAGAATTTCTGAGTTTGTGTGACTGCTGAAAATTCTGAGTTTGTGGTTTGCTGGGGAACTGCTGTTTGTTTGGTTGAGTGGACTAAAGGTGAAGGTGATTGAAGGTGATTGTTGCTGATTGATTAGGAGTGGCTGTGTTCCCCACTCTCTGAACATATGAACATATGAAGCTGCCTTATACTGAATTAGACCTTTGGTCCATCAAAGTCAGTATTGTCTTCTCAGACTGGCAGCAGCTCTCCAGGGTCTCAAGCTGAGGTTTTTTCACACCTATTTGCCTGGACCCTTTTTTGGAGATGCCAGGGATTGAACCTGGGACCTTCTGCTTCCCAAGCAGATGCTCTACCACTGAGCCACCGTCCCTCCCCTCTTTGCATTTTAAGCTGCACCTTGCCAGAGGCGAGAGCCTTTGGCGTGAGCCAAAGGGCGAGAGCTAAAGGGCCCATGGCCTGGGGGCTGTGTCCCCATTTTCCTTGTGTTCCTAATAAGGTAAGTTGACCCTCCAAAAGGGGAGCCACATAAACAGGATTTAAAGGGAACTGCATTTTTTTTTTAAAAAAGCTATCATGAAGGTAGAATGCCAGCAGGGGAGTGGGGGCTTTCCAGTGTTTTGCACTGAGTGTCACATGTATGACTACCTGCCCACGGGACAGAAGTCTTGGGTGTGTGCTCGATGCACGGAGCTCCTGGTCCTCAGGGAATGAGTTCGAACCCTTGAGGCCAAGGTGACTGACATGGAGAATCAGAGACAGTCACTTCGGCACTTGGAGAAGACTCTCGGGGACATATTAGATGAGCCCCGCTCTGAATGTGGCACCGTGCTGAGGATAAGGGCAATGTGCCCTCAGAAGGGACCTCTTCTTCAGTTGGTGAGTGGGAATCCTTTCGCGCCAAGGAACCATCCCTGGGCAGGGAGAGAGGGGGGGTCTTGGTTGGTGATTCGATCCTTAGGCAAGTAGACAGTTGGGTGGCAAAACCATGTACTGACCGTATGGTGATTTGCCTGCCTGGTGTGAAGGTAGCGGACATTATGATTGTAGTAGATAGGCTGATAGACAGTGCTGGGGAGGAGCCAGTGCTCGTGGTACATGTTGGCACCAACGATGTGGGGAAATGCAGTCGTGAGGTCCTGGAGGAAAAATTTAGGCTGCTAGGCGAGAGACTTAAGGCCAGGACCTCCAAGGTAGCCTTCTCAGAAGTGCTACCTGTTCCATGTGCAGGGCAGGAGAGACAGGCACAAATTAGAAATCTCAATGTGTGGATGAAAGGATGGTGTAAGGAGGAAGGGTTTAAGTTTGTTAGGCACTGGGATGCTTTCTGGAACAAGCGGGAGCTGTACAAAAGAGACGGTCTCCACTTGTCCCCGGATGGAACCAGGCTGCTGGCACTTAAAATCAAAAAGGTGGCAGAGCAGTTTTTAAACTAAATCTTGGGAAAGCCGACAGGAGAGGAAATGTCTCTGGTTCAGGAGGAATCATCTCAAAAAGATGAAGGGTTAGCTGTTACTTTTCTACTGGGTAATGGATCAGAGTTGTCAGAGATGGTGACAAACAGTATGGACTGTCTGCCAAAGTCTCGAGGTGGCAGGAGGAAGGTTACGGGCCTAGCTTGCCTGGGAAATTATAGATGTTTGTATGCAAATACTAGAAGTGTTTGAAGTAAAATTGGTGAGCTGGAATGTTTAGTGTTGGGAGAAAACATAGACATTGTGGGAATTTCAGAAACTTGGTGGAATGAGGAGAATCAGTGGGACACAGTGATTCCTGGATATAAGTTATATCGGAAGGATAGGGAGGGAAGGGTTGGAGGTGGGGTGGCTCTTTATGTCAGAGAGGGTATACAGTCCAGTAAGACTGAGGTCAGAGAATCAGAGACAGAGACAGGTCCCTTCTAGAAACGCTTTGGGTTGAAATAGAGGGCCCCAAAGGAAATTTAACTATGGGAGTTTGCTATCTCCCACCAAATCAAAAGAGAGAGGACGATTATAATATGATGGAAGGCTTAAAGATAGCGGCTAAACATAAAAACTGTGTCGTAATAGGTGATTTTAACTACCCGCAGATTGATTGGGTCAATATGTGTTCTGGTCGAGAGAAAGAGATTGAGTTTCTTGATGCTCTCAATGACTATGCTATGGAGCAGATGATCTCTGAACCTACCAGGGGTGTGGCAATCCTGGATTTGGTCTTAAGTAATGCCAAAGACTTGGTGAGAGATGTAAAAGTGATCGCACCGCTTGGGAGCAGTGACAATTGATTATTGATTTCACCATTTGTATAAATAGAGAGTTGCCCCAAAAGACCGGCACGACCACATTTAACTTTAAAATGGGGTAAATTCTCTGAGATGAGGAGGCATGTGAAGAGGAACCTAAAAGAAAAGGTAAATACAGTCAAAACCCTTGGGGAAGCTCAGATAAAATATATACCACAAGTTAGGAAAGGCACAAACAGGTATAAGAAAAGGCCTGCATGGTTAACAAACAAAGTAATGGAAGCTGTAAAAGGTAAGAAGGACTCCTTTAAGCGGTGGAGAGCTAGTCCAAGTGAGATTAAAAAAAGAGAACACAGGCTAGGGCAAATCAAATGCAAGACTGTGATCAGGCAGGCAAAAAGGAACTATGAGGAGCATATTGCAAAAAACATAAAGACCAACAATACAAATTTCTTCAACTATATTAGAAGCAGGAAACCAGCCAGGGAGGCAGTGGGGCCCTTGGATGACTAAGGGGTAAAAGGATTACTGAAGGAGAGTAGGGAAATGGCTGAGAAGTGAATGCATTTTTTGCCTCTGTCTTCACTGTGGAAGATGAGAAGTGTTTGCCCACTCCAGAACCACTAATTTTGGAAGGGGTGTTGAAAGACCTGAGTCAGATTGAGGTGACAAGAGAGGAGGTCCTACAACTGATAAACAAATTAAAAACTAATAAGTCACCAGGTCCAAATGGCATACATCCAAGAGTTCTGAAAGAACTCAAAGTTGAACTTATGGATCTCCTGACAAAAATCTGTAATCTTTCACTGAAATCTGCCTCCGTTCCTGAGGACTGGAAGGTAGCAAATGTCACCCCCATCTTTAAAAAGGGTTCCAGAGGAGATCCGGGAAACTACAGACCAGTCAGTCTGACTTCAATACCGGTAAAGTTGGTAGAAACCATTATCAAGGACAGAATGAGTAGGCACATTGATGAACACGGGTTATTGCGGAAGACTCAGCATGGGTTCTGTAAAGGAAGATCTTGCTCACTAACCTGTTACATTTCTTTGACGGTGAACAAACATGTGGACAAAGGAGACCCAATAGATGTTGTTTACCTTGACTTCCAGAAAGCTTTTGATAAAGTTCCTCATCAAAGGCTCCTTAGTAAGCTCGAGAGTCATGGAGTAAAACGACATGTCCTCTTGTGGATCAAAAACTGGCTAATTAATAGGAAGCAGAGAGTGAGTATAAATGGGCAGTCTTCGCAGTGGAGGACGGTAAGCAGTGGGGTGCTGCAGGGCTCAGTACTGGGTCCCATGCTCTTTAACTTGTTCATAAATGATTTGGAGTTGGGAGTGAGCAGTGAAGTGGCCAAGTTTGCAGATGACACTAAATTGTTCTGGATGGTGAGAACCAGAGAGGATTCTGAGGCACTCCAAAGGGATTTTTTGAGGCTGGGTGACTGGGTGTCAATGTGGCAGATGAGGTTTAATGTGGCCAAGTGCAAAGTCATGCACATTGGGGCCAAGAATCCCAGCAACAAATACAAGTTGATGGGGTGTGAACTGGCAGAGACTGACCAATAGAGAGATCTTGGGGTCATGGTAGATAACTCACTGAAAATGTCAAGACAGTGTACGATTGCAATTAAAAAAGGCCAATGCCATGCTGAGAATTATTAGGAAGGGAAATGAAAATAAATCAGCCAGTATCATAATGCCCCTGTATAAATCGATGGTGCGGTCTCATTTGGAATACCGCACCTCAAAAGGATATTCTAGCAATTCTGGTCACCGCACCTCAAAAAGGATATTATAGCATTGGAGAAAGTCCAGAAAAGGGCAACTAGAATGATTAAAGGGTTGGAACACTTTCTCTATGAAGAAAGGTTAAAACGCTTGTGGCTCTTTAGCTTGGAGAAACTTCGACTGCGGAGTGACATGATAGAGGTTTACAAGATAATGCATGGGATGGAGAAAATAAAGAAAGAAGTCCTTTTCTCTCTTTCTCACAATACAAGAACTCGTGGGCATTCGATGAAATTGCTGAGCAGACAGGTTAAAATGGATAAAAGGAAGTACTTCTTCACCTAAGGGGTGATTAACATGTGGAATTTACTGCCACAGGAGGTGGTGGCAGCTACAAGCATAGACAGCTTCAAGAGGGGATTAGATTAAAAAAAAGGAGCAGAGGTCCATCAGTGGCTATTAGCTACAGTGTGTATATATGTGTTTGTGTGTGTGTATATATATATATATATATAATTTTTTTGGCCACTGTGTGACACAGAGTGTTGGACTGGATGGGCCATTGGCCTGATCCAACATGGCTTCTCTTATGTTCTCATGTTCTTATGATGTTACAAAATTTGGATGGTAATCTGCTTTATAATCTAAGCAGCTCATCCAATCAGTGTCACTGTCTCAGTACAACATAGATATTTTTATGTTGTATATGTTATTTTTACATTATATTCCTATATGGGGAGATAATGGATATAAGAAAATACTTTTTTTAAAAAATGACTATACTGTTCCATTTGTGCCACTGTCTCCCTTAGACAGTTCAATTAATTAACAATCACATTTACACTATACAAGACCAAGTATTCATTAATTCTGGACATGTCTTTTCTGGATGCTTTCTTTAGTAAACCAACATGCCCTTTGATTGACTAATTTTGGAGGCTGAGGCTATGTTCAGGAATATTTTATTGGCTGTGGCTCTTGCACTGTCAGAATACTGGGACAGAGCCCAAAAACTCATAAATTCAGACACTTCCATTCTTCAGTTCACCAAACTTTACACCCCACGACATTTGTTTTCTCCCAACAATATGCAGTCTCATAAACTAAAATTGAAAATCGTACTGATGCATTTGCTGCCTCCACATTATAATTTTCTCAGTATTTTGACCACATATTCAGCCAATTCATCCTGGGCTTGATATGACACGTAACATGGACCAACTATAATGTTTTCCAGTTCAAGATCCCACTCCCCCTCTGCTGCTCCATGCAGAACTCATCTATCCCTTGCACATTTCTTGCACTCATATTTTAGCTTCAGGCACACATAGATAAGTAATGATTTATCTCTGATAGGTCTTTGGATAATGACCCAATTTTACTTCTGCTGCAGCTTTCAATAATTGTACCAAATATTTACAAAAATTCAAACCATATGAATTTTCAAATTTTACCACTCAAATTTTGAGTGAAATTTTTAAGATGAAATATAAATGTTGAATGTAAATTTTACTTAAGAAATTCAAGTGGTTGGCTAGTTGTTATCTATTTTGTGTAAACTGTCAGATAGTAAATATTATCATGTCATCTGTTAAATAAACTTGGATGATAGTAATCATGCTATCCTAAGAGCACTTTCCTGGCAGTAAGCCCCACTGAACAGACTTTAGTAGGATTCTGAGTAACCTGCTTGAGATTTTTCTCAAATATTATTGTATACTAACCATGTATATTATCAGACATGTCCAGAATGAATGAATACTTGGTCTTGTATAGTGTAAATGTGATTGTTAATTAATTGACAATCAGCTATTATATATTCTGAAATCAGCTATTAAATATTCTGAAATAGCATCAACTGTTCATTACTAATACTAATTGTGAATCCTACCCCACCACTTTACAACTTCAGATAACACAATCCCAGTACTATACTATCTCTTGCTGAGTGCCCTAAGCCCCATTAGATCTCTTTTGGAGACTAGCATCATCACTGCCTCCCCAGGCAGTGATGCTTTTGGCTTTTGAGGGAAAAACAGACTAGATCTGC
Organism: Heteronotia binoei; assembly: GCF_032191835.1. Classification (NCBI taxonomy): domain Eukaryota; kingdom Metazoa; phylum Chordata; class Lepidosauria; order Squamata; family Gekkonidae; genus Heteronotia; species Heteronotia binoei. The sequence goes on along the minus strand of NC_083224.1, from coordinate 129,972,823 downwards.
TTCCCCATGTTCCTTCACACATGAATTCTTTCAGTAAAGAACTTCTTTAGCATTATATTATGCCTCTCTTTCAAACGTCTGAGTATTTAGATGTTCTTTTACGGTTGGGAAGAACAATATTGTTTTTAAACATCCAAGGAATTTTAACAAAGAAACAAGAACATCCAATTGTGTTCCTTAATTTTTTACAAAATATATCAAACAACTGATAATTTAACACATAATAGTACTGAAATCTGCCGCTTGATAAACTATCTGATATTATAGGATTGGCTGTGATTTAGATGAAACCAAAATGTCCTGTTAGGAGATCATCTTTGGGCTTAAGGTAGCATGGAGGTTATTTAAAATATTACAATAAAATATAAGGAGAAAACATATATCAAAATATAAGTAAGATCAAGAAGATAAGGCCACTGACAGGAGTTTGAGGTATAAAATTTCCAGGGTCAACATAAGCTTGAAGGCCTAGTGAAGCTGGAATAATCCAAAAACATATAGACCGATTTCGCACACAGCTTACCCCACGGTCATGTTCCTCTTCTCTGCGCAGCGGCCGTTGGATTTCCCACTATCTGCGCTGGAGTTACAGGAAGTGTCGTGGCTTTCGCATAGCAAACGTAAACTGGGTTTTAGCGGTTTACGTTTGCTACGTGAAAGCTGTGACACTTTCTGTAACTCTGGCACAAATAGTGGGAAATCCAATGGATGCTGTGCAGAGAAGAGGAACGTGACCATGGGGTAAGCTGTGTGCGAAATCGGTATTATTTTATTTTAATGAAATTCAGCACTGTAGCCACTAGGGGCATGGACAAGACAAATGAATGATGAATGCTCAGACTTTCTGGATGGTGCTGCAAACCTTTTTAACAAAATGTCTCCATGCCTGCAAAGTTTATAAAGTATGAGGCTGAAGCAAGATTTGCCTATCATAAAATGTTGCTAAACCCATCAACCAACCTGGTATGCCTTAATTTCTCTCTGTCCACACTAATTCTGCTGTGTTTTTCACTCCCACCCCTTTCCTGCCTCATCTCTTCTCATCACAACCCTGGCTGGTGGATTAAAACATACATAATAGCTGCCCTGAGCTGCGTGGGATAAAAATCAAACTAATAAATAAAATAAATAGAACAAAAAACCTGCCTTCTGTTCATATTATGAATATAAGGCGGTTGCCAAGTTAAAATTACCCAAGAATCTATCAAAGTAGTGAAAGAGTGATTCTCCCACTACACACACACACTTTATGTATATTGCGATCTGTATTAATCTATGTATCTATGTATGTATCTGAGGAAATGTGCATGCACACAAGAACTCATACCTTCAACAAAACTTTGTTGGTCTTAAAGGTGCCCCTAGACTCAAACTTTGTTCTACTGCTTCAAACCAACATGGCTGCCCACCTGGATGTATTAATCTATATGAGGGGTTAATTTCAAAGCAAAAAATACTCTAGCTTAAATATGTGACTATAATTTGTATTTATGAATTTAAAATATATTGTTTTAGAAATAGATAAAGCACATGTGGAGTCTGAGGATAGAAGTTAGAATTAGAAGTATATGCTACATTGGTAGGTGTGCGTGTGTAAATACAAAATTAGTCACAGGGCAAATAGCAATATTGAGAGGCACAGGCTGTGCAAACTGAGCAGATGATACACTGAATTCTCAGGACTGATGCAAAGAGACCAAGAGAATTTTCAGTCTTTATTGAATAGGAAGGCATTTTTTGCAGGAACAGTTTGGCTGAAAAGAGGTGAGAAAAGCTGTCCCTGCTTCTATTACACTATTATGAGTGCTTATGTAACCTTTCTTTCTCTCTCTCTCTCTGTACATGTGTGTGTGTGTGTGTGTGTGTGTGTGCGTGTGCATATATGTTCAGAGGTGGTTTGCCATTGCCTTCCTCTGCATAGCAACCCCGGAATTCTCTCCCATCCAAATACTGACCAGGCTGACCTTGCTTAGTATGAAGGACTCAGGAACTTAGCCTGAGTAGTTGAGGAACAGGCTCGCAGTGATAGGTTGAAACATTGCCCTAGCAATGAAAAAGTAACAAAATGAGGCTTGCTTAGCAGAAAAACACCTCAAGAGTTGGTCTTAGCAAGGAGAGTCTTCGAGAGAAGTCTTCAGAGAGAGAATCTGAAGTGAAGACATAAGAACATAAGAGAAGCCATGTTGGATCAGGCCAACGGCCCATCCAGTCCAACACTCTGTGTCACACAGTGGTAAAAAATTTTATATATACACACACACTGTGGCTAATAGCCACTGATGGACCTGTGCTCCATATTTTTATCTAAACCCCTCTTGAAGATGGCTATACTTGTGGCCGCCACCACCTCCTGTGGCAGTGAATTCCACATGTTTATCACCCTTTGGGTGAAGAAGTACTTCCTTTTATCCGTTTTAACCTGTCTGCTCAGCAATTTCATCGAATGCCCACGAGTTCTTGTATTGTGAGAAAGGGAGAAAAGTACTTCTTTCTCTACTTTCTCCATCCCATGCATTATCTTGTAAACCTCTATCATGTCACCCTGCAGTCGACGTTTCTCCAAGCAAAAGAGTCCCAAGCGTTTCAACCTTTCATCATAGGGAAAGTGCTCCAGCCCTTTAATCATTCTAGTTGCCCTTCTCTGGACTTTCTCCAATGCTATAATATCCTTTTTGAGGTGCGGCGACCAGAACTGCGCACAGTACTCCAAATGAGACCGCACCATCAATTTATACAGGGGCATTATGATACTGGCTGATTTGTTTTCAATTCCCTTCCTAATAATTCCCAGCATGGCATTGGCGTTTTTTATTGCAAACGCACACTGTCTTGACATTTTCAGTGAGTTATCTACCATGACCCCAAGATCTCTCTCTTGGTCAGTCTCTGCCAGTTCACACCCCATCAACTTGTATTTGTAGCTGGGATTCTTGGCCCCAATGTGCATTACTTTGCATTTGGCCACAATGAACCGCATCTGCCACGTTGACGCCCACTCACCCAGCCTCAACAGATCCCTTTGGAGTTCCTCACAACCCTCTCTGGTTCTCACCACCCTGAACAATTTAGTGTCATCCGCAAACTTGGCCACTTCACTGCTCACTCCCAACTCTAAATCATTTATGAACAAGTTAAAGAGCATGGGACCCAGTACCGAGCCCTGCGGCACCCCACTGCTTACCGTCCTCCACTATGAAGACTGCCCATTTATACTCACTCTCTGCTTCCTATTACTCAGCCAGCTTTTGATCCACAAGAGGACCTGCCTTTTACTCCATGACTCTCAAGCTTTCTAAGGAGCCTTTGATGAGGAACTTTATCAAAAGCTTTCTGGAAGTCAAGGTAAACAACATCTATCGGGTCGCCTTTGTACACATGTTTGTTCACCCCCTCAAAGAAATGTAACAGGTTAGTGAGGCAAGATCTTCCCTTGCAGAACCCATGCTGAGTCTTCCTCAATAACCCATGTTCATCAATGTGCCTACTCATTCTGTCGATAATGGTTTCTACCAACTTTTCTGGTATTGAAGTCAGACTGACTGGCCTGTAATTTTTTGGATCTCCTCTAGAACCCTTTTTAAAGATGGGGGTGACATTTGCTACCTTCCAGTCCTCAGGAACGGAGGCAGATTTCAATGAAAGATTATAGATTTTTGTTAGAAGATCCACTTCAACTTTGAGTTCTTTCAGAACTCTTAGATGTATGCCATCCGGACCCGGTGACTTATTAGTTTTTAATTCATCTATCAGTTGTAGGACCTCCTCTTTTGTCTCCTCAATCTGACTCAGGTCTTTCAACACCCCTTCCAAAATTAGTGATTCTGGGGCGGGCAAAAAGTTCTCGTTTTCCACAGTGAAGACGGAGGCAAAAAATTCATTTAGCTTCTCAGCCATTTCCCTATCCTCCTTAAGTAATCCTTTTACCCCATGGTCATCCAAGGGCCCCACTGCCTCCCTGGCTGGTTTCCTACTTCTAATATATTTGAAGAAATTTTTATTGTTGGTCTTTATGTTTTTTGCAATATGCTCCTCATAGTCCCTTTTTGCCTGCCTGATCACAGTTTTGTATTTGATTTGCCACAGCCTGTGTGCCCTTTTACTAATCTCACTTGGACTGGTTTTCCACCGCTTAAAGGAGTCCTTCTTACCTTTTACAGCTTCCATTACTTTGTTTGTTAACCATGCAGGCCTTTTCTTATGCCTGTTTGTGCCTTTCCTAACTTGTGGTATGTATTTTATCTGAGCTTCTAGGATTATAGTTTTAAATAGCGTCCAAGCTTCCCCAAGGGTTTTGACCGTATGTACCTTTCCTTTCAGTTTCCTCCTCACCCGCCTCCTCATCTCAGTGTATTTACCCCTTTTAAAGTTAAACGTGCTTGTGGTGGTCATTTTGGACAACTCCCTATTTATACAAATGGTGAAATCCATAACATTATGGTCACTGCTCCCAAGTGGCGCAATCACTTTTACATCTCTCACCAAGCCTTGGGCATTACTTAGGACCAAATCCAGGATCGCCCCACCCCTGGTAGGTTCTGAGACCATCTGCTCCATAGCGCAGTCATTGAGAGCATCAAGAAACTCAATCTCTTTCTCTTGACCAGAACACATATTGACCCAATTAATCTGCGGCTAGTTAAAATCACCTATTATGACACAGTTTTTATGTTTTGCCGCTATCTTTAAGCCTTCCATCATATTATAATCGTCCTCTCTCTTTTGATTTGGTGGGCGATAACAAACTCCCATAGTTAAATTTACTTTTGGGCCCTCTATTTCAACTCAAAGCATTTCTAAAAGTGAATCTAATTCTCTGACAGTCTTACTGGACCGTATATCCTCTCAGACATACAGAACCACCCCACCTCCAACCCTTCCCTCCCTATCCTTCCGATATAGCTTATATCCAGGAATCACCGTGTCCCACTGATTCTCCTCATTCCACAAAGTTTCTGAAATTCCCACAATGTCTATGTTTTCTCCCAACACTAAGCATTCCAATTCACCAATTTTACATCGAACACTTCTAGCATTTGCATACAAACATCTATAATTTCCCAGGCAAGCGAGGCCCGCCACCTTCCTCCTGCTGCCTCGAGACTTTGGCAGACAGTCCATACTGTTTGTCACCTTTACAGTGGACAACTCTGGTCCATTACCCGGTAGAAAAATAGCAGCTAACCCTTCATCTCTTTGAGACGAGTCCTCCCGAACCAGAGACATTTCATCTCCTGTCGGCTTTCCCCCAAGATTTAGTTTAAAAACTGCTCTGCCACCTTTTTGATTTTAAGCGCCAGCAGCCTGGTTCCATCCGGGGACAAGTGGAGACCGTCTCTTTTGTACAGCTCCCGCTTGTTCCAGAAAGCATCCCAGTGCCTAACAAACTTAAACCCTTCCTCCTTACACCATCATCTCATCCACACATTGAGACTTCTAATTTGTGCCTGTCTCTCCTGCCCTGCACGTGGAACAGGTAGCACTGCTGAGAAGGCTACTATAGCAGCGCCAGCCTCACATCCTCAGTGGATCTCTTTATTTCAGTCTCTTCGGGGTATTTTACTTGTTTATTTGATGGGACCACAGCAGCTTTGTTTGTTCTTCCCACAAAATATAGGTTCTTGAGAACTTTAACTTAAACCACAGATTTATTGTAACACAAAGTTCTTAACTTGGGGATATGGGAGATATTTACACAGGTAATACGTTGTTCAGTTGTTTCCGGCTTTACATTCACTTTATCTTTTCTTGAGTCTCTCACAGTTACACAGTTCACAGTTTCCCTTTAACCCCCCCCCCCCCCACACACACACCTCTAGCCAAGGTCTGGCCTCTTGGGGTTGATGTGTCTAGTCTTACCCCTCGACTGGAGTCTCTCCTCTCAGCCCTTCTGGTGTCTCAGACCCACATCCACTCCCACAACCACCTCACTAGATCTTCAGAGTTTGTGACCGTTCAGGTCTTAACTGACTCACACACACACAGCCCTCTTGGCTGGTTTTGTCGAGCTTGCAGTCTCTGGAAGACTTCCCCGTCTCCGCCTCAAGCTCCTTCACAGGATCAGCTGCCCTCTCAGTCTCTGTCAGGCTCAAACTGACCCTCTCAGTCTCTGTCAGGTCCCCACTGACAGACTTCTCTGACAGGCACCAACACTGTCAGATCCTCACTGACTGAATCACTGCCTCAGCAGCTTATGTCCCTCACAGACTTTCCCTCCCTGAGAGTTCTGAGCACTTTGCCCCCACCCTCAGGTCACCTGACGCAGCCCTGTGCGTCTTCAGTTTATGGTTATCCCATTGCTTTCCGTCACAGCTACCTTGGAGGACCTGGCCTTATGTCTCCCGCCTAGCAGCCTAAATTTTTCCTCCAGGACCTCACGACTGCATTTCCCCATATCGTTGGTGCCAACATGCACCACGACCACAGGCTCCTCCCCAGCATTGTCTATCAGCCTATCTACTACATGCATAATGTCCGCTACCTTCGCACCAGGCAGGCAAGTCACCATACGGTCAGTACGCAGTTTTGCCTGTTGAGGTATGAATCTATCTTAACCCAGTTTGACAGCTCTACTTTGACAGATGGTGATCTAGCAGGCATGCTAGGTCACAGTGACCTTATCAGCAGGCTGGTTTGAGCCGGCTGAGAACAGGTGAAGGAACCTGCTGAGTCAGCATGACACTGCACAGCCTGGATTGGCTGACTGAACTATAAGTAAGCTGTGTGTGCAACACACGGGTCTCTCTTCGAGAGTTAGCTGTCTGGCGGAGCATTTTGTCTGTGTAATCAATATATTGGACTGCACTAGTGAGCACTTACTGTATACTCTGTAAATACACTACTTTGGCACTAGCTGCAGGTGTCTGGCTGATTTATTTCCTGGAGCTCAGTGTCGGGCACGTCACGCAGCTCACTCTGCTAACTACCGCACCGACATTGCCACCCAGCTGTCTACTTGCCTAAGGATTGAATCACCAACTACCAACCCCCCCCCTCTCCCCCCGCTCAGGGATGGTTCCTTGGCGCGAAAGGATTTCCGCTCACCAACCGAAGAAGAGGTCCCTTCTGAGGGCGCATTCCCCTTATCCTTGGCACGGTGCCCTGTTCCCTCTCGACCCTCACGCTCTCTGGCAGCAACGGGGCTGCTACGTTCGGAGCGGGGCTCATCTAATACACCCCCGAGAGTCTTCCCCAAGTGCCTAACTGACCGTCTCTGCTTCTCCAGGGCAGTCACCTCGGCCTCAAGGGTACGAACTTGTTCCCTGAGGACCAGGAGCTCCTTGCATCGAGCACACACCCAAGACTTCTGTCCTCTTAAAATGCCCTTTAGCTCTCGCCCTTTGGCAAGGCGCAGCTTAAAATGCAAAGAGGGTGGAGCAGAGGCACTCCTCAGCAATCAGCAGCAATCACTCTCAATCTCTTTCACCCTTAGCCCAGTCAACCAAACAAAGAGCAGTCAACCAAACAAAGAGCAGTTCTCCAGCTATCACACCTCAGAATTTTAGGCAGCCCCACAAACCTCAGAATGAAGTCCTTCAAAAACTCAGAAATTCTCAGCAATTTCTCCAGCTGTCTCAGCTATCAGAGCTGCTCTGCTCAGACCTCTGTGAGATGTGGGCTGTGGGCTTAGGCCGATCAGTTGTGTGAGAGCTGAGAACAGCCAGTGAGGCTGAGCTTCTTGTGGGAGACAGCACTGTGTGTAGTCTCTGTCTGAAAGAGAGAGTTTGAAGGCAGAAGGGGGCAAAAACCAGGCACCTTCTATGGAGGAAACTCTCTGAAGGAGATTTTGCCAGCACATCAGGCAGTATCTGGTGTATAAACTAAGATCACACAAAGACACATTGAAGGTGGAACTGGATTCTGGTGGTCATCAGGGTTACCCAAGACTCAGACCAGAAACCTAGTAAGGGCTGAGACACACGAGGTGTGAGTCCTGAAAGCTAGTGTGAGAGGGTCTGTAAGGGAGAATTAACTGGCACCACTCAGGAGTTCTCTACGTGTGTGAGGAGTGATTGTCAGTTTGTTATTTTTTTATGATTCTGAATAGCCAAAGCCTAGGGCTAACATCTGAACTGAGGGGCATTCTAAATGCCCAGAAGGCACAGCCTTCCTGCCATAGAATTCAGTGGAATTCTGAAGCCTGAGGCAGTTTGATAGATCTTCTGCCAGTGATATTTAGATATATATATTTTACCTCAGCCTGAAAATTCTCTGCGTTTAGTATTTAGGATATGATAATTTTGCCATCCGTCTGCTGCCAACTGATTGGTCTGTTTATATTGATCAGTTCTAATCAATATTATTTTGATCTCTCTCCCATACCTTTTTGTTATCCAATACACCTTTTTTGTGGTTTTGAATTTTAAAACCGTCTGGTGCCTAATTTTGAGAAGTCTGACAAGATTTCTGTGAGTGTGACTGAGAGACTGAGGGAAAGTGACTGGGGAGAAATTTTAAGTGGTCACCCTCCCAAGCAGACTCTAATCAGGTCCCTCACACTTAGCTTTTGAAATCTGACAAAACTGGGTTTCTAAACTATTTAATGATGTGAAAAGATATATTCTTTAACAACACTGTCCTCTTTCCTTTAGTTGGTGATCATAGCTGGATGGTTGAAACAGAGTTAGTTGAAACTGAGTCCATTAAAAACAGAGGTACTATAGCTATGTGTGTGCGTGAGAGGGGTCTGTTGCACAACATCTTCTTGTGGTTCCTGGTCCTAAGGATGCCCAGCTGGTCTCAACAAGGGACAGGGCCTTTTTTGTCCAGGCCTCTACGTGGTGGAATGAGCTCCCGCTAGAGATGCAAGCCCTGCAAGTCTTATTGAGGCTCTGCAGGGCTTGCAAGATGAATCCAATATTTTTTATTCAAAGTTTCCACCTAACATATATATATATATTACCAGCAAAAGCATAAACACATATAACAAAAACACATATAACAAAAATAAAGGTGAGGTAAGCAGTTTCCCTCCACTGTCTCTACCTCTATGTATTACTCTCTTCGCCCTCTATTCTTTAGCTTCTACCATTCTCATTTAAAATTATTTACATTCTCATTCTCATTCTCATTTACATTTACATAACCATTAATAGAACTTTGACCAATCCTGAACTTTATTCTTGCATCCTTGAGTGTTGTGTCTATATGAAGTTCGTCTACTTCTATTATCTTTACTATTGAATTGTCTATAGTCGGGACCTCTTTTTTCTTCCAACCCTGCGCAAATATAATTATTGCGGCTGTTATATGAATTATCATATATTTTGTCATTTTGTCCATCTTAGTTGGAAACATATTTAACAAAAACAACTCAGGTTTAAATGGTATCGACAGTTTCAGTATCTTTTGGATCAGTTCATGGATCTTTATCCAGTCTCTTGGTAACCTTACATGTCCACCACATATGATAGTAGGTACCGACCTACTCATTGCACTTCCAACAGAGATTGGATAGCCCCGTGTACATTCTTGCCAATTTTTCCGGTGTTATATGCCACCTATATATCATTTTAAAAATATTTTCTTTATAAGGCACTGATCTTGTCATTTTGGCATTTGTCCTCCAGACCTGAGCCCACTTTTCTAGTTCCAGATTTTGTCCTATATTCTTGGCCCAATGGACCATTCTACTAATCAATTTTTCTTCTTTTCCAAATATAATTTTATCTAATTCACACTCCTTCACATAGAAACCCAGTTCCTTATCTTTGCAGTATCTTGAGTTTAACTGCATCATAAGCCACCAATCTTTCACTATATTTTGTACTTTCAGGTCTTCTACAGACATCAGTTGTTCTCCCTGATCCAGTGCATCTTTATATCTGTATAAATATTCATGCTCAATTAGGTGCGATTGGGTAAAAGCGTCTGATGGACTAACCCGTAAAGGAGTCTTATTATACATTTGTCTCTTTATTTTTTCCCATGCCATTCCTAATGACTTCCTAACCAGATGGCTATAAAAAAAAATTCTGCTCTTCATCTGCGCAGCGGCCGTCAGATTTCCCACTATCATTTCTCACTAAACATATGCGTGTTACCCTAACTTTAGCTCATGGCCTTCTAATTCTAGAAACCTCTTATTATCCAGTTTGACCCATACCATGGCACTTGTCTTATAATATAACTCCCAGTTTGGTGGTGCTACCCCTCCTCTATTTTTGGCATCTTGGAGTAGTTTAAGTTTAATTCATGGTCTCTTGTTTTGCCAGGTAAATTCTCTTGTTATCTTGTTAAGTGCATTGACAAATGACTTTGAAACCATAATTGGGATGACTTGAAATAAAAACATCACTTTAGGCAATATTGACATTTTAACTACTGCAATCCTTCCTAGGAAGGAGAGTTGTAGTTTCTTCCATCTTTGCGTATCTTGTTTAATTTCTTTGATTATTTTTTTCATAGTTATCTTCGTATAAAGTACTGCAACTACTTATTAGCTGCACCCCCAAGTATTTCATTCTTTTTACTATTTGAAATTGTGATTTCTCTTCCAGCTCCACACATTCCTGCTTTCTGATGTTTTTTGTTGTTATTCATGCCCGCTACTTCTCCGAATTTATCCAGTTTTTCCCTCAAGACTTTTACCAAATTTAGCGGCTCTTCCAAAATAAAGACTAAGTTGTTGGCGAAATTTATATTGTAATTTATATTCCTCTTTCCTAAATTTCAACCCTTTAATTTCCTTGTTCTGTATCGACCTATTCAGGATTTCCAAATGTAGAATGAATAGCAAAGGTGACAAAGGACATCCTTGTCTTGTTCCTTTTCTTATATCAATTGTCTTTGTAAATTCTCCATTAATATTTATTTTTGCAACTTGTTTTGTATATATTGCTTGAATCATGTTTCTGAATTTATCTCCGAATTGCATCTCTTTTAGTTGTTCAAACATAAATTTCCAATTTAAGTTGTCGAACACCTTTTCTGCATCAATAAATTTTAATGCTAGGTTTTTTTCGTTGTGCACTTCATAATATTCTAGGATGTTCATAATATTTCTAATTTGCCTTCCTGGTAGGAATCCCGATCGGTCATGGTGTATTATCTGGGTCAAGATCTTTAATCTTCTTGCTAGGATTCCCGCAAACCACTTGTAGTCTGCATTTAAAAGGGAAATCGGCCTGTAAATTCTAATTTCTTTTCATTCCACCTCATTCTTGTGTATTAGTGTAATACTTGCCTCTCTCCATGACTCTGGAATCTGAGCCTCTTTCCATATTTCTTCCATTAATTTTTTAAACGGTAAGATTAAGCAGTCCTCAAATGTCATTATAATACTCCACCGGGAGTCCATCTGGGCCTGGGGTTTTCCCTTTTCTCATTCCCATCAAGACATCTTTTACTTCTTGTAAAGTAATTGGGTTAACACCTTTTTCTGTTCTTCACTTAATCTTGGCAAGTTTTGTGATCATATGTATTCTATTTGTTCTGCTTGCTCGATATCCCCTCTTTGATACAATTTTTCATAGAACGCTGCTATAATTCCTTTCAATTCTTCCATCTTAAATTTTTTGTCTCCTTTGTCATCTCTTAATAAAAATATCTGACCTCTTCTTTTCTTTCTTAACTTTATAGGCCAGCCGTCTTCCGGGCTTGTTTGCCCACTCAAAGAAGTTCTGTTTTGCGTACATGACTTTCTTGGCCATCTCATCCAAATACAGCAAAGTTAGTTGGTGTTGTAGTGTTTTAAACTCTTTTTTTCAGTTGTTTAGTTGTTGGATCTTTCTTGAGTACTGTCTCTTTAGCCTTCAATGATGACACTATATCTTCATATCTTTGCCTTTTTATTTTATTCTGGTTTGCAGCATATCTTATTGCTAGCCCTCTAAAGTATACTTTGCTTGTGTCCCAGATAATGCTATAAGAGGTCTCTGGTTGTGTATTCTTGTCAAAGAAGAATTTCATTTCCTCAGCTGCTTCTTTCACAAAGGCTTCACTTTTCAATATCTGCTTATTTAAACTCTATCTGCCTTTTCTGATTGTACTCCTCCAACTTATGAGCAATGGACTGTGGTCCACAAAAGTCCTTGGTAAAATCTCCACTTCACTTATACAGTGTGTCACAGAAATGAGTACACCCCCCACATTTTGTAAATATTTAAGTATATCTTTTAATGTGACAACACTGAAGAAATGACACTTGGCTATAATGTAAAGTAGTGAGTCTACAGCATGTATAACAGTGTAAATGTGCTGTCCCCTCAAAATTACGCAACATACAGCCATTAATGTCTAAACTGCTGGCAACAAAAGTGAGTACACCCCTAAGTGATAATGTCCAAATGGGGCCCAAAGTGTCAATATTTTGTGTGGCCACCATTATTTTCCAGCACTGCCTTAACCCTCTTGGGCATAGAGTTCACCAGAGCTTCACAGGTTGCTACTGGAGTCCTCTTTCACTCCTCCATGACAACATCATGTAGCTGGTGGATGTTAGAGACCTTGCGCACCTCCACCTTCCATTTCAGGATGCCCTACAGATGCTTAATAGGGTTTAGGTCTGGAGACATGCTTCGCCAGTCCATCACCTTTACCCTTAGCTTCTTTATCAAGGCAGTGGTCATTTTGGAGGTGTGTTTGGGGTCGTTATCATGTTGGAATATTGCCCTGCGGCCCAGTCTCTGAAGGGAGGGAATTCATGCTCTGCTTCAGTATGTCACAGTACATGTTGGCATTCATGGTTCCCTCAATGAACTGTAGCTCCCCCAGCACTCATGCAGCCCCAGACCATGACATTCCCACCACCACGCTCAACTGTAGGCAAAATACACTTGCCTTTGTACTCTTCACCTGGTTGCCACCAAACACGCTTGACACCACTTGAACCAAATAAGTTTAACTTGGTCTCATCGAACTGCAGGACATGGTTCCAGAAATCCATGTCCTTAGTCTGTTTGTCTGCAGCAAACCATTTGCTGGCTTTCTTGTGCATCATCTTTAGAAGAGGCTTCCTTTTGGGACGACAGCCCTGCAGACCAATTTGATGCAGCGTGCAGCATATGGTCTGAGCACTGATAGGCTGACCCCCACCCCCCACCCCTTCAACCTCTGCAGCAATGCTGGCAGCACTCATGCGTCTATTTCCCAAAGCCAACCTCTGGATATGACGCTGAGCACGGGCACTCAAATTCTTTGGTTGACCATGGTGAGGCCTGTTCTGAGTGGAACCTGTCCTGTTAAACCACTGTAGGGTCTTGGCCACCGTGCTGCAGCTCAGTTTCAGGGTCTTGGCAATCTTCTTATAGCCTAGGCCATCTTTATGTAGAGCAACCATTCGTTTTTTCAGATCCTCAGAGAGTTCATTGCCATGAGGTGCCATGTGGAACTTCCAGTGACCAGTATGAGGGAGTGAGAGTGATAACCTGCTCCCCCTTCACATCTGATGCTTTGTACCACTAATGAGTCACATGACACCAGGGAGGGAAAATGGCTACTTGGGCCCCATTTGGACATTATCACTTGGGGTGTACTCACTTTTGTTGCCAGCAGTTTAGACATTAATGACTGTGTGTTGCGTAATTTTTAGGGGACAGCACATTTACAGTTATACAAGCTGTAGACTCACTACTTTACATTGTAGCTAAGTGTCATTTCTTCAGTGTTGTCACATAAAAAGATATATTTAAATATTTACAAAATGTGGGGGGTGTACTCATTTCTGTGACAGACTGTATCTTTCATCATACTTGCTGTCAACCATCCCATATCTAAGTGAGACCATGAATCATGCCTGCTTGAAAAAAAGTGAAGTCTTTGAGTGTGGGATTTCGAGTCCTCCATACGTCCACCAGTGAGTGTTCTTCTGCTAGCATCACAAATTCCCTTGGTAACAGCTGACCTTTCTTTTTCTTCATTAACTTCATTGTTTTCCTGTCTACTTCGTTATCAAAGACCACATTGAAGTCACCCACAATACATTGTTCATCATATTCAAATTTTTGTCTATTTTCTTGCAAACCTTTATAAAATGATTAGGGTTTGTAGAGTCTTTCGGGATCAAGTGCCGTGTTCTACTGGAGAAAGTTTTCCTTCCAGAGGTTTCGTTCTCAGCTGCGGAGAACATCCTCAGTGGCGTTGCAGCCGGAGCAGGCGCTCAGACCTTCTTGGCTGCTGTGCATTGAGTGGGGCCAGGGCTGCTGGAGAGCTGCTATTTCTAGGCTGGAGGGGGTGTGATGAAAGGGCAATTGGTTTGTGGATGTGCCCATTGTTTGGTGGGGCTTCCTGGAAGGGTAGTGATAAGGAAACTGGCTGTTGAATGTGACCATTGTTCTGTGTTAATTGCTGGGAGGGTTGGAAGGGGTTTGAAGATAAGGAAGATGGTTGTTGACTGTGCTGATTGTTCTGTGGAATTTGCTGGTTGTTCTGAGACTTTCTGCAATTTATAGTCCAGCCTAGAAATAGCAGCTCTCCAGCAGCCCTGGCCCCACTCAATGCACAGCAGCCAAGAAGGTCTGAGCGCCTGCTCCGGCTGCAACGCCACTGAGGATGTTCTCCGCAGCTGAGAACGAAACGTCTGGAAGGAAAACTTTCTCCAGTAGAACACGGCACTTGATCCCGAAAGACTCTACAAACCCTAATGATGTTACCAGCCGTGAAAACCTGAAATCCTTATAAAATGCTTTCTGGTCAGTATTTGGTACATAAATATTTACTTTCAGAACCTTTTTGTCTCCTCTACTCAGTTCCACAAAAATAGATCTTGCATCTGCCATATATAAACAGTTAGATTCATATTTTGCATTTACATAAACTGCCACACCCTTCTTTTTCTTCTTTTTATTTGATGCTGTATAGACCGTCTCTAATTTCTTATTCTCCAGTAAATGCTTATCCTTCCATTTTATGTGCGTTTCCTGAAGACATATTACATCTAACTTTAATTTACTCAGTTGCAAAAAGGTTTTCCTTCTCTTTGTGGTGAATTCAATCCGTTAATATTAAGTGAGAGTAATCTTAGCAGATTTTCTGCCAGCATGCCTGTGTAGTCTTATTAGCTTCTTTATCCTTTTTCTGTAATCTTATCTCCATGGGGCTACCTCCCGTAGCTCCTTCTTCCGTGTCTTGTTCTGACTCGGAACCTGAGTCATCTTCCTCTTGCGATAGACTATCTTCTTTTCCATTTGGTTTCTGTTGCTCCTTAAATTCATTTCCTTCCTCGTCTCTTTGCCCTTTTTTTCTCTGAGTCTTCATAAAATTCTGAGCTTTGAATGTGGAATCAATTTTATACCTTTCAGCCTTATATGTGAATTGCAATCCCTCAGGGGATAACCATCTATATTGAATTAAATTTTCTTGTAGGAAGGTCACTAACGACTTGTATTCCATTCTTTTCTTCCTTACTAACTGTGGTGTTTCTCTTAATACAATAATCCTTTGTTCATTTATCTTCATCGATTGGTTCTTGGTTGCATTCCACACCTTTTCTTTGAACTGCCTTCTGCTAAATCTAATATGGATCTCCCTTGGTAGTGCATGTTTCCTATTATACACTGAATTTACTCCTTGGGTGTAGTCAATTTCTCATTCTGCTTCTTTAGGTGCTATCTCCAGTGCTATTGCTAAGGCATTACAGTCTAAGGATGTCAATTCTTCCTGTTTTTGTTCTGGCACATCTTGTAATCTCAGTGTGCGGGCCGCTTGCTCTAACTCCATTTTTGTTATTCTCTCCTCTCTCTTTTGTGTTACTTCTAAACACTCCACTTTTTTACTAATGTCTTTCAATGGCAAACCACCCCATAAAAAGTCTGTCGTGAAAATGTTGTGAAAGAAATATCACCCTGGAGTCGGAAACGACTGGTGCTTGCACAAGGGACCTTTTCTTTTCCTTCATTTTACTGTTAGATACTTTAACTGTCTGGGCTAGAATTGCAATTCCTTCCTTTGCTTCTGAAATTTGCTACTGCAAACCGCCTAGTTTTGCATTTACCATCCAAACTGCTCTGTCAAGTTTGCTTGTACCTGGGTCAATGCAGTCATGAAATATGCTTGCATATTATTTTGCAGTTCCTTAATATTATCTTGAGTTAGAGATGCCCCCACAGATTTTGACATCCCCGGTGAAGATGTTGCTTTGTTTGGTTTACTCATTATTACTGTTACATAATATTATCTATTATTTTATTTCTTTGAACTTTCCCTTGCTCACTTATTTACTGATTTCCTACCATTCTAACCCTCTTAGAAGTCTTACTCAACAATTGTGCCCTATATTTAGAAAAAAAAGATAACAGCTGTGTTATTATTATCTCTTTCCCCTTCAGTAAATACACTACATGCTCTTATACACACTAATCCTACTATATTCCAAATAACTCCATTTAATTCTTCCCCATTTATTCATTTCTATTAATTCATTCATTTGCTACTCATCACTGTAGAATCAACCAGTTTCGTGTAGTGGTTAAGTGTACAGACTCTTATCTGGGAGAACTGGATTTGATTCTCCACTCCTCCACTTGCACCTGCTGGAATGGCCGTGGGTTAGCCATAGCTATCACAGGACTTGTCCTTGAAAGGACACTTGCTGTGAGAGCCATCTCAGCTTCACCCACCTCACAGGGTGTCTGTTGTAGGGGGAGAAGACATAGGAGATTGTAAGCCGCTCTGAGTCTCTGATTCAGGGAGAAGAGCGGGGTATAAATCTGTAATTCTTCTTCTACCATCCCTTTAGTACCTTTAGTACCTCTTCCAATTAATTAAATTAATTAATTGTTGAAATCAGTTGAATTAATTGTTCTTAATCCCAAAAATATATTAGAATCATAGGGTTGGAAGGGACCTCTAGGGTGATCTAGTCCAACCCCCTGCACAATGCAGGAAACTCACAAACACTTTCCCCTAAATTCACAGGATCTTCATTGCTGTCAGATGGCCATCTAGTCTCTGTTTAAAAACCTCCAAGGAAGGAGAGCATGCCACCTCCCAAGGAAGCCTGTTCCACTGAGGAATCGCTCTAAGGGTCAGGAAATTCTTCTTAATGCTGAGCCGGAAACTCTTTTGATTTAATTTCAACCCATTGGTTCTGGTCCTACCTTCCGGGGCCACAGAAAACAATTACACACCATCATCTAGATGACAGCCCTTCAAGTACTTGAAGATGGTGATCATATCACCTCTCAGACGCCTCCTCTCCAGGCTAAACATGCCCAGCTCCTTCAACCTTTCCTCATAGGACTTGGTATCCACACCCCTCACCATCTTCGTTGCCCTTCTCTGGACTCGTTCCAGCTTGTCTATATCCTTCTTAAAATGTGGTGTCCAAAACTGAACACAATACTCCAGGTGAGGTCTTACCGGATCAGAGTAAAGCGATACCATCACATCACGTGATCTGGACACTATACTTCTGTTGATACAGCCCTGAATTACATTTGCCTTTTTAGCCACCACATCACACTGTTGACTCATGTTCAGCGTATTACCCACTAAGACCCCTTTTCGCACATACTACTGCTAAAACAAGTCCCCCCCATTCTATAACCATGCATTGGATTTTTCCTACCTAAATGCAGAACTTTACATTTATCCCTGTTAAAATTCATTTTATTGATTTTAGCCCAGTTTTCCAGCCTGTCAAGGTCATCCTTTATCCTGTTTCTGTCTTCTTCTGTGTTTGCAACCCCTCCCAATTTAGTATAATCTGCAAATGTAATAAGCATTCCCTCTATTCCTTCATCCAAATCATTGATAAAGATGTTGAACAAAACAGATCCCAAGACAGATCCTTGAGGCACTCCACTTGTCACTCCTCTCCAAGAGGATGAGGAACCATTCACAAGCACTCTTTGGGTGTGATCTGTCAACCCAGTTACAGATCCACCTAATGGTAACAGGATCCAAACCACATTTTACCAACTTGTCAGCAAGGATAGTATGTGGAACCTTATCAAAAGCCTTACTGAAAATCAAGATAAACTATGTTTACAGTATTCCCTTGATCCAAATTGTTCTTAATCCCAAAAATAAACAATAGAATGAACCATAAATCCCATAAATAAACAATATAATAAACCATGGAAAGTTACACCCTCTAATACTTTTTTCCCCCTCTACTTTTTCTTTCTAGTCCTACATCACACTTACTCTCACCCTTTCACCCTTTTACTGCACCCCTCCCCCCCTACAGTCATACACACCTCCTCTCATACACATACTCTCATACACACCTCCTCTCATACCCATATACACATGCACACAATCACTTCAATCTCTCCAACAAAAGTCCTTTATACATTCTCTCCTTTTTCTTTTCTTTTCTTCTCTCCTTCCTCTCTTCCTGTCTTCTTTTCTTCTCCTTTTCTTCTTCTCCTTTCCACTCCACCACTCTATATCTTCTCTGGAAACAGAGTCACAAACAGAGTTCTGCACCTTTAAAACTCCATTGGTTTCACTTGTTGCTTTTTAATGCTGTGCTCTATACGCTACAAGCATATACATTGTTCAAGGCGTGAAAGAGACCAGCATGTCACAAACAGCTAATTTTACACCAAACTCATAGTTAACTTGAGTGTCCCTTGCCCTTTCATTTCTCAAAATATTTTTATGCAGGCACTTCTTCTCCAGCCGTCGTTCCCGTCAGTTCACTACGCTCCGTTAAGAAGCCGTCACTGCAAACTGTCCCGTGTCTTGTCTCTTGCCTCTCCTTACTCCTCGCCTCCCTCTCTGTCACACTGCGTCTTCTTCCTCTCTCCACTCATCACCATTCTTACTTATTAACTTTCATTTTTTATACAGTCTTGTTCTAAATGTTATACTCCTCTCTTTTTTGGGGGGAAGGGGCTTCTCTTATCTTTCTTTTTTCTCTGCTGCTGCTTCCCCTTCTCCTTTCCCTGTAACGCAGCTATTTTGCCATAATGGCTTCCGCCTCAGCCTGGGCTTCAAGGATTGGGAAGCCAAAAAACCCCCTCCAGACTCACCCCAGTTGAGTTTCTCCGCTTTGCCTGCCTCTGACAGGAACCTCCTTGAGTCTTCAAGCCTCAAAGTCCCCCAAAATTGGGTAGTTTGGCTCCTGTCTCTGCGGGAGCTCTGCAAAGGATGTCAGCCCTCTGTCACGTCAGAACTGGAACCCTGCAGGGCTTGCAAGATGGAGCTCTTCCACAAGCCACTTAACTGATCTGGCAGGCATCCTTGTTGAAAATCATGGCTTCCCCCCAGCATCTTACTATAATGGTACTTGCATAGTATTGATGGTCATCCGCCTACATGCTGTTGTGTAGTTTGCTGCCTGTGTCTGAACTATTGTCTATTTTTATGATGTGTTGCCTTCAATTTTATAATATTGTTTTAGGATGTTATTTTAACTTTGATATATCTGTCTTACTGTTTATGGTTGTAAGGCACCCTGAGCCCTCTTACAGGATAGGACAGGATATAAATCCAAAAATTAAATTAAAATTAAATTACCCCCCTCCATGTTTGTAGTCCCCCAAGTCTCCAAAGGCATATTCTGAAGGACAGAAAGGCAAACATTCCCAAACTAACCCCATGGTAGAGCTGTAGCCAGCAGGCGGGCATATCAGGTAGTGGCTCCATCACATCAGAGGTTGCTCCTATCTCAAGCCCCACATGAAGAAGAGTAGTGCACCCCCACACTGGGTCAGGGAACTTTTACAGTGGGGGAGAAGTTTCATGCTGGTGTCATGTGACCTGTCATGTTGCACGGGTCACATGATACCACCAGCCAGCAGTGAGCTCTTCCCTTGCTGCTCTGGCATAGGCACAGTGGAGGGCAGAGAGAGGAGGAGCTCCTTATCCCCAGTCTCCTGTCAGACAGTCACCTTGCAGTCTTTCCAGCTGTTCTGAGTCTTAGCATCTCTCACCTGGCTGTAATTCCTTCACACAGGTGCTCAGAAAGGAGGGAAAGCTGGGTCCAGGTGCTGGCTGTTTGCCTTCATTATCTTTGGGATTTCCCCCCCTTGACAGTGGTGGTTATTTGTCAATGCCTGCATTTTTAATGGGGGCAGGAGAGGGAGAGGCAAGTAGAGTGGGAACTGTCACGAGGCCAGGGCTGCTGTCACCTCCATCTCTCCTGACAAGGCTGCTCCTATCCCTCCCCATCTGCTTTAATTTGATTAACAAATCTAATTTAATTAGCTATGTTAATCAAATTAATAACCCCTGCCTGGCATCTCCTAAAAATTATTAGCTATGGGCCTGCCATATAGCAACATACAAAACAAGCAAGGGAAGCATGCCCACAGCTCTCACAACCCCTCCTCAGGACTCAAATGCAGAGCTTCAGAGCACTCCCATCAACTGAGGTGTATTCTTTGCAGCAAAAGAATTAAAACACATGTTGAGCTGGCAGGGCCACCCCCAAGCCTCCAAAGGCAGGTTCTGAAGGACAGAAAGGCATACATATCCAGAGATTTGATAGGGGCTCCCCAAAGTAACCCCATGGCAAGAGGTAGAGGCCCCTGGCAAGCACTGGGAAGGATCAGCAACAAGGTACTGGGATTTGGAAGGGAAGGATGAAGAAGAAGAAGAAGATATTGGATTTATATCCCGCCCTCCACTCCAAAGAGTCTCAGAGCGGCTCACTATCTCCTTTACCTTCCTCCCCCACAACAGGCACCCTGTGAGGTGGGTGGGACTGGAGAGGGCTCTCACAGCAGCTGCCCTTTCAAGGACAACCTCTGCCAGAGCTACGGCTGACCCAAGGCCATGCTAGTAGATGCAAGTGGAGGAGTGGGGAATCAAACCCGGTTCTCCCAGATAAGAGTCCGCACACTTAACCACTATACCAAACCAGCTCTCCCCCACACACCCTCTGAATCATTGCTGTCAGAGTTTTACTCTCCAAAGAGTGTCGGCAAAGGCTGGTTTCTCTGGACAGTGTTAACAACTCTGTGGAGAACCCCCAGAACAGATCTGGGGAAGGACACTCTAAGACCCCTGGTGATGCCCTGCTACACTTGGACTCCAGTGGGCTAGTAGGATGGGGGCCTGTGGTATACAGGGGTTGGAGGACTTCTTTCCCCCAAACAAGCATCCTTTACACCCACTTTAACTCTCATGGCACACAGAGGTGTTCACAATCAGGAGGGATGGGATAAATGTGTGTCCTCAGCCAAGGCACCCAGTAGCTAAGCCCCTCTCCTCAGTGTGAGCAGAGAGATGGGGTGGCTCAGAGCCCTGAGTCCACCTAACAACCAAACCCACAATCAGAAGAGGTGAGAGAGTATAAAATATGCATCCTCACTTAGTCAAGCCATCCAATGGTTAAACCCCTCTGCTCAGCATGAACAGAGACGATGGCCCAGAGCTCTGAGTCCACCTAACAGCAAAACCCCACAAGGGGAGAGGTGTTCACAGTTAGGAATAAATTAATGTGCTCTGTTTTTATTGGCAGCTAGTAGTGTCTGTTAAGCTTTGGAGGACCTGTCCTGGTGTTTCCAAGGCTGAAGAGTTCCACTCCTGCACTGTTGCTTTGAGGTTTGGTAAATATTTTTATTGAGCAGAGTATATCTGGAAATGCATCCATTCTTGAACCACCATGGACTGCCATGAAATGATTGAAAGTTTTTTGCAAGTTTGTGCTGGTTGATCTGCCATAAACTGCATTTCCCAAACCAAAATTCACCATGAACTTTAGTTCATGAGCTGGTTTGTGCCTATTTCTAGAGATAGCACTGAAAAATGCTAAAGAGAAAATATTTTGAAGAAGCAGAAAACATTGCAAAATAAAGAATCTCACAAAGGAGAAGCCAGATTGAAAGAAAGATTTATGGACTAAAATTGCAGGGATGAGAAATTCAAAGTGATCCCAAAAATTTACTTAAGGTATTGTTCAGCATAGTTGTGCCTTCCCCTAAGCAGCAGAACAAACAAGATCATTTACCTTTATACATCCTACCATCAAGTTTCTTCTTCAGAGTTCAGTCCACTGTTCTTTTCAACACAGTTTGTACAGGAACAGGACTTGGTGGATTGTATTCTTAATCTTCTTTTCTTTGAGCCACAT
The DNA here is from genome assembly GCF_032191835.1 of Heteronotia binoei. Lineage (NCBI taxonomy): Eukaryota > Metazoa > Chordata > Lepidosauria > Squamata > Gekkonidae > Heteronotia > Heteronotia binoei. Next base: position 129,950,859 of record NC_083224.1, on the reverse strand, counting down.
ACCTGCTTTCTTCAGTCCTTCCTTATATGCCTTACATTGTAAACCCTTGCTAAACCCTTTATCATCTATGTTATTGTGCTCTGAATCTTCTTCACAGAATCTTCTTCACCATAATCCTCAGATCCTTCTTACAATGCTTTTCCTTGTCACTTATTCTCTGATCTATATATATAAAAAGTAATTCTGGGGTCATGTTATACTGGAAAGACTTAGTCCTTCTAGCACTTTAGGCCTGAAGTTCAGTAATACTATACTTTGTTGAAAATGCTGTATTCTGAAGCTAATTTACTTCACTGCCAAAGTTAGGGGTCAAAGCATAAACAATCAAACAAAAATTATATTCTATATAGCTCATGCCCCACACATCACAAGAAGTAATCAACTGATGCTGAATATTGGATGAAATTATGTTCAGTAAGAATGTCAGCTTTTTCATCAATACAAGAGGGCAGGACCACTGCTAAACACTGAAGTACTATGCCTACAATTATAGTCCCCACTTAGATTAAAAGGTGATGTGAACTAGGGAGGGCCCTATGGCAAGGAAGTGGGAAATATTGCCCCTTCCACTCTTTCCTCCAGCAAAATAATGTCTTATGGCTTGTACAATAATTTTTTTAAAACTTTTTTTTCTTTATCCTTTCAGTTTCAGATACATTGCTTTGAAAAGATATCTATATATACCTATATCTATGGATGATAGATTGATAGATGGTGAGACAGACAGACAGACAGAGACAGACAGACAGACAGACAGACAGACAGACAGACAGACAGATAGATAGATAGATAGATAGATAGATAGATAGATAGATAGATAGATAGATAGATAGATAGATAGATAGATAGATAGATAGATAGATAGATAGATAGATAGATAGATGTACATGGATGTCATATATTTATGTATTAGATTTTATTTTAAAAACATAACTGAACAATAAAAACAACAATTTAACAAAGGTCAGTAGGTATGTCACCTAACTTTAGTGGACACAGACATTGTTCCTCCATCCCTTTCAGATAAAAGCATGAGACTCCAAAGGTGCAGGGCTTAGCCATGCATGGCCTACTATGGGGAAGAAGACAGAGAAGTTGTTTAAGCCAGTTCTGCTCTTCACCACAGGCTTGTTGTAACAGTAGTCTACCCTACTGCCCTAACATAGGCAATGTCAGATTTGCCATTCAGCGTTGTTCAAAATAGAATGTTTGAAAGTTACCTTCATATTTCGTTAGAATGGAGACCCAACTATGAATGGTAGGAACTTTGTGAGCTTCTGTTGCATAGGTAGGAATGACTTGCAATTATTCTGAGGCATCTAAGTATGAAGGGAGATTTACCCAGTCCAGCTGCTTATTGGCTATGTGACTCGGACAGCTGGGGAGAGAACCCCTCTGGTAGTGATCAGCATCAGTGAAATTCTAATAGCTGCACAGCATAGGGGGAAGAGAAAGAAACTTGGCACTTTTCAGCAGAAGTTTGTGTTCTGGAGAGGATAAACAAAGGCAACAGTGATGCTGGTTGAGTTTGAAGTCAGGGTGAGGTTGTCCAGTGTTGGCTGACATCTGAAACTGCCTGTAAGACATAACACAAACTGAGGGGTGTGTGTGTGTATTTAATGGTTAATGGAGAGCTTTCAATTAAATGTAGCTTAACCCATATGATGATTTCTCATGTCTTTATTCTGGGGTGCAAGGGCAATATATATATTGTATATGTCTGTAGGGAGCAAAAGAGAGATGTGTTATAACTTTCTGTAGCCACCTCTTCAATCACTCCATATTCAGAATGGCACCATGGAAGCCAAACTACTCTCTCGTATTTCAGTACTGCTCATAACTGTGATTTCCCTACATCATAAAACTGAACAGTCCACCACTTTTTACTTATATCCTTCAAAAGAAAGATAGGGAAAAAAGAAAAAAGAACCTCTGGTAGTTGTAGATCTAGGCAGAAGAGTGTTAAAGGTTAAACCCATTCAAAATCAGTTTCTTTCTTCTTTTATCCCATGCCTCTTTGAGCCACTAAAGCAGTGCTGGTCTTGAGAGGGTGAAAAGCTTTGTATTCATTCCAAAGAATTTTTAAAAGCAAAAAACACATAAAAACACAAAAACTCATTGGTCATCATATGGTAAGGACATTATGAGTATCCTTATTTTTGATCAGATATGAAAAACTCCAGCTTAAAAAAAAGCACAATACTTTGTTTGAAATGATTCATCTAATCTTATAATGTCTTGGTCATATGCATTTCATGATTAATTTTTCATAGCCATGAAAAGGAAATACAAACAACTATAAAGTTTTGGGAGACATCTTTCCACACTGTGGATAAAAACTGACTTCTCAAGGAATGTATCTGCAGGGCCTAGTTAGCTACAGTGGGTGATGAGGCTAGGCACTTGCCATAGACAACAAAATACTTCCATCTCACTTTTCCAGTTATGTTACCAATCTGAAATTGCATGGAATACTCAGAGGATTCAATGATGGCATGACAAAATATCAATTTGAAAGTATTTGGGAATTGGGGGACCTTCCTTTTTTTCCAGAGCTCCAGAGCCATCAACTTTCATTTGTACCACTGGAAGGATGATTGCAATGCATGGCCAATCCTTCTGGGGTGTTCTGTGGGGGTTGCAAATCTGAGTGACCATGTCCTTCTTATACCAGCTGCAAGCTAGTTCCTATGGAGGAAGAGACTACATTTTGCAGGGGTGGCCAATAGTAGCTCTCCAGATGTTTTTTTGCCTACAACTCCCATCAGTCCCAGCCAGCATGGCCAATGGCTGGGGCTGATGGGAGTTCAATCAATCAATCAATCAATCAATCAATCAACATTTTATTTATATCCCGCCCTCCTTGCCGAAGCAGGCTAAGGGCAGCTAACAACATCAAATACAGTAAATTATACAATAAATATTTAAAAACAGTAGCTAATTTTAAACAGTCTAATTTAAAGTTTTCTAAAATTAACATTCTGTTGCTATCGCTTAGGTGGGTCCCTCTGTCATTTTAATCGGTGAAAGCCATCCCAAAAAAGATGGTCTTGCAGGCCCTGTGAAACTGTTCAAAGTCCCGCAGGGCCCGCACTTTTTCCAGGAGCTGGTTCCATAGGTGTGGGGCTATGATACAGAAGGCCCGCATGCGAGTACGCTGCAGTTTTGCCTCCTTCGGCACGGGGGTGGTCAGTTGGTTCTTCCCTGCTGACCTCAGTGCTCTCTGGGGTTCATACGGGGAAAGACAGTCCCTCAGGTAGGCAGGTCTTCGGCCATATAGGGCTTTAAAGGTAATAATCAGCACTTTGTAACGAATCTGGTATGTAACTGGCAGCCAGTGCAGTCCGCGCAGCCCTGGCTGTATGTGCTCCCACTTTGGGAGCCCCAATAACAGCCTAGCCACCGCGTTCTGCACCAACTGCAGCTTCCGGGTTCGGCACAGAGGCAGCCCCATGTAGAGGGCATTACAGTAATCCAATCTTGAGGTGACCGTTGCATGAATCACTGTTGCTAGGCCCTGACGCTCAAGGAAGGGGGCCAACTGCCTTGCCCGCCTTAGATGAAAGAAGGCTGACTTGGCAGTGGCTGCTATCTGGGCCTCCATTGATAGTGAAGGCTCCAGTAGAACTCCCAAGCTCCTGACCCAGTGCGCTGCTTTCAGAGGCACCCTGTCAAAAACGGGGAGAGGTATTTCCCTCCCCAAAATGCCCCGACCCACGCAAAGGACCTCTTGTCTTCGTCGGATTCAGCTTCAACCCACTCAGCCTTAGCCAAGGTGCCACGGCCTGCAGTGCCTGGTCCAAATTCCCTGGGATGCAGTCAGGCCGGCCATCCATTAGCAGATAGAGCTGGGTGTCATCTGCATATTGATGACACCCAAGCCCGTGCCTCCGGGCAATCTGGGCAAGGGAGCGCATATAGATATTAAATAGCATCGGGGAGAGAACTGCTCCCTGAGGCACTCCACAATCTAGGGTGCTCCTCTGGGACAGCTCACCCCCGATTGCCACCCTTTGTCCCCGACCCTCAAGGAAGGAGGGGAGCCATTGTAAAGCCGACCCCCTAACCCCTACGTCGGTGAGGCGGCAGGTCAGTAGCTGATGGTTGACCGTGTCGAACACAGCCAACAGATCTAACAACATCAGCACCGCCACGCCACCTCGATCCAGATGCCGCTGGAGGTCATCTGCCAAGGCGACCAGTACTGTCTCCGTCCTGTGACCTGGACAAAAGCTGGACTGGTAAGGGTCTAGGATGGAAGTGTCATCCAGAAAACCCTGCAACACCACTGCTCTCTCGATAATTTTACCTAAAAACGGTAAATTAGAGACCGGTCGGTAGTTTGCCAATTCGACTGGATCTGCTGTACTTTTTTTCAGGAGGGGGTGGACCATAGCCTCTGTCAAGGGTGTTGGAAAATGCCCCTCCAGGAGGGATCTATTTATGATGTCCCATAAAGGACATCTAAGCTCCCTCAGGCAAGATTTAATTAGTCAAGAGGGGCATGGGTCCAGATCGCAAGTTGTTGGGTGTGCAGAGGAGAGAATTCCGTCAACTTCCTCCAGGCTGAGTGGTCAAAGTGATCCAGAACTAAACCAGAAGACAGGCATGGAGTTGTAGGCAAAAACATCTGGAGAGCTACCGTTGGCCATCCCTGACATATTGTTTCCAGGAATCTGTAGTCTTCCCTTAGTTCCATGACTCCGAAGGCATCCCCTTTCACTTGTACCATTGGCAAGGTGATTGCAGTGCATGACCAACCCTTCCTGGGAATAGGATGTTGGCAGAATGTTTGAGACACCTTTTCCAAATGTGAGCTATCTATCTCTCTGTTCTTTGGGTTTGTGTGTTGGGTAGACTCATGGCTTCGAACTAGCCTCTAACTCAATGTGCTGTCCAGATGATAGCTGTGCATGGGCAACTCACCCCATTCCAATTTTGGTTCAATCTTTCCTGTTGGGCTTTGGGTGTTGGGTGGACTCAGGACTTGGAACCACCCCCTAACTCATCATCTGGCAAGGTGATTGCTCTGCATGGCCAAGGCATTTCCCAGGCTTTTGTTCTGGAATTTGGTTAATACTCTGTTTCTGTCTCCCTTTCTATCTGTGTTCTCTCAGGGCCCTGAGCCACCTCCATGTCTTCTTTCCATCTTCAACACTGTTAGACTGGTGTCTTCTTTGTGTCATGGCTCTGAGTCACCTTCATTGTTGCAGGTGACTCCTGGGCCCAGGGGAGAAAGTGGGTTGGCTGTACCCTGTGAGCATCTTCTATGCATATGGTGAACAGTGCCTGGGAACACAGCCACCTGAAACATCACTGGTGGCTCCTGGACCCAGGAAAGGCAGCAGAGGAGGGATATTGGCCATGTCCAGCTATCATTTTGTCCATGGAGAGTAAACAGGGCCTGGGTATAAGGCTATCCACATGGCCACCTGCACAGGGGTGGCTCCTGGGCCCAGGCAGAGCAGGGAAGGAGGGGGGTCAGTCAACCTAAGAAATTGCCTTGTCTGCAATGAGTGAACATTCCACCCCCCATCTTGAAGATTGCTGTTGAAACCTGCCCCTTTCTTGTTCCCAGCATAGATAATCATACAGGCTGTTTCTGCGTCAAAATCAAGCTGTGACAAGGCAACCACTTCATTAGTCACCCCACTAAAATGACCACCCTGTCATTTCTTCAGTTGTCAAATATTTCCCTTCAGAAACTGGAACAGAAGGCACAGGTAAATATTGGAACAGTTTTTGTTTTACTTGAACAATCTGGCAGGGAATGAAATTGATGTTTACACAGGGTTTGGGATTTGGGATAGATGGGCCGGAAAGTTAAATATAAACACAGAATGATTTCTTGGGTTGCAGAATTCACAAGAGATTTTTTCATACTTAAACTTGTCTGGCTTTTACTAAAGGTATTGCAGATGTCATGAGACTTATTCTTAGAGTTTACTTGTCATAGAATTCCTTGTAAACTTCCCACTTGATAAACGTACTGTCTTGAGAGCATACTCAGCTTTGGAAAGAAAAATGGTGGAATTTGCAACTATGGCTAAACTAACTGCCTACATAAATAAGAGGCCTTTTAAATAATTTGAAAAAAATGGGAAAATTATTATGCTTACTGTATGTAAAGAGAAGAATGTAAAAGGAACATAACATTTTACATGAAATAAATTATACACTTAATTATTGTATACCTACTTTCTGAGTTAACATTATTTATAGATAAGAGATGTAATTTTGACACTCATGTCTGGTTGTATAATTGACTGTATTTCAGCTTATTTAGAAAATTTCCTTAAATTTAAATAGTTAATATATGTTGAATTTGAGGAAAACAGTAATAGCAGAAAACAACTTTGATAATAGTCAAGGGAAAGATTATGTTTAGAAGAAATTATTATATTAGAAGACTGGGGTAGATTTGTATTGTCATGATAATAACTGAATGTAATGTTAGTGTTATGCATGGGTTGCTTTGAGACTGAAGAAGGGGTAGATCAGGGGTGTCAAGCACCAGGCCCATGGGCCTAATCCGGCCCGCCCACAGCTTTGATGAGGCCCCCAGGGCTCTTTTCTCCCCCCTCCCCCTCCTGCCCTTATCCTTTGACGCTCCCAGGCTCTTCCTGCCTTTCTTTGCTGGCTGCTGCAAGGAAAATTTGGGGAAGATTTTAAGATCCATTTCACATTTTCTTGCAGCTTTGTCTGTTCTCTGCAATGGTTTCAAATGGTTACATTTGCAATGTAACCATTTTCAAATGGTTACATTTGCAATGGAGTTGGTTACATTTTCAGCTTTCCTAGCTAGCTGAAACGCATGCTTGTTGGAATTGTGTCCTTGCAAACAAGGGTTGATGCTTTCAGCCAGCTTATCTCTCCTGAATGGACCTAACCTAGTGAGTACTCTAATGTGGGAACCCACAGCCAAAGGGGGATATTATACTGGAAAGGCTTTGCCAATCTGTGTAGACTGGTGGGGAGAAGTTCACAATGTCATTTCATTGTTTCCACAGAGTCAGAGCCTTGTGCTTTTTCTTGATGCTTTATTTAAAAAATTGCATTGTCAAATTCCACTAGTCTCCCACCATTCCAACTTAAACCATTGGAAGAGTTTTAAGCATGTTTGTATTTTAAGTTTTAAAAATATCTTTAATTGGGTTTGTCTGTGTCCATTATAAAGTTTATATCTCCACTACCTGGCATATTTTACGACACTCATGGCCCGGCCCCACAAAGTCCCATTTGTGTCAGATCCGGCCCTCCTAACAAATGTGTTTGACACCCCGCGGGTAGATGCTTATATATGTGTGTGTGTGTTATTTTTCTCTTAACCTTTTCCTTTCTGTTTTTAATTCCTGTATCCTATAAAACAAAATAAAAATCTTTGAAAAGGACTGATTGTCAAGTACCTTGCCATTATGGTGTTAATACTGAAAATTGTATGTCTATGAATGCTTCTTTCTTTCTATTATCAGTTCCCTTCTTTCTCAAGTTTGCACCTGCTGTTTCGACTATGTGTAGGCCAGAACCCTTGCAACAATGTTTATCAAGAATATTACCTTGGGAATGCAGTTGTGTATCACTATCATTCTCAAAGCAAGTTGACTGTGGGAAGTAGCTGGGAGGGGGACTTGATCTTGCACACTTTCACTTCTGGCAAAGATTAATAATTCTAATGCTTTAACTCATGTTAGTCTTAACTCGGGTTGATCTTACACTGGGCAGAAGATCCTCTTTCAGTGTGCTTTGAAAAGTGTCACTTCTTTCTTGCTTTGCATTTTTAGTAGTCATTCACATTCAGTTTCTTGAATTGGCACCAAAAGTGTTTTCACCACGATGGTGCTCCTCACTTTACAAGGCCACTCTTGAACTGGGGTTTTCTGCAGATTTCAATCTAAAGTCACCTACTGGGTGTAGTACATAATCACAGACCTGGAAACAACTACAAGTGTAAAGTTAAAACTCCAGAGAAAGTGAGGTGCAAAATTTTGAATCTAAATCCAATGATTCAATGTGAATTTCTAGCAGGCAGATTCAATGCTCAAAAACATCAGAATCAACAATGAGTGAGAAATCAGCCTTGGACTTTGTCTGATCTGTATGACCTACCTGAAGCCTTAATTAAACAGAACCATTTATACCCAATGGACTGTTTATTGAGTGACAATGATTGACAATGATATTTGCGAGCAAATAAGTTGGAGATCTTAGCCTTTGGCTCAAGTTATAGCTGCCAACTTCTTGCAGGACCAAAACCTTTACTGAGCTTCTACGGTTAAGAACTTGCATTCCAGGGCAACTACAGGCCATTGCCCTGCAGTCTGGAATGACTGCACAATCTGTAGTCATTCCAGATTCAGTTTCAGTCCCATTGAAATGTGATGCTGAAACATGGGAACATCTTGAGGTCCTCTGTGCAGCTGGTGTTATATTGCCATAATGTAGCAGGAACAAAGGTTGTTAGCATAACAGTGTTGCATGTTTATTGGGTAGCACACAAGATAAATGCATTTTAAACATGACACCAATCATGTGCAACACCTTTTCTTGTGGATAATGAAATGTTTAAATTAGGTTTAATTTAAATGTAACCATGTCAGACGTCCAGTTTCTGCTCTAGGCATTTGGAAGCAAGTAAGTTGGGGATCTTAGCCTTTGGCTCAAGTTGTAGCTGCCAACCTTGCAGGACCAAAATCTTTACTGAGCTTCTACAGTTAAGAACTGCAGGCCATTGCCCTGCAGTCTGGAATGACTGCACAATCTGCAAAATGTAACCATGTCAGATGTCCAGTTTCTGCTCCAGGCATGAATTTAATGAAAAAAAATTCTTTTCTTTGGAAGAGAAGGGGATTCTAAAATTTCACAAAGGTTTTCAAAGCATTCATGCCTGACTCAAGAGCAGCCAAATTCAGTCACTTCTTTGTGCTGGCAGTAACATTTACGGATGTATTTGAATTTCTGTAACAAAAAGAAAGAAGTTTTGTCCCAGCATTCTTGATTAATCTTACAAATGTTGATAATCTATGCCTATTAACATGATATGGTTGTCCTAAGAAGTTCTCTCCCTAATACTTTGTATAATATACTTTCCATCCCTATCTTTATAGAAAGCCCTAGATACCACTTTCAGTTCAAAAACCAATTATAACTGACAGTTACACACTGTACAGAACCAATAAAACTCTTACAACTATTAATGAAGTATTTTCTAAATTGATCCAAGATTGCATATTCCTTTCAGTTTTGATTCTATTTAGAATCATACTAGATATATCCATCATGCTTTATAAAACTTTATGTTCTCTGTATTTCAGAGAGTCTGATGTTAATGATACACTACAATAAATAAACAGGCAAATAGTAAATCTTAAATTCATAAATGCTAAATTAGAGTTATCTCCCCCCCCTTTTTTTTTTTTGCTTTGCAGAAGAATCAAATGGAATACCTAACACAATAACTGGGTTAGAAAACAATAGTGCTTCTAACATAGCTGCAGCATTCAAAAGGAACCAGTGTAAAGTTAATCATTTCAGATGTAAGTTGCATACTACATTTACAACATGCTTTGTATCCCTGAGAACTGAAGTTAAGATGTACATAGTGCAATATTAAGCAGAGTTACATCCTTCTAAATCCTCTAAAGTTAATGGACTTAGAACATAAGAACATAAGAGAAGCCATGTTAGATCAGGCCAATGGCCCATCCAGTCCAACATTCTGTGTCACACAGCGGCCAAATATATATTTAAATCTGCAAAATGTAACCATGTCAGAAGGGTGTAACTCTGTTTAGGATTATGCTGCAATAGTAGTGATCTTTGGTCCACTTCCATTTATCATTCATGTGGCCTTGAGGCATGTTTAAAATTATATTCCTGCAGTAGTCATAGAAAGATTGTATCAAAATGGACACTGATCCACTGGAGTAGGGATGCTGCAATTTTCACTGTGAATACAATCAACTGTTGAATTTACCATGTTCAGATATGTGAACCGATTGCTCAGTCTGGCTCATACTGATCAGCTGTGGACATTGGTTGAATTGGGGTTTTTTTATTATTTTTTTATTTATTATTTGTATCCCGCCCTTCCCACAAAGATGGCTCAGGGCGGCTTGGGTTACCCCAGAACTGTATTGGGTTTCCCCAGAACTGCACATGCACAAAGATACTGCCAGTTTAACCTGATTGGTGGCCATTAGCATCACTGAGATGACTTTTAGACAAATGCTAAAGTATATCATTTTCTTGAAACACAGCATTTAATGATTGATGTATATATTTTGTGAGTGATACAATTGTCTACTAAAATAATTGCCTGTTGAGTATAGCAGTTATGCAAAAACAGTTGTTCAATACTGCATAGTTAGTAAAGAATACAATGAACAACCTGCCAAACATCCATGAACTATCAAAGTGATCACTGAAAAATCAGGATTCTCTTCACAACTAGCAATTCATCACATGATGTTTGTTCTCCAGATGAAGTGTGATTGGGTATACAAGTTATGGCACCTTGAACCAGATGATGATGGATGACAGATGATAGATAGATGATAGATAGTTGATGGATGATGATAGATATCATAAGACTTCCTTATGATAACCAGCAAAATCAGCAGCACCAGTTCCCTCCTTGTAATGTACTCAGTGATGAGACGTGTTGAAGGCAACATACTTTATTAGCAGGTACATCACAAGAGAGGGAATGGTGGGCCGGGTCCTGATTATATACATGCCCTGGAACAACCCTCCGTGAGGCCAGGTCCAATCCTGGTCAGTTAAACTTCCCGCCACAGATCTTGATTGGTGGTGTGTATTAGCGAGCTACATCTGGGGACCAGTGGGGTTCCATTGGTCGCCTCTGTCACGTGTGCTGTGCTGTACATAGGGATTAGAATGCAGGACATAACACTCCTCCCCCCCTAGTTCAGGACACATAGTCTTTCAAGTACGCCGGTGCCCGGCGTTCCCTGGTCGATCTCCTCGGGGTTGCTTGGGGAGTTGGTGTGGCCATTGCGGCTGGCAGGGCGGCGGTTTCCCCTTGTTGAGGTGTTGCCGGACATTGACTGGCTGTCGCTTGTTGCTCGTCTGGAGTCTCTTCTCTGGGTATTTTCCGGGGGTGTTGCTGTCAGTTCTTCCCCGCTTCCCCCGCCCCCCCATGGTGGTCGGTTCCTCTGGCAAAGTACGGCGGCGCAACTGATCGATATGCCTCCTGAGAACCTGGCCCCTCTCTGTCGAGACCTCGTATGAGTGGGACCCGGTCACGTGCAGCACCCAGGCGGCTAACCACTCCAGGCCGCTTGCGAAGTTCTTAGCATACACCGGGTCCCCTGGGAAGAACCCCCTGACGGCTTCCCTGGTTTCGGGGGAACTGCGGAGGTCAGTGGCCCGGTCAGGATGTAGCCTATCTAACCTCATGACCAATTTCCTCCCCATTAGTAATTCAGCAGGGCTTGACCCGGTGACGAGGTTGGGGGTGATGGCAGGTGGCTGAGGGCGTCAGCGTGTCCCATGGCCTTGCCTGGGCGGTGAACCAGGGCGTATGTATACGAGTTTAGGAACTGGTTCCACCTCAGGACTCGCTGTGATACTATTTGCGGGGTCTGGTGGTCTGGGGCGAGGAGGCCCAGGAGCGGCTTGTATTTATTTATTTATTTATTTTATTTATATTTTAATTTATATCCCGCCCTTCCCACCGAAGTGGCTTGTGATTCGTGGTGATCGTGAAGCGCCTACCATATAGGTAGTCATTGAACTTATGCACACCCACCACAATCGCCAAGGCCTCCTTGTCGATCTGAGCGTAGTTGCGCTCTGCGGGGGTCAGGGTCCTCGAATAATATGCCACAGTAACCTCCCTCCCGTCTGGAAGTTGGTGCCCCAGGACTGCGCCCACCCCGTACGGGGAAGCATCGCACGCCAAAATCAATGGTAGGGCTTCATCAAAATGGTGGAGCACTGCAATGGAAACAAGGAGGTCTTTGACTGCCTGAAAAGCGGTGGCCTGCTGCTTCCCCCAGACCCACGGGGTGTGTTTATCGAGCAGCCTGTGGAGGGGTTCTGCGATGGCCACTTTGTGGGGCAAAACGAATGGTAAAAATTTAATAATCCCAAGAAACTTTGTAGCTCCGCCTTGCACGTGGGGGGCGGGGCATGGACTATTGCCCTGGTCTTGTCCTCTTTCAGGTGGATTCCTTCAGCGTCTACCGCAAATCCCAAAAACTCCACCCTCGGCACCCATAGTGAGCACTTTTCCTTTTTTATTTTCAGGCCCGCCATCTGGAAGCGGCGGAGCACCTCTCAGGCGGCTGCTGAACTCCTCCGCGTTCAGGACCGCAATCAGAACGTCGTCAAAAAATGGTTGCACTCCAGGGATCCCTTTGAGAAGAGAGTCCATTATGCTCTGAAAGATCCCCAGAGCTACACTAACCCCAAATTGCAACTACCGCACCCGAAAAGCTCCCCTGTGGGTCACAATAGTTTGAGCCTCTGCTGTCTTGGCATCTACCAGGAGTTGCTGGTACGCCTGGGCCAGGTCTAGTTTTCCAAAAACCTTGGAACCCGCTAGGGCCACCAGGACATGGCTGACCACTGGGACGGGGTATGAGTTGTCCTGTAGCGCTTTATTGATAGTGCACTTGTAGACAGCACATATTCGCACATCTCCATTCGGCTTCACTGGGGTGACTATGGGTGTTTCCCAGGCAGCATAGGATACCGGTTCCAGTACTCCCTGGGCCATGAGTTGGTCCAGCTCCGCTTCTATTTTAGGTTTTAGAGCGAACAGAACTTGCCTGGCCTTCAGTCTTATCAGTCTAATGAGGGCATTGAGAGGTAAGGTGATGGGTGGCCCGTGTAACTCCCCAGGGTCCCATCAAAAACTTCAGGGAATTCCCGGCACACAGTCTCAAAGTTATTTGTTTGCATCTGCTGCACCCCCACTAATTGAATACCTAGCAGTCTAAACCAGGCCAGCCCCAGTAATGTGGTGAGCTGGCACTTAACCACTAGAATGTCCAGTGGCCCCCTGAAGTTCTTCCTCTCTACCTGTACCGTGGCCCAGCCCAAAATGTGCACGGGGTTTTTCTGAAAGTCCCACAGTATAAAATCAGCCGGTCTCAATTGGAGCCGGTGACGGGGGCACAGTTTTCTTAGGGTCTCCTCCGAAATTATAGATATGGAGGAGCCCGAGTCCACCTCCATTTTGCATGGAGCGCCCTCGATTAGGACTGACAGTCTAACTTTGTCAGGGGCGGTGAGGGGCAATTTCATTACCTGCAGGCTGGTCGATGCTGTTGTGTGAGCATCAGTCGAGTCATGGTGAGTGGCCTGGTGTCTGCGAGTTACCTTGGCCCGGCAAGCCCACGCTATGTGGCCCACCTTCCCGCAGTTCCTGCAGTCCATGTTGCGATAGGGGCAGTCCCGTCTCTCGTGGGGGTCACCACAGCTGGCACACTTGCTGTTGATCAGTCTCTCTGTGGCTCGTTGCTGCGTGGGGGCTCTCAGGCCCATTCCTTGTTGGTGGCAGAGCTGGAAGGCCTCTTCATCCTCTGGGTCACCGGGCGCCATCTCTTCCTGGTGGACTTCTCCTCGCGGGTTGTTGTATGCTTTGGTAGTTCTTTCAAACGCGGTTGCTTCGTTGAAAGCTTGTCGAAGGGTGAGCTCCTCCTTTGTGAATAGCTTTTGCTGCAGCCTTTCGTCTCGGAGGCCCCATACAAATCGGTCTCTCAAGGCTTTCTCCCGCTTATCGAAACTGCAGTTCCCTGCAATCTGGCGGAGAGCGGCCAGGTAGATGGCAGCCGTTTCTCCGGGCCCTTGATCTCTCTTGTGGAAGAGGAATCGGCGGGCGATGATGGAAGGCTGGAGCAAGAAATGCCCAATGAGGAGTCTGACGATCTCCCTGTATGTTCTCTCAGTGAGCTTCACAGGGGCCGAGAGACCTCTGGCGATAACGAAGGTGGCCTCCCTGCAGACGCTCAGGAGTATGTCCCACTTGGGGAGTCCTCCTAGCCAGATCCCATCCTCGTTGCCAGTGTAATGTACTCAGTGATGAGACGTGTTGAAGGCAACATACTTTATTAGCGAGTACATCACAAGAGAGGGAATGGCGGGCTGGGTCCCAATTATATACATGCCCCGGAACAACCCTCCGTGAGGCCAGGTCCAATCCTGGTCAGTTAAACTTCCCGCCATAGATCTTGATTGGCGGTGCATATTAGCGAGCTACATCCAGGGACAAGTGGGGTTCCACTGGTCGCCTCTGTAGCGTGCGCTGTGCTGTACATAGGGATTAGAATGCAGGACATAACACTCCTCCTCCCCTGTATTGCCTAATAAAGCAGAGCACATCACACTGCAGCTTTCTCCATCATTTCATATGTCGTCCAGTTAAGAAGATACCTGCAATTTGACAATGTTATATGATGCATTTGCTTGACTAAGCAGTATAGGAGAGAGAACAAAGTGAGGAAATAGATGGGAGAAAGTGCTCATTCTTGTCCAGACAGCCCAGGATGTACATGATTTTAAAATATTAGAACACTGCTTTGGGCCAGTGCAAATAAGTGGCTCCATTTAGGCACTTCAGTGAAAATATTGGCCACAGACTTCGGTCCAGCTGTAACTTCTGAAGAGCATATTGAAGTGACCCAGAGCTGGCTCTCTTGACAAGCGAAAAGGTAGAGCCAATGACTGGTACTATAGAAGCATGCAGAGCCACCCTGGCATCATTAACTCCCATCATGAGTACAATTTACTGCAAGACCCTTAGGAAATGCCAAGAGCTTAGGCCTGAGAAGAATTTAAGAACATGTAGCAGAGAGTCATAGAGAAAAAGGACAGGTCCTCTTGTGGATCAAAAACTGGCTGAGTAATAGGAAGAAGAGAGTGAGTATAAATGGGCAGTCTTCGCAGTGGAGGACGGTAAGCAGTGGGGTGCCGCAGGGCTCGGTACTGGGTCCCATGCTCTTTAACTTGTTCATAAATGATTTAGAGTTGGGAGTGAGCAGTGAAGTGGCCAAGTTTGCGGATGACACTAAATTGTTCAGGGTGGTGAGAACCAGAGAGGATTGTGAGGAACTCCAAAGGGATCTGTTGAGGCTGGGTGAGTGGGCGTCAACATGGCAGATGCGGTTCAATGTGGCCAAGTGCAAAGTAATACACATTGGGGCCAAGAATCCGAGCTACAAATACAAGTTGATGGGGTGTAAACTGGCAGAGACTGACCAAGAGAGAGATCTTGGGGCCGTGGTAGATAACTCACTGAAAATGTCAAGACAGTGTGCGTTTGCAATAAAAAAAGGCCAATGCCATGCTGGGAATTATTTGGAAGGGAATTGAAAACAAATCAGCCAGTGTCATAATGCTCCTGTATAAATCGATGGTGCGGTCTCATTTGGAGTACTGTGTGCAGTTCTGGTCGCCGCACCTCAAAAAGGATATTATAGCATTGGAGAAAGTCCAAAAAAGGGCAACTAGAATGATTAAAGGGCTGGAGCACTTTCCCTATGAAGAAAGGTTGAAACGCTTGGGACTCTTTAGCTTGGAGAAACGTTGACTGAGGGGTGACATGATAGAGGTTTACAAGATAATGCATGGGACGGAGAAAGTAGAGAAAGAAGTACTTTTCTCCCTTTCTCACAATACAAGAACTCGTGGGCATTCGATGAAATTGCTGAGCAGACAGGTTAAAATGGATAAAAGGAAGTACTTCTTCACCCAAAGGGTGATTAACATGTGGAATTCACTGCCACAGGAGGTGGTGGCGGCCACAAGTATAGCCATCTTCAAGAGGGGTTTAGATAAAAATATGGAGCACAGGTCCATCAGTGGCTATTAGCCACAGTGTGTGTGTATATATTAAAAAAAAATTGCCACTGTGTGACACAGAGTGTTGGACTGGATGTGCCGTTGGCCTGATCCAACATGGCTTCTCTTATGTTCTTATGGTAAAGCTGTAGTATTGCAGTCCTAAGCTCTGCTCACGACCTGAGTTCGATCCCGGCGGAAGCTGGGTTCAGGTAGCCAAAGCAAATCCACTGTGAACACAGAAATAAACAATAAATAAGAAAGTACAGTGTCCAAATTATTTATAAAGATACCACAAATATACAGGAAGTTTCTATAAGGGGGTGGATTCCACAATGAATTTCAAGAGAGGTTCCAAGGAGAATGCTAAGAATCCATTCAAAAAAGCCATCCTGAACCAAACATCAATGATGTCAAACTAAGACAATTCAATTTCCAAAAGGCACAAGCTCAGCAAAATTGGAAATTGAATTGTCTTGTTTGACGTCATTGATGTTTGGTTACAGGATGGCTCTTGGATGAAGCTAATTTGTGAAACATGGGATACGAAGTCAACGAACAAGTAAAGGGAACACAGTACCTTTGGAGCCTTTGTTTTGGGAGATTGGATCAACCACAGCTTTTGAAATTGACTGCGTTTGAATTTCCAGGGGAAGCTTTTTTGAATGGACTGTTAACATTCTCCTTGGAACCACTCTTGAAATTCACTGTGGGATCCATCCCCTCATAGAAACTTCCTGTATATTTGTGGTATCTTTATAAATAATTTGGACACTGTACTTATTTATTATTTATTTTTGTGTACACAGTGGTTTTGCTTACTGTGTAGCCACTTCGTTTCCTTTTCTGGGTACAGGTAGCTGGCTCCAGGTTGACTCAGCCTTCCATCCTTCTGAGGTCAGTAAAATGAGTATTCAGCTTGATGGGGGGAAAGTGTAGATGACTGGGAAAAGCAATGGCAAACCACCCCGTAAAAAGTCTGCTGTGAAAACGTTGTGAAAGCAACATCACCCCAGAGCCGGAAATGACTGGTGCTCACACAGGGAACTTCCTTTACCTTTTTAGCATATCCCAGTGGAGCATCTGCTGCAGTTTATGACTAGACTGAATGCAGAAGTCTAGAAAAAAAGAACTTGAGGAAGAGAGGATATCTAATGGCACTGGCATTCCAAGCCGTAGTCAAGTATGGACAGATTTTAGAGTCAGAATTGTTGTAGGGTTCCAAGATGGATGAGCTGGTATGGCAGGATCTCAAGTCTGCCATAAGGCTCCCTAGTTAATAGCTTTTATATGCAATTCCTGTAACAAGGCATGCATATTTAGTATAGCATCATTCATGATTATCTATGGAGCCCTAAGGGTCAGTGATCTTTGAGCTGCTAATCTAGATAGGACTATGAAAGGGTAACATTAGAAATGGGGATTTACAAGGCACAGGAAATAGTTATTCAGCTGCACATCGTTGGACAGTTATGCTGTTATGTTATTTTGTATATAACAAGACTGCCAAGTGGGAGTTAGTTAAATCAGTCCTGGAGTGAATGATGTCCCAATGTTTCACAGTTTGCACAGATGAACAATTACCATCCCCTGAAAACCTGTAACTGAAATTTCAGTTTTAAATTTACTCACTATGGAAGATTTAATTGATGCATATTTATTTTATTTTGAACAATTCCATTGGTACAGGGAGCTTATTTTGCCTGCATTAAAAATCTAAACAGTACAAATCCTAAAGGACAGAACAGCCACAAAATGTTACATCACTTGCAAGGTGTATTGGATTATAAAGCACTGCTGCAAAATAATTACCCCTGGAAAGGTTACATTAATGAACTAACTTCTAAACTTACATACACAAACACACACACACAGAGAGAGAGAGATTTTAACCCCAAATATGTGCTTTTCTAACATCTTCAGACCTTCAAGGGAAGGGGGGACTCATACTTTGTAGAACTGCAAAGCCTTGGGGGGGGGGGATGGATGCACACTATTTTTGAAAATCTAGAATAGCTGCCTTTTGAAAAAATCCTGTGCAAATAAATAGGGTGTTTTTAAAGAAGGAAACTCAATGAGGAGTATTAGTGCAAGTCATATCTTCCTTTCTCATATTTACATTCACAATTTTAATGGCACTTGACTCTGAACTCATTCCAGTAAAGCGGAAAATTAATATTTTAATATGTCTACCTCTCCAGCAACTAGAAAGTAAAGTGGAATAAATAGTAGAGAAAAATGTTTCCTATTTAATAAATATATATTAAATATGAATATGTAAAATGGCCTACCACCTGACATCTGCCTGTGCCTGAGGCTTCGTGTTTATTATATAGTTAGATCGCAGCAGGTGACACAGTAGCAATTATTTTCTAACTATGCTCAAAAGACAACTGATGATTTGATTTTGCCATAAACATTTCAACAGTGGCAATCTGAGGTTTTTCCGATGAGCCTAATAAATCATTACACAAAAGAAGCTTTTGGAATGATGTTGCTTTTCTGAATAAACCTAAAAAAATTGGCAAGTGGACAGATACAAAAGAAGAACTTGACATCTAGTTCACACTTTCAGCCCATGACTGTGCATTTGATGAGATCAAGATTCCACACACAATTGATCCACATGGCTTGAGGTTTTACAGGATTTTTGGAAAAGTAAAGTGCTTAAATAATACAAACAATAAAAGGTAGTTTTACAACATGCAGAATGGGGTAGATGGAGCAATTTTTTTTACTGAATACATGTTTTTACAGGCATGCCATCAGTAGTCAGGAGTATAGCTGGTCCTCTGAAAAGCTAATTAAGCAGTCAAGAGCTGCAATGGCTGTGGCCTTTTATTTTTCAATTTGGTTTGAATTGACAGAGGTTTCAAGAACTGTGAAAAAGACAATGAAAGTGCTGGCTAATGTTAGGGAGGGAGTCGCCAGGAACTGGGTGAACTTTGCTCCCTGCATATAGCTCTGCCAAAATACCTCAGAGTTAATTTGACACAACTTTGCTATTTCAGTACTGAGTATCTCTTAAAAATAAAAACGGAAGGGGGAGATTAGTCCCATTAATTCAGCAGGCAGTGTTTGAAGTGCTAAAGGAAATCCAACCCACTGTGTGTGAGTCCAACCCATGATCCTTCAAGCCAGTGAAAAGCAGATATGAGCTCCTAAACTACTTGCAGCAGAAATTGTTTATGACTTTTGAACGACAGTAAAAATTCTGTCTCTCTAAAACCTAGAGATTAGCCATTTCTTTTTGCATCATTCAGCTATACCTGGTACCATATGTAGCGAGCTGTCAGCATATTATATCAATATTCTGAACCAATCCCAAAGATATTTCCAAAATTATAGTCTGCCAAGAAATTCAGATGGCAGCAGTGAATTCCCCCTCCCCAGCCTCCTGTTTTTCTCAGCACCATTCAACTGATATCCATCATGCTGTGCTGGTTGATTTTGGTATGTTTGACAAGGGTTGTATTGGTGGAATGAAAGGCAGTATGATCATAAGAACATAAGAGAGGCCATGTTGAATCAGGGCAATGGCCCATCCAGTCCAACACTCTGTGTCACACAGTGGCAAAAAAATGGTGCCATCAGGAGGTCCACCAGTGGGGCCATCCCACTCCCCGCCCATCACCAAGAATACAGAACATCACTGCCCCAGACAGAGTTCCATCAATAAACTGTGGCTAATAGCCACTGACAGACCTCTGCTCCATATGTTTATCCAAACCCCTCTTAAAGCTGACTATCCTTGCAGCCACCGCCACCTCCTGTGGCAGTGGATTCCATGTGTTAATCACCCTTTGAGTGAAGAAGTACTTCCTTTTATCTGTTCTAACCCAACTGCTCAGCAATATCATTGAGTGTCCATGAGTTCTTGTATTGTGAAAAAGGGAGGCAAGTACTTTTTTCTCTGCCTTCTCTATCCCATGCATAATCTTGTAAATCTCTTATCACATCACCCCTCAGTTGATGTTTCTCCAAGCTAAAGAGCCCCAAGTGTTTTAATGTTTCTTCATATGGAAAGTGTTCCAGCCCTTTAATCATTCTAGTTGTCTCTTTCTGGACTTTTTCCAATGCTAAAATAATTTTTTTGAAGTGTCGTGACCAGAATTGTACACAGAACTCCAAATGTGGTCGCACCATCGGGCATTATGATACTGGCTGATTTGTTTTTAATTCCATTCCTAATAATTCCCAGTATGGCATTGGCCTTTTTTTTATTGCAATCGCACACTGTCTTGACATTTTCAGTGAGTTATCTACCACGACCTCAAGATCTCTCTCTTGGTCAGTCTCCACCAGTTCACACCCCATCAACTTGTATTTATAGTTAGGATTTTTTGCCCCAATGTGCATTACCTTGCACTTGGCCACGTTGAACCTCATTTGCCAAGTTGATGCCCAGTCACCCAGCCTCGACAGGAGTTCATTCAGTTTAAGCCTCAAATTGCTTTTAAGTCAGCTGTCCTTCACATCCATATATACTTACAAACAGCTTTCCCAAAGCCAAAACTTTTCCCCCTGAGGGGAGTTTAAAACAAATCAATTAAATTCAGCCATTAAGTCTCTTCTACAAATAAAGATTGGTGTGGTTCTCCTCATGCAGGTATTATAGATATCACCAAGATAGGCAGAAACTTTTAGAAGCCTTGAAGGAGGAGAGAGAGTTCCTCCCCCCCACTTCTCAGTCTTTTGCCTCCACTTAAATTCGGCTTCAGCCCTGGTTCTCCATTTCCCTGCTTGTCAAGAATGATGCCTTACAAGTCAACAATAAGAAAAAAGAACACTTACAATCTAAATAGTAAAGATGCAGCTTGTCTTGATGTTGCAGAGTCGTTTAGATCAGGAAAGGAAAAGGAAAAGCCAGCAGTCGACCCTCATGCCATTTAAAAATGGCAATCTGAATGGCAAGGCTAGAAGCGAGTGGGATCAGGGGGCAGCTGCCTCCGCTGACACTCCCGTCCTACCACTCAAGCTCCCTGCATTCTGGGACCCTTCCTGGGTCCCAGAGTCAAGTCATCCTTCGTGGGAAACCCCTCGTTCGGTCCGATTTAGAAGTGGCTCTGGACACACCGGTCCAAGCTGCTCCTAATAGCACGTCGCCGAAACCGGAAGCTCCTGATGAAAAAGTTTTATGAAGAGCATATATGAATATGAAGTATAAATGATGCGGATTTATTTGAGTCCAAATTGTTTCCATATCTGATTAGTAGCAGCTCTTCAACATAATCCCAGACCCTGCTATCTCTGATACAGTATATTGATCCTGGAATTTTTGTCTTAATATATTGATCTGAACATAAATAGGGCCATGTTCATTTTACAAATGGTTTTGAACCATCAATCTGTCATTCAAAGAGTCAGTCCCTGCAAGCAGAAGTGACTATAGAATTGAATAAATTATTTGTGGGGATATCCCATCACAGATAAAATGACAGAATATTTTTCTTTTAAAATTGTTTTTTCCCTAATACTGTAAATTTATGACAAAGAAAATTGCACATGTTAATATCTAGACTAAATCTTGAGCACATTAGGACCTTTTTCATATGACTTTTTTTTACCCGAGTTTGTTGTTGATGGAGAGTGCTTTGATCTAGCTCGCAAAATCTGCTGACAATCCCTGGGCCGAAGGAGGTCAAATTGAAAACAACGAGAGAGAGGGCCTTCTCGGCTACAGCTCCCCGCTGGTGGAACCAGCTACCAGAAGTGGTACGGGCCTTGTGGGACCTTAACCAGTTCCGCTGGGCCTGTAAGACCGTCCTCTTCCAGCTAGCTTTTTAATGTGGAAATTATACCATCACTATGCAAGCTATGTTATATCTGTAGCACCAATTAATCGGTGGTTTTAAATTTTGTTTTATTTATCTCTTAATTGCTTAACTAAGTAATAACTTTAAATTGAGATATTTTATGTTTTATTATTTTATTATTGTAATGTTGTATTTTATATTATGTGGGCCGCCCTGAGCCTGTTTTGGCGGGGATGGCGGGATATAAATTAAAAATTATTGTTATTGTTATTATTATTATGGGGAGCAGATTTTTTCCACTTCACCACAGTGTTCTTGTACCTCTCGGGTTTTCCCCAGATTTTCTCTGATCTTTCCCAAGGTTGTGTTGTTGCAAAGTTTTCAAAAAGACTGCTGAAACTCTGGATTGCTACCATTTGGGTGGGACAGTATGTATTTCTTTGGTCACAACCACATGGCAGTCATTTTAACTGCCTCAGTCCTTTCAGTGACCATTCCTCTCCAAGCAGGCACTGTCAGGATTTTTTTTCTATGTAAGTCATATATTACTATACTGATCAATATTGTGAATAACATAACGACATACTGATTCTGTTACATAACTTGTCAATTCAATATTATATTGGTGTGCTATATATAAATTATGGCAAGGTTAAGCAATAAAAATTGCCTTGGTGGTGCAGGGGACAATGGCCACTGTGGGCTTTGGGATGGGGAAAATGCAAGGAAATCTACCATTGGAAAACCTCATTGCTACTGCCTTGTATAGGTAGCCACAGAAGCAATGAGGATTCCAAAGGCAAGCATTATCATGTGAAGGACCCTGAAGTCAATAGATGGTTGTCAAGGCTTTGAAAACTCAGTGTGCTTTCCCTTGTCCTTTGTTGTATATTGGTTGTTTTGACTACTAGTTTGTTATGTCTATTAGTTGACCTTGAAGCATTCTTCATTGCCCACAGGACCCTGATGCCTACATTCTGATTGGCTGTTTTTTTAGAACCAGCCAATCAGGACATAAGACATTTCTCTCAGGAAATGCAAATGAAGGATCCTGGAGAGACCAATAGGGTGGATTGCTGCCCACATAAAGGGGCGTGTTAACTCAGGCCAAATGGACATAAGGAGTAATATTTCCTGTTTATGTTCCGTTCTGCTCTTGTTCAATAAATGTTCTTGCTTACCTCAAGCTGGCTGAACTCATTATATAATACTGGCAATGATGATGGGATCTGCTTGGGCAAGCAGCCCCAAGGTCTGAGCTGAAATCACTGAGCTGAATCACTACTGGTGAGGAATTGTCTCCTCGGCCATCCAGCACATGCAGCCACCCATCACTCTGGTGCGAGTATCAGCATGCCCCCAAGGGCCAATTTGAGCCATTTGATGTTTTCAACAAGGACTGGGACTCTTACATCTTGAGGTTCCAGTTCTACTTAACAGCAAATGAGATTACTAACATGGCTAGAGTCAGGCCACATTCTGAGTGTCTGTGGGTGCTCCACCTTTGACATAGTGAGAGCCCTTGTTGCACCTGCAGAATTTGACCAGGAGTCATTAAATTCCATCAAGGTCAAGCTTCACAACCACTTTGCAACAAGGCCTTCCAGAACCTCCTGCTGCCACACTTCTACAAATGTGACCAGGCATTAGGTGAATCAATCACTAGTTTCATCACAGCTTTGAGAAGGATGGCATTGCTTTGTGAATTCTCCAACCTTGAGGAGGCCGTCTGTGATCATCTAGTCTGTGGCCTCCACAATGAGAAACTCCAACTGTGACTGTTCACCAAAAGGGACTTAGATTTTAAAACAGCTTATGAAGAGACTGTTGCCATCAAAGCAGCTGACCAATCAATGCATGAGATTCGGAAATCATGAAGCTACACACTGATGCCCAAAACAGAGATGGTCCATCAAGAAAGCCTAATTGAAGAGTCAGATGAAGATGACAAGGTCCATCACACATGGGCAGTTTGGGCCAATAACACCCACATCCAATGGGATGCCCTGTGCCAGTTATAGGGCCTTCCATCTTTGGAGGAATTGTCACTTCCAAGATGCCCGGTGTAGAGATTATGGCAAGATGGGGCATATTGCACATGCCTGTTGGGCACTGGCTGCCGATTGTATACCGAGTCCAGTACAAAGTGTTGGTCGTTACCTTTAAAGCCTTATATGGCTGAGGACCTGCCTACCTGAGGGACCGTCTTTCCCCATACGAACCCCAGAGAGCACTGAGGTCAGTCGGGAAAAATCTAATGACCATCCCCGGGCCGAAGGAGATTAAATATCAGAGCACCAGAGCACGGGCATTCTCGATTGCGGCTCCTACTCTGTGGAACCGACTCCCCGAGGAGGTGCGGGCCCTGCGGAACCTTGAGCAGTTCCGCAGGGCCTGCAAGACCGTCCTTTTTAAATTTGCACACCCGGACTGTTAGGAAGATCAGAAATTAAGGAGCCGCCAATGCGGTTGAAGAACTATACCGCAGAATAACTGTATTTATTGAACTGGTTTTAATGCTATTAAGTTTATTGTTGATGTTTTATATTGTTAAACTTAAAGGTTTTATTATTATCATTGTATGTTTTTATAAAATGTTGTTAGCCACCCTGAGCCTGCTGAGGTGGGGAGGGTGAGATAGAAATAAAATTTATTATTATTATTATTATTATTATTATTATTATTATTGGGGCACAAAGGATAAAATGGCACACAACAGACATTTCCTCACCTAAGTCTGGCCCACAAGTGGTGTGCCCAATCAGAGGAGTGTCACACCATCTCACAGTGCTCTTGCCCACCTGACCATTCTCAAGAAACCACAACTCAAAAGATGCAACTACATCCACAGAAGAAAATCAAAGTGACAGTCCACATCACAGGGGTACCCTGTGAGATGGAAGTAGACTCTGGCTCCATGCTCTTCATCATCTCCAGGGACACATTTTGCAAAATCTGCCCCCAGCAGCCAAATTGCCACCTAGAACAGTGTGGGTTCCACAATGCAGACTTACAAGGTTGGTGCGTTCCAGTCACTGGCATCAGTTCCTTCAACATTTGCTATAAAGACCATTCTCCCTGAAGCTGAAATTCAAGATCAACCTTGATCGCCTGATAGCTCTTGGAACCACACACAGTGGGAACCCCCCATCATCATTCCAATCAAGCCAAATGGGGGCTGTCTGCATCTGTGCAGATTATAAATGTACCATCAACAAGGCGCTTCAACAACACGCCTATCCAGTTCCAGTCATAAGCCATCTACTAGCAACATTAGCAGGAGGAAAACTCTTCACCAAGATTGACATGGCACAAGCATACCAGCGGCTGCCTGTAGATGAAGCCATGGCAGAAACACAAACCATCATCACCCATCATGGTGCCTTCAAGGTAAAGCATCTACAGTTCGGGGTGATAGTGGCTTGGGGCATATTTCAAGGATTTATGGAAGGACTGCTGAAGGGCATACCAGGAGTTATTCCCTACTTTGATTATGTCTTAATTTCTGAAAGCTCCACAACTGAATTGATGGAATGCCTCTGGGAGGTCCTGAAGAGACTACAAAAGGCTGGCTTGAAAGTGCAATGCAAAAAGTGCCATTTCAGTTGAATTCCCGGGGTTCCTAATTGATGCAGCTATCATCCATCTGACAGCAGCCAAGGTGAGGGTAATTCATAGTGCACCTTCACAGTGCTCCAGTCATTCCTTGGCCTCCTTAATTTCTACCACTCCTTTTTGCCATATGAAGTTTCTCTGGCTGAACCTCTGCACTGGCTTCTGGAGACCAAGAGTCCTTGGAGATGGGATCCGGGGGGGAAACAAGCATTCTCCACTGTTAAAGACCTACTTTCATCAGACAGCATGCTCATCCACCATGATGAAAGGAAGCCGCTGGTCCTAGCATGTGATGCTTCACTGTATGGCATCGAGGCTGTTCTGAGCCACAGATTGCTGGATGGGCAGGAATCCCCCATCGCAAGCCCCCAATAAATCCAAGAAATATGTAAAGACTTGAACATATGTGCATCTCTTGACAAAGATACTAATCGAAACGGAAAATATAACAATCGAAATTCCATTGAGAATATATTTTATGCACAGTTGGAGAGTATATTTATATCACGTTTGAGTTTTGTACAAGTCTTTATGTATTCCTTGGAGGCCTGGAACTGTAATGGAACTTGGTGGTTTGGTTTATGTTATTCTAGATATTGTATTTATTGGCAACAGTGTGTGTTACAACATTTTGAATTTTTCTCATAAGTAATACTAGTGTTTTGTGTATTATTTATGTGCTGGAGATATTAGAACATTGTTTTCATTATAAAAGGGAGATACTTGGTGTTTTCTGGGAGTTTTTTTTAAATAAGGACAGTAATATATATTCCCTTGTAATGCCAACATTAATGGTATCATTGAGCTGTCTGCCACACTAGTAACATCTGGAGGATTTAAAGTGTTGGTTAAAGCTGTACACATAAAAGAATAAAAACATGCAGGTGAATTAGCAAAAAATAAAATCAACAAAGCTGGCTTCCCCTGCTTCTTGATTTGAGCCATTATTTATGTATTTATTTCAGTAGATTTATATTCCACCCTTTCCCATAGGCAGTCTCAGGGCAGATTACAGCATAAATAAATGACAATTAAAACCCAACAATATAACAATAATAAAACAATGGCCATGACCAATCACACTGTTGCTGATTCATCACTGAAACTGATATTGCATACTGATAGTATCAAAGGGTAAATCAAGAGATGAACAGCACAGGAATAACATAAGGAGCCCTACATTAAAGTAGAAAAGTAGGAATAAGAATAATGAGAGGAGGAGGAGAAGAAGACACCAATAATGAAATAAGAATGCTGAGGGTTAGCAGGTTGTTGTGACTACCTGATTCACTATAAGATTGTGTCTAGCTCTCACTAATGGGTGTATTGTAGTAATGACACACAACTCAGGGTTGAGGTTCACGCACCAGTCTGTTTAGTCTGTGCTGCTCTTCTGACTGTCAGTGGCTGCGTTGCGTTATTTATATACATTATTCTTTACGCAATCATTCACTAACTGCGTGCAGAATGAAATGACCAATGTTTACTTTACTTTGTAACCCCAAATGTGTATTCCAGGAAGGAGGTGAAAAGGTCAGCACATTCAGAGACCCTCAGCATTCTTGCATAGGGCAAGGTACATGAGAGCTTATTGCTGCCTTCTGAGTCTTAAGTTGGAGTCAGGACAAGGTTGGTCAGGGCATTGTCCTTCCTTCAGTGTATTACACATCAACAATGGTTCATATGCTGAGCTCATCAACAATGGTTGATGTGTTATATCACTGAGGACACTGACAGTCTCCATCTTGCCTGGCAACCCTTTTTTTCTTCTTCCAGCCCATGGAGTAACAGTATAACCTGATTATTCCTTAGCACCATCTGAAATTGCTTAAAATTGCTTTGCTTTTAACTGCCTTATTGATTTATGAATGAATTCTTATATTGTTGTTCACTGCCCTGAGCCTTGTGTGTAAAGGGGAGGGCAGTCTAAAAGTCCAATTTATAAATAAATAACTAAAATCAATTAAATCTGATGAAGATGGAGGTTCTCTATCTGAGTTGCGGTGGCCCGAGAAAGGAGATTCCCTTGCCAGTTTTCAACGGGGTGCCACTGATACCGGCCCCTAAGGTCAGGAGCCTGGGAGTGCTCCTGGAGCCCTCTCTGACTATGGAGGCCCAGGTAGCAGCCACTGCCAAATCCATCTTTTTCCATTTGCAGCAGGTATGGCAGTTGGTCCCTTTCTTGGAGCACCGTGACTTAGCAATGGGGATCCATGCTACAGTCAACTTGAGGATAGACTACTGTAATGCCCTCTACATTGGGCTACCTTTGACTCTGACTCTGAAACTGCAGCTAGTGAAGAATGCTGTGGCTCAGTTGTTAATGGGACTCCCTCGATGGGAGCATATTCAACTGGTGCTAAAAGAGCTGCACTGGCTGCCTATTATGTACCAAATCTATTTCAAAGTGTTGGTAGTGATCTTTAAAGCCCTATATGGCTGAGGACCTGTCTATCTAAGGGACCGCCTTTCCTCATATATACCCCAGAGAGCACTACATTCAGGAGGTTGTAATCTGTAATCCATCCCTGGACCAAGGGAGGCCAGACTAAGCTCTACACAGGCTAGGGCCTTCTGAGTTGTAGTACCGATGTTATGGAATGCTCTCCCAAAGGCCACGAGAGCTCTGTGGGATCTCTCCCAATTCTGCAGGGCCTGTAAAACTGAACTCTTTTGGCAGGCCCATAACAACTAATATGGGAGGAGGCTGCCACTGCTATGCTGCTGAACAATATTATCTGTAGGACTGCTAATAGAGTAACAAAGGAACAGAGAACTGAGATGTTGATAAACTGCATATGTTATAAAATCTTCTTGTAGCACCAATATTTAGTTTTTAAATTACTTATATATGTTTTTATTTTTTATAATTGTAATTTAAATTGTTTTATCATGACTGTTAGCTGCCCAGAGTCTGCTTACAGAGTGGGCGGCATATAAATCTAAAGTAAATAAATAAATTAACAAAGGTGTTTTTTTTCCAGCTTAGGTTGTTAAATGAAATTCTATGCATGTGCAGTCAGGATTAAGCAGACCAAATATGCAAAGCAGATGTGAAAATGTTCTTTAATTCTGTACTCAATAAAACTTCTGGGGGTGGAGCATCACCAGCGTTAAGGGGTGGAGCATTGCCAGCATTAATGGTGGATGTGTGAAGGAAGAGATCTGACCCTCGCAGCCTTATTTCCTGCCTCCTTGAGCACCCAAATGCTTCCTGCCACATAAAATGAAAAAATCTGAGAGGGGAAAAGCAGTTTCCCCAAAAAAACAGAGCACTCAATCTGAGCTTTTTTTCAGGGAGAAAACATGTGCAGAGCATTGGCAGTGGCAAAAACGGTGCCAACAAATATGGCAGACGGCCAGGATGGGGAAGAAATGTGGGATGTCCATTCTGAAGCCTCTATGGAGGATTTTTTTTTCAAGCCACACTTCAATCTTCTCTCCAAGATATGGAGAAGTCCATGCTTGATAAACTTTCAGCCCAAATGACTTTATTGCTGCAACCAATCAATGTACAACTGCAAGATCTTACAAAATCGCTCTCGCATATGGAACAAACTGCAAATACTGCCTTAAACCTCAGCATGGCCTTGCAGGAGGAAAATCAACAACCAGGAGTGAAAGAATGTGCCTCTCTGGCTGCAGTTCTTAAAACAAAGGGGCGAGGTAGAGGAGTGTGATAATTGCACCGGGGTCTTATACCAGCGCATGAGAACTTTAATGGCTTGAAGTTGCACGTTCATTGCCTTCGTTTTATATATGGAAGAACTCCAAATAGCCTGCCACTGCTCTTTGGTTAGCTCGGTACCCAGATCTCGGTGTCAGGCCCCTTGATAGGAGTGTGGTTTTGTGTCAATGGAGTGAAGTAGCAGTTTGTAAATTTTCGATATCAAACCTTTAATAGGGGCTGAGTCATTAAACAATTTTTTTTCAAAATCACCAAGATGAATCCGCAAGGGAGGGCTAAAGAGATGAGTATCTAATAAATGTCTGAGTTGCAGGTATTCAAACCAAGGAAGTCGAATTTCAGAGTTTGCCTCTAAGGTCACTTTATCTTTCAGTATCCCCTTGGAGAGGACATCAACAAAGCGAGTCAGCCGCAATTGTCTCCATTTTGAGAAAGAGTTTTTATACAAACCTGGAGTAAACCAGGGTTGGCCGACAAATGTGGCTAAGGGGGAAGTTGGAGGGGCTAGCAGATTGCAGTGTTTGCGCCAAACTTGTAGGAGAGAAGCTAGAAAGGGATTCGAGGAAAGAGAAGATTTAACTCGTCTAGAGACACCCCAGAGCTCCTCCTGAAAAGAAGAGGTCTTAAGATAAGAATTTTCAATCACCTTCCAGTCCGCCACATAGGAAGGCCTGTAATATTTTATCAAGGTAGAGAGGATGATAGCATCGTGATATCTGGAGATGTCAGGGACCGCTAAGCCTCCCATCGAAGTAGATCGCCTGCAAGATGCAAAGTTGAGCCTTGGTTTCCGGTGTTGCCATACAAATCCGTTCACTTATGTAGCAAAGGGGCCGGGATACATAAAGGGACAGCGCGTAAATAAAACACTATCTTAGGTAAGATCAAAGATTTTACTAGATAAATGCGTTCCAACAAAGTGAAAAAATTTTTGTCAGAGAGGGTTAGAAGGGAGTTGATAGAGTTAGAGATTTCAGTCCGGTTGATGGAAGAAAGCGTATCAAATTTTAGAGGGATGTGAACTCCGAGATGCTTCCAAGATTTTGTGACCCATTTGTATCTATAGTGTTTTTTGATAAAGGCGATAGAAGCAGAGGATAAAGAGATGGGATGTAGAAGGGATTTATCAAAATTTATAGTGAGGCCAGAAGCTGAGGCAAAATCAGACAAGTGAGAGTGGATTGCAGGGAGCGATGAGGAAGGACTGGTGAGGTATAGAGTTATATCGTCTGCGAAGAGGCTTAGCTTAAAAGCTTTAGACATTACCGGGACGCCATAAATTCGAGAGTCATCCCTAATTTTAATAGCAAGGGGCTCAATTGCAAGAGCGAATAGGAGAGGTGAAAGAGCGCACCCTTGGCGAGTACCTCTGGACAATGTAAAGATGTCAGAGTTAAGATTATTAATCCGTAGCAGGGCTGAAGGGGAGAGATAGAAGGAATCTATAAGATTACGAAATTTGGGACCAAAATTCATTCTCTCAAGTAGGGAGTGGAGATACAGAGGCTCGACCGAGTCGAAGGCCTTCTCTATGTCTATAGATAAGATGCAGGCATCACGGATGGCCTTAGATTTGCAGTGGTGAATTAAATTCAGCGTTTTTGGGGTGACGTCGGTTAGGTCACGATTAGGAATGAAGCCTGACTGATCTGGAGCGATATAACTTGCTATAAAGCTATTTATCCGTTTAGTTAAGATACTAGCAAAAAGCTTGTAGTCAGTATTCAGGAGGGATATCGGTCGGCAGGATGTAGGGTCTAATTCATTCCTTCCCTTCTTGTGCAAAACAATAATCTTGGCAAGGTTCCACGACTGTGGAGTAGAGCCAGTATCCAGGATATGGCTAAAGAGGGACAATAAATATGGGGAAAGTGAGGGGCCATGGGCTTTGTAAAATTCAGAGGTGAAACCATCAAGGCCCGGGGATTTATTTGTATGCAAGGATTTAATGGCTTCAGCAAGTTCCAGTTCATCTATGGGATGGTCTAGATAGCTTCTATGAGGTTCTAGTATCGTGGGGAGAGAGTTAATAGATTGAAAGAAGGTAGAGATCGATTCTGAGGATGGGTTTTTGGATTGGTATAGGGAGGAGTAAAATTGCTTAAAGACTTTCAAAATGGATTTTGAGGAAGTGCATAAAGTACCGTTGTGGTCTCTAAGACCCTTTACATTTAAATTAGCGGCTTGATGCTTGGCTTTCCATGCCAAGAGCCTTTGGAATTTAGGGCCTCTGAAGCAATAAGCCTGTTTAGTGAATAATAAATTGCGTTTGATACCCTGCGTTTCCAAAGCTCCTAGCCGTTTCCTTTCTTCTTGTAGATGAAGGTAGATTTTTTTGTTACACGTCTGCTTATGCTGAAGCTCAAGGTCTCTAATTGTGGCAGTCAGAGTGTTAATAAGACACTGTCTTTTTTTCTTTCGCGCAGCAGTCAATGCAATGATCTTGCCTCATAAGACAGCTTTACACGCGTCCCAGATCGTTTGAAGAGGGAGATCACCAGAAAGATTATGTCTAAAAAATTCTTTAATTTCGCATTCAATTTGACCAGAGAATTCTTTATCCAACAGGAGGTGATTATCAAGTCTCCAGGAGAAGCTACGGTCATATTGCTCCATTGGCTTTAGGGAACAAAGAACTTGGGCATGATCAGACCAAAGTTTTGGTTTGATAGACGCATCTATAAGGGCATTACAAAGAGAGTTAGAAAGAAAGATGAAATCAATGTGCGTGTGGGTTTGGTGTTGTGATGAAAAGTACGTAAAATCCCGCTCATTTTGGTGGATGAATCTCCAGGCATCTGTAAGCCCCATGTCTAGCATGATTTTTTGCAGGCCCGTGGGTGAAGAAGGATGATTAAGAGGGGGGTGAAGAGATGTGCGGTTTGATTTTTTATCCAGTTGGGTGTCCATGAGGAAGTTAAGATCAGCACCGATGATTAAAGGGCCTTCTTGAAAGACTTTTAATTTAGACATCACCTCACGAGTGAAGTCTAATTGCCCCGAATTGGGTGCATATATGGCGGCTAGGGTTATAAGTTCCTCATTGAGTCTGCCCTTAACAAATAGATATCTACCACGGTCATCTCCTTCCGAAGCCTGACAAGAGAATTGGAGAGAGCATGAAAGTAAAATAGCAACTCCCCGAGCATGAGATGAGCCTGAGGCAGTGAAGGTTATGGGAAAGTAAGGGGAGTGGAACATGAGGTTAGTATCATTTCTCAAGTGGGTCTCTTGCAAAAAGACGATATCTAGAGCCCCCCTTCTTAGACTTGAAAGAATACGTCTGGATTTAATTTTGCTACTGAGCCCCCGGCAGTTTAACGAGAGAATTTTGAGGTCTGGAGCCATTGGAGTCTATGTGAACAGATAGTGTGGAAAGCCCTCCCTTGGGGGCAAAAAACAAGAAAAAAGTAGTGTGGAGGCAAAAAGCGGAGGCTATAATGAAAGAGTATAGTGCAAAGCCTTGCACTAACTCGGCAGGGCTGTGAGCATAGGAATATATGTAATGCGATATAGAGGAGTACGTTCCTAGCAACAGTATGATGGAGCACTAGGAGGTATGGAGATACAGAGGCCGGGCCCAATTGTTGTGAAGTCTTATGCCAGTTTATCAGACCAGACCAACAGAAGGGTAACAGGCCTGAAAGCGGAGGGTCCCATATCCCAAAAGACAAGCCTGTAAGGCAAAGAAACAAGGGTAAATTATCTCTAAAACAGTCCAATGGCAATAAAGTCATGCCTAACCATAAAAAACTAGAGGAAAAACAGTAGAATATAACACATGTCAGTAGAAAATCTTGCAATTTCACTTGTTGTCCAGCAGACGGCGTACCCGAACAGCAAATCCAACAGTAACCAGAGTGCCTAGCAACAGAAAAAAGATAGTGCCAGCGAATGTAATCTGCTTCCCCCCTTCCCCCCTCCCCCCTTTACTGTTTCCCACACAAACAAATAACAATAATGGGCAATTCGCAAAGGTGAGCGTGGGGGAACAGACCCATTCCCAAACAGATTAAACAGTACAACTAGAAACAAACAAACAGGGAAAACCTGTGGGTCCCAGGAAACTACCCGGGACAGGGGACCTCGTACCCAACCACTACACATCCCCACCATTGTTGGGAGCTGGAGAGTGCGGCCCCATGTTGCCCTCTCTCCCCCACCCTCCCTCCGATAATGTGAAGCATAGAATGCCTTTCTTCAAGAAAGGGCGATGGAATGACACAGGGTTATGAAGAAGTCGTTGGTTGCAGAACTTGCATAGGGTTTGGATCACAAGCTAGCTCAGGAGTGCGGGCCGAGATTTTGCGATCCTTAGGTGGCGATGCAAAGGTCTATTTGCGCTTCTGTGACTTGCGATCCAGCTCCATCGGGACATCTAGGTTAAGTGTTTGCAGTAGATACAAGCCAGCGTCGGGGTCTTCGATAGTCCAGGTTTTCCCTTGGTGATGGACAATGAGTCTGCCAGATGGCGACCACTTGTAGCGAATGTTTGCTGCAGCCAGTTTTTGGGCTATTGGTTTAAGCTGGTGCCTATTCTGCAGAGTTTCTGCAGAGAGGTCTGGATAAGCTAGTATCCGCTTGTCCTTAAATGCTAGACCGCTTAGATTTCTGGCAGTATCTAAGATCTTCTTTTTGACACGGAGATCAGCTAATTCTATAATGACATCATGGGAGCCACGGGAACGGGGGGAGAAGGCCGAGCCCAACCGATAAGCACGTATGATGTGTGGGGCAATGCCGTCTTCCAAATGGAGAGCAGTTGATAGCCAGGAAGCTAAGAAACCGGCCAGGTCCGAAGATCCTTCCTCATGCTCATCAAAGCCTCGCAGTTTGATGTGCTGCTCCCGTGCTTTGTTATCCATGGTCAGGATTTTGTCAGTGACCCAGCGTTCATGAGCTTGAAGATGGCGGATGTCGTCTTGGTTAGCGAGGCCTGTCTCCAAGGCCGAATTAGCAGTAGCTGTGGCTTCTTGTAGGGTGAGCTGCATAGCGCTAAGTTGTTCTGTGATCGGCTTAAGGATGGTGGTTATATTATCAAGCATGTCTGATTGAAAAGAGCTCAGGGTGCTGCGAAACTCTTTAGTAGTGAGAAGATCTGAGGAGGGATGTTGGCTGACAGCTTCGTCTGCCATTTTGGGTGAGTCGACCGATCCTGACAGGGAGCAGTTTAATCGGGAGCTTGATTCAAAAAAGGATTCAAGGAGCCGAGCGCTGGCAGAAACGGGCTTACTTTTCTTGTGGGACGATTTTCCCATAATCTGAGGTAAATCACGATGTGGTAACCTGTGTCAGTGAGGAAGGGCGGGGAGATCGGGTCAGGAGCCGAAGCCTCACACGTCTGCCGCCATTCGCATCGACGCCACACCCCCAATTTTATGTATCTTGAAATCTTTCACAAGACTACAATCAGAAAGAGGCTGGAATTTTGAGAAAAAAAATTTATTAGATGATGCTATAAAAGAACATATTGTCCAAGGCATACAAAATTATTTTAGAGAAAACTACACAAAGGATGTTCCTTTAACCACAATCTGGGATGCCTCTAAGGCAGTTATTAGAGGCATTGTTTCCTCATGCACAATACACCTGATGAAAGAAAGAAAACATAATAATTGGAACAAAATAAAAAAAATAAAAAATTAGAACTACTGCATAAAACAACTGGCAACCCAAGCATATATAAAAAACTAGAAGCAGAACAGAAAATTATACAGGATGAGAAGTCAGAATCAATCCATAAACAACTAATGTATATTAGACATAGATATTGGAAAAAATCCCCTAGAGCGATCAAATTTTTGGCATAGAGAGTGAAATAAAAGAGACAAGCTTCTCATATTTACTCACTAAAAGATGCTAATGGAATTAAACAGATAGAAACTAAAAAAATTGTTAAAGCCATGGCCAAATTTTACACTAAGCTTTATACCATTACAAAGCCAGACAGGTCCAAAATGCAGGAATTTTTCCTAAAAAAATGCTTGTCACCCCAGTTGGACCATTCCAACATACAAATGCTAGAAAAGGCCATTACAAGTACTCAGAAGTACTCCAAATTATACATCAACTAAAATCAAATACGGCACCTGGCAGGGACGGCCTTCCCCCTGAATATTATGAAATGTTTAAAACAGAACTTGCAGGCCCCTTGACAACCTTATGTAACCACATATTGGAGTCGGGGTCCACGCCTAACACTTGGTCGGAGGCAAACATCATAACAATTCCTAAACCAAATAAAGATCGCCAACACCCTGCCTCGTGCAGACCAATATCATTACTTAATGTTGACAATAAAATTTTTACTAAACTATTGGCCAACAGGCTAAAAACCATACTTCCCAACTATATAAAGCCAGATCAAACTGGTTTTATAAAGAGAAGGAATATTGTTGATAACACACAATATCTTAAGCATTATATCCCATTGCAAAACTAACCACCAGGAGGCCCTACTTGTTTCACTAGATGCTACCAAGGCGTTTGATAGTGCAGAGGTCCCATACTTGAAAATGGTAATCAATAACATGGGGTTTGGCACTAAATTTAAAAATGCAATCGACGCCTTATTTATTTATTTATCTAAGATTTATATCCCGCCCTTCCCACTAGGTGGCTCAGGGCGGCTTACAACATATAAAACTAACATAAAATCTAAAATTAAGCATTAAAATCAACATTTCATAAGTTATAGTTAAAAATCTAAACATTTGTTATAAACATAGACATTAAAATCACAAAGCGGACCTACAGCTACACTCATCGGTTGCATGTTCAATATTCGATGTTCCGTGATCGATTTTCAGTACTCAGTGTTCTGTGTTCTGTGCCGTTTAGTTGTGGGCCAGCCGGAAGAGGGATGTCTTACAGGCCCTGCGAAATTGGGTAAGATCCCGCAGGGCCCTTACCTCTTCCGGCAGCTGGTTCCACCAAGATGGAGCCATTACGGAGAAGGCCCGGTCTCTTGTAACTTTCAAACGGGCTTCCTTTGGCCCGGGGACGACCAGGAGGTTTTGGGTCCCCGATCTTAGTGCTCGCTGGGGAACATGTGGGAAGAGACGGTCCCTCAGGTAGGCAGGTCCTAGGCCATATAGGGCTTTAAAACAGGGCTTATACAACAACCCTTCAGCCAAACTACTAATAAATGGTTATACTTCATAATCAATACCACTGCAAAGAGGGACACGACAGGGCTGCCTCCTGTCCCCACTCCTCTTTACCTTAGCCATCAAACCTTTAGCTGAAGCTATTCATACAAACCCTTCAATCAAAGGAATAACCATGAAACAGTATATACATAAAATACTTTTATATGCGGACGACATTGTCTTATGCATAACTCACCCAATAGATTCCTTAACGGCGACACATTACAACAGTTCAGTGAAATCTCAGGACTAATCTTTAGCCAAAATAAGTCAGACATATACCCGATTAACATGCCTAAATAAAAAATCTATACTATTAAACAATCGTTTCCTTATAATTGGGTATTTAAAAAATGGAAATATCTTGAAGAGAATATTCCTGCAGACTTTTCACAGCTATTCCAGGCAACTTTTCTAACCATGCAAATAGAAATCAGGAATTCAATTCAAAATTGGAATGCCATGACATTATCTTGGACTGATAGATTGGACCTTATAAAGCACTTTATCCTTCCTAAATATCTTTACCTATTTCGAACCATTCTGAATGAAAACCCTAGGAAACATATAGATGCATGGCAAAGGGAACTTACTCAATTTTTGTGGACAAAAAAAAGACCACGTGTCAACCACAGAACACTTATCAGATCAATACACTATGGGGGTTTAGGAGTACCTAACCTCCCTCTCTACTATGAGGCAGCTAATTTAAACTCTTTATTAAGAGCCTTAATTTCACCCACCTTGCCTTGGGTTCAGCTGGAGCAACAGGATATCACACTTTTTAACTTATTTGATTTTATGTGGAATCAAAATTCTAGAAACACCAAATACAGGGCTAAACATACTTACTTGCATACAGCTCTTGAGATCTGGAACAAGCATGGGGAACATTTTGCCCCACATTTATCCATCCTATCATTATATATGAACCAGGAATGGTCTCCAAAGGATACTGCAGAGATTCTGACTATCTGCTAAAATGCAGGGCTTACTCATATTATAGATTTCTTTAATAAAGGGAAACTTTTGGATAAAAGCAAACTGAAGCAAAAGATTGGTTATAGAATGGCATGGTTACATTTTTTTCAAATAAGGAGTTTTTTCTCAACACCTCAAATACAGAAAACCTTAGATAGACCCCTGACAGAATTTGAAAAAATTATCCATGATTTACCTATTAAAGACTATAAGCTTATTTCTAGACTATATAATATCCTAATTGACTCAGAGCAGAAACCTCCTTTGAAATATCAAGGTCAATGGCAAGCAAACTGCAACAGAAACTTTACTGCCAAAGATTGGACAGAAATCTGGTCTTCCCCATCATATACCTCCAAATGTCTACCTATTAGGCTACAGTCTAATAAATTGATTATGAGATGGTATCTACCCTCAAATGTGCTCCACCACATAAATAAGGAAATGTCCCTTGCATAAAACAATGTGGAGAAAGAGGTGACTATTTTCACTCTTGGTGGACATGCAAATACATATGAACCTATTGGAAACAAATAACCTCTCTTATATCTATCATCACAAATACACACTTACCTTTAAAGTCGGAAGTCTTCCTTCTTGAGAAATGGGTCAATCCTACAAGAGACAAAATAAAGTCAGAAAAAATTCATATTTTAATTTCAGCAGTTCACATTACATTAGCTGCACATTAGATAAATAAGTTGCCACCAACGATTCTGGAATGGCAGCAACAGATTTGGGAATATTTTGTTATGTCTAAGAGCTCTGTGCAAATGCAAACCACTCTAACAGAGAACTATGAAAAATTTTTCATTGCTGTTTGGTACCCTTTAATAAGTTGTCTTACTGACTAAAACATTCTTCCAAAGAGAATGATTTATAGAAAGATGTTATATTTTTAATACTAAATATTGAAGATAGTAACTTTGAGATTTGTAACTTAAAAATACTGATAGTAACTGTATTGTTGATTTTTTTTTTCTAGCTTGTATATACCTTTTTCTCTTGAACTGATTTTGTATCTGGTACTGTTTCGGAAAATTTACAAGCAAAATAAAGAATGTTGAAAGCTTGGGGAAAAAAACTTCCGCAGCTAGCTGTGAAATTATATGAACAAGGAATCTATCTTTAAGGAATATGGATGCTCCTGAAGTTCTCTTCATAGAAATAATAAAGATTTAGAATTCCAGATTTTCTGATTTTGTTTCAAAGTGGAGTCAATGTATTAAAAATCTTCCATTGTTCAATTTTTGTATATCTGAATGGTGCACAGCATGTTGTAGAGGCACAGTTTGACTATGCTTTCAGTTCTTTCAGTTCATTCATATCTCTCTGGTTTTCATTACCATTTAACATTGTCATCTTGGTAAAATATTGCAGGTAAAAGCACCCTTGATGTGATAGAATGCATGATGGTTCCCTACTGGTGGAACCAACTCCCAGAGGAAGTGAGGGCATTGTGGGACCTTGCCCAGTTCCGCAGGGTCTGCAAGACCACTCTCTTCTGGTTGGCTTTTAACTGAAGCTGAGCCTGTACTGAAGGGAAATTGAAGAAATACTGTCGCCATTGAAATTATACAATATCAAAGAGGCTAGCACCAAATCATTTTTGACTGTTTTAATTAGTGAATATGAAATTTTATAATATTGTATGGATTTTAATTGTTTGTTGTGGTTTTATGCTGAGCCTGCTTGGCGAGGAGGGCGGGATATAAATCAAATAAAGTATAAGTATGATTGCATCAAGATTATTTTGTGTGGTGTTTTACCAAAGCACATGTGCTCATGTATGTCTAATGAAACAATATATCAAATTACCTTGATTTATTCATATGTACAGTCACGTCTAGATTGCTCTCTTGCTGTGTTTCAAAAATACTGGTATGTGCAAAAGAGGAGGGAATGTATTTTAACTGAAAAGAATTTGTGTCAAACTGTGAACACTCTGATTTCAGAATTAATTCAGCATAGCTTGTAAACGTAATCAACTCTCTGTCCACATGTATTAATTTTATTTACATTGTGTGTTTTCCAACCTAGAGTCAAGGCAGCATATGTAAAGTTTCCCAGTTTTTCCCATCTGAGCTTTGATCACTGCAGCTATACATGCTTAACTTCAGCAAATTTGTTGTATGCATTGTACAACATTATGCTCAAACTAAATGTCTAT